>NW_027141953.1:1405000-2107500 GCF_036365525.1 Heterodontus francisci | reverse complement strand
TGCTGACCATACTAGAGCCCTGTCCAGCATGGGGCATTGTGCTGACCATACGAGAGCCCTGTCCAGCATGGGGCATTGTGCTGACCATACTAGAGCCCTGTCCAGCATGGGGCACTGTGCTGACCACTCTAGAGCCCTGTCCAGCATGGGGCATTGTGCTGACCACACTAGAGCCCTGTCCAGCATGGGGCATTGTGCTGACCATACTAGAGCTCTGTCCAGCATGGGGCATTGTGCTGACCATACTAGAGCCCTGTGCAGCATGGGGCATTGTGCTGACCACACTAGAGCCCTGTCCAGCATGGGGCATTGTGTTGACCATACTCGAGCCCTGTCCAGCATGGGGCATTGTGCTGACCATACTAGAGCTCTCTCCAGCAGGGGGCACTGTGCTGACCATACTAGAGCCGTGTCCAGCATGGGGCACTGTGCTGACCATACTAGAGCTCTGTCCAGCATGGGGCATTGTGCTGACCATACTAGAGCCCTGTGCAGCATGGGGCATTGTGCTGACTATACTAGAGCTCTGTCCAGCATGGGGCACTGTGCTGACCATACTAGAGCCCTGTCCAGCATGGGGCATTGTGCTGACCACACTGGAGCCCTGTCCAGCATGGGGCACTGTGCTGACCACACTAGAGCCCTGTCCAGCATGGGGCATTGTGCTGATAATACTAGAGCTCTGTCCAACATGGGGCATTGTGCTGACCATACTAGAGCCCTGTGCAGCATGGGGCATTGTGCTGACTATACTAGAGCCCTGTCCAGCATGGGGCATTGTGCTGACCATACTAGAGCTCTGTCCAGCATGGGGCATTGTGCTGACCATACTAGAGCTCTGTCCAGCATGTGGCATTGTGCTGACCATACTAAAGCTCTGTCCAGCATGGGGCATTGTGCTGACCATACTCGGGCCCTGTCCAGCATGGGGCATTGTGCTAACCATGCTGGAGCCCTGTCCAGCATGGGGCATTGTGCTGACCATACTCGGGCCCTGTCCAGCATGGGGCATTGTGCTAACCATGCTGGAGCCCTGTCCAGCATGGGGCATTGTGCTGACCATACTAGAGCCCTGTCCAGCATGGGACATTGTGCTGATAATACTAGAGCAATGTCCAGCATGGGGCATTGTGCTGACCATACTAGAGCCCTGTCCAGCATGGGGCATTGTGCTGATAATACTAGAGCCCTGCCCAGCATGGGGCATTGTGCTGACCATACTAGAGCCCTGTCCAGCATGGGGCATTGTGCTGACCATACGAGACCCCTGTCCAGCATGGGGCATTGTGCTGACCATACTAGAGCCCTGTCCAGCATGGGGCACTGTGCTGACCACTCTAGAGCCCTGTCCAGCATGGGGCATTGTGCTGACCACACTAGAGCCCTGTCCAGCATGGGGCATTGTGCTGACCATACTAGAGCTCTGTCCAGCATGGGGCATTGTGCTGACCATACTAGAGCCCTGTGCAGCATGGGGCATTGTGCTGACCACACTAGAGCCCTGTCCAGCATGGGGCATTGTGCTGACCATACTCGAGCCCTGTCCAGCATGGGGCAATGTGCTGACCATACTAGAGCTCTCTCCAGCAGGGGGCACTGTGCTGACCATACTAGAGCCGTGTCCAGCATGGGGCATTGTGCTGACCATACTAGAGCTCTGTCCAGCATGGGGCACTGTGCTGACCATACTGGAGCCCTGTCCAGCATGGGGCATTGTGCTGACCATACAAGAGCCCTGTCCAGTAAGGGGCATTGTGCTGACCATACTAGAGCTCTGTCCAGCATGGGGCACTGTGCTGACCATACTAGAGCTCTGTCCAGCATGGGGCATTGTGCTGACCATACTAGAGCCCTGTGCAGCATGGGGCATTGTGCTGACTATACTAGAGCTCTGTCCAGCATGGGGCACTGTGCTGACCATACTAGAGCCCTGTCCAGCATGGGGCATTGTGCTGACCACACTGGAGCCCTGTCCAGCATGGGGCACTGTGCTGACCACACTAGAGCCCTGTCCAGCATGGGGCATTGTGCTGATAATACTAGAGCTCTGTCCAACATGGGGCATTGTGCTGACCATACTAGAGCCCTGTGCAGCATGGGGCATTGTGCTGACTATACTAGAGCCCTGTCCAGCATGGGGCATTGTGCTGACCATACCAGAGCTCTGTCCAGCATGGGGCACTGTGCTGACCATACTAGAGCTCTGTCCAGCATGGGGCATTGTGCTGACCATACCAGAGCCCTGTGCAGCATGGGGCATTGTGCTGACTATACTAGAGCCCTGTCCAGCATGGGGCATTGTGCTGACCATACTAGAGCTCTGTCCAGCATGGTGCATTGTGCTGACCATACTAGAGCTCTGTCCAGCATGGGGCATTGTGCTGACCATACTAGAGCCCTGTCCAGCATGGGGCACTGTGCTGACCATACTAGAGCCCTGTCCAGCATGGGGCATTGTGCTGACCATACTAGAGCTCTGTCCAGCATGGGGCATTGTGCTGACCATACTAGAGCCCTGTCCAGCATGGGGCACTATGCTGACCACTCTAGAGCCCTGTCCAGCATGGGGCACTGTGCTGACCATACTAGAGCCCTGTCCAGCATGGGGCACTGTGCTGACCATACGAGAGCTCTGTCCAGCATGGGGCATTGTGCTGACCATACTAGAGCCCTGTCCAGCATGGGGCACTGTGCTGACCATACTAGAGCTCTGTCCAGCATGGGGCATTGTGCTGATAATACTAGAGCTCTGTCCAGCATGGGGCATTGTGCTGACCATACTAGAGCCCTGTCTAGCATGGGGCATTGTGCTGATAATACTAGAGCTCTGTCCAGCATGGGGCACTGTGCTGACCATACTAGAGCTCTGTCCAGCATGGGGCATTGTGCTGACCATACTAGAGCTCTGTCCAGCATGGGGCATTGTGCTGACCATACTAGAGCTCTGTCCAGCATGGGGCATTGTGCTGACCATACTAGAGCTCTGTCCAGCATGGGGCATTGTGCTGACCATACTAGAGTTCTGTCCAGCATGGGGCACTGTGCTGACCATACTAGAGCCCTGTCCAGCATGGGGCACTGTGCTGACCATACTAGAGCCCTGTCCAGCTTGGGGCATTGTGCTGACCATACTAGAGCCCTGTCCAGCATGGGGCATTGTGCTGACCATACTAGAGCTCTGTCCAGCATGGGGCATTGTGCTGACCACACTAGAGCTCTGTCCAGCATGGGGCATTGTGCTGATAATACTAGAGCCCTGTCCAGCATGGGGCATTGGGCTGACCATACTAGAGCCCTGTCCAGCATGGGGCACTGTGCTGACCACACTAGAGCCCTGTCCAGCATGGGGCATTGTGCTGACCATACTGGAGCATTGTCCAGCATGGGGCATTGTGCTGACCATACTAGAGCCCTGTCCAGCATGGGGCACTGTGCTGACCATACTATAGCTCTGTCCAGCATGGGGCATTGTGCTGACCATACTGGAGCTCTGCCCAGCATGGGGCACTGTGCTGACCATACTAGAGCCCTGTTCAGCATGGGGCACTGTGCTGACCACACTAGAGCCCTGTCCAGCATGGGGCATTGTGCTGACCATACTAGAGCTCTGTCCAGCATGGGGCATTGTGCTGACCATACTAGAGCCCTGTCCAGCATGGGGCATTGTGCTGACCATACTAGAGGTCTGTCCAGCATGGGGCATTGTGCTGACCATACTTGAGCTCTGTCCAGCATGGGGCATTGTGCTGATAATACAAGAGCTCTGTCCAGCATGGGGCACTGTGCTGACCACACTAGAGCCCTGTCCAGCATGGGGCATTGTGCTGACCATACTAGAGCTCTGTCCAGCATGGGGCATTGTGCTGACCATACTAGAGCCCTGTCCAGCATGGGGCATTGTGCTGACCATACTAGAGCTCTGTCCAGCATGGGGCATTGTGCTGATAATACTAGAGCTCTGTCCAGCATGGGGCACTGTGCTGACCATACTAGAACCCTGTCCAGCATGGGGCACTGTGCTGACCACACCAGAGCCCTGTCCAGCATGGGGCATTGTGCTGACCATACTGGAGCATTGTCCAGCATGGGGCATTGTGCTGACCAAACTAGAGCTCTGTCCAGCATGGGGCATTGTGCTGACCATACTAGAGCTCTGTCCAGCATGGGGCACTGTGCTGACCATACTAGATCTCTGTCCAGCATGGGGCACTGTGCTGACCACACTAGAGCCCTGTCCAGCATGGGGCACTGTGCTGACCACTCTAGAGCCCTGTCCAGCATGGGGCATTGTGCTGACCACACTAGAGCCCTGTCCAGCATGGGGCATTGTGCTGACCATACTAGAGCTCTGTCCAGCATGGGGCATTGTGCTGACCATACTAGAGCCCTGTGCAGCATGGGGCATTGTGCTGACCACACTAGAGCCCTGTCCAGCATGGGGCATTGTGCTGACCATACTAGAGCCCTGTCCAGCATGGGGCATTGTGCTGACCATACTAGAGCTCTGTCCAGCAGGGGGCACTGTGCTGACCATACTAGAGCCGTGTACAGCATGGGGCATTGTGCTGACCATACTAGAGCTCTGTCCAGCATGGGGCACTGTGCTGACCATACTGGAGCCCTGTCCAGCATGGGGCATTGTGCTGACCATACAAGAGCCCTGTCCAGCATGGGGCATTGTGCTGACCATACTAGAGCTCTGTCCAGCATGGGGCACTGTGCTGACCATACTAGAGCTCTGTCCAGCATGGGGCATTGTGCTGACCATACTAGAGCCCTGTGCAGCATGGGGCATTGTGCTGACTATACTAGAGCTCTGTCCAGCATGGGGCACTGTGCTGACCATACTAGAGCCCTGTCCAGCATGGGGCATTGTGCTGACCACACTGGAGCCCTGCCCAGCATGGGGCACTGTGCTGACCACACTAGAGCCCTGTCCAGCATGGGGCATTGTGCTGATAATACTATAGCTCTGTCCAACTTGGGGCATTGTGCTGACCATACTAGAGCCCTGTGCAGCATGGGGCATTGTGCTGACTATACTAGAGCCCTGTCCAGCATGGGACATTGTGCTGACCATACTAGAGCTCTGTCCAGCATGGGGCACTGTGCTGACCATACCAGAGCCCTGTGCAGCATGGGGCATTGTGCTGACTATACTAGAGCCCTGTCCAGCATGGGGCATTGTGCTGACCATACTAGAGCTCTGTCCAGCATGGGGCATTGTGCTGACCATACTAGAGCTCTGTCCAGCATGGGGCATTGTGCTGACCATACTAGAGCCCTGTCCAGCATGGGGCACTGTGCTGACCATACTAGAGCCCTGTCCAGCATGGGGCATTGTGCTGACCATACTAGAGCTCTGTCCAGCATGGGGCATTGTGCTGACCATACTAGAGCCCTGTCCAGCATGGGGCACTATGCTGACCACTCTAGAGCCCTGTCCAGCATGGGGCACTGTGCTGACCATACTAGAGCCCTGTCCAGCATGGGGCACTGTGCTGACCATACTAGAGCTCTGTCCAGCATGGGGCATTGTGCTGACCATACTAGAGCCCTGTCCAGCATGGGGCACTGTGCTGACCATACTAGAGCTCTGTCCAGCATGGGGCATTGTGCTGATAATACTAGAGCTCTGTCCAGCATGGGGCATTGTGCTGACCATACTAGAGCCCTGTCTAGCATGGGGCATTGTGCTGATAATACTAGAGCTCTGTCCAGCATGGGGCACTGTGCTGACCATACTAGAGCTCTGTCCAGCATGGGGCATTGTGCTGACCATACTAGAGCTCTGTCCAGCATGGGGCATTGTGCTGACCATACTAGAGCTCTGTCCAGCATGGGGCATTGTGCTGACCATACTAGAGCTCTGTCCAGCATGGGGCATTGTGCTGACCATACTAGAGCTCTGTCCAGCATGGGGCACTGTGCTGACCATACTAGAGCCCTGTCCAGCATGGGGCACTGTGCTGACCATACTAGAGCCCTGTCCAGCATGGGGCATTGTGCTGACCATACTAGAGCCCTGTCCAGCATGGGGCATTGTGCTGACCATACTAGAGCTCTGTCCAGCATGGGGCATTGTGCTGACCACACTAGAGCTCTGTCCAGCATGGGGCATTGTGCTGATAATACTAGAGCCCTGTCCAGCATGGGGCATTGGGCTGACCATACTAGAGCCCTGTCCAGCATGGGGCACTGTGCTGACCACACTAGAGCCCTGTCCAGCATGGGGCATTGTGCTGACCATACTGGAGCATTGTCCAGCATGGGGCATTGTGCTGACCATACTAGAGCCCTGTCCAGCATGGGGCACTGTGCTGACCATACTATAGCTCTGTCCAGCATGGGGCATTGTGCTGACCATACTAGAGCTCTGTCCAGCATGGGGCACTGTGCTGACCATACTAGAGCCCTGTTCAGCATGGGGCACTGTGCTGACCACACTAGAGCCCTGTCCAGCATGGGGCATTGTGCTGACCATACTAGAGCTCTGTCCAGCATGGGGCATTGTGCTGACCATACTAGAGCCCTGTCCAGCATGGGGCATTGTGCTGACCATACCAGAGCTCTGTCCAGCATGGGGCATTGTGCTGACCATACTTGAGCTCTGTCCAGCATGGGGCATTGTGCTGATAATACTAGAGCTCTGTCCAGCATGGGGCACTGTGCTGACCACACTAGAGCCCTGTCCAGCATGGGGCATTGTGCTGACCATACTAAAGCTCTGTCCAGCATGGGGCATTGTGCTGACCATACTAGAGCCCTGTCCAGCATGGGGCATTGTGCTGACCATACTAGAGCTCTGTCCAGCATGGGGCATTGTGCTGATAGTACTAGAGCTCTGTCCAGCATGGGGCACTGTGCTGACCATACTAGAGCCCTGTCCAGCATGGGGCACTGTGCTGACCACACCAGAGCCCTGTCCAGCATGGGGCATTGTGCTGACCATACTGGAGCATTGTCCAGCATGGGGCATTGTGCTGACCATACTAGAGCTCTGTCCAGCATGGGGCATTGTGCTGACCATACTAGAGCTCTGTGCAGCATGGGGCATTGTGATGACCATACTAGAGCTCTGTCCAGCATGGGGCACTGTGCTGACCACACTAGAGCCCTGTCCAGCATGGGGCATTGTGCTGACCATACTGGAGCCCTGTCCAGCATGGGGCACTGTGCTGACCATACTAGAGCTCTGTCCCGCATGGGGCATTGTGCTGACCATACTAGAGCTCTGTCCAGCATGGGGCATTGTGCTGACCATACTAGAGCTCTGTCCAGCATGGGGCATTGTGCTGACCATACTAGAGCCCTGTCCAGCATGGGGCATTGTGCTGACCATACCAGAGCTCTGTCCAGCATGGGGCATTGTGCTGACCATACTTGAGCTCTGTCCAGCATGGGGCATTGTGCTGATAATACTAGAGCTCTGTCCAGCATGGGGCACTGTGCTGACCACACTAGAGCCCTGTCCAGCATGGGGCATTGTGCTGACCATACTAAAGCTCTGTCCAGCATGGGGCATTGTGCTGACCATACTAGAGCCCTGTCCAGCATGGGGCATTGTGCTGACCATACTAGAGCTCTGTCCAGCATGGGGCATTGTGCTGATAGTACTAGAGCTCTGTCCTGCATGGGGCACTGTGCTGACCATACTAGAGCCCTGTCCAGCATGGGGCACTGTGCTGACCACACCAGAGCCCTGTCCAGCATGGGGCATTGTGCTGACCATACTGGAGCATTGTCCAGCATGGGGCATTGTGCTGACCATACTAGAGCTCTGTCCAGCATGGGGCATTGTGCTGACCATACTAGAGCTCTGTGCAGCATGGGGCATTGTGATGACCATACTAGAGCTCTGTCCAGCATGGGGCACTGTGCTGACCACACTAGAGCCCTGTCCAGCATGGGGCATTGTGCTGACCATACTGGAGCCCTGTCCAGCATGGGGCACTGTGCTGACCATACTAGAGCTCTGTCCCGCATGGGGCATTGTGCTGACCATACTAGAGCTCTGTCCAGCATGGGGCATTGTGCTGACCATACTAGAGCTCTGTCCAGCATGGGGCATTGTGCTGATAATACTAGAGCTCTGTCCAGCATGGGGCATTGTGCTGACCATACTAGAGCCCTGTCCAGCATGGGGCATTGTGCTGACCATACTAGAGCACTGTCCAGCATGGGGCACTGTGCTGACCATATTAGAGTTTTGTCCAGCATGGGGCATTGTGCTGACCATACTAGAGCTCTGTCCAGCATGGGGCATTGTGCTGACCATACTAGAGCTCTGTCCAGCATGGGGCACTGTGCTGATAATACTAGAGCCCTGTCCAGCATGGGGCATTGTGCTGATAATACTAGAGCCCTGTCCAGCATGGGGCACTGTGCTGATAATACTAGAGCCCTGTCCAGCATGGGGCACTGTGCTGATAATACTAGAGCTCTGTCCAGCATGGGGCATTGTGCTGACCACACTGGAGCCCTGTCCAGCATGGGGCATTGTGCTGACCATACTGGAGCATTGTCCAGCATGGGGCATTGTGCTGACCATACTAGAGCCCTGTGAAGCATGGGGCATTGTGCTGACCATACTAGAGCCCTGTGCAGCATGGGGCATTGTGCTGATAATACTAGAGCTCTGTCCAGCATGGGGCATTGTGCTGACCATACTAGAGCTCTGTCCAGCATGGGGCATTGTGCTGACCATACTAGAGCTCTGTCCAGCATGGGGCATTGTGCTGACCACACTAGAGCCCTGTCCAGCATGGGGCATTGTGCTGATAATACTAGAGCTCTGTCCAGCATGGGGCACTGTGCTGACCATACTAGAGCCCTGTCCAGCATGGGGCACTGTGCTGACCACACTAGAGCCCTGTCCAGCATGGGGCATTGTGCTGACCATAATGGAGCATTGTCCAGCATGGGGCATTGTGCTGACCATACTAGAGCTCTGTCCAGCATTGGGCATTGTGCTGACCATATTAGAGTTCTGTCCAGCATGGGGCATTGTGCTGACCATACTAGAGCTCTGTCCAGCATGGGGCATTGTGCTGACCATACTAGAGCTCTGTCCAGCATGGGGCATTGTGCTGACCATACTGGAGCCCTGTCCAGCATGGGGCACTGTGCTGACCATACTAGAGCTCTGTCCCGCATCGGGCATTGTGCTGACCATACAAGAGCCCTGTCCAGCATGGGGCATTGTGCTGATAATACTAGAGCCCTGTCCAGCATGGGGCATTGTGCTGACCATACTAGAGCCCTGTCCAGCATGGGGCATTGTGCTGACCATACTAGAGCCCTGTCCAGCATGGGGCATTGTGCTGACCATACTAGAGCCCTGTCCAGCATGGGGCATTGTGCTGACCATACTAGAGCCCTGTCCAGCATGGGGCATTGTGCTGACCATACTAGAGCCCTGTCCAGCATGGGGCACTGTGCTGACCATTTTGGAGCTCTGTCCAGCGTGGGGCATTTTGCTGACCATACTAGAGCATTGTCCACCATTGGGCACTGTGCTGACCACACGAGTGTACTGCCCACCATGGGACACTGTGCTGACCACACTAAAAGTGGCCGGCTGTGTGGTTCGCATCATTTTATGGGTCCCATCTTCTGCGCCCTCAGCACCAGTGGGTCTGTAGAGTTGAAAATCGTGGCTGGGAACAGATACAGAGAGAAAGAAATTCACTTTAAAAAGAGAATTGAGAAAAGATTGAAGGCATATTATTTGCAGAAATATGGGAAATGCACAAGAGAATGGGACTAATGGAGTTTTGAGGCCATGGAGGGATACAGACTCAAGAATGAGAATATTAAAATTAAGGTGCTGCCAAACCGAGAGCCATTGTAGATCAGTGAGCACAGGGGTGATGGGTGATCGGGATTTGGTGTGAGTTAAGATACAGGCATCAGAGTTCTGGATGGGCTGTGGTTTATGGAGGTTTATAACTGGGAGGGTGACCAGGAGAGATTCGGAATCGTCAAGTGTGGATTTAACAAAGGCACATATGAGGGTTTATGCAGCAGATGGGCTGAGGCAGAAGTGGAGACGGGTGATATTACTTAGGTGGTAGTAGACAGGGTTGGTGATGGAGAGAATTTGGAGATGAACTCAAGTAAGGTAAAAATAGAACACAGAGGTTGTAAACTGTCTGGTTCAGCCTCAGGATCGGGTATGTGGTTCACAGATAGGGGATGGAGTTTGTGATGGAGACCAATGGACCAATGACACTGTCTTCTCTCTTCCCACAATTTACGTTCCAGAACAGTATTTCAGTAAACAGGGTTTACAGATCTCCTAGCTGGAAATAGAGACAGTATCAGCAGCAAAGAGGGGAGAGTAAATTACAAGAACTGAAATACTGTTAGCAGTGGTTTATACAGCTGATTTCTGGAGATAGAGATTCAGCAGAAATAACAACAGCAGCAAGGAGGGTAGAGTAAATTACAGGAGCAGTAATGCAGTTAATCATGGTTTAAGGAATAAATACCTGGAAACAGATACTAACCAGGGACACCAACAAGACCGAGGATGGGATAATAAATGTATTGAGCAATCCGAAGTGCGAGGTCGATGCGAAAGTCTAATGAGAACCGATCATAATGTGTAGAAAGATCGTGAAGATCCGAGGATAAACTCTTGCTCATTGTTGTAACATTCCAATCTATTGTTCTCAGATTCTGACACATTGTTCTCAGATTCTGACCCATTGTTATCAGATTCTGACCCATTGTTCTCAGACTCTGACCCATTGTTCTCAGATTCTGACCCATTGTTCTCAGATTCTGACCCATTGTTCTCAGACTCTGACCCATTGTTCTCAGATTCTGACCCATTGTTCTCAGATTCTGATCTATCCTCTCCCTCTCTCTGGAGCCGCTGATCCCTGTGAGTGCCGGGCGTGATGCTCCCGCTGACAGTATGGGATAACACATTGAAAGGAGTCCCATATTAATAGAAGAGGGAAACCCTCCTGTGACACAATTCGGTCCATGGAGACTGACATTAATTACAGTCACTGAACAAACAGTTTCAGTTAACACCTTTCTATCCAACACCTTTTTGTACCACAATAAACTGGAACTCTTACCCAGTCTGAATGGATGTATAGGGGTTTCTGAGGGAAGGAATAGTGGAAATAGCAGAGGCACTGGCCAGAATCTTCCAATCCTCCTTGGATATGGGTGTGATGACAGAGGATTGGAGGATTGTAAATCTTACATCCTGTTTAAAAAAGGAGATATGCGATAAATGCTGTAATTACTGACCAGTCAGACTAGTGTCACGACTGGGGACATTTGTAGACGTGACAACCCAAGAGAAAAATACTTGTTGCTTGGAAAAACATTGGATAGTAAATGGTTAGCAACCTGGATATGCTAAGGACTATTGATGTCTGGCAAACAACAACAAAAACAACAATTTATATTTAGATATTTCCTTTAATGTTACAGAACATCCCAAGGTGCTTCACAGGAGCATTATGAAGCAAAGTGCGAACTGAGATACAACAGGAGATATTAGGTCAAAGGACCAACAGCTTAGCCAAAGAGGAAGGTTTCAAGGAATGTCTTAAAGGAGGAAAGTGAGATGGAGAGGTGCAGAGGCGGAGATGTGTAGGGAGGATACTGCAGCTTGGGCCCCGGCAGCTGAAGGCACGGTCGCCAGTGGTGCAGTGATTAAAATAACGGATGTAAAAGAGACCAGAATTAGAGGAGCACAGATGTCTCGATGGGTTCTGGAGCTGGAGGAGATTACAGAGATAGGGAGGGGCGAGGCTATTGAGAGATATGACAACAAGGATGAGAATTTTAAAATCAAGATATTGCTTGACTGGGAGCCAATGTCGGTCAGTGAGATATAAACAGGACTTGGTGTGAGCTAAGACATGGGCAGCAGAGTTTTGGATGACCTCAAGTTTACAGAGAGTAGATATGGGAGATCAGCCAGGAGTGAGTTGGAATAGTCACATCGAGAGGTGACAAAGGCATGAATGAGGTTTCAGCAGCAGATGGGCTGAGACAGGGGTGAAGTCAGGCGATGTTACTGAGGTGGCAATAGGCGGTTGTAATGATACCCTGAAAATGAGGTTAAAGCTCATTTTGTGGTGAAATGTGACACCAAGGTTGTAAACATATTGTCTGAATCTCAGACTGCCACCAGGAAGAGGGATGGGATCAATAGCAAGGGAACAGAGTTGGAGTGGGGAGTGAAAACAATGGCTTCAGTCTTCCCAATATTTAATTGGAGGAAATTTCTGCTCATCCAGTACTGGGTGTCGGATAATCAGTCTGATAATTAACAACAGTGGAGGAATGGAGAGAGGTGATGCTGAGGTGAACTTGATGGTGTTCTTTGATAAAACAATGGAGAGGGTTGATGATGGTGGTATGATTGAAGTTATATATATGGACTTTCAAAAGATGTTTGATCAAGTGACATTCAATAGACAGGTTAGGAAAACTGAACACTATGAATTAAAGGGACAGTGACAGTGTGGATATAAAATTGACTAAGGAACAGTAAACAGAGAGAAGTGGTGAAAGGTTGTTGTTCAGTCTCAATGGGAGTATACAGTGGTGTTCCCCTGGGCTGAATATTAGGACCACTGCTCTTTTTGCTCTTGGAAACCCAGGGTGGGTAGGGCAGAGGCCATTCCTCCTCTTTCTTTCCAGAGCTTTCCCTCTCTCTGCAGCCTCTGCTCCATTTGTTGATCATGTTACAGACGCAGAGACACTGTAACTACAGTCCCCATTCATCGTACAGAGTTGGGTCACCAAGTCCTCTCTCCTCCCTGAATGTCTGCAGCAGCTCACAGCACAACCTCCAGAAAACCATCCACAGCACCTCCACTAACTTTATAATAACAGAAGTCAAAAGCCCCTCACCTGTAAGTTGGACGCCTGGTCCTTTTAAATAACACTAGAGGGGGTTCCTCGTGCTGCTGAATGTATGTTCAGCTGAGAGTGACTAACACAGGCGGTCAGTCGACATGCAAGGACCAAGTTTCAAAGACGCACATCAAAGTTGCTGAAATGGCTGATCGACATCATATTCAGACCCCTCCTCACACTACAGACACACACACGTTACACCGACACCAGCACCCCGGCCAGCCTGGGTGTCCTGTACAATGTGCTGGATGTGACCGGCAGTGCAGCTCACACCATTTTATGGATCCAAGCTTCCACAGCATGAGTGGAGCAGGAGAGATGAAATGTGTGGTCAGGAAGACCACACTGCGGCTGTCTGGATACAAAATTGTCCAGCCCATTGAATACAGAGGGTGTTAGTAGATGGAAAGTATTCAGCATGGAGCTCGGTGACCAGTGGTGTTCCGCAGGGATCTGTTCTGGGACCTCTGCTCTTTGTGATTTTTATAAATGACTTGGATGAGGAAGTGGAAGGCTGGGTTAGCAAGTTTGCCGATGACACGAAGGTTGCTGGAGTTGTGGATAGTGTGGAAGGTTGTTGTAGGTTGCAACTGGACATTGACAGGATGCAGAGCTGGGCTGAGACGTGGCAGATGGAGTTCAACCTGGAAAAGTGTGAAGTGATTCATTTTGGGAGGTCGAATTTGAATGTAGAATACAGGCTTAAAGACAGGGTTTTTGGTAGTGTGGAGGAACAGAGGGATCTTGGGGTCCACGTCCATAGATCGCTCAAAGTTGCCACCCAAGTTGAAAGGGTTGTTAAGAAGGCGTATGGTGTGCTGGCTTTCATTAACAGGGGGATTGAGTTTAAGAGCCACGAGGTTATGCTGCAGCTCTATAAGGCCCTGGTTCGACCACACTTGGAATATTGTGTTCACTTCTGGTCGCCTCATTATTGGAAGGATGTGGAAGCTTTAGAGAGGGTGAAGAGGAGATTTACCAGGATGCTGCCTGGACTGGAGAAAGGTTGAGGGAGCTAGGGCTTTTCTCATTGGAGCGAAGAAGGATGAGAGGTGATTTGACAGAGGGGTACAAGATAATGAGAGGCATAGATAGAGTGGATAGTCAGAGACTTTTTCCCAGGTGGAAAGGGCTATCACCAGGGGGTATAATTTTAAGGTGACTGGAGGAAGGTTTCGGGGAGATGTCAGAGGTAGGTTCTTTACACAGAGAGTGGTGGGTGCGTGGAATGCGCTGCCAGTGGTGGTAGTAGAAGCAGATACATTAGGGACATTTAAGCGACTCTTGGATCGGTACATGGATGATAGGAGAATGAAGGGTAGGTAGTTAGTTTGATCTTAGATTAGGTTAAAGGTTCGGCACAACATTGTGGGCCGAAGGGCCTGGACTGTGCTGTACTGTTCTATGTTATATGTTCTATGTTATATGAAGAGTGACAGAGGGAAAGAAAGTCACTTTTAAGCCGGAATTGGAAAAAAGATTTTTAAGAGGAACAAGTTTCAGGAACATTGGAAATGAACAGGGGATTGGGATAATCAGAGGGGTGAGGACATGGAGGGATTTGATCACATGAGTGAGAATATTAAAATTGAGGTGTTATTGGACCAAGAGCCAATGTAGGTCAGTGAGCACAGGGATGTTGGATGAACAGAATTTGGTGCAAATTAGAAGATGGCAGCAGTTTTGGATGACCACAGGTTACAGAGAGTAGGATGTGGGAGACCAGCCAGGAGTGTGTTGGAATAGTCAAGTCTCGAGATAAAAAAGGCATGGATGAGGTTTTTAGCAGCAGATGAATTGAGCTCTCTCTCTCTCTCGTTCTTTCTCTCTCTGTCGGCCTCATTTGCTCTGTCCCACACTCAGAATCTTATAAGTTTCAATCAAGTCGCCTCTTACTCTTCTAAACTCCAGCTGACATAAGCCTAGCCTGTCCAGCCTTTCCTCATTAGAGAACACCCCCATTCCAGGCATTAGTCTAGTAAACCATCTCTGAACTGCTTCGAATGCATTTCCACCTGTCCTTAAATGAGGAGACCAATACTGTACACAGTATTCCAGAAGTGGTCTCCCTATATAACTGAAACGTAACCTCCCTACACTTGTATTCAATTCCTCCTGCAACAGCCGATAACATTCTATTAGTTTTCCTAATTACTTGCAATACCTACATATTAAACTTTTACAATTCATACACAAGGACTCTCAGTTCCCCCTGGATGGTAGAGCTCTGAAATCTCTCACCATTGTGATTATATGCTTAATTTTTATTCTTCCTGCCAAAATGGACAATTTCATATTTTCCCACATTATACTCCATTTACCAGATCTTTGCCCAATCACTCAATCGATCTACCCCTTTGTGGTTCACTTGTGTCCACGTCACACCATACTGTCTGACCGACGTTTCTGTCATCAGCAAATTTAGCAAACATACCTTTGGCCCCTTCATCCAAATGATTTATATAATTTGTAAAGAGCCAAGGCACCCGCACTGATCCCTGTGACACACCACTCGTTACATCTTGCCAAACAGAAAATGATCCATTTAAGCCTCCTCTCTGTTTCCTGTTAGCTAGCCAATCTTCTATCCATGCCAATAGGTTGCCCCCTACACCATGAGCTTTTATATTCCGCAATGAACTTTGATGTGGCACATTATGAAATCCCTTCTGGAAATCTAAGTACAGTACATCCACCAGTTCCCCTTTATCCACAGCACCTGTTACTTCTTCAAAGAACTTCAATAAATTGGTTGAACATGGTTTCCGTTTCACAAAAGCATGTTGACTCTGCCTGATCACCTTGAATTATTCTGTGTGTCCTGCTATAACGTCTTTACTAATAGCTTCTTACATTTGATCCATAGCCAGAAAGCCTTTCTCACCTGCCACAGGCCGTATGTCCACTATGTCTATTCTGATTTTGTGCTGTATTTGAACTGTTACTCCTCAATAAACTGCTTGAACCCTTCGACCTCCTTTTGGTAAATCTGTGACCCTGGATCAGATCTTATATTGGTGTAGGAGAGGGAACACAGCTCATGTCAAAGTCCTACCTCCCTTTTATATGATCCTGTATAATGGACAGGGACTACAGGGCAGTAATGTGCTCAAAGGTTATCAGCAGTAATTGATTATCCCTATATTTGTATATTGTAGAACATAAAAACATACCCCTGCTCTGGTGTCCAGTGTAACCTCAATATTCCTGATTAAAATATCAGAGGAGTGGGAACCAGACACCTCTGATCACCCTGAGGTGCAGGTGATTCTCGAGTCGGTGCTGAGTGTATTCACAACCCATAAAGATGACTGTGCAAGCATGAGCAGACCCGAAGAAATTAACTGACCATTGCATGCTCCATGAAGCAGTATTCATACCGAGCTGAGATTATATCATACATTCCAGACACTATCAATCATTGTTATACCAGGGTGTAGTTCATGAAGCCATGTTCCCTTCTAACTGCCCGATTTGACTGGTTGGAAAGCCGGATGGCAGCTGGTGACTGACTATTGACCACCACAAACTCAATTCAGTCAACCCTGCGTGAATCCGGTTGTCTGATAGACACCCACCCTACTCTCCCGGATTCTCAGTGGCAGGGCTGTCTTCTCCACCCTGGATATCTCTAATGGTTATTGTAGTATTCCAGTAAAACTAGAGAAACAAATTAAATTCACATTCACTTCTGAGGACCAGAGATACCCCTGGACATGTCTGTCACAAGGGGTTCCACAATAACCCCACTATTTTCAACAAACGTGTAGCCGGGTCCCTTCTGAGCTTTTCACAGTCTTCCTGCTCGCTGCAATATGTCGATGATCTTCTCATCACCACAAACCGTGTCCACACATTTAACCCTTTTACAGGAACTACTGCAGTTAGTTTGCGAGCTGGACTAAAAGACCATCCACGTAAGGCCCAGCTGGTGCAAGACCGTGTCACCTTTCTACGTGCCCAGGTCAGATCATCCTGCATCAGCCCACACCAGCATCAGGCCGAGACCATCCAGTGTCTACCCCTGTTCACCTCAAAGTCCCGCCCTGTGTCCTATCCTCAGGCTGGTGGGGTATCAGTGGACCCTCATCCAGTATCTACCCCTGTCCACCTCAAAGACTGCCCGGTGTCATATCCTCAGGCTGGTGGGGTATCAGTGGACCCTCATCCAGTGTGTACCCATGTCCAGCTCAAAGACTGCCCTGTGTCCTTTCCTCAGGATGGTGGGTATCAGTGGACCCTCATCCCTCGATTTGCAGAGACTGTGACTCCTCTTTATGAACTAACTAATGGTAATGATGACCAGGTTTAATCTGGTTGGACTGAAGAGAGCATAGAAGCAGTAACACAATTGAAGAAATATGTCGCCCAGGCAACGTGTCTTATCTCACCTAACCCTGACAAGACTTTCAACATGGAGGTGGTGGACACAGTGAAAAGCCTGACTGCTGTCCTATGTAGAGAAAATGAGGAGAAATTACTCCCCATTGTGAATGACTGCAGAATTGTCAGTGGGACTGAACTGATTTACTCTGTTTGTGAAGGACATTTGCTAACCACTTTCTGGGGCATCAAACATTTCACTTACATCACGGGGTTCTCCAGGGTGATACTGCCCAATCCATTATAAACTTTCCCAGTAAAGGGCGGCACAGTGGTGCAGTGGTTAGCACCGCAACCTCACAGCTTCAGGGACCCGAGTTCGATTCCGGGTACTGCCTGTGTAGAGTTTGCCAGTTCTCCCTGTGTTTGCATGGGTTTCCTCCCAGAAGCCAAAAGACTTGCAGGTTGATAGGTAAATTGGCCATTATAAATTGTCACTAATGTAGGTAGGTGGTAGGGAAATATAGGGACATTTGGGGATGTTTGGTAGGAATATGGGGTTTGTAATTTAATCTATCCCCTCTCTGTCCCATCACAGTCCTTCCTTCTTGTTCTTCTTCCCCCTTCCCCTCTTTCACTTGCTCAACGACTGTTACATTTCTAACGTTTGCCAGTTCTGATGAAGGGGCACAGATCTGAAACATTAACTCTGTTTCTCTCTGCACAGATGCTGCCAGACCTGCTGAGTATTTCCAGTGTTCAGCATCCGCAATATTTTGCTTTTATTTTAGTGTATAATTAACTGACATTTATCTTCCAGGAATTCCTCCCTGGAAGTTCTGCTCTACTCTTCCAGAGCGTAGGGCCTCGGCAGCTGAAGGCAGGACCACCAATGGTAGAGCAATTAAACTCGGAGATGCTCAAGAGGCCAGAAATAGATGAGTGCAGATATCTCGGAGGGTTGTCGGGCTGGAGGAGATTACACAGATAAGGAGTAGTGAGATAATGAAGGATTTGAAAAGAAGGCTGAGAGTTTTAAAATTCAGGTGTTGCTGACCAGGAGCCAATGTAGGTCAGTGAGTCCAGGGGGTAATGGGTGAACAGGACTTGGTGTGAGTTAGGACATGGGCAGCAGTGCATTGGATCACCTCAGGGTTATGGAGGGTAGAATGTGGGAGACCAGCCAGGAGTGTGTTGGACTAGTCGAGTCTACAGATAACACAGGCAAGGGGGAGTGTTTCATCAGCAGAAGAGCTGAGAGAGGGGCAAAGTTGGGTGATGATATGGAAGTGTAAGTAAGCTGTTTTAGTAATATTTAGCAGGAAGCTCGTCGCAGCGTCAACTATGAAACCAGGTTGTGAACAGTTTGCTTTAGTTTCAGACAGTTGCCAAGGAGAGAGATCCAGTCTGTAGCTAGGAAACTTTTGACGTGGGGTTTGAAAACAACGGCAGCAGTCTTCCTAATATTTAATTGGCATGGCAGATGTGTGAGGAGATACATTGTCAGAAGATTTGATATATATTATCCGTTCATGGGATGTGGGTGTCGTTGACTAGGGCAGCATTTATTGCCCATCCATAATTGCCCTTGAGAAGGTGATGGTGAGCTGCATGCAAAGAACAAAGAACAAAGAAAATTACAGCACAGGAACAGGCCCTTCGGCCCTCCAAGCCTACGCCGATCCAAATCCTCTATCTAAACCTGTCGCCTATTTTCTAAGGGTCTGTATCTCTTTACTTCCGGCCCATTCATGTATCTGTCTAGATACATCTGAAAAGACGCTATCGTGCCCGAGTCTACCACCTCCACTGGCAATGTGTTCCAGGCACCCACCACCCTCTGCATAAAGAACTTTCCACGCATATCCCCCCTAAACTTTCCACTCTCACTTTGAACTCGTGTCCCCTTGTAATTGAATCCCCCACTCTGGGAAAAAGCTTCTTGCTATCCACCCTGTCTATACCTCTCATGATTTTGTACACCTCGATCAGGTCCCCCCTCAACCTCCGTCTTTCTAATGAAAATAATCCTAATCTACTCAACCTCTCTTCATAGCTAGCGCCCTCCATACCAGGCAACATCCTGGTGAACCTCCTCTGCACCCTCTCCAAAGCATCCACATCCTTTTGGTAATGTGGCGACCAGAACTGCATGCAGTATTCCAAATGTGGCCGAACCAAAGTCCTATACAACTGTAACATGACCTGCCAACTCTTGTACTCAATACCCCGTCCGATGAAGGAAAGCATGCCGTATGCCTTCTTGACCACTCTATTGACCTGCGTTGCCACCTTCAGGGAACAATGGACCTGAACACCCAAATCTCTCTGTACATCAATTTTCCCCAGGACTTTTCCATTTACTGTATAGTTCACTCTTGAATTGGATCTTCCAAAATGCATCACCTCGCATTTGCCCTGATTGAACTCCATCTGCCATTTATCTGCCCAACTCACCAGTCTATCTATATTCTGCTGTATTCTCTGACAGTCCCCTTCACTATCTGCTACTCCACCAATCTTAGTGTCGTCTGCAAACTTGCTAATCAGACCACCTATACTTTCCTCCAAATCATTTATGTATATCACAAACAACAGTGGTCCCAGCACGGATCCCTGTGGAACACCACTGGTCACACGTCTCCATTTTGAGAAACTCCCTTCCACTGCTACTCTCTGTCTCCTGTTGCCCAGCCAGCTCTTTATCCATCTAGCTAGTACGCCTTGGACCCCATGCGACTTCACTTTCTCCATCAGCCTACCATGGGGAACCTTATCAAACGCCTTACTGAAGTCCATGTATATGACATCTACAGCCCTTCCCTCATCCATCAACTTTGTCACTTCCTCAAAGAATTCTATTAAGTTGGTAAGACATGACCTTCCCTGCACAAAACCATGTTGCCTATCACTGATAATCCCATTTTCTTCCGGATGAATGACCAGGGATAATACAAATTGAATGGCACAACTTTAAAGCTATTGAGAGTAACAGAGAGACCTGAGGTGTTTGTATGCAATCTTTGAAAGTAGCTGGACAGGTTAACAAACAGTTCACAAAGCAAATAGATTACTCGGCTTGATTAAAAGAGACACAGAGTAGACTGGCCAGGATATTGTGTTAACCCTATAGAAAAGACTAGTCCAGCTCCATCTGGAGTATTGTGTCCAATACTGGAAACCACACTTTAGGAAGGACATGAAACCTTGGAGAGGGGACAGAAGAGTTTTACTGGAACTTTTCCAGGGATGAGGGGTTACAGTTATGTAGCTGGGATTGTTTTCCTTGGAGCAGGGACATTTACAAGGTGATCAGATAGGGATATATAACATCATGAAGGGTTTATGTAAATTATATAATGTTTCTAATGTATGAGGGGCCATTAACCAGAGGACATAGATTTATGGTGATTGGAAAAAAGAAGCAGAGTTGACATGGGGATTATTGTAATGCAATTTTTGTTTCGGATTTGCAAATTATTGTATGATAGGCTGAAGGATACAGATTCAAAAGTAGATTCAAAAAGTGATTTGGTTAGATATTAAGGGGAAATTTCAAGGATCTGGGAAAGATCCAGGGTGTGGAACTCACTGGAAACTCAGCAAAAGAGCCAGCACAGACTTCATAGACCAAATGACCCCCTTCCATGCAATGCTATTATATGTTTCTATGACTTTTCCTGCCTGTACTTTTACAATTTTCCTATCGTTTCAAAAGGTGTTTGATAAAGTACTATATAACAGCCGTGTGACCCAATTAGAAACACATGGGATTAAAGGGCCAAAGTCAGCCGAGGCACAGTTTGTAGCTCTCTCCACTTTCAGTCACAAGCTTCCAGGATCAAGTGTCATGAAATGACTTTTTCACAAGAATCAAGGCTGACACTGCAGCGACAGTACTGAGGGAGTATTGCGCTATCAGATGAGCAGTCTTTCGAATGAAACGTTAAACCAAGGCCCCATCTGCCCTCTCAGGTGGATGCCAATGATCCTATGGGATTATTTAGCAGCAGATCAGGGGATTTATTCCCTGTGGCCTGGACAATATTTATCCATCAAGCAACATCATAAAAACAGATCTGGTCATTATCACATTGCTGCTTGTGGGATCTTGCTGTGCGAAAATTGGCTGCCCTTTTTCCGACAGTACAAGAGTGAGTAGGCATTATAAGTATACGTTGATTGTAAATCGCTTTGGAACATGCAGTAGTCATGAAAGGCGCTACATAAATGGAAGTCCTTTTTTTTCTTTTTCAATCCCAGCATGCAAGAAATTAGCTAGGTGACAGGTATCAGAGAGTGGGGAATAATGGCTGTTTTTCAGCTGGAGCGAAGTACACAGTGGGGTTCCCCAGGGTGACTGTTGGGATCCCTGATGTTGCATGCTAATGCAGTGGGCTTGTGTACAGAGGGGGTAATGTCCAAGTATTCAGATGGAAGGAAACTCAGAAATGTTAATAAACAGTGAGAAGGATAGTAACAGACTTCAGGAGGACAGAGACTGACTGATGAAATGGGCAGGAACATGGCAGATGGAATTTAACACATTGAAATGTGAAGTGAGACATTTGGGTAGGAAGTATGAGAAGAAAAAAATATAAAATAAATTGTACTATTATAGAGTGAGTGCATGATTAGAGAGACCTAGGGTGTAAACACACAGATCTTAGTTAGTAGCATGCAGTGTCCTTGGTGTTAGAGAGAGACACAGAGTAATAAAACTCAGGAGGAAATGCTGATATTTATACATCATTGGTTAGGACCCAGATGGAGAATTGTGTCCAATTCTGATCACCACACATTGGTAAGGATGTCAAGGACGTAGTGAAGATACAGAGGTGAATTACTAGAATGGTACCAGGGATCTGGGAATACAGTTACGTGGATAGATTCGAAAAGCTGGGATTGTTCTCATTAGAGCAGTGATAGGTAAGGGGAGATTTGATATAAAATTCAAAATTATGAAGGGTTTTGATAAGGTAATCAATGTGAAACTGTTTCCAGTGTCAGAAACAGGGTTGGCACAGTGCCACAGTGGTAAGCATTGCAGCCTCATATTATGGGTACTGCCTGTGTGGAGTTTGTGGGTTTCCTCCCTCAGCCAAAAGTCGTACAGGTTGATAGGTAAATTGGCCATTATAAATTGCCCCTAGTATAGGTAGGTGGTAGGGGAATATAGGGACAGGTGAGGATGTGGTAGGAATATGGGATTAGTGTAGGATTAGTATAAATGGGTGGTTAATGGTCGGCACAGACTCGGTGGGCCGAAGGGCCTGATCGAGTGATGTATTTCTAAATCCAAAAATCTAAAGTTCAGTATTAAGAAGACACAGACTGAAGGTAATTGACAAAAAAACAGAGGTGAAATGAGGAGAATTTTCTTCCACAGCGAGTTGTTGGGATCTGGAATTCATTGGCTGAAAACATGGTGGAAGCAGATTCAATAATATCATTCAAAAGGCAATTTAGCAAATACTTGAAAAGGAAAAGAAAAACAGGAATCTGGGGAAAGAGGAGGAAAGAGGAACGAATTAGATGGCTCTTTCGAAGAGACAGCACTGACACAAAGGGCCGAATAGCCTTCTTCTGTGCTGCATCAATCTCTTATTTTATGAGCAAGAGAAAGTGAGTGAAGAGAGAGAGAAAGACAGAGAGTGAGAAAGTGTGAAAGAGAGAACAGCAAATAGAAATAGAGAGTACGTCGTGTTTTTGGGCAGAGGGATCATGATCTGCCCGTGCCCGTTCCTGTTGAGGCAGGTGACGAACACACTTCCTGCTGCCTCCTCATTTCCATGAATTCTATGTGCCACCCCGGGTTACCTGCGCTGCTGTCTGTCTGGATGCTTAACAGGGCCCTAAAGGTGTGTGAGGCTGACACATGTTTCTGCCAGGCGCAGCTTTTAAACGCAGTCTGTCCCTCTTAAAGAGGAGATGCATTGATTCACTGGAGGCTGCTGGTGCTCACTGTAAATTCTGCAATTGGAGACAAGGTAAATAGCACACTGCAACACAGGGTTCTGTGGTTCACGGATGTGGGGATGGATGTCTTAGTTACGAAGGGTGACAGGAGGAGAGTGGCTCTGTTTCCGTGTGGTGGGGTGGAGACTCTCAAGGAACGTCCTCCGAAGGGAATCGGTGAAGGTGGTCAGGGAGGTCAATGCAAGAATTCTCGCCACGAGAATCTGGCAGCAGAGCCAGAAGAAGTTTAATGAGCTCATACGGGTGGTCAATGTCATTGAATTAATCTCCAAATGACATCTCCTACCCCCAACATCACCAACCTCTCACACTGCTCAATGCACCACACCCCCATCACTCACCCATCAGCAGTCCCTAACACTCAGGACTCACACCTAACATTCACATACTCCACCTCACCCTCACACACCTTGTACTGATAGCAGCCTCACACCCACCTCTCACTGCTTCCAATTACCTCCAGCTATTCAGCTATGGCAGGCACATCATCAAAACACAGTGCAACACAATCATTAATATTCTGCCTTCTTTCTTACAGGACAAGGTGACCCATAATCACAGGGAGCAGCAAGTGAACCGGCGAGTGCCAGGCATACCTTCATCCCCTGAGCTTGAGGGAGGAGATGATTCTTCACATCATGGAACCGGCTGTGACAGAGCCCGTGGCATCCGGCATCACCGAGAGCATTCAGGATGATGCTATGTTCCTGCCTTATGCCCCTTCTTAACTCCCACCTCCCCCCGCATCCTGCTGTCTGGGATGATGTACAAGCTGCAGATGGTGGGATCATGGACCTCCTGCTTTCCAAGGATGCATGAGGGTTACTGAGGGAAGGAATGGTGAAAATAGTAGAGGCACTGGCCAGAATCATTCAATCCTCCTTGGATATGGGAGCGATGACAGAGGACTGGAGCACTGTAATTGTTACACCCTGTTTTGAAAAGGAGAGATAGAGTAAACCCTGTAATTACTGAGCAGTCAGACACGCATCACTACTGGGGAAATTTTATGGGGTCACAACCCAGGAGAAATATATTCGTTTCTTTGAAAAACATACGATAACAAACAAGAAGCAGCAGGGGTCTGGTAATAACAAATCATGTTTGGCAAACTTCAACAACAATTTATATTTATATAGCGCCTTTAACATAATGAAATGTCCCAAGGTGCTTCCCGAAAATGAGATACTAGTTTAAAGCTTGGTCAAAGAAGTAGGTTTTAACGGGCGTGTTAAAGGATGAAAGCGAGTTGGAGAAGCGGAGAGGTGAAGGGAGGGTATTCTAGACCTTGGAGCCTCATTAGCTAAAGGTGCAGATATTAGTGGTGGAGTGATGAAAATCAGGGATGCACAAGAGGCCAGAATTAGAGATGCACAGATATCTTGGTGGATTGTGGAGCTGGAGGATATTACAGAGATAGGGAGCATATATAAGGAGCAAGAGGGTAACTAGAGAAAGGATTGGCCCACTAAAGGACAAAGGAGGAAAGTTATGCGTGGACTCAGAGAAAATGGGTGAGATTCTAAACGAGTACTTTGCATCGGTATTCACCGAGGAGAGGGACATGACGGATGTTGAGGTTAGGGACAGATGTTTGATTACCCTAGGTCAAGTCGGCATAAGGAGGGAGGAAGTGTTGGGTATTCTAAAGGGCATTAAGGTGGACAAGTCCCCAGATCCGGATGGGATCTCTCCCAGGTTACTGAGGGAAGCGAGAGAGGAAATAGCTGGGGCCTTAACAGATATCTTTGCAGCATCCTTAAAAACGGGTGAGGTCCCGGAGGACTGGAGAATTGCTAATGTTGTCCACTTGTTTAAGAAGGGTAGCAGGGATAATCCAGGTAATTATAGACCGATGAGCCTGACGTAAGTGGTAGGGAAGCTGCTGGAGAAGATACTGAGGGATAGGATCTATTCCCATTTGGAAGAAAATGGGCTTATCAGTGATAGGCAACATGGTTGTGTGCAGGGAAGGTCATGTCTTACCAACTTAATAGAATTTTTTGAGGAAGTGTCAAAGTTGATTGATGAGGGAAGGGCTGTCGATGTCATATACATGGACTTCAGTAAGGCGTTTGATAAGGTTCCCCATGGTAGGCTGATGGAGAAAGTGAAGTCGCATGGGGATCCAGGGTGTACTAGCTAGATGGATAAAGAACTGGCTGGGCAACAGGAGACAGAGAGTAGCAGTGGAAGGGAGTTTCTCAAAATGGAGACGTGTGACCAGTGGTGTTCCACAGGGATCCGTGCTGGGACCACTGCTGTTTGTGATATACATAAATGATTTGGAGGAAAGTATAGGTGGTCTGATTAGCAAGTTTGCAGACGACACTAAGATTGGAGGAGTAGCAGATAGTGAAGGGGACTGTCAGAGAATACAGCAGAATATAGATAGATTGGAGAGTTGGGCAGAGAAATGGCAGATGGAGTTCAATCAGGGCAAATGCGAGGTGATGCATTTTGGAAGATCCAATTCAAGAGTGAACTATACAGTAAATGGAAAAGTCCTGGGGAAGATTGATGTACAGAGAGATTTGGCTGTTCAGGTCCATTGTCCCCTGAAGGTGGCAACGCAGGTCAATAGAGTGGTCAAGAAGGCATACGGCATGCTTTCCTTCATCGGACGGGGTATTGAGTACAAGAGTTGGCAGGTCATGTTACAGTTGTATAAGACTTTGGTTCGGCCACATTTGGAATACTGCGTGCAGTTCTGGTCGCCAAATTACCAAAAGGATGTGGAAGCTTTGGAGAGGGTGCAGAGGAGGTTCACCAGGATTTTGCCTGGTATGGAGGGCGCTAGCTATGAAGAGAGGTTGAGCAGATTAGGATTATTTTCATTAGAAAGACGAAGGTTGAGGGGGGACCTGATTGAGGTGTACAGAATCATGCGAGGGAGAGACAGGGTGGATAGCAAGAAGCTTTTTCCCAGAGTGGGGGATTCAATTACTAGGGGTCACGACTTCAAAGTGAAAGGGGAAAGGTTTAGGGGGGATATGCGTGGAAAGTTCTTTACGCAGAGGGGGGGGGGGTGCCTGGAACATGTTGCCAGCGGAGCTGGTAGACGCGGGCACGATAGCGTCTTTTAAGATGTATCTAGACAGATACATGAATGGGCAGGAAGCAAAGAGATACAGAGCCTTAGAAAATAGGCGAATGTTTAGATAGAGGATCTGGATCGGCGCAGGCTTGGAGGGCCGAAGGGCCTGTTCCTGTGCTGTAATTATCTTTGTTCTTTGTTCTATGGAGGTATTGAAAACGAGGATGAGAATTTTAAAATCAAGACATTGCTTGACTGGGAGCCATGTCGGTCAGTGATAGAGGAAGAAAACTTGGTGTGAGCTAGGACATGGGCAGCAGAGTTTTGGATGACCTCAAGTTTACAGAGTGTAGAATGTGGGAGATCAGCCAGCAGTGAGTTGAAATAGTTGTGCACAGAGGTAACAAAGGCATGAATCAGGGAATCACATAATTGTTACAGCACAGAAGGAGGCTATTCAGTGTATCATGTACACATCGGCTCACCGAAAGAGCAATTAACCTCGTGCCATTCCCCGCCTTCTCCCCATAACCCTGCACATTCTTCCTTTTCAGATAACAGTCTAATTGCATTTTGAATGCTTCAATTGAACCTGTCTCCATCATATTCTCAGGCAGTACATTCCAGTCCTTAGCCATTCCTTGCGTGAGAAAATATTGCCTCATGTCACTTCTGCCTCTCTTACCCATTAATTTCAATCTGTGCCCTCTCGTTCTCGATTCTTTTCACGAGTGGAAACAGTTTCTCTCTATCTCCTCTGTCCAGACCCCTCATGGTTTTGAACAACTCTATCAAATCAACTCACCTCTCAGTCTTCTCTTCTCCAAGGAAAATGATCCTAACTTCTCCTGTCTATCTTCATAACTGAAATTCCTCATGCCTGGAAGCATTCTCATGGATCTTTTCTGCACTCTCTCCAATGCCCTCACAATCTTCCTAAAGTGTGGTGCCCAGAATTGGACAGAATACTTCAGCTGAGGCTGAATCAGTGTTTTATATAAGTTCAACATAACTTCCTTGCTCTTGTACTGAATGTCCCTGTTAATAAAGCCCAGGATACTGTATGCTTTATTAAATGCTCTCTCAACCTCTCCTGCCAACATCAATGACTTATGCACATATACACCTCGGTATCTCTGCTCCTTTAGAATGGTGCCCTTTATTTTACATTATCTCAATATTCTTCCTACCAAAATGAATCACTTCATATTTCTCTGCATTGAAATTCATCTACCACCTGCCTGCCCATTCCACCAAGTTGTCTAAGTACTTTTGAAATTCAACACCATCCTCCTCACAGTTCACAATGCTTCCACGTTTCGTATCATCTGCAAACTCTGAATTTGTGCCCTGAACACCATGGTCTTGGTCAGTTACCTTCTTTGGCCTCCTTGTCTCGGGAGAAAATGTGTAAGCACCTGGAGGTGGTCAGTGGTTTGTGGAGCCGCACCTGGAGTGGCTACAAAGGCCAATTCTAGAGTGAATTGGCTCTTCCACAGGCGCTGCAGATAAAATTGGTTGTCGAGGCTATTTCATGGTTGGCTCTCTCCTTGTGCTTCTGTCTTTTTTCCTGCCAACTGTTAAGTCTCTTCGACTCACCATTCTTCAGACCCGCCTTTATGGCTATCTGCTAGCACTAGAGATCACTGGCAATTGACTCCCACAATTTGTGGTCAATGTCACAGGACTTCATTTCGCGTTTGCAGATGTCTTTAAAGCAGCGACACGGATGGCCGGTGGGTCTGATACCAGTGACAAGCTCGCTGTACAATGCGTCATTGGGGATCCTACCATCTTCCATGTGGCTCACATGGCCAAGCCATTTCAAGCGCTGCTCACTCAGTAGGGTGTATATGTTGGGGATATTGGGCGCCTCGAGGACTTCCACGTTGGAGATATGGTCCTGCCACCTGATGCCAAGGATTCTCTGGAGGCAGCGAAGATGGAATGAATTGAGACGTCGCTTTTGTAATATATATCAGGAAAATCAAGGGTACCAACACTGATCCCTGGGGACCTCCAGCCTTTCCTCCAGCCCCCAAAAAACATTCACAAACTACAATTCTTTCTTTCCTGCCACTCAGCCAAAGCCGTATCCATGTTGTTACTGTCCCTTTTCATTCATGAACTATAAGTTTTCTCACAAGTCTGTTATGTGGCACAGTATCAAATGTCTTTTGTAAATACAATACACCACATCAATAGCATTGCCTTCATCAACCCTCTCTGTTACCTTCTCAAAATCTCCAGGCTGTTAGTTAAATAGTATTTGCCCTTCAGGAATCCATGCTGTTTTCCTTACTGAACCCGAATTTGTCCATGTGACTATTAATTTGTCCCGAATTATTATTACTAGAAGTTTCCCCACCACTGCAGTTAAATTGACTGGCCTGGAGTTCTTGGGATTATCTTTACACCCATTTTTGAACAAGGATGTAATATTTGCAATTCTCCAGTCCTACGGCATCACCCCAAGTCTAAGGAAGATTGAGAATTTATGGCCAGTGCCTCTGCGATTTCCACCCTCACTTCCCTCATAATCCTTGGATGCACCTCATTGGCCCTGGTGCTTTATTCACTTTACCTCTAGACAGCCTATCTAATATGTCCACTTTATCAATTTTAAACCCTTCTTGTTTCTGAATTACCTGCTCTTTCGCCATTGCCTTTGTTGTACCTTCTTCCTTGTGTTATGACCCGAGGCGAGAGGTGTGCACTGTTAATTCAGTCCAGCTTCTCCACAGGTCACAACATTTTTTTCTCATTTTCCCACTTGCTGAAACAGTCCATCAGATACACTATTCCCATCACAATAGAACACACTTTACTGAACTAAACAATTAACAGTTTATCATAAATGAGGCAGGTGTAAGACCAGGAATCCTACAGCGAGTAACTCACCTCCTGACTCCCCAAAGCCTGTCCACCATCTATAAGGCACAAGTCAAGAGTGTGATGGAATACTCTGCACTCGCCTGGATGGCTGCAGCTCCAACAACACTCAAGAAGCTCGACATCATCCAGGACAAAGCAGCCTATTTGATTGGCACACCATCCACATACATTGACTCCCTCCACCACCGATGCACAGTGGCAGCAGTGTGCACCGTCTACAAGATGCACTGCAGCAATGCACCAAGGCACCTTAGACAGCACCTTCCAAACCCGCGACCTCTACCATCTAGGACAAGGGGATCAAATGCATGGGAACATCACCACCTGCAAGTTCCCCTCCAATTCATACATCATTATGACTTGGAAGTATATCGCCATTCCTTCACTGTCGCTGGGTCAAAATCCTGGAAGTCCATCCCGAACACAATTGTGAGTGAACCTACCACCCATGGACTGCAGCGATTCAAGAAGGCAGTTCACCACCACCTTCTCAAGGGTTATGGAGAGATGGGTAATAAATGCTGGCCTAGCCAGTGATGCCTACATCCCAGGATCGAATAAAAAAGTCTCAACTAGAAATGAAGTAAAACAATATCACAGATCAAATTTTTAAAAATCCAACAATTAATTTTTAACTTCCCCTTCCCACCTTAACCAAACTTCAAAGTCCCTTTTAACCTGAACCAAATTTTAAAGTTACTTTTTTTTTACCTTAGTCCCTTAAAACTCAAACACAGACATATACACTGGTTAACCGAAAACAAGATCTAAAAAAAAAGATTTTTCGATCAGAGCTCTGTTACAAACAAAAAGCATTTGGGTTAACTAGTTGCCCATTTTGAAGGAAGCAGCAGATGAGTTATGTTGTTCCAAACCAGCATGCAGTCTAACTTCTGAGCACACACATCCAGGTTACCAGACAACAGTTCTCTTCAGGCGGCATTGAGAATTATTTTTAGCAGGCTTTCTTCAAACAGGAAACAAGATGACTCAACTCCGCGGACTTCACAAGGTCTGTTCTGGAATTTCTGGAAAATGAGCTGGGTTGTGGTCCTCTCTGCTTTCTTGACTTTTTCTTCAGACTTGACGTTGTCTCCTTCCGGAAGGTAAAACACACACACTGACCGACAACCAGAAAGCTTGTCAGTTTTTCTGTCCATCCCAGGTGTTCTCTGCCACAACGGGGCTTGTCTAATCAAAGGAGAACGTATCACTTTTCTGCCCGCTACCAGGGTTTCGGCTTCATCTCCAACCCGAACCTTGTGATAACCAGTAACTCTGTTGCCAGTCCAGCTCCCTCTCAGTGACCTCTTGGTGGTTCAATTTTTAATTAAAAAAACGGTCTAACATTTATTCAGCTGAACCATAAATGCCTTTAGAAATATTTTTTTTTTACCAAAAAAGAATCACTTTTGTTACACTTGGTAAAGACAGATGCAACGTATTCATTTAATACCTCAACTATGCCCTCTGCATGCATGTGCAAATCCTCTGTGTGGCCCCTAATTGGTGCAACTCCTCCTTTTGCTACCTGTTTATACGTCTATAGAAAACTTAGGAACTCCATTTAATTCTAGCCGCCAGACTCTTCTCATATTCTATTTTACTTCTCTTACTTGCTTTTATGCTTCCGCTCTGCCTGGTTCTCAGTAGGATTGTCTACCTGGCGTCTGTCATAAGCACACCTTTTCTTCTTCATCTTAATCTCTGCGTCACTCTCCTCTTTTGTAATTCAGGGAGCTCTGGATTTGTTTACACTACCTTTCCCCTTCGAAGGAATATACCTTGACTGAGCCCAAACTGTCCCTTCTTTGAAGGTAGCCCATTGTTCAGCTATTGTTTTCCTGCCAATCGTTGACTCCAATTTATTTTCCCCAGCTGCATTCTTACCCCGCGGAAGTTGGCCTTCCCTCAGTTAATTATTCTTACCCTTTGTCCTTTTATGTAGTCAGCCTAAACCTTATGATGTAATGACCACTGTCCTTTAAGTGCTTCCCTACTGGTATTTGATCCACTTGGCCCACCTCATTCCCAAGTACCAGATCCAGCAGCGCCTCTTTTCTTGAATGAGGGTTTCAGCAGATGAGCTGAGGCAGGGATTTAGTCAGGTGATGTTACAGAGATGGAAATAGGCGATTGTGGTGATGGCACCAGTATGAGGTTAGAAGCCTATTTTGTGGTCCAATGTGACACCAAGGTTGTGAACAGACTATAGTAATGTCAGACAGTTACCAGGAAGAAGGAAGGAATTGCTAGCTAGGGAAGGGAGATTGGAGCGGGAAGCAAAAACAAGGGGCTGAATTTTATTCTCCCCAGCGGAGTGCGAAACATTGGTGGCCCATATGTGCAGTCTGTGTCTGCTGTGCCACTGTGATGTAGCAGGCGACGTCTCATTTTAATACAGTGAACGGGCCGCCCACTCCACCCCCAATCACGTAACAGGGACGGCCTCAGCGACAACAGTAGTGTTGTCAGCTGTCTCTGTACAGACACTGGTGACATTTTTAAAGGGCAACCAGACCTGCCACAAAAAGTGCAAAGTTTAACCCCGTACACACACCCCCGCCAGTGCACTGCAAATAAAATGTTGCCCATTTCCCCCAAAAAACTTACATTGTATAGTTGCCTTCCCACCATCCCCTCCAAATACTTAAACTGCCGAGTACCCTCGCAACCCAACAACTGTCCAAAGTGTAGAGTTTGCCCCTTCTTCCCCTACACTATTAATGCAGAGTTGACCACGCCCACCACAAGCACCAGCCACCACCCCCCACCCCATCAGTACTCTAAAAATCCTACTTTACCCCCTTCCCCACCTCTGTGGCGTTGGCTTTCCCTGGACGGGAAAGCGACGGTGTGTGAGAAGAAGGGTCACTGACCCGAAACGTTAACTCTGCCTCTCTTTCCACAGATGCTGCCAGACCTGCTGAGTGGTTCCAGCATTTCTGGATTTTATTTCAGATTTCCAGCATCTGCAGTATTTTGCTTTTATTATGAAGGTGTGTGCGTGTCAGCCGCTGCATGGAAGATCCCGGGCTGTCAGGAAGATCACAGGGAATTGGACTGAAATGTATACATTAAGTTTATTGAAATATTTAAAGGAGGGTTCCGCTGCCGAGCGGTTGGGGGGAGTGGGCGGGGAGCCACGAGCCTCTGCACAGCTGGAAAGATCAGGCCCAGCAATCCCGATGTGTGGCTCCATGGAGACCTACATCAGGAGCCCAATAGAGTCCAGCCCAATGGTTTCAGTCTTCCCAATATTTAATTGGAGGAAATTTCTGCTCATCCAGTACTGGATGTCGGATAAACAGTCTGATAATTTAACAACAGTGGAGGAGTGGAGAGAGGTGGTGGTGAGGTAAACTTGATGGAGTTCTTTGATAAAACAATGGAGAGGGCTGATGAGGGTGGTGTGATTGAAGTTATATGTATGGATGTTCAAAAGGTGGTTGATCAAATGTCATTCAATAGACAGGTTAGGAAAACTGAACCCTATGGATTAAAGGGACAGTGATATTGTGGATATAACATTGGCTAATGAAAAGTCAACAGAGAGAAATGGTGAAAGGTTGTTGGTCAGACTTCAGGTGAGTATACACTGGTGTTCCCCAGGGCTCGATATTAGGACCACTGCTCTGTTTGCTCTTGGAGAACCCGGGGTGTGTAGGGCAGAGTCCCCTCCTCCTCCCACTTTACAGAGTGTCCCCTCTCTAGCCTCTGCTCCATTTGTAGGTCATGTAACTACAGTCCCCATAACTCGTCCAGAGTTCGGTTAGCAAATCCTCTATCCTCCATGAATGTCTGCAGAAGCTCACAACGCAACCTCCAGAAAACCATCCACAGCACCTCCACTAATTTTACAATAACAGAAGTAAGTCAAAAGCACCTCACATGTCAGCTGAGTAAAAAATACACGCATATTAACTAGGAGCAGACGTAGGCCATTCGGCCCCTCGTGTCTGCACCGCCATTCAATCAGGTCATAGCTGATCGGTTTGTGTTTCGAATTCCCCTCTCCCATCTAACCTTGATAACCTTTCATTCCCTGGCCTGATAAGAATCTATCTATCTCCACCTTAAAAATATTCAATGACCCCGTCTCCACCACCTTCTGTGGCTGAGAATTCCAAAGTCACACAACCCTCTAGAGAAAAATGTTCTCCTCGTCTCTGTCCGAATGCGGTGACCCCTAATTTCGAAACAGTGCCCCCTAGTACTGGACTCACCCACAAGAGGAAACATCCTTTCCTCATTCACCATGTCAAGGCCTTTCAGGTTCTTATAAACTTCAGTCAAATCTCCCCTCACCATTCTAAATTCCAGTGAAAACAAGACCTTCCGTCCAACCTTTACTCAGAACACAACCTGCTCATTCCTAGTATCAATCTAGTAAACCACATCTGAACCGCCTCCAAAGCATTCACGTCCTCCATTAAATAAGGAGACGAAAACTACAGACAGTATTCGAGATGTGGTCTCACCAATGCCCTGGATAACTGAAGCATCACATGCTGACTTTTATTTTCAATTCCTCTTGTAATAAAGGCGAGCATTCCATTAGCCTTCTTTGTTACTTGCTGTACCTACCTACTAACTGTTTGTGACTCATGCACTACAGAACCTAGATCCCTCAGCACCTCGGAATTTTGCAGTCCTCCTGCCAAAGTGAAAAACTTCACATTTTCCCACATTATACTCCATCTGACAGATTTTTTTCCCCACTCACTCAACCTATCTATATTGGACTACAACTTCCTTATGTACTTTTGACAACATACTTTCCTACCTATCTTTGAGTCATCTACAAATTTAGCTAACATGCCATCGCTTCCCTCATCTAAGTCTTTCATATAAATTGTAAAATGTTGAGGCCCCAGCACAGACCCATGATGGACTCAACTTGTCACATCCTGCCAATCTGAAAAGGACCCATTCATGCATACTCCCTCTTTTCGGCAACCGGCCAATAAAACTTTGATCCAAGCTAATATGTTACCCACTACACCATGAGCTCCTACTTTGCACAATAACCTTTTATGTGGCACCTTGTCTAATGCATTCTGGAAATCCAAGCGCAGTATGTCAAAGGGCTCCCCTTTACCCATATCGCATGTTACTCCTTCAAAGAACTCCAATAAATTGGTTAAAGATGACTTCCCTTTCACAAAACAAGGCTATCTATTCGCGATTACCTTGAGTTTTTCTAAGTGCCCAGCGAAAGCCTCCTGAATGATCGATTCAAACATCTTCCCCACGACAGATGTCAAGCTAACTGGCCTATAGTTACCTGCTTTCTGCATCCCCCTCGTCTTGAATACAGGGGTTATATTTATTACTTTCCAGTCTGATCGAACCTTTCCAAAATTAGTGAACTTTGAAAAATTAACAACAACACGACTGCTACCTCATTAGCCACCTCTTTTAAGACTCTAGGATGAAGCACATCAGGACCCGGGGACTTTTCAGACAGCAGCTCCATAAGTTTGCTCAGTAAAGCTTCCCTGGCAATTGTATTTTCACCAAGTTTCTCTCTTCCTTCCACCTCCTGATTTACAGCTCCGACTGGAAAGTTTCTTGTATCCTCTATAGTGAAGACAGAAACAAAATATTTGTTCATTGCATCCGCTGTTTCCTTTTTATCTACTATTAACTCCACATTCTCACTGTCCAGAGGACCAACGCTCTTTTTACTTAATCTTCTCCTTTTTAAATACGCCGAGAAACTCTTGCAATCCATTTTTACATTTCTAGCTCGCTTCCTATCATACTCGAATGTCTTTCTCCTGATTAACCCGTTAGCCATTGTCTGCTGTTCTTTATATTCTCACCAATTATTTGAACTGCCACTCATCTTTGCACAATTATCTGCCTTTTCCTTAAGTATGATGTTTTCCGTAATTTCTTACTAAACCGCTGGTGGGTCCTCCACCTTATAGTAGGAATATACTTATTGAGGAGTTTTCCTGAAATATCCCCTTAAATGTCTGCCACTGCTTCTCTATTAATCTATCTCCAAGACTAGTAACCCAGTTCACTTCAGCGAGCTCAACTTTCATGCCCAAATAGTTGCCCTTATTCAAATTTAAAATACTGATCTTAGATCCACTCTTCTCTCTTTCAAACTGGATGTAAAATTCAGTCATAATGTGGTCGCTGCTACCTAGAGGTGCCTTTACTCTGAGGTCATTAATTAATCCTGTCACATTACATTATACGAAGTCTAATATAACCTTATCTCTGGTTGTTTCCAGAACGTGCTGCTCCAAGAAACTACCGCGAAAGCATTCTATGAACTCTTCATCCGGGCTACTGTTCCCAATCTGATTTTTCCAGTTTATATGTAGATTAAAATCACCCATGATTATTGCCGTACGTCTATCACAAGTAAACAATATTTCTTCTTGTATACGATGTCCTACATTGTGATTACTGTTAGGACGTCTGTAGACCACACCTGCTAGGGACTTCTTTCTCCTGGTATTCCTCACCTCCACCCAAATCGATTCTACATGTTGATTTCCTGAACCAAGGTCATCTCGAACTAATGCCCCAACACCATCCTTGATTAACAGTGTCACCCCTCCACATTTACCGAGCATCCTATTCTTCTTGAATGTCAAATATCCCTCAATATTCAGGACCAGGAAGCCTGGTCCTTTTAAAAATACTAGAGGGGATTCCTGGTGCTGCTGAATGTATGCTTAGTTGTGAGTGACTAACACACGTGATCGGTGGACACGCACGGACCAAGTTTCAAAGATGTACATATTAGCTGCTAGAAAGGGACATTGACGTTACTCCAAACCCCTCCTCAGACTAACAACAAATGCACAGTACACCCAGGCTAGACCCCTACACAGAATGGGGGACTGTGCTGGCCACACTAGAAGTGGTTGGCTGTTCCATTCACATCGTTTTTATAGATCCAGGTTTTTGTTACATTGGCACCAGTGGCACCTTAATGTAAAAATCACAGCCAGAGGTGCTAGGGAGGGGAAAGAAATTCACTTTCAAAAGGGAATTTAAAAAGGTTTCAAAGGCATAAGATTTACAAGAATATGTGAAATCGAGAGGGGTATAGGGCTAATTGGAGTGCTCAGGCCATGGAGAGATCCAAAGACAAGAATGAGAATATTAAAATTAAGGTGTTGCCAGACCGGGAGACAATGTAGATCAGTGAGCACAGGGGTGATGGGTGATCGGGATTTGGTGTGAGTTAGAACACAGGCAGCAGATTTCTGGATGGGCTGTGGTTTATGGAGGTTAATAACTGGGAGGGTGACCAGGATAGAATTGGAAGGTGACCAGGATAGAATTGTAATAGTCAAGTGTGGATTTAACAAAGGCACAGATGAGGGTTTATGCAGTAGATGGGCTGAGGCAGAGGTGGAGACGGGACATATTACAGTGGTGGTGATAGGCAGGGTTGGTGATGGAGAGAATATAGAGATGAACTCAGCTCAGTGTCAACTGGATGCAGAGGTCGCAAACAGTCTGCTTCAGCCCCAGACATTGGGCAGTGAGGGGAATGCAGACAGTGGATAGGGAATGGAGTTTGTGGCAGTGACTGAAGACAATGGCTTCAGACTTCCCAAGATTGACATGACAAGAACATTAAATTTGTAAAATATGTTTATAGTTCGAAACGTTAGATACAGAGACTCACCAGGGACACCAATAATAGCGAGGATGGGATAATAAATCGTTTGAATCATCTTCAGTGCATAATAGATCCGATCATCTAATGTTAGCCAAAAATAATCTGCAGTAACTAGGACAAACCAAGAGGAGAAACTCCTGCTTCCCATGGTAGTAACATCCCAAGCTATTGTTCTCAGATTCTGACCCATTGTTGTAACATTCCAATCTATTGTTCTCAGATTCTGACCCATTGTTGTAACATTCCAATCTATTGTTCTCAGATTCTGGTCTATCCTCTCTCTCGCTGGGGCTGCTGAACCTTGATAGCGCCGGAATGATGCTGTTGTTGACACTATGGGATAACACATTGAAAGGAGTCCTGTATTAATAGAAGAGGGAAACCCTCCAGCGACACAATTAGGGTCCATGGTGACTGACATTAATTACAATCACTGAACAAACAGGTTCAGTTAACCCCTTTCAATCCAACTCTTCTTGTGCCACAATAAAGTAGACCATTTACCCTGTCTGAATGGGATGTGTGGGGGATGCTGAGGGAAGGAATGTTGAAAATAGCAGAGGTAGTGACAGAATGTTCCAATCCTCCTTGGATATGGGCTTGATGCCAGAAATGGGAGGGTTGTAAATGTTACACTCGGTTTAAAAAAGGAGAGATGGAACAAACGGTGTAATTACTGACCAGTCAGTCTAACGTCGCTGGTGGGAAATTTCTAGACTTCACAGCCCAGGACAAAAACATTCGTTGCTTGGAAAAAAACACGGGACAATAAATACACGGGACGGCAGCAGGGATATGGTAATGACAAATCATATCTGGCAAAGCCCAACAACAACTTACATTTCTTGGTCAAAGCAGGAGGTATTAAGTAGTGTCTTAAGGGAGGAAAGTGAGGCATAGAGGCAGTGACAGTGGTATAGCGGTAATGTCACTGAACTAGAAAACCAGAGGTTCAGGCTAATGCCATGGGTTCAATTCCCACATGGCAGTTGGTGGGAATTAACATTCAATCAATTAATAATTTCAATTCATCAATAAAAATCTGGAAATGAAATTTAGTCTCAGTAATAGTGCCATGAATCTATCATCGATTGTTGTAAAAACCGATCTGATTTACTCATGTCCTTTCGGGAAGGAAATCTGCTGTCCTTACCTGATCTGGCCTTCATGTGACTCCAGACCCTCAACAATGTGGTTAACTCTTAACTGCCTTGTGAAATGTCCGAGCAAGTCACTCATTTGTCAAGGGCAATTAGGGATGGGAACAAATGCTGGCCTTGCCAGTGATGCACATATCCCACACACGAATAAAATAAAAGAGGTGTAGTTAGGGAATTCCAGAGCTTTGGGTCTAGGCAGCTGAAGACCTGGCTGGCAGTGGAGCAATGATGAAAATCAAGCATACACAAGAGACCAGGATTGGAGGAGTGCAGATGTCTTGGAGGGTTGTGGGGCTGGCGAATATTACATAGATAAGGAGGTGTGAGGACATCGAGGGAGTTGCAAACACGGTTGAGTATTTTAAAATCAAGACATTGCTTAACTGGCAGCAGATGTATGTCAGTGATCGGGGAACGGGACTTGGTGTGAGTTTACACAAGAGCAGCAGAGTTTGGATGACCTCAAGTTTACAGAGAGTAGAATGTGTGAGACAAGCCAGGAGTGTGTTAAAATCTGGAATAGAAAGCTAGTCTCAGTCATGGAGCCATGAAACTATCATCGCTTTTTGTTAAACACCATCTGATTCACTAATGTCCTTTAGGGAAAGAAATCTTCCGTCCTTTCCTGGTCTAGCCCACATATGACTCTAGACTCACAGCAATGTTATTGACTCTTAACTGCCCTCTGTAAAGGCCTAGCAAGCAACTCTGTTGAAGCATTTGAAAAGAAGGCTGAGAGTTTTTATGTTGATGTGTTGCTGACCAGGATCCAATGTCGGTCAGTGAGTTCAGGGGGTGATGGTTGAACAGGACTTGGTGTGAGTTAGGACATGGGCAGCAGTGTTTTTCATCACCTCAAGTTTATGGCGGGTAGAATGTGGGAGACCAGCCAGGAGTGTGATGGAATAGTCAAGTCTACAGGTAACACAGGCAAGGGGGAGTGTTTCATCAGCAGAGGAGCTGAGACAGGGATGAAGTCGTCCTATGTTAAGGGGGTGGAAATAGGCAGTTTTATTGATAGCGTGAATATTTGGTAGGAAGCTCATCGCAGGAGCAACTATGACACCAGGTTGTAAACACTTTGCTTTAGTCTCAGACAGTTGCCAAGGAGAGGGATGGAGTCTGTAGCTAAGAAATGTTTGATGTGCGGTTTGAAAACACTGGCTTTAGTTTTCCTAATATTTAATTGGCCTGGCAGATGTGTGAACTGATACATTGTGGAAAGATTTTATAATATTGTTTATTCATGGGTTGTGGGTGTCGCTGGCTGGGCCAGCAGTTATCACCCACCTCAAATAGCCTTTGAGAAGGTGATAGCGAACTGCAGGTGGATGAATGAGGAGAGATAACACAACTTTAAAGGTGGTGAGAATAACAGAGAGACCTGGGGTGTTTGTGTGCAATCTTTGAAGTGAGCTGGACAGGTTAACAAACAGTTAACAAAGAAAATAGCTTCCTAGGTTTTATTAATAGAGACACAGAGTCGAATAGTCAGGATGTTATGTTACACCGATAGAAAAGACTAGATCGGCTCCACCTGGAGCATTGTGTCCAATACAGGGAACCACATTTTAGGAAGGACATGAGCCCATTGGAGAGGGGATAAAAGAGTTTTACTGGAATTTTTCCAGGGATGAGGGATTACAATTATGTAGCTGGGATGGTTCAACTTAGAGCAGGGAAATGTAAAATCAGATCTGATCGAGATGCAAAGCAGAAAGCAGAGAGTAGTGGAGAATATTTATTGTTCAGTCTGGAGGGAAGTACACAGTGCCGTTCCCCTGTTCTGAAGAAGGGTCACTGACCTGAAACATTAACTCTACTTCTCTCTCCACAGATGCTCCCAGACCTGCTGTGTATTTCCAGCATTCCTTGTACTTATTTCAGATTTCCATCATCCTCAGTATTTTGCTTTTATTATCCCGAGGGTCACTGTTGGGATCACTGTTGCAGTATGTTAATACAATGGGCTTGTGTACAGAGGGGATAATGTCAAGGTTTTGTGATGGGTGGAAACTCAGAAATGTGAATAAACAGTGAGAAGGATAGTAACAAACTTCAGGAAGACAGAGACTGACTGGTGAAATGGACAGGAACATGGCAGATGTAATTTAACACAGTGAAGTGTGAAGTGAGACACGGGTAGGCAATATGAGGAGAAACAATAGAAAATAAATGGTACCATTATAAAGCGGGTGCAGGATTAGAGAGACCTGCGGCGTACACACACAGATCTTTGATGGTAACATGTAGTGTCCTTGGTGTCAGAGAGAAAGGCACAGAGTAATAAAACTCATGAAGAAATGCTGGTGTTTGTACATCATTGGTTAGGTCCCAGCTGGAGAATTATGTCCAATTCCAGTCACCACACTTTGATAAGGATGTCAAGGACTTAGTGAAGATACTGAGGTGATTTACTAGAATGGTACCAGGGATCTGGGAATTCAGTTATGTGGAGAGATTGGAAAAGCTGGGATTGTTCTCCTTTGAGCAATGAAGGGTAAGCGGTGATTTGATATATAATTCAAAATCATTAAGGGTTTTGATAGGGTAATTAATGTGAAACTGTTTCCAGTGTCAGGAAGTTCAGTATTAAGAAGACACCGATTGAAGGTAATTGACAAAGAACCAGAGGTGAAATGAGGAGAATTTTCTTGCACAGCGAGTTGTTGGGATGTGGGATTCACTGCCTGAAAACATGGTGGAAGCAGATTCAATAATATCATTCAAAAGGGAATTTAGCCAATACTTGAATAGGAAAAAAAGGAGACTGCGGAAAGTTGAGGGGGGTGGGTGTTGGTGGTGGAATTCATTAAGTAGCTCATTCCAAGAGACAGCACTGAAACAATGGGCCGAATAACCTCCTTTTGTACTGCATCAGTCTCTGATTCTATGAGAAACAGACAGAGAGTGTAGAGAGCGAGTGAGGACATGCGTAAGTGGGAAAGGAAGATAGAAATAGCGGGAAAATCGGGTTCGCTTCGCTTTTCGGGTGTCGGGATTGTAATTCGTGATCTGCCCTTGCCTATTCGTGTTGAGGCAGGTGACACACAAACTTCCTGCTGCCTTCTCATTTCCACGAATTCTATGTACCGCCTAGGGTGACATGCGGTGCTGTCTGTCTGCTGGGGCCTAAGGTTGTGTGAGGCTGGCTCGTGTTTCATCCAGGATTCAGCTCTTAAAGACAGTCTGTTCCTCTTAAAGGGAAGTTGCACTGAATCACAGGAGGCTGCTGCTGACTGTGAAATGCCGCAATTGGAGACAAGGTAAATTGAGTACTAGGAGAGAGAGAGGTTTCTGCGGTTCACGGATGTGGTGCTGGAGGTCTTAGTCATGGAGGGTGACAGGAGCAGACAGGCCATGTTCCCATGGGGTGGGGTGCAGACCCTCAAGAAATGCACTTCGAAGTAAATAGGAGCAGGTGGCCAGGGAGGTCAGTGCAAGACGTCTGGCCCCGAGGACCTGGCAGAAGAGCCAGAAGAAGTTAAATGAAATCACACGGGTGGTCAATGTCAGTGCATTCATCTCCACATGACATCTCCTGCCCTCAACACCAGTAACCTCTCACACTGCTCAATGAACCACACCCCCATCACTCACCCATCAGCTGTCCCTAACACTCAGGACCCACACCTAACATTCACATACTCCATCTCACCCTCACACACCTTCCACTGATACCAGCCTCACATCCACCTCTCACTGCCTCCACATGCCTCCAGCTATTCAGCTATGGCAGGCACATCACCCAAACACAGTACAGCACAATCAATGACATTCTGCCCTCTCTCTTACAGGACAAGGTGGCTCATAAACACAGGGAGCAGCAGTGATCCGGTGGGGACCAGGCATACCTTCATCCCCTGAGCCTGAGGGAGGAGATGATTCTCCACATCATGGGACTGGCTGTGACAGAGCCCGTAGCATCCGACATCACCGAGAGCATTCAGGATGATGTTATGTTGCTGCCTGACGTTCCTTCTTAACTCCCACCTCCCCATCATCCTACTGTCTGGGAAGAAGTACAAGCTGCAGATGGTGGGACCATGGACCTCCTGCTTTCCATCCCATTCCCAATCCCTCACCACAACCCTCCCCTTCTGATTTTATACTTTCCAATGATAACCCAAAACTGCCAGCTTCCCAGTCACAGCAGCTCCAAGTGACAGAGAGAGAGCAGCAGCACAGCACTGATGGTGAAGCCCCATCACTTGGTCTGAAACTCAAAGTCACCAGATCAAATACTTTCGCTGTGTGTACCTTAGAGGGTGGTATAGAGTCGGAATCTGCATGTGGTGAGTCACCGAGCACGAGTGAGCTGCAGCCAGGCCAGGGGGAAAGGATAGTTCATGTGTCAGATCACCGGAGGGCGAGGTCACAAACGAGTTATAATACACAGGACACAGATGTAAACATTGCTGGAACAGCAGACAGGAGAATGCTGATCGACATGTACACTGAGATACTTTGTCCATTGACAGTCTGTTGTCACTGTCAAAGAACATGGAGGAGTCCGACTCCAACATGGCACAGGACATTGCACAGAGTTTGAAGCACATTCTTTCCCATGTGGAAGTGGTCACTAACTCCATGACATCACTCACGGACTCAGCTGTGATACCGTGTCTGGTGACCATTGTCACAGCTTCCACTGCAGCACAGATGGCAGACACCCAACGTCTCAGTGCTGCAGTGGAAACTCAGACTCAGATTGCTTGCTGCCATGCAGGATCAGACTGCTTCCATCATGGCTGTGGATCTCAGTGTTCAACGGATTTTGCAGGCTCTCACAGCAGTCCAGCAATCTGTGATCCAGTAGATTACTAGGATTGCTGCGGTGTCGCCCCGTGGGAATGACAGTGTCTCCGTGGAGCAGGAACCTGTTGTCCTCTCTCAGGATGACAGTATTTGTTCTCCCTTCACTGTCACTCCACCAGTGTCCTTGCTGTTACCCATCAGCTTGCCCAGGCTGCTGCTGCCCATGTCGAGGTGGTGCACTCCGAATCCGAGCCCTCAAAGCCCAGAGCTGCTCGAGGACGTCCTGCAAGGCCATATGCAGTCTCCCCAGTGAAAGTCAGCAGCCTTCCATCAGCCATGCTGCAGACACTGGGGAAACACTGTGTAGGATCCCTAGCAAAGTCGAGGGAACCCACAAGACAGTCACTAAGGGAATCTACAAGGGTGAATAGTTGCGTTGTGTTTGCATAACTGGATGTGTTGTTGGATAAAGATGTTCATGAAAAGGTTTTTATTGCAGGATGGTGACCAAGCGGATGCTGTGATGGGGCATCTCAGATGGGGGCAATGGTGGAGAATGGGGAATCCGTGGTGGGAAAGTGAAGTTGTCCTATGGCAACCGGAATCTGGCAATCGCCGGCAGCCTGTCCGGGTGGAAGGCATCCAGGAAATATTCTGGAAATATCCTGGTTGGTTGGCGATGGATGGTGGGGTTTGAATTCCTTGGGGGTGAATCATGAGCCATGTAAAGACAGGGTAGTGATTCTCTCCGAGCAGTTACATTCTGGTTCTCCACAGAGTTCTGAAGTTCGTGGGATCAGAGGAGAAGGTGTCGGGCGTCTTGCAAAGCATTAAGGTAAATAAGTCCCCAGGGCCTAATGGGATCTAATGCAGAATACTGAGGGAGGCAAGGGAAGAAATAGCTGGGGCCTTGACAGAAATCTTTGCATCCTCATTGGCTATAGGTGATGTCCCAGAGGACTGGAGAATAGCAAATGTTGTTCCTTTGTTTAAGAAGGATAGCAAGGATAATCCAGGAAATTACAGGCCGGTGAGCCTTTGGTCAGTGGTAGGGAAATTATTAGAGAGGATTCTTCGGGGCAGGATTTACTTCCATTTGGAAACAAATGAACTTATTAGTAGCGAGAGGCAGCATGGTTTTGTGAGGGGGAGGTCGTGTCTCACTAACTTCAATGAGTTTTTTGAGGAAGTGGCGAAGATGATTGATAAAGGAAGGGCAGTGGATGTTGTCCATACAGACTTCTGTAAAGCCTTTGACAAGGTCCCTCATGGCAGACTGGTGCAAAAGGTGAAGTCACACGGAAGCAGAGGTGAGCTGGCAAGATGGATACAGAACTGGCTCGGTCATAGAAGACAGAGGGTATCAGTGGAAGGGCGCTTTTCTGAATGGAGGGCTGTGAATAGTGGTGTTCCGCAGGGATTAGTGCTGGGACCTTTGCTGTTAGTAGTATATATATACGATTTGGAGGAAAATGTAGCTGGTCTGATTAGTAAGTTTGTTCAAAACACAAAGCTTGGTGGAGTTGCGGATAATGATGAGGATTGTCAGAGGATACAGCAGGATCTGGATCGGTTGGAGACTAGGGCGGAGAAATGGCAGATGGAGTTTTTCCAGACTCTCGCTGGCACGAGAGTGTCAATATAAATTTGTGTTTACATTCCCGGACAACTGTACACCTGGATGTGTCTCCCCCAGGGATTACATGATAGTCCGTCAACATTCCACCAGTGGTTGGCCATAGATCCGGTGTGACAGGTGCCGGACCCACCCCTACCCTTTGCCCTCGATGTCGCTACCACAGAGACCACCTTATCAGCGGTATTCCTTCAGAAGAAACATGGCCGATTCTGCCGAGTGGAATACGCAGCTCACTTGTTAACGTCAGTAGAAAGGGTCTTGACAATGTGTGAACAAGATTTGCTGGCCGTCTTCTGGGTGATTCAAAATGTTACTTATATTGTCAGCCTCAGCCCCGTTACTATCCTAACTGAACACACACCCTTCCAGTTGTGACTGGATGGACGGTTGAAGGACGGTGATGTTATATTGTCAGCCTCAGCCCTGTTACTATCCTAACTGAACACACACCCTTCCAGTTGTTACTGGATGGATGACTGAAGGACGGTAATGTTATATTGTCAGCCTCAGCCTTGTTACTATCCTAACTGAACACACACCCTTCCAGTTGTTACTGGATGGACGGTTGAAGGACGGTAATGTTATATTGTCAGCCTCAGCCACGTTACTATCATAACTGAACACACACCCTTCCAGTTGTTACTGGATGGACGGTTGAAGGACGGTAATGTTATATTGTCAGCCTCAGCCCCGTTACTATCCTAACTGAACACACACCCTTCCAGTTGTGACTGGATGGACGGTTGAAGGACGGTGATGTTATATTGTCAGCCTCAGCCCCGTTACTAACCTAACTGAACACACACCCTTCCAGTTGTGACTGGATGGACGGTTGAAGGACGGTGATGTTATATTGTCAGCCTCAGCCTTGTTACTATCCTAACTGAACACACACCCTTCCAGTTGTTACTGGATGGATGACTGAAGGACGGTAATGTTATATTGTCAGCCTCAGCCCTGTTACTATCCTAACTGAACACACACCCTTCCAGTTGTTACTGGATGGACGGTAGAAGGACGGTAATGTTATATTGTCAGCCTCAGCCCTGTTACTATCCTAACTGAACACACACCCTTCCAGTTGTTACTGGATGGACGGTTGAAGGACGGTAATGTTATATTGTCAGCCTCAGCCCTGTTACTATCCTAACTGAACACACACCCTTCCAGTTGTTACTGGATGGATGGTTGAAGGACGGTAATGTTATATTGTCAGCCTCAGCCCCGTTACTATCCTAACTGAACACACACCCTTCCAGTTGTTACTGGATGGACGGTTGAAGGACGGTAATGTTATATTGTCAGCCTCAGCCCTGTTACTATCCTAACTGAACACACACCCTTCCAGTTGTTACTGGATGGATGACTGAAGGACGGTAATGTTATATTGTCAGCCTCTGCCCTGTTACTATCCTAACTGAACACACACCCTTCCAGTTGTTTGTGGAAGGACGTCTGAAGGACGGTAATGTTATATTGTCAGCCTCAGCCCTGTTACTATCCTAACTGAACACACACCCTTCCAGTTGTTACTGGATGGACGGCTGAAGGACGGTAATGTTATATTGTCAGCCTCAGCCTTGTTACTATCCTAACTGAGCACAGACCCTTCCAGTTGTTACTGGATGGATGACTGAAGGACAGTAATGTTATATTGTCAGCCTCAGCCCTGTTACTATCCTAACTGAGCACAGACCCTTCCAGTTGTTACTGGATGGATGACTGAAGGACGGTAATGTTATATTGTCAGCCTCATCCCTGTTACTATCCTAACTGAACACACACCCTTCCAGTTGTTACTTGATGGACGGTTGAAGGATGGTAATGTTATATTGTCAGCCTCAGCCCTGTTACTATCCTAACTGAACACACACCCTTCCAGTTGTTACTGGATGGACGGTTGAAGGACGGTAATGTTATATTGTCAGCCTCAGCCCTGTTACTATCCTAACTGAGCACAGACCCTTCCAGTTGTTACTGGATGGATGACTGAAGGACAGTAATGTTATATTGTCAGCCTCAGCCCTGTTACTATCCTAACTGAACACACACCCTTCCAGTTGTTACTGGATGGACGGTTGAAGGACGGTAATGTTATATTGTCAGCCTCAGCCCCGTTACTATCCTAACTGAACACACACCCTTCCAGTTGTTACTGGATGGATGACTGAAGGACGGTAATGTTATATTGTCAGCCTCAGCCTTGTTACTATCCTAACTGAACACACACCCTTCCAGTTGTTACTGGATGGATGGCTGAAGGACGGTAATGTTATACTGTCAGCCTTAGCCCCGTTACTATCCTAACTGAACACACACCATTCCAGTTGTTACTGGATGGACGGTTGAAGGACGGTAATGTTATATTGTCAGCCTCAGCCTTGTTACTATCCTAACTGAACACACACCCTTCCAGTTGTTACTGGATGGATGACTGAAGGACGGTAATGTTATATTGTCAGCCTCAGCCCCGTTACTATCCTAACTGAACACACACCCTTTCAGTTGTTACTGGATGGATGACTGAAGGACGGTAATGTTATATTGTCAGCCTCAGCCCTGTTACTATCCTAACTGAACACACACCCTTCCAGTTGTTACTGGATGGACAGTTGAAGGACGGTAATGTTATATTGTCAGCCTGAGCCTTGTTACTATCCTAACTGAACAGACACCCTTCCAGTTGTTACTGGATGGTTGACTGAAGGACGGTAATGTTATATTGTCAGCCTCAGCCCTGTTACTATCCTAACTGAACACACACCCTTCCAGTTGTTACTGGATGGACGGTTGAAGGACGGTAATGTTATATTGTCAGCCTCAGCCTTGTTACTATCCTAACTGAACACACACCCTTCCAGTTGTTACTGGATGGATGACTGAAGGACGGTAATGTTATATTGTCAGCCTCAGCCCCGTTACTATCCTAACTGAACACACACCCTTCCAGTTGTTACTGGGTGGATGACTGAAGGACGGTAATGTTATATTGTCAGCCTCAGCCCTGTTACTATCCTAACTGAACACATGCCCTTCCAGTTGTTACTGGATGGACGGCTGAAGGTCGATAATGTTATATTGTCAGCCTCAGCCCCGTTACTATCCTAACTGAACACACACCCTTCCAGATGTTAGTGGATGGACGGTTGAAGGACGGTAATGTTACATTGTCAGCCTCAGCCCTGTTACTATCCTAACTGAACACATGCCCTTCCAGTTGTTACTGGATGGACGGCTGAAGGTCGATAATGTTATATTGCCAGCCTCAGCCCCGTTACTATCCTAACTGAACACACACCCTTCCAGATGTTAGTGGATGGACGGTTGAAGGACGGTAATGTTACATTGTCAGCCTCAGCCCTGTTACTATCCTAACAGAACACACACCCTTCCAGTTGTTACTGGATGGACGGTTGAAGGACGGTAATGTTATATTGTCAGCCTCAGCCCCGTTACTATCCTAACTGAACACACACCCTTCCAGTTGTTACTGGATGGATGACTGAAGGACGGTAATGTTATATTGTCAGCCTCAGCCTTGTTACTATCCTAACTGAACACACACCCTTCCAGTTGTTACTGGATGGACGGTTGAAGGACGGTAATGTTATATTGTCAGCCTCAGCCTTGTTACTATCCTAACTGAACACACACCCTTCCAGTTGTTACTAGATGGATGACTGAAGGACGGTAATGTTATATTGTCAGCCTCAGCCCTGTTACTATCCTAACTGAACACACACCATTCCAGTTGTTACTGGATGGACGGTTGAAGGACAGTAATGTTATATTGTCAGCCTCAGCCCTGTTACTATCCTAACTGAACACACACCCTTCCAGTTGTTAGTGGATGGACGGTTGAAGGACGGTAATGTTATATTGTCAGCCTCAGCCCTGTTACTATCCTAACTGAACACACACCCTTCCAGTTGTTAGTGGATGGACGGTTGAAGGACAGTAATGTTATATTGTTAGCCTCAGCCCTGTTACTATCCTAACTGAACACACACCCTTCCAGTTGTTACTGGATGGATGGCTGAAGGACGGTAATGTTATATTGTCAGCCTCAGCCTTGTTACTATCCAAACTGAACACACACCCTTCCAGTTGTTACTGGATGGATGACTGAAGGACGGTAATGTTATATTGTCAGCCTCAGCCCCGTTACTATCCTAACTGAACACACACCCTTCCAGTTGTTATTGGATGGATGACTGAAGGACGGTAATGTTATATTGTCAGCCTCAGCCTTGTTACTATACTACCTGAACACACACCCTTCCAGTTGTTACTGGATGGACGGTTGAAGGACGGTAATGTTATATTGTCAGCCTCAGCCCTGTTACTATCCTAACTGAACACACACCCTTCCAGTTGTTACTGGATGGACGGCTGAAGGTCGGTAATGTTATATTGTCAGCCTCAGCCCCGTAACTATCCTAACTGAACACACACCCTTCCAGTTGTTACTGGATGGACGGCTGAAGGTCGGTAATGTTATATTGTCAGCCTCAGCCCTGTTACTATCCTAACTGAACACACACCCTTCCAGATGTTACTAGATGGATGACTGAAGGACGGTAATGTTATATTGTCAGCCTCAGCCCTGTTACTATCCTAACTGAACACACGCCCTTCCAGTTGTTACTGGATGTACGGTTGAAGGACGGTAATTTTATATTGTCAGCCTCAGCCCTGTTACTATCCTAACTGAACACACACCCTTCCAGTTGTTACTGGGTGGTCGGTTGAAGGACGGTAATGTTATATTGTCAGCCTCAGCCCCGTTACTATCCTAACTGAACACACACCCTTCCAGTTGCTAGTGGATGGATGACTGAAGGACGGTAATGTTAGTCAGAATCACATTGCTCGGTGGACCTTGCTCTTGCAAAGTAGATATATTTCAGTAAAAAAGGAAAATACTTTGACATGCTTGGCAGACAATTTAATCTACCAGGCTGAACCCCATGAGTGTCAGGTTTTGACAGAAAAGGCCCTCAAGGGACATTTTGTGTCAAAATCATTGCGGGGCGGGAGTGTCCAATGGAAGAAATCAGAAATCAAACCAGCACTCAACATTTTTGTTGACGGTTCATCTGCAGTGGAGGATGGGATTAGGCAGGCAAAGTGCGGATTACAAATACAGGATCATAATGGAAAACCTATTAAAGACATTGCCTTCCAGTTACTGGCGAGTTTAAGTGTGCAGTGTGCCGAACGAGCTGCAGTCACTTTGTGCTGACACAACCACATGTTTCTCCCACTGGTTGATATAAATTCTGACAGTATGTACGTGTGTAACTGTTTGACCGAGTACCGACCTCTGTGGGAAGCCAGAGGTTTTGTGTCAGCAGATGGCAAACCTTTTCCATCTGTCCTATTACTACAGAGAATAGTAGATGCAGCGAGGAGAGGATTACAGAAAATACTATGATATATTGACCTATGTTGTGAAAATTGGAAAGGAGATAATTGAGACAACTTTGTCTAAGTGTCGTCTGGAAAACCAGGTGGTCATCTGTCCTCACCCTATATATATATATATATACATACATACATATAAAACAGCAGAATCAAAATGTGAATTTAATACCACTATAAATTGCACTATGGAAACTAGGAAGGCATTATCAGGTTAACCCATGTGGCCTATATGGCAAAGGGGAGATATTGCTTAACCACCACAATGAAGAAGTACCAGTATGGACATAACCGGATTTGTCTGGTGAGCAACAGTACGTCGCTTGTCAACCCACAAATACCAACTTGAGTAGAGAAGATGGAGTTGGTCGGCATACATAAAAGAAAGACAGAAACGATAATTGTTACAGAAAGTATTAAGGACGACTTGATAAATTACCTTCGGGAACATAAATATACTATTCAGCCATTGCCCATACGTTTGGGTCAAGAGAGGCAGCAACGAGAAGCCATTGATGTAGTGTACTACAATCTGGAACAACAGTGGAAGATGATACAAGTTCAGATTGATGAGATAATGATTCTACCTGGTGGGAGGACTTATGGAACTGGGGGTCAAACGTGAAGATACACCCTGGTTTAGAAATATCTCCCATGTCCTGATAGTCTTTTCGGGTGTCATGGTGATATATGTGACATACTTAATTTGGAAATTTAAGAAATTGATTAAGGAATGTGAGAGGATGTATGAACACAGGTTGGACAGCTACCTTAAAGGCAATCAGTATTCGAAGTTGCTCCATTAAAATATAGACAATTAATTATGTAACACGAGGGTAGTTGTATAACTATTGGTAGATACTTAAAATGAATTAATGAATGACAAATGTATTCTAAAAGTTAAATTGCGACTGCGTTATGCTCGCACAAGTGATTAATTATGTAACAATGATGTTAACATTGTGCTTTCTTTAACATTACACTGCTTATGATCTTGCGTTAACAATGAAATTATAATTGCAGAAGTGTACTACCGAAGAGACATGAGAGTGTGATCCCTTGGGCATAGCCCTGCATGGTCAGAGGGGGACGGGGGGTGGAGGGGGTGTGTGTGGTGGTGGGTGTAGACTCAGTAAAAACACATAAAAACGTAATTGAAACAATGAGGCTCGTCACACAACAATACACAACGTTTTGAAACATAGAGGGGCTGGTTAGAAGGAGCACAGCAAACAGATGGTCAAGGAATTGTAGACCATACAGAAAAGCAGGCTGAAACAAGAGAGAGATTCTACCAGACAGTGTCCCTGCACAAACCAGATAAAGGAGTTTCTATTGGCATGAGGTCGGATTAGACTCACAGTAGACAATGGCTGAAAATGGTGACAGCACGAGAACCCCGAGGAAGAACACTCAAGAAAATTCCCTGAGTTATGGACTCAGAGAATAGAAGGGCAGCTGCCATTCTGAGACTGATCACCTCGTGTCTTGGGGTAGTATAACATGCAAGTAGTGAGTGCTTGTACCTGATGATTTAATGTGTGAATAAACATTGATATACCTTCCACCAGTCCGATTCTGTGAATTCTTCAAGAGTAAGTGCAGATTAGGCACAGCAACAATCTGATAGCTCTATACAGGGTCTTACCAGGAACATAAACACAAGCAACGCCAAGAGAGAAAATTACACGACCAGTAACAAAAATATCAATGCTTCGTCGAGTTTACAGCCTTTATCAAAGACTCACCAGGAGTAACAACAACAGCAAAGAGGAAATGAGAAAATGTTACACCCACGTTATCACCCCGGCCAGCCTGGGTGTCCTGTACAATGTGCTGGATGTGACCGGCAGTGCAGCTCACACCATTTTATGGATCCGAACTTCCACAGCACCAGTGGAGCTGGAGAGATGAAATGTGTGGTCAGGGAGTGAGACAGAGGGAAAGAAACTCACTTTTAAAAGGGAATTAGAAAAAGACTTTAAGATGAACAAGCTTCAGGAATATTGGAAATGGACAGGGGATTGGGATAATCAGAGCGGTGAGGACATGAGGGATTTGATCATACGAGTGAGAATATTAAAATTGAGGTGTTACTGGACCAAGAGCCAATGTAGATCAGTGAGCACAGGGATGTTGGGTGAACAGAATTTAGTGTAAATTCGAAGGTGACAGCAGAGTTTTGGATGACCACAGGTTTACAGAGAGTAGGTTATGGGAGAGCAGCCAGGAGTGAGTTAGAATAGTTAAGTCTCGAGGTAACAGTCAAGTCTTCCAACCAAAATGGACGATTTGATCTTTTCCCACATTATACTCCATTTGCCAGTTCTTTGACCACTCATTTAACCTTTCCTAATCCCTTTGTAGCCTCCTTCTGTCCTCTTCAGAACTTACCTTCTTACCAATCTTGGAGTCATTAGCAAATTTCGAAAGCATACCTTCGGTCTATTCATCAAAGTTTTTTGTATCAATTGTAAAAAGTTGAGGCCCCAGCACTGATCATGGTGGCACACCACTTGCCGCAGCTTGCAAACCAGAAAGTAACCCATTTATGCCTACTCTGTTTCCTGTTAGCTAGCCTATCCTCTATCCATGCCAATTATGTTACCCCCTACTCTCTGGCATTTTATTTACCACAATGACGTTTGATGTGGTACGTTATCAAATGCCTTCTGTAAATCTAAGTACAGTAAATCCACCAGTTCCCCTTTATCCACAGTACATGTTACTTCTTCAAAGAACTCCAGTATATTGGTTCAACATGATTTCCCTTTCACAAAACCATGTTGACTCTGCCTGATCACCTTGATTTTTTTCTACGTGCCCTGCTATAACGTCTTTAATAATAGCTTCTAACATTTGATCCATAACTGAAAGCCATTCCCACCTGCCACAGGTCCTATGTACACAATGTCTCTTCTGATGTTGTGCTCTATTTGAACTGTTACTCCTCAATAGAGTCATAGAATTATAAAGATATACAGCACCGAAACAGGACCTTCAGCCCATTGTGTCTGTGCTGGCCATCAAGCACCGAACTATTCTAATCCCAATTCCCAGCACTTGGCCTGTAGCCTTGTATGCTATGGCGTTTCATGTGCTCATCTAAATACTTATGAAATGTTGTGAGGGTAGCTGCCCGGACCATCTCTTAAGGCAGTGTGTTCCAGATTCGAACCACCCTCTGGGTGAAAATTATTTTCCTCAAATCCCTTCTAAACCTCCTGCCTCTTACCTTAAATCTATTCCCCCTGGTTATTGACCCGTCCACTGAGGGAAAAAGATTCTTCATGTCTAACCTATCAATGCCCCTCATTATGTTGTATACCTCAAAAATGACACCCCTCATCCTTTTCTGCTCTAAGGAAAACAACCCTAGCCTTTTCTGTCGCTCTTCACAGCTGAAATGCTCCAGCCCAGGCAACATCCTGGTGAATCTATTCTGCACCCTCTCCATTGCAATCACCTCCTTTCTATAGTGCGGCAACCACAACTATACACAGTACTCCAGTTGTGGCCTAACTGGAGTTTTATACTGCTCCATCATAACCTCCCTGCTCTTATATTCTACGCCTCGGTTAATAAAGGAAGGTGTCCCATACGTCTTCCTGACCGCATTGTCTACCTGTGCTGCTACCTTCAGTGATCAATGGACAAGTACACCAAGGTCCCTCTGACCTTCAGTACTTCCTAGGGTCCTACCATCCATTGTATATTTCCTTGTCTTGTTCGCCCCCCCCCGAAAATGTATCACCTCACACTTCTCAGGATTAAATTCCATTTGCCACTCCTCTGCCCATCTTACCAGCCCATCTATATCATCCTGTAATCTAAGGCTTTCCTCCTCACTATTTACAACACCACCAATTTTCGTGTCAGCTGCGAACTTACTGATCAGTCCTCCTATATTCACGTCTAAATCATTAATGTACACTACAAACAGCAAGAGTCCCAGCACCGATCCCTGCAGTACACCACTGGTCACAGGCTTCCACTCGCAAAAACAACCCTTGACCATCACCCTCTGCCTCCCACCGCTAAGCCAATTTTGGATCCAATTTGCCAAATCGCCCTGGATCCCATGGGCTCTTACCTTCTTAACAATTCTCCCATGCGGGACCCCATCAAAAGCCTTACTGAAGTCCATATAGACTACTGCTTTACCCTCCTTTACACCCCTAGTCACCGCCTCGAAAATAATCAATCAATTTAGTTAGACACGAACTCCCCTTGACAAAGCCATGCTGACTACTCCTGATTAATCCATGCCTCTCCACGTGGAGATTAATCCGGTCCCTCCGAATTTTTTCCAATGGTTTCCCTGCAAAAAATTGCTTGTGACTCTTCGACCTCCTTTCTGTTAATCTGTGACCCTCGATCAGATCTTACAGTGGTGTAGGAGTGGCAACAGAGTTCCTGCCTCCCTTTTATATGATTTTTCAGGGTGGAAGATGAAGAGATGAAATGTGTGGTCAGGGATAGAGACAGGGGGAAAGAAACCCACCTTTATAAAGGGAATTAGCAAAAGAATTTAAGATGAACAAGTTTCAGGAATATTGGAAATGGACAGGGGATTGGGATAATCAGAAGGACGAGTACATGGAGGGATTTGATCTCATGGTTGGAATATTAAAATTGAGGTGTTACTGGACCAAGAGCCAATGTAGGTCAGTGAGCACTGGGATGTTGGGTGAACAGAATTTGGTGTAAATTAGAAGATGGCAGCAGAGTTTTGGAAGACCACAAGGGACAAGGTTACAGAGAGTAGAATGTGGGAAACAAGCCAGCAGTGTGCTGGAATAGTCAAATCTCGAGGTAACTAAGGCATGGATGAGGTTTTCAGCAGCCGATGAGCTCAGCTCTCTCCTTCTCTCTTTCTCTATCTCTCCCTCTCTCTCTCTCTGTCGCCCTCACTTGCTCTATCCCATGCTCAGAATCTTCAATGTTTCAATCAAGTCACCCCTTACTCTTCTAAACTCCAGCTGATATAAGCCTAGCCTGTCCGGCCTTTCCTCATAAGACAGTCCGCCCATATTCATCTAATAAACCTTCTCTGCACTGTTTACAACGCATTTACATGTTTCCTTAAATAAGGAGACCAGTACTGAACACAGAATTCCAGATAATGTCTCACCAATGCCCTCCCTACCTTTGTATTCAATTCCACTCACAATAAATGATAACATTATATTAGCTTTCCTAATTACTTTCTGAACCGACATACTAACCTTATGCAATTCATACACCAGGACACCCAGATACTCCTGCATCTCAGAGTTCTGCAATCCCTCACCATTCAGATAATATGCTTAGTTTAATTTCATTATTACTACCAATATGGACAATTTCACATTTCCCCACATTCTACTCCATTTCCCAGATCTTTGCCTTCTCACTCAATCTATCTATGTCCGTTTGCAGCCGCCTTATGTCCTCTTCAGAACTTTGTTTCATCAACAGATTTACCAACCACACCTTCGGTCCTTGCATCTAATTCATTTAAACAAACTGTACAAAGTTGAGGCCCCAGCACTGATACCTGTGGCACCCCACTCGTTACATCCTGCCAACCAGAAAATTACCCATTTATGGCTGCTGTCTGTTTCCTGTTAGCTAACCAAACGTCTATCCATGGCAATGTGTTACCCCCTACACCATGAGCTTTTATTTTTCGCAATGACCTTTGATGTGGCACCTTATCAAATGCCTTCTGGAAATCTAGTACAGTACATCCACCAGTCGCCTTTATCCACAGCACATGTTACTTCTTCAAAGAACTCCAGTTAATTGATTAAACGTAATTTCCCTTTCACAAAACCATGTTGACTCTGCCTAATCACCTTCAATTTTTCTACCTGCCCTGCTATAACATCTTTAATAATAGCTTCTAAAAAATCTAATCCACAGCCAGAAAGACTTTCTCATATGTCACAGATTGTTTCTCTACTGTGTTTATTCTGATTTTGTGCTGTATTTGAACCGCCACTACTCAATAAACTGCTTGTGACCCTTTGACCTCCTTTTGGGTAATCTCTGACCCTAGATCAGACCTTACAGTGGTTAGGAGAGAGAACACAGAGATCGAGATGATCGGCTTGGTTTACTTGGCTTGTGCGAAATTGTAAACTCAGTTGAGTGATGAATGAGTAGGAGATTTGGCAACAAAAAGAGTTTACACTCTATCAAACGTGTGTGTTCATCACTAAGAGCGTGGGTGGGGGGGGGGGGACGGTTCTTTCAGAGAGTTTTGAATAAGAAAAGCCAGAAATACAATCTCACTAGCATATCACAGGAAATAGTCAGTTGTTAACCTGGTAGAGAAGAAAAACAGGCACACCTGGGGAGACGGACATCCTGAGGATTTTCGAGGTGTATGATTGTAATTACGATTTCATTCTCAATGGAATATTTGCGTATGTCCAGAAATGCAAATTTAAGCTAAAAAAAGGGCTGAGATAAGTTTGTCAATGGGGCACCTCTGTGTACCTGAACAGAAAGAGCTGGAAATACTCAGTGGGTCTGGCAGCATCGGTGTAGAGAGAAACAGAGTTAATGTTTCAGATCTGTGACCCTTCATCAGAACTGGTAAACATTAGAAATGTTGATGTACAGGCTGGAGATAGTGAGACCATGGACCTCCTGCTTTCCATACCACCCCCAATCCTTCACCCCAAACCTCCCCTTCTGATTTTATACTTTCCAATTATAACCCAATACTGCCAGCTTCCCAGTCACAGCAGCTTCAGGAGACAGAAAGAAAGCAGCAAAAGAGCAACAAAGCCCCATCACTAGGTCTGACACTCACAGCCACCAGATCAAATACTTATAGTGCGTGTACCTTAGAGGCTGGTATAGAGTCAGAATCTGCATGTGGTGAGTCACCGAGCACGAGTGAGCTTCAGCCAGGCCAGGGGGAAAGGATAGTCCATGTGACAGATCACCGGAGGGTGTGGTTACAAACGAGTTATAATACACAGGACTCAGATGTGAACATTGCTGGAGCTGCTGCCCATGTCGAGATGGTGCAGTCTGAATCCGAGTCCTCAAGGCCCATAGTTGTTCGAGGACGTCCTGCAAGGGCATCTGCAGTCTCCCTCAGTGAAAGACAGCAGCCTTCCACCAGCCATGCTGCAGGCACTGGGAAACACTGTGTAGGAGCACTTGGCAAGTTGGGGGAACCCACAAGACAGGGACTAATGGAATACACAAGGGTGAATAGTTCAGTTTAGTTTGTATAATTGCATGTGTTGTTGGAGAAAGATGATCATGAAAAACATTTTGTTGGTGTTTTTATTGCAGGATGGTTACCTAGGGGACGCTGTGATGGGGCATCTCAGATGGATGTAATGGTGGAGAAGAGGGGGATCCATGGTGGGAAAGGGAAGTTGTCCTATGGGAACTGGAATCTTAGCAGCGTCTCTGCGACAGCCTTTCCGGTTTGAAATCATCCAGGAAATATCCTCCCTGCCTCCTCCTCCTCCTACTGAGGTAGCCTGCGGATTCCTGGTGCCAATGCCTGTGTCCACATGATGGTGATGATGTGAAGGGTGCAGCAGAACACCATGAACTTGGACACCTGTTCCAGAGTGTACTGGAGGGCTCCCCCCGAGCGGTTCAGACATCGGAAGCATTGCTTCACCTGGTGGTTTTGTGTGGGGGAGGGGAGTGTCTAGGGTTCAGAGGTCATGAGCCACATTTTGGTTCTGCATGGGGGCCCGATGTGTTGGGACCGGCTGACTGCTTCAGAATGAAGGTATGGTGGCTGTTGCCAGGATAGTGGACATTTACCAACATGATGTACTGGGCATGCTCGCACACCAACTGTACATTGATGGAGTGAGAGTTCTATCATTTCCTGTACCTCTCCCCGTTGCCATGGGGATCCCGCAGAGACACCTAGACCATCAGGAATCCCGCTATCATGACAAAGCCACGGGATCTCTCACCTGCTTCTCCCTGCTGATGGAGCAGACAGTATAATTCACCTCACCCGACATAGATGGCCTCCGTCACACAGCAGATACATGAATGGACAACATAGAGAGAGATACTGGATACGTCACCCGCTCTTGTCTGGAAAGATCCAGATAAGAACATAATAACATAAGAACTAGGAGCAGGAGTAGGCATTCAGCCCCTCGAGCCTGCTTTGCCATTCAATATGATCATGGCTGATCTCATCTCGGCCTCAACTCCACTTTCCTGCCCGTTCTCCATAACTCTTCAACCCATTACTAATTAAAAATCTGTCTATCTCCTCCTTAAATTCACTCAATGACCCGGCATCTACCACACTCCGGGTAGTGAATCCCACAGACTCACGACCCTTTGAGAGAGGAAATTTCTCTTCATCTCTATTTTAAATCCTTATCCCTTATCCTAAAACTATGACCTCTCATTCTAGGTTGTCCCACAAGAGGAAACGTCTTCTCTATGTCTACTTTGTCAATCCCCTTAATCATCTTCTCTACCTCAATTAGATCGACTCTCATTCTTCTAAACTCTAGAGAGTAAAGGCATAAAGAGCTCAATCTCTCTTCATATGACAAACCCCTCATCCCTGGAATCAATCTAGTGACTCTCCTCTGATCTGCCTCCAATGCAACTACATCCATCCTCAAGTCAGGAGACTAAAACTATACACAATACTCCAGGTGCGGTCTCATTAATGCCTTGTACAGTTGCAGCAACACTTTCCTACTTTTATATTCTATTCCTTTAGCAAGAAATACCAAAATTCCATTTGCCTTCCTTTTCACCTGCTGTACCTGAAAACTAGCTTTCTGCGATTCATGCACGAGGACACCCAGATCCTTCTGCACCGAAGCACTCTGAAGTTTCTCTCCAGTTAGGTAAAAATTTGCCTTTCTATTCTTCTGACCAAAATGGATAACCTTACACTTACCCACGTTAAACTCCATCTGCCAAATTTTGGATCATTCACCGAACCTATCCATATCAATTTGTAAATTTCTTATTTAATTATTGCAACTTACTATCCCACCTATTGTAGTGTCATCTGCAAATTTGGCAATAGTACTTTCTATCCCTGCATCCAAGTCATAAATATATATTGTAAATAGCTGGGGACAAGGAGCAAACCCTGTGGTACCCCACTCGTTACATCTTGCCAACCAGAAAAAGACCCATTTCTGCCGACTCTCTGTTTTCTGTTGGTTAGCCAATCCTCTATCAAAGTTAATAAATTGCCCCTAACCCCATGTAATCTTACCTTGTGTATTAACCTTTTGAGCAGCACCTTATCAAATGTCTTCTGAAAGTCCAGATATACATCTACAGGATCCCCATTTTCCTCTTTTCTTGTCACAGCTTCGAAGAACTCTAGCAAATTCGTCAAATAGGATTTACCCTTCATAAAACCATGCTGACTCTGATGGATTGCGTTTTGACTTTCTAAATATCCAGTTATTACTTCCTTAATAATGGGTTCTAACAATTTCCCAACGATAGATGTTTCCTACTTTCTGCCTTCCTCCCTTTCACCCAGTTCATTCCAAAGTTCAATGAGGAGGATGTGGCAGAATTATCCGTCACTTTTGAAAAGCTTGCAATGCAACTGAAATGTCCGGCGGAGAGCTGGAGACTGTTCTGACAAAACAAAGTAACAGGAAAATCCCATGAGGTTTATTCACTGTTGCCAGATGAAAGTTCATCAGATTATGAGATGACTAAAAATGCAATGCTGGGCGTACATGAGATAGTACCGGAAGTGTACCGTCAAACATTCCAAACCCTCCGAAAGCAGCCTGACTAAAGTGATCTCGAGTTTGAAAGAGTTAAGCAGCTTCCGAACACAGGGATATAGGAGCAGGAGTAGGTCATTCAGCCCATCGAGGCTGCTCCACCACTCAATATGACCATGGCTGATCATCCACTTCAATGCCTTTTTCACACATTATCTCCATATCCCCTTTTTGTCAATCTATAGTTTAAACATACTCACCGACTGAGATTCCACATCCGTCTGGGATGCAGAATTCCAAAGATTCAGAAACCCCTGAGTCAAGAAATTTATCCTCATCTCTGTCCTAAGTGGCTTCCCCCTTATTTTGAAATTGTATCCATTAGTTCTAGACTCCACAACAAGGGGAAATATCGTACACGCATTTACGCTGTTTATCTCTTTAATTATTTCGAGGGTTTCAATGAGATCCCGACACATTCTTTGAAACTCTAGAGAATACAAGCCCAGTTTCTCTCTTCATAGAACAGTCTCGCTATCCCGGGAACAAGTCTTGTGAACTTTCATTGCACTCCCTCTATGGCAATAATATCCTTCCTAAGGTAAGGGGACCCAAACTGCACACAATATTTCAGGTGTGGTCTAAGCAAGGTTCTATACACATGAAGTAAGACTTCAATACTCCTGTACTCAAATCATCTTGTGATAAAGGCTAACAGACCATTAGCATTCCGAATTGCTTGCTGCACTGCATGTTAGTTTTCAGTGACTTGCTGACACACGGTTCCCTTTGTACATCTGCACTTTCTAATCCCTTACTATTTAAGAAATACTCTGCACATCTGTTCCTCCTACCAAAATGGATAACGTCATATCTGTCCATATTATATCCCATCTGCCATGTTCTTGCCCAGTCACAATGTCTGTCCAAATCCCCTTGAAGACGCTTTGCATCTTCCTTACAACATACATTCCCACCTAGTTTTGTGTCATCTGCGAACTTGGAAATATTACATTTGGTCCCCACATCCAAATCATTGACATATATTGTTAACAGCTGGGGCCCAAGCACTGATCCTTGCGGGACACAACTAATCACAGCCTGCCAAAGTGAGAATGACCCGTTTCTTCCGACTCACTGTTTTCTGCCTGTTAACCAATCTTTAATCCATGCCAGTATATTACCTCCTATCCCATGTGCTTTAATGTTGCTAACCAACCTCCTGTGGGGGACTTTATCAAAAGCCTTCTGAAAATTCAAGTATAACACGTCCACCGACTCCCCTTTATCAATTCTGTTAGTAACATCCTCAATAAAATCTCCAACAGGTTCGTCAAACATGATTTCTCATTCATAAATCCATGTTTCCGATGCCCAAACAGATTATTATCCAACTGTCCATTTATCACATCCTTTACAATAGAGTCCCAGCATTTTCCCAACGACGGATGCACGAAAGCAGGTCTATAATTCCTTGTTTTTACTCTCCCTCCCTGCTTAAATAGTGGGGTGACATTTGCTACCTTCCAATCTGCAGGAACCGCTCCAGAATCTATAGAATTTTTGAAGATAGTCATCAATGCAGCCACCATCTCCATAGCTATCTCTTCCCACATCCTGGAATGCAGAATATCAGATCCTGGGGCCTCATCAAACTTCAGCCACATTAATTTCTCCAATGTAACATTCTTACTAATATTAATTTCCTTCATGTCCTCATTCTCCCTAATCCCTTGGATCTCTAATTCTGGAAATTTCCTTGTATCTTCCTCAATGAGGATAGACACAAAGTAATCATTTAGCTTCACTGCCATTTCTCTGTCCATCATTATAAATTCCCCTGACTCTGCCTGTATTGGACCCATATTTGTATTCGCCAAACGTTTCATTTTTAGGTAGCTATAGAAGATTTAAAGTCAGTTTTTGTGTTTACATTTGACCAGTGGATACAAACACTCAAATTACAGCCCACAAATCTGAACCTTAGAGTGGTGATCCATCTCAAGGTGTTCAAAAACTCGCTCTCCCGACCATTAAAACCCACAAAGAGGAACGAAAGGTTCAAAGAGCCAGGCAGGTTGCAATTCTGGCTGATGCATTTTCCCTTGTACACAAAGCCTTAACCCCAAAGGGAAACCCTTCCCTAGTCACCACAAAGACCCGAGAATAAAAGGTGGGAAGGTTATAGGAGCCCGATTAGCCTTGGGCAAGGAGGAAAAGCTGGACACCCAGGGGACCATCCTCAGGCCAAATAGGACGGCACTGAGAGCAGGAGTAATGGCCGAAGAACTGTGCGTTTCCATTGGAATAAGGCAGATCACCATCGAGCTGAATGCTGCAAGTTATGGGAAAACCTGTAGCATTAATCAGGGACCACCAGATCAGTGCAGGATAATGGGACCTGATGGAAAGCACAACAGATCAGGCTGTGCCTCCAACTGCGGCAGTCAGAACCAGGAAATACACCACAGAGAGTGCGGGAAAAATAAACAAAATCCCTGAGAGGTACCAGGAATTTGTATCATAATGAAAAGTGACCCCATACCCCTTGAGTGAGGCAAGTAAAACAATAGTCATACTCAAGGATACAGGGGCCACCCAATCCCTTCTGCTGGGAAAAAGAAAGTGCAGTGAATGCTAGAGCGTTAGTGAATGGTGTCGGATGGCAGTATATGTCCATACCCTTATATCCGGTGCACTTGGAGTGTGACCCAGTTTCATGACCCTTTACCATGGGGATTGTACCTCGTTTACCGGGTGATGGGTCGAACTGCTCCTGGGTAATAATCTGACAGGGGAAAAGGTGGCAGCTTCCCCAGTAGTTCAAGAGAGACCAAAAGAGGTACGGGAGACAGAATACTTACAGGAGAAGGTCCCTGACATTCTCCCTGATTGTGTGGTGACTCGGTCCTGGCAAAACAATCCCCTGAACTGAGACTGCAGACGGATTACCCTACATTCTGGTTGTCTGAAACCTTCTTCGTGAAGTTAGAGGAGACAAAGAATGTATTAAACAGTTCTTCCTTATTTGAGGTTCAACAACCCGACCCAGTGTTAAAAAATAGCACAGACTGTCCAAACCAAAACTGAAGCAGAGGGAGTTGCAGAGTGTTATTATTTAAATAATGAGGTGCTGATGAGGAAGTGGCGACCTCCTCACAGAGCAGAGGATGAAGAGTGGACAGTGGTTCACCAGATAGTGGTGCCGCTGAGGTCCCTTAAAGAAATATTAAGAATGACCCACGACCTTCCAATGGATGGACATTTCGGTCTATGAAAAATCAAAGCCCGCAGAAGACAGTATTTTGACTGGCCACAACTTCACAAAGATGTGGTGGCGTTTTGTAAAACTGGTCACATGTGCTAAGTTGTGGGGAAGCCCCAACCTGCAATAAAGCCTACACCCTAATTCACATACCAGCTTTTGGGGACCCCTTCAGCAGAGTGCTGGTGGATTGTGGGGTCACCTGCTGAAAACAAAAAGGTGTTCCAGTATCTTCTCACCATTATGGATGTGGTGACCCGATTCCCAGAGGCCATTCGCCTGAAGAACTATACCTGCCAAGGCTGTGGTGAAGGGGCTAACCCAATTCTTTACCCGATATGGGCTGCCATCTGAGATCCAGTCGGATCAGGACACACATTTTATGTCCTTTTTTTTATTAGGTAATCTGGAGGACCGCAGCCTCACAGCTCCAGCGACCCGGGTTCGATTATGTGTACTGCTTGTGCAGAGTTTGCAAGTTCTCCCTGTGACCGCGTAGGTTTTCACCAGGTGATCCGGTTTCCTCCCACAGCCAAAGACTTGCAGGCTGATAGGTAAATTGGCCATTATAAATTGCCCCTAGTATAGGTTGGTGGGAGGGGAGTTGAGGGATGGTGGGGGTGTGGTAGGAATATGTGATTCATGTAGGATTAGTATAAATGGGTGGTTGATGGTCGGCACAGACTCAGTCGGCCGAAGGGCCTGTTTCAGTGCTGTATCTCTAAATAAATAAAATAAGTAAATAAATAAAGTCCTCAGCCTACCATCCATAGTCACAAGGGGCTTTGGAGCGGTACTATCAGACCCTAAAGGCAATGATCAGGCCATACTGCTATGAGCAACCCCATGACTGGGACAAAGGGCTGGGATTTCTCCTGTTGGTTTCCAGGGACTTATCCAATGATTCCACTGGCTTTAGTCTCTTTGAATTAGTTTATTGACACGAGGTGAGAGGTTCCCTTAAACTAATCAAGGAGAGGTTTTTGGGACACAGGGATGAGTATTCCATGTTACACTGCATTTCTATGCTGTGGGAACACCTAAAGACCACCCAGGCAGCTATGGAAAGGTAAGGAGACAGAAATGCCAAGGCTAAAACATTTCAGGACAGAGACCATGTATTGTTACTATTCCCACTGCAGGGTGAACCCCTGAAATCCCGGTTCAGTGGTCCATATCGAGTGGCTAAAGGAATAGTCAGGTACATTATTTAATTGACACTCCAGACCAAAGGCAAGAAGCAAAGGCTCTGGAGGGAACAGCCAAGTACAGATCTGTCAGGCAGTCAGGAGGGAAGGATTGGAAAGGGCGGTGAGGACAGGTTAGAGGAGGGCCAGGAGGATTCCCAACTGGAACCCCCTACTCTCCGAATAGCCAACCCTGAAATGTGAGATCCATCAGACACTACGCTCTCCTCCTTAAATGCAGGTCAAAGAGGCAGCCTAAAAAGGCTGCTAACAGCATTTACAGAAACGTGCAAGGACAAGGAAAGGTCCCAAAAAGGCATGTCAATGGTGAGGGAGATGCCTCACCTAGTCGAAGTGCCGCTGCAGAGTGCAGCGAAAGCTGGACAAAGACCTGCGAGCAGTAATGTCCCAGAGGACATAGGGTAGATAAAAAAATGATTCTTCCCATAGTAAAGGGAAAAGTGAAGGGAACGTACCCTAAAGCAAACAGCACTTGGGTACCTCACCAGAAAGCTAAAAGTAAGGCCAGTGTGGATCTACCCACTGAACAACACAATGATCAGGTCCCAAACCCAAAGCTAATCAAACACAACAATTTCAAAGGCGAACTCAGCAAGAACAAAGGCCCAGAGGAGATCTCAGACACCTCACAGGGTCTAAAAAAACAATTTATTACACACTGTCGGTTTAGGGAGAAAGATTGTTAAGGTGCAGGAACCTGAGTAGTTAAAACTTCATTAGAGGAGAGAAAAGGTAAACAATGCAATGGTTGATGCATTGTCCAGCGTCGAACCCGACACATAACCATCCCAGACAAAACGTCAAAAAAGTTAAATCAGTACAGCTGTAACAGACAATGTCAGCTGCAATAATTCGAAGATTAATGTGTGAATTTGAGAAGTGATTATTGAGAATGCATGTGTATTTCTTTCTTTTTCTTCCCACAGTTCTGAAATGAAATGTTCCTGTTATCACATTTCTTTCCATGTGCTGCGCCGGTGTTAAGATAGCACAACATGCCAAATGAGGAATTTTAATTCATCGTTTGGAAACTTACACTAACCTTTTAATAGAAAAAATCCTACAGTTAACCTTGAAAAAACTGGCAGCCAAGATGGCCACCGAAATTGGCATCTGAAACACATTTTCACATTCTAAGGCCTACAACAGGAGACACATGTCTGATGAGCCTGGACCAATATCATTGGCTTGCTCTAGTGATTGAATGACCTAAGATTACATTCATTAACACGGCATGCAAGACTACCCTGACACATTGACTTTGAAAGAGCAAACTCCTCCAAGTATAAATACTGGTATCCTGAGCCCTGGGGAGATAGAAGTTTCTAACCGTGAATCTCATTGGAAGGGTCCAGAGAATACACTGAGGCACTCAGGAGACCTTCTGTCCATCTCTGTGACAGCTGGGAGTTTCCCCTGGACAAAGACAGACAAGCCAATGATTCAAACTGTGCAGAAGCAGAAGGGCTGTGACCCCTCTCTCTCTCTCTCTCCATCTCTCTCTCCACCTAACATCACAAGTTTGAAAACCACATGTGACTGCGGACCCCTCAAGCCTACAGATTACTGCAGACAGAGTAACCAGGGGAAGAAAGCCTCAAAGAAAATCCTGAGCAATGTGGACCAGCCACATACTGCACTTCGACAAGCAAAAGACTTCAAGAATATAACTTCAGCTGGAAGACCACGGAATCGCCCAACATCACAGAATGAGTTTTTTGAAATTTATTCTGGACTCAAATCCAACCACAAATTTACTTCTCACTCTGTAATATATTTGAGTGTGTGTGATTCTCGTATGAGTGTGTCCGTAACTGTGTGTTCCGTTTTTTTATGATTTTATTCAGATCGGGTTTCTCTTGTTAAGTTTAATAAACTCACCTCGTTCATGTATAAACTCAAGAGAACCTGTCCAATCGGTTTCTTCACCATCATACCAAAGGTAAGATGTAGAACACTCACTGAGACGTTAAGCATATTCACTGTTTATAAAGGACAAACACTGTTGCACTCAAATAAAGAAGAGCCACTCTGACCCCTCCTCACCTGGCCATAACAATTGACCTGGCTGGGGATGGAGGGAATATGGGGATGAACTCAGCTCAGCATTAAATAGATACCAGAGGTTGTAAACCTCCTGGTTCAGCCTCAGACAATGGCCAGCGTGGGGGATGCAGATCATAGACAGGGAATGGAGTTGTGACAGAAACGGAAGATAACGGTTTCAGTCTTCTCACGATTTAAATGACAAGAACACTAAATCAGTGAAATATGGTTTATGAATCTAATAGTTGGATACAGAGACTTACCAGGGACACCAATAGTAGCGAGGATGGGATAGTAAATAAATTGAATCATCTTCAGAGCAAAATAGATCCGGCGTTCTAATGTTATCCAATAATAATCTGCAGTAAGACGGTCAAACCAATAGGATACACTCCTGTCACTTGTTGTAACATTCCAATCTATTGTTCTCAGATTCTGACCCATTGTTGTAACATTCCAATCTATTATTCAGATTCTGATCTCCCCTCCCCCTCTCTCTGCAGCCACGGATCCCTTTTAGTGCCGGAGCTGATGGTCCCGCTAACACTTTCGGAAAACACATTGAAAGGAGTCCTGTATTAATAGAAGAGGGAAACCCTCCAGTGACACCATTAGGGTCCATGGAGACTGACATTAATTACAGTCACTGAACAAACAGGTTCAGTAAACCCCTTTCAATTCAACACTTATTGTACCACAATAAAGTAGAACATTTATCCAGTCTGCATGGGTTTTGTGAGGGTTACTGAGGGAAGGAATGGTGGAAATGACAGAAGCACTGGACAGAATCTTTCAGTCCTCCTTGGATATGGGAGTGATGCCAGAGGTCTGGAGGATTGTCAATGTTCAACCCTGTTTAAAATGGAGAGGTTGGGTAAACCCTGTAACCATCAGTCTAATGTTGGTGGTTGGAAACTTCTAGAGGTCATAACCCAACACAAAAATATATCCTGTTTGTAAAACACGTGATAATAAATGACAAGCAGCATGGAAAGGTTAATGAAATATCATTCCTGAAAATCTTCATCAAGTTCGTTGAGGACGTAACTGTGATTGTTTCATGTAATATAATCATAGAAAGTTTAAGATACAGAAAGAGGCCACTTGGCCCATTGTGTCTGCACCGGCCGAAAAATGATCCACCTATTCTAATCCCATCTTCCAGCATTTGATCCACAGCCCTGCAGATAATGACAGTTGAGGTGAACATCCAGATTCCTTTTCACTGAGTGGAGGGATTCTGCTTCAACTATCCTTTCAGGCAGTAATTTCTAGACTCTCACTATAAACAGGGGATGCAGTACTGAACCCTGTGGAACGCCACTGTAAACAGTCCTCAGGTCAGTAAAATATCCGTCAACAACTACCCTTTAATAAAAACAAGACATGCTGGAAATACTCAGCAGGTCTGGCAGCATCTGTGGAGAGAGAAGCAGAGTTAACGTCACAGGTCAGTGACCCTTCATCATTGAACTGAAACATTAATCCTGCTTCTCCCTCCACAGATGCTGCCAGACCTGCCGAGTATTTCCAGCATTTCGTGTTTTACTTCAGATTTCCAGCATCCGCAGTATTTTGCTTTTATTATAACAATTACCCTTTGTTTCTTGCCACTGAGCCCATTTTGTATTTTTGGGTGAACAAGTTTCTCCTCAACTCCCCGCTAATCCTTCTACCAAGCACTTTAAGTCACTGCCCCCCAGTCACTGATCTCTCTGCTAAGGTGAATAAACTCTTCACCTCCACTCTATCCAGGCCCCACAAAATTATGTCCCTTTCAATCAGATCTCCCTTCAGCCTTCTCTGTTCCAAGTAGAACAACCCCAGCCTATCTAATCTTTCTTCATAGCTGCATTTTTCCAGGCCTGGCAAACATCCTGGTAAATCTCCTCTGTACCCTCTCTAGTGCAATTCCATCCTTTGTGTAATTAGGTGACCAGAACTGCAGAGTACTCAGGTTGTGGCCCAACCAATGATTTATACAGTTCCAGCATAACCTCACTGCTCTTGTATTCTATCCCTCAGCTAATAAAGGAAAGGATTCCATATGCCTTCTCAACCACCTTATCGACCTGACCTGCTACATTCAGGACATCAGTGGACATTGACTCCAAGGTCCCTCACTTCCTCTACACTTCTCAGTATTTTACGATTGATTGTCTATCCCTTTGCCTTGTTTGACCTCCTCAATTACATCGTCTCATACTTAACCAGGCTGAATTCCATTTGACACTTTTTTTTTTAGATTAGAGATACAGCACTGAAACAGGCCCTTCGGCCCACCGAGTATGTGCCGACCATCAACCACCCATTTATACTAATCCTAAACTAATCCCATATTCCTACCAAACATCCCCACCTTTCCCTATATTTCCCTACCACCTGCCTATACTAGTGACAATTTATAATGGCCAATTTACCTACCAACCAGCAAGTCTTTTGGCTTGTGGGAGGAAACCGGAGCACCCGGAGAAAACCCACGCAGACAGAGGGAGAACTTTCAAACTCCACACAGGCAGTACCCAGAATCGACCCCGGGTCCCTGGAGCTGTGAGGCTGCAGTGCTAACCACTGCGCCACTGTGCCGCCCCATCAATATTTTCTGCCATCCATATTTTCCTGCAGCCCAGCTATCCTCCTCGCCAGCTACCGCACAGCCAATCTGTGTACCATCTGCACACATCTTGATCATGCCCCCTACATGTACGTTCAAATCGTTAATATTTACTACTAAAAGCTGGGGACCCAGTACTGAGCCCTGTGGAATGCCACTGGAAATAGACCTCAAGTCAGTAAAACGCCCGTCAACAATCACCCTTTGTTTCCTGCTACTGAGCCAATTTTGTATCCAGCTTTCTGCATTTCCCTGGATTCCATGGGACTGTATTTTTTTTACCTAGTATGCCACATGTGACCTTGTCAAAAGCCTTGCCAAAATCCATGTAGACCATATCATCTGCATTACCCTCATCTATCATCCTTGCGACTTGGTCGAAAAATTCAATCAAGTTAGTCAACAATATCTTCCCTTAACAAATCCATGCTGACTGTCCTTGATTGACCTGAGCCTTTCTAAGTGACAGTTTATCCTGTCTCTCAGAATACATTGCAATAATTTGCCCACTACTGAGGTTACACTGATTGGCCTGCAATTATTTGGTCTATCCGTTGCTCCATTTTTAAAGAGTTACAATGTTAACAGTTCACCAATCCTCTGGCACTACACCTGTATCCAGTGAGGATTGGAAAATGATGGTCAGACCCTCTGCTATTTCCTCTCTCACTTCTTTTGACATCCTGGAATACATTTCATCTGGCCCTGGTGATATATCAACTTTCAAAGATGCTAATCCCATTAATACTTCCTCTCTCCCTCTGTATATCACATCCAATAATTCACACTCCTCCTCCTAAACCACAGTATCTGCATCATCCCCTCTTCTGTTCAGACAGATACAAAGTATTCATTAAGAACCATATCAACATCTTTCGCCCCTACTCATGTATATCCACTTATGTATATAGATATTCAAACGGCCTGTGATCAACTGACATTTCATAGACTTGTCATGACATGGATTAATGTGACAGTGATAGTGTGGATATTTCATAGACTTGTCATGACATGGATTAATGTGATAGTGATAGTGTGGATATTTCATAGACTTGTCATGACATGGATTAATGTGACAGTGATAGTGTGGATATTTCATAGACTTGTCATGACATGGATTAATGTGACAGTGATAGTGTGGATATTTCATAGACTTGTCATGACATGGATTAATGTGACAGTGATAGTGTGGATATTTCATAGACTTGTCATGACATGGATTAATGTGACAGTGATAGTGTGGATATTTCATAGACTTGTCATGACATGGATTAATGTGACATTGATAGTGTGGATATTTCATAGACTTGTCATGACATGGATTAATGTGACAGTGATAGTGTGGATATTTCATAGACTTGTCATGACATGGATAAATGTGACAGTGATAGTGTGGATATTTCATAGACTTGTCATGACATGGATTAATGTGACAGTGATAGTGTGGATATTTCATAGACTTGTCATGACATGGATTAATGTGACAGTGATAGTGTGGATATTTCATAGACTTGTCATGACATGGATTAATGTGACAGTGATAGTGTGGATATTTCATAGACTTGTCATGACATGGATTAATGTGACAGTGATAGTGTGGATATTTCATAGACTTGTCATGACATGGATAAATGTGACAGTGATAGTGTGGATATTTCATAGACTTGTCATGACATGGATTAATGTGACAGTGATAGTGTGGATATTTCATAGACTTGTCATGACATGGATTAATGTGACAGTGATAGTGTGGATATTTCATCGACTTGTCATGACATGGATTAATGTGACAGTGACAGTGTGGATATTTCATAGACTTGTCATGACATGGATTAATGTGACATTGATAGTGTTGATATTTCATAGACTTGTCATGACATGGATAAATGTGACAGTGATAGTGTGGATATTTCATAGACTTGTCATGACATGGATTAATGTGACATTGATAGTGTTGATATTTCATAGACTTGTCATGACATGGATAAATGTGACACTGATAGTGTGGATATTTCATAGACTTGTCCTGACATGGATTAATGTGACAGTGATAGTGTGGATATTTCATAGACTTGTCATGACATGGATTAATGTGACAGTGATAGTGTTGATATTTCATAGACTTGTCATGACATGGATTAATGTGACAGTGATAGTGTGGATATTTCATAGACTTGTCATGACATGGATTAATGTGACAGTGATAGTGTGGATAATTCATAGACTTGTCATGACATGGATTAATGTGACAGTGATAGTGTGGGTATTTCATAGACTTGTCATGACATGGATTAATGTGACAGTGATAGTGTGGATATTTCATAGACTTGTCATGACATGGATAAATGTGACAGTGATAGTGTGGATATTTCATAGACTTGTCATGACATGGATTAATGTGACAGTGATAGTGTGGATATTTCATAGACTTGTCATGACATGGATTAATGTGACAGTGATAGTGTGGATATTTCATAGACTTGTCATGACATGGATTAATGTGATAGTGATAGTGTGGATATTTCATAGACTTGTCATGACATGGATAAATGTGACAGTTATAGTGTGGATATTTCATAGACTTGTCATGACATGGATTAATGTGATAGTGATAGTGTGGATATTTCATAGACTTGTCATGACATGGATAAATGTGACAGTGATAGTGTGGATATTTCATAGACTTGTCATGACATGGATTAATGTGACAGTGATAGTGTGGATATTTCATAGACTTGTCATGACATGGATTAATGTGACAGTGATAGTGTGGATATTTCATAGACTTGTCATGACATGGATTAATGTGATAGTGATAGTTTGGATATTTCATAGACTTGTCATGACATGGATAAATGTGACAGTGATAGTGTGGATATTTCATAGACTTGTCATGACATGGATTAATGTGATAGTGATAGTGTGGATATTTCATAGACCTGTCATGACATGGATAAATGTGACAGTGATAGTGTGGATATTTCATAGACTTGTCATGACATGCATTAATGTGACAGTGATAGTGTGGATATTTCATAGACTTGTCATGACATGGATTAATGTGACAGTGATAGTGTGGATATTTCATAGACTTGTCATGACATGGATTAATGTGACAGTGATAGTGTGGATATTTCATAGACTTGTCATGACATGGATTAATGTGACAGTGATAGTGTGGATATTTCATAGACTTGTCATGACATGGATTAATGTGACAGTGATAGTGTGGATATTTCATAGACTTGTCATGACATGGATTAATGTGACAGTGATAGTGTGGATATTTCATAGACTTGTCATGACATGGATTAATGTGATAGTGATAGTGTGGATATTTCATAGACTTGTCATGACATGGATTAATGTGACATTGATAGTGTGGATATTTCATAGACTTGTCATGACATGGATTAATGTGACAGTGATAGTGTGGATATTTCATAGACTTGTCATGACATGGATAAATGTGACAGTGATAGTGTGGATATTTCATAGACTTGTCATGACATGGATTAATGTGACAGTGATAGTGTGGATATTTCATAGACTTGTCATGACATGGATTAATGTGACAGTGATAGTGTGGATATTTCATAGACTTGTCATGACATGGATTAATGTGACAGTGATAGTGTGGATATTTCATAGACTTGTCATGACATGGATTAATGTGACATTGATAGTGTTGATATTTCATAGACTTGTCATGACATGGATTAATGTGACATTGATAGTGTGGATATTTCATAGACTTGTCATGTCATGGATTAATGTGACAGTGATAGTGTGGATAATTCATAGACTTGTCATGACATGGATTAATGTGACAGTGATAGTGTGGATATTTCATAGACTTGTCATGACATGGATTAATGTGACAGTGATAGTGTGGATATTTCATAGACTTGTCATGACATGGATTAATGTGACAGTGATAGTGTGGATATTTCATAGACTTGTAATGAATTGGATTAATGTGACATTGATAGTGTTGATATTTCATAGACTTGTCATGACATGGATTAATGTGACAGTGATAGTGTGGATATTTCATAGACTTGTCATGACATGGATTAATGTGACAGTGATAGTGTGGATATTTCATAGACTTGTCATGACATGGATTAATGTGACAGTGATAGTGTGGATATTTCATAGACTTGTAATGACATGGATTAATGTGACAGTGATAGTGTGGATATTTCATAGACTTGTCATGACATGGATTAATGTGACAGTGATAGTGTGGATATTTCATAGACTTGTCATGACATGGATTAATGTGACAGTGATAGTGTGGATATTTCATAGACTTGTCATGACATGGATTAATGTGACAGTGATAGTGTGGATATTTCATAGACTTGTCATGACATGGATTAATGTGACAATGATAGTGTGGATATTTCATAGACTTGTCATGACATGGATTAATGTGACAGTGATAGTGTGGATATTTCATAGACTTGTCATGACATGGATTAATGTGACAGTGATAGTGTGGATATTTCATAGACTTGTCATGACATGGATTAATGTGACAGTGATAGTGTGGATATTTCACAGAGTTGTCATGACATGGATAAATGTGACATTGATAGTGTGGATATTTCATAGACTTGTCATGACATGGATTAATGTGACATTGATAGTGTCGATATTTCATAGACTTGTCATGACATGGATTAATGTGACAGTGATAGTGTGGATATTTCATCGACTTGTCATGACATGGATTAATGTGACAGTGATAGTGTGGATATTTCACAGAGTTGTCATGACATGGATAAATGTGACATTGATAGTTTGGATATTTCATAGACTTGTCATGACATGGATTAATGTGACAGTGATAGTGTTGATATTTCATAGACATGTCATGACATGGATTAATGTGACAGTGATAGTGTGGATATTTCATAGACTTGTCATGACATGGATTAATGTGACAGTGATAGTGTGGATATTTCATAGACTTGTCATGACATGGATTAATGTGACAGTGATAGTGTGGATATTTCATAGACTTGTCATGACATGGATTAATGTGACAGTGATAGTGTTGATATTTCATAGACTTGTCATGACATGGATTAATGTGACAGTGATAGTGTGGATATTTCATAGACTTGTCATGACATGGATTAATGTGACAGTGATAGTGTGGATATTTCATAGACTTGTCATGACATGGATTAATGTGACAGTGATAGTGTGGATATTTCATAGACTTGTCATGACATGGATTAATGTGACAGTGATTTTGTGGATATTTTATAGACTTGTCATGACATGGATTAATGTGACAGTGATAGTGTTGATATTTCATAGACTTGTCATGACATGGATTAATGTGACAGTGATAGTGTTGATATTTCATAGACTTGTCATGACATGGATTAATGTGACAGTGATAGTTTTGATATTTCATAGACTTGTCATGACATGGATTAATGTGACAGTGATAGTGTTGATATTTCATAGACTTGTCATGACATGGATTAATGTGACAGTGATAGTGTGGATATTTCATAGACTTGTCATGACATGGATTAATGTGACAGTGATAGTGTGGATATTTCATAGACTTGTCATGACATGGATTAATGTGACAGTGATAGTGTGGATATTTCATAGACTTGTCATGACATGGATTAATGTGACATTGATAGTGTGGATATTTCATAGACTTGTCATGACATGGATTAATGTGACAGTGATAGTGTGGATATTTCTTAGACTCGTCATGACATGGATTAATGTGACAGTGATAGTGTGGATATTTAATAGACTTGTCATGACATGGATTAATGTGACAGTGATAGTGTGGATATTTCATAGACTCGTCATGACATGGATTAATGTGATAGTGACAGTGTGGATATTTCATAGACTTGTCATGACATGGATTAATGTGACAGTGATAGTGTGGATATTTCATAGACTTGTTATGACATGGATTAATGTGACAGTGATAGTGTGGATATTTCATAGACTTGTCATGACATGGATTAATGTGACAGTGATAGTGTGGATATTTCATAGACTTGTCATGACATGGATTAATGTGACATTGATAGTGTGGATATTTCATAGACTTGTCATGATATGGATTAATGTGACAGTGATAGTGTGGATATTTCATAGACTTGTCATGACATGGATTTATGTGACAGTGATAGTGTGGATATTTCATAGACTTGTCATGACATGGATTAATGTGACAGTGATAGTGTGGATATTTCATAGACTTGTCATGACATGGATTAATGTGACAGTGATAGTGTGGATATTCCATAGACTTGTCATGACATGGATTAATGTGACATTGATAGTGTTGATATTTCATAGACTTGTCATGACATGGATTAATGTGACAGTGATAGTGTGGATATTTCATAGACTTGTTATGACATGGATTAATGTGACAGTGATAGTGTGGATATGACACTGACTGAGGGACAGAAAACAGAGAGAAGTGGTGAACAGTCATGTTCAGACTGGATGTGGAGGGGAGTATACAGTACTGTTTCTCATGGTTGGATTTACTCAGCGTGATATCAAGAAACGATTGAAGGCACTGGATACTGCAAAGGCTATGGGCCCTGACAATATTCCGGAAATAGTACTGAATACCTGTGCTCCAGAACTTCCGTTCCCCCATCAAAATGTTCAAGTACAGCTACAACATTGGCATCTACCCGTCAATGTGAAAAATTGCCCAGCTATGTCCTGTACACAAAAAGCAGGACAAGTCCAACCCGGCCAATTACCACCCCATCAGCCTATTCTCAATCATCAGTAAAGTGATGGAAGATGTCATCGGCAATGCTATCAAACAGCACTTGCTTAGCAATAACCATCTTAGTGACGCTCAGTTTTGGTTCCTCCAGTGTCACACCGCTCCTGACCTCATTACAGCCTTGGTTCAAACATGGACAAAGGAGCTGAATTCAAGAGGTGATGTATGAGTGACTGCCTTGACATCAAGGCAGCATTTGACTGAGTATGGCATCAAAGAGCCAGAGGAAAAATGGAGTCAGTGGGAATCAGCGGGAAACTCTCTGCTGGTTGGAGTCATACCTAGCGCTAAGGAAGATGGTTGTGGTTGTTGCAGGTCAATCATCTCAACTCCACCACATCACTGCAGGAGTTCCTCAGGGTAGTTTCCGAGACCCAACCATCTTCAGCTGCTTCATCAATGACCTTCCTTCAATCACAAGACCAGAAGTGGGGATGTTGGCTGATGATTGCACAATTTTCAGCACCATTCGTGACTCCTCAAATAGTGAAGCAGTCCGTGTAGAAATGCAGCAGGACCTGGACAATATCAAGGCTTGGGCTGATAATTGGCAAGTATCATTCGCACTGCACTAGTGCCAGGCAATGACCATCTCCGACAAGAGAGAATCTAATCATCTCCCCTTGACATTCAATGACATTACCATAGCTGAATCCACCACTATCAACATCCTAGGGGCTACCAATGACCAGAAACTGAACAGGAGAAGCCATATAAATACCATCGCTCAAAGAGCAGGTCATAGGCGAGGAATGCTGAGGCGATTAACTCACCTCCTGACTCCCCAAAGCCAGTCCAACATCTATAAGGCACAAGCCAGGAGTGTGATGGAATACTCTCCGCTTGTCTGGATGGGCGCAGCTCCAACAACACTCAAGAAGCTCGGCACTATCCAGTACAAAGCAGCCCGCTTGATTGGTACCCCATCCACAACATTCACTCCCTCCACCACCGACGCACAGTGGCAGCAATGTGTATCATCTAAAAGATGCACTGCAGCAACACACCAAGGCTCCTTAGACAGCACCTTCCAAGCACACAACCTCTACCACATAGAAGGGCAAGGGCAGCAGATGTATGGAAGCACCACCACCTGCAAGTTCCCCTCCAAGCGACACACCATGCTGATTTGAAACTATCTTGCCGTTCCTTCACTGTCGCTGGTTCATAATACCGGAACACCCTTCCTAACAGCACTGTGGGTGTACCTGCAGTGGTTCAAGAAGGCAGCTCACCACCACCTTCGCATGGGCAATTAGAGATGGGCAATAAATGTTGGCCTGGAATAGCATCCAATTGGATCAAAAACTGTCCGAAGGATAGCAAAAAGAGAAATGTGTTAAATGGTTATTTTTCAGACTGGAGGATGGTCGACATTGATGTTACACAATGGTCAGTGCTGGGACCACAGTTGTTTTTTTTTACCGTATAAAAATGACACGGATCTTGGAATACGGAGTAGAATTTGTATTTTTTCTGATGATTGCAATCTTGGAGGAGTGGGGAACAGTGAGGATGATACAAACCACCTACAACATGATATAGATAGGCGAGCAGAATGGACAGAGAAGTGGCAGGTAGAATTTAATAAAGAGGAGTGTGAGGTAATGTATTTTGTCAGAAAGAATAGGAAGACAACATAGAATTAATGACACAGTTCTAAAGACTTTGCAGGAACAGAAGGACCAGGGGCTCCATATGCATTGATCTTTGAAGGTGGCAGGACATATTAGGAGAGTGTTTAGCAAAGCATATCAGATCTTGGGCTTCATCATTAGAGGCAAATATACAAAAATAGGGTGGTTTAGCTGAAACTTTACAAAGCTTTGGTTAGACCCCAACAAGGGAACTGTGCCCTGTTCTGGTCACCAGACTGCAGGAAGGATGTGTAAGTCCTTGAGAGAGTGCAGAGGAGATTTACCAGAATGATTCCAGGGATGGGAGTTTAGGTACAAAGTGAGTTTGGAGAAGATGGAGTTGTCCTCCCTGGAGTAAAGGAGATTGAGAGTGATTTGATAGAGGTGTACATGATTATGATAGACTTAGATAAGATAGACAAGGAAAAACTGTTCCCATTAACTGATGCAACGCAGACTAGAGGGCACAGATGGAAGGTTTTGGTTAAGAGATGCAGGGGAATGTGAGGAGGAACTTTTTTACACAGTGGATGGTAATGAGCTGGAACTCACTGCCCATGAGGATGGTGGAAGCCGAGACAATCAAAGATTTCAAAAGGAAACAGGATGGAAACCTGAAGGAAAAGAACTTGCAGGGATACAGGGATTGAGCGGGGGAGTGGGAGAGTGGGGCTGACTGGATTGTTGCACAGAAAGCCGGCAGTGAGGGGCTGAATGGCATCTTTCTTTGTTGTAAATGACTCCATCAATTTCTACCACTCTATGTTGGATATGTCACCTGCTCCTGCCTGTAAATATCCAGATACATAGAAGTTCAATGAAACTGCAAGCTTAACAACCACTGACAGCTCCGTCCTCACCCTGGTGTGAGGCTCCAGGTTGTGTTACAGGAGGTGACACAGCTCTGTGACCACCTCCTTATTGAATCAGAGTCACCTCACACATTGCTCCTGGGTTAGGTGTAGGTAGGAAAAGTGCTCTTGGAGCACCCGGGGTGGGTAGGGAAGAGCCCTCTCCTCCTCTCTCTTTACAGAGCTTCCCCTCTCGGCAGCATCTGCTCCATTTGTTGGTCATGTTACAGACCCAGAGGCAATGTAACTACAGTCCCCATACGTCGTCCAGAGTTGGGTCACCAAATCGTCTGTACTCAAAGAACAAAGAACAAAGAAAATTACAGCACAGGAACAGGCCCTTCGGCCCTCCAAGCCTGCGCCGATCCAGATCCTCTATCTAAACATGTCGCCTATATTCTAATGCTCTGTATCTCTTTGCTTCCTGCCATTGATGTATCTGTCTAGATACATCTTAAAAGACGTGATCGCGCCCGCGTCTGCCACCTCCGCTGGCAACGCGTTCCAGGCACCCACCACCCTCTGCATAAAGAACATTCCACGCATATCCCCCCTAAACCTTTCCCCTCTCACTTTGAACTCGTGACCCCCAGTAATTGAATCCTCCACTCTGGGAAAAAGCTTCTTGCTATCCAACCTGTCTATACCTCTCATGATTTTGTACACCTCAATCAGGTCCCCCCTCAACCTCCGTCTTTCTAATGAAAATAATCCTAATCTACTCAACCTCTCTTCATAGCTAGCGCCCTCCATACCAGGCAACATCCTGGTGAACCTCCTCTGCACCCTCTCCAAAGCATCTACATCCTTTTGGTAATGTGGCGACCAGAACTGCATGCAGTATTCCAAATGTGGCCGAACCAAAGTCCTGTACAACTGCAACATGATCTGCCAACTCTTGTACTCAATACCCCGTCCGATGAAGGAAAGCATGCCGAATGCCTTCTTGACAACTCTATTGACCTGCGTTGCCTTCTTCAGGGAACAATGGACCTGAACACCCAAATCTCTCTGTACATCAATTTTCCCCAGGACTTTTCCATTTACTGTATAGTTCACAAATGTCCCTGAATGTCTGCAGCAGCTCACAACACAACCTCCAGAAAAACATCCACAACGCCTCCACTAACTTTACAATAGCAGAAGTAAGTCAAAAGCCTGTAGGCTAGATGCCTGGTATTTTTAAATAACACCAGAGGGGTTTCGTTTTGCTACTGAATGTATGTTCAGCGGTGAGTGACTAACGCAGGCGGTCAGTGGACATGCACAGAAAAAGTTTAAAGAAGTACATCAAAGCTGCTGGTATGGTACATTGACATCACTTTCAAATCCACCCTCAAAGGAACAACACATACAAGGTACAATTGAGCTCGAGCCCTGCGCAGCTTGGGACACTGTGCAGGGCATAGTAGAGGTGGCCGGCTGTGAAGACCACGCTGACAGCACATAGATGATGTGACTGGGCTGGAGCCCCACCCAGCATGGGATATTGTGCAGACCGCACTGGAAGTGGCCGGCTGTACGATTCACATCTCTTTTTGGATCCCAATTCTGTACCGTCAGCAGCAGTCTTGCTGCAGAGTCTAAAATCGTGGCTCGGAACAGATACAGAGGGAAAGAAATTCACTTTACAAGGATAACTGAAACAAGATTGAAGTCGAAAGATTTGCAGGAATATATGAATTGGAGAGGGGAAAGTGAATAAATGGAAGGGTGAGGCCATGGAGAGATTCAAACACAAGAATGAGAATATTAAAATTAAGGTGCTGCCATACGGGAGCCAATGGAGATCAGTGAGCACAGGGGTGATGGGTGATCGGGATTTGGTGTGAGTTCGAATACAGGCAGCAGAGTTCTGGATGGGCTGTGGTTTATGGAGGTTTAGAACTGTGAGGGTGAACAAGATGGAATTAGAATAGTCAACTGTGTATTTAACAGTGATGCGGATGAGGGTTTATGCAGTAGATGGGCTGAGGCAGAGGTGGAGTTGGGTGATATCATAAAGGTGATATTAGGCAGGGTTAGTGATGGAAAGAATATGGAGATGAACTCAGCTCAGGGTTAAATATAACAAAGAAGTTGTAGACTGTCTGGTTGAGCCTCAGATATTGGGCAGGGTGGAATATGTGCCTCCCAGATTGGTGATGGAGTTTGTGATGGAGACTAATGACACTTGCTTCCGTCTTCCCAAAATTTACATAACAGAACAGTATTTCAGTGAAACAGGGTTTACTGATCTCCTGGCCTGAAATAGAGACAGCAACAGCAGCAAAGATGAGAGAGTAAATGACAAGAACTGTAATACTGTTGACAATGGTTTGTTGAGCTGATAGCTGGAGATATTCACCAGGCATACAACGGCAGCAAGAAGGGCAGAGTAAATTACAGGAGCAGTAATGCAGTCAAACATGGTTTAAAGGATTTATAGCTAGATAGAGAGACTTACCAGGGACACCAATAATAGCCAGGATGGGATAGTAAATATATTGAATAATCTTCAGTGCGAGATAGATACGAGTGTTTAATGAGAACCGATCATAATATGTAGAAAGAGAGTAAAGATCCGAGGATAAACTCCTGTCCATTGTTGTAACATTCCAATCTATTGTTCTCAGATTCTGACCCATTGTTGTAACATTCCAGTCTTTTGTTCTCAGATTCTGATCTATCCTCTCTCTATCTCTCTGGAGCAGCTGATCTCTGAAAGTGCCGGGGCTGATGTTCCCACTGACACTATGGAATAACACATTGAAAGAATCCCCTTATTAATAGAAGATGGAAAACGTCCAGTGACACAATTAGGGTCCATGGAGACTGACATTAATTACAGTCACAGAACAAACAGATTCAGTTAACCCTTTTCAATCCAACACTTTAGTACCACGATAAAGTTGAACATTTATCCAGTCTGGATGGGATGTATGATGGTTGCTGAGGGAAGCAATGCTGGAAATAGCAGAGGCACTGGCCAGAATATTCCAATCCCCCTTGGATATGGGCGGGATGACAGATTTCCACAGGCTCACCACCCTCTGGGTGGAGTAACGTCTCTTCATCTCAGTCCTGAAAATTTTACCCCATATACTTGGACTATGACACCTGGTTCGGGAGTCCCCCACCATCGGGAACATCCTTCCTGCATATACCCTGTCAAGCCATGTTAGAATCTTATAGGTTACGATGAGATCCCTCCTCACTCTTCTGAATTCCAGTGAATATAGTCCGAACCGACTCAATCTCTCCTCATACGACAGTCCCGCCACCCCAGGAATCAGTCTGGTAAAACTCTACTGCACTCCCTCTATAGCAAGAGCATCCTTCCTCAGATAAGGAGACCAAAACTGCACACAATATTCCTAGTGTGGCCTCACCAAGGCCCTGTATAATTGCAGCAAAACATCCCTGCTCCTGTACTCGAATCCTGTCTCTATAAAGGCCAACATAACATTCACCTTTTTCGACCGCCTGTTGCACCTGCATGCTTACCTTCAGTGACTGGTGTACGAGAACACCCAGGTCTCGTTGCATATTCCCCTCTCTCAGTTTATAGCCGTTCAGATAATAATATGCCTTCCTGTTTTTGCTAGTAAAGTGGATAACTTCACATTTATCCACATTATACTGCATCTGCCATGCATTTGCCCACTCACTCAACTTGTCCAAATCACCCGGAAGCCTCTTTGCATTCTACTCACAACTCACCCTCACACCCAATTTTGTATCAGCTGCAAATCTGGAGATATTACATTTAGTTTCCTCATCTAAATCATTAATATATATTGTGAATAGCTAGGGTCCTAGCTCCGATCCCTGCGGTACCCCACTAGTCACTGCCTGCCATTCAGAAAAAGATCCGTATGTTCCAATGCTTTGTTTCCTGTCTCCCAAACAATTTTCTATCTATCGCAATACACTACCCCCAGTCTTGTGCACTTTAATTTTACACGCTAAACCCTTACGTGGAACTTTGTCGAGAGCCTTCCGAAAGTGCAAATAAATCACATCCACTGACTCCCCCTCATCAACTCTACTAGTGACATACTCGAAGAATGCTAGTGGATTTATCAAGCATGATTTCCCTTTCATAAATCCATGTTGACTCTGTCCGATTCTACCACTGTTCTCCAAGTGCTCTGCTGCAAAATGTTTGATAATGGACTCCAGGATTTTCCCCACGACCGATATCAGGCTGACTGGTCTACAATTTCCAACTTTCTCTCTACCTTCCTTTTTTAACAGTGGGGTAACATTAGCTACCTTCCAATCTGTAGGAACTGTTCCAGAGTCCATAGAATCTTGGAAGATGACCACCAATGCATCCACTATTTCTCGGGCCACTTCCTAAGTACTCTGGGATGTAGATTACTAGGCCCTGGAGATTTATCGGCCTTCAATACCATCAACTTCCCCAACACCATTTCTCTACTAATACTGATTTCTTTCAGTTCCACTCTCTCACTAAACCCTGTATTCACCAACATTTCTGGTATGATATTGGCGTCCTCCTTTGTGAAGACAGAACTAAAGTATGCATTTAGTTGGTCAGCCATTTCTTTGTTTCCCAGAATACATTCCCCTGTTTCTGACTGTAACGGACCTGCCTTTGCCTTCGCCAATCTTTTCCGCTTCACATACGTATAGATTCGTTTACAGTCAGTTTTTATGTTCCCCGCAAGCTTACTCTCGTGCTCCATTTTCCCCTTCTCAATCAATCCCTTGGTGCTCCTTTGCTGAATTTTAAACTGCTCCCAATCCTCAGGTCTGTTGTTTTTTTCCTGGCAAATTTATATGCCTCTTCCTTGGATCTAACCCTACCTCTACCTTTCCTTGCAAGCCATGATTTGGCTACCTTTTCTATTTTACTTTTGCGCCAGACAGGGATAAACAATTGTTGCAGTTCATCCATGCGCTCTTTGAATGTTTGCCATTGCCTTTCCACTGTTATCTCTTTAAGTAACGTTACCCAATGTGATCATCGACAACTTATGCCTCATACCTTCGTAGCTTACTTTATTAAGATTCACGACCCCAGTCTCAGAATCAACTAGGACACACTCCATCATGATGAAGAATTCTATCATATTATGCTCGCTCATCCCCAAGGGATCTCGCACAACTAGATTGTCAATTATTCCTCTCTCATTATACAATAACCAGTCTAGGATGGCCTGTTCTCCAGATGGTTCCTTAAAGAATTGGTCCTGAAAACCATCCCGTATATTCTCCTGGAATTCCTCCACAATGTATTCTGACCAATTTGATTTACCCAATCTATATGCAGATTCAAGAAACCCATAATTACAGATGTTCCTTTATCGCATGCGTCTCTAATTTCCTGTCCAATGCCATTCCCAAATTCAGCACTACAGTCTGGGGGTCTATATACAACCCCCACTAACGTTTTCTGCCCCTGAGTGTTTCTCAGCTCTCCCCATACAGATTCGATATCGTCAGATCTAATATCCTGCCTCACTATTGCGTTCATTTACTCTTTAACCAGCAATGCAACTCCACCGGGGTTGGAGATAGGCCGTTTTAGTGATGGTGTGAATATTTGGTAGGAAGCTCATCTCAAGGCATCTCAGGGTTAACTATGTAACTAAGTCTGTGAGCAGTTTGGCTTCGTCTCAAACATTTACAAAGGAGAGGGATGGAGTGTGCAACTAGGACATGTTTGGAGCAGAGACAGAAAGCAATGGCTTCAATCTTCTCAATATTAAATTGACATTGCAGGTGTGTGAGGTAATACATTTTGAAAGGATGAATGAAGAGAGACAATACAAGTTAAATGGGACAACTATAAAGATGGTGAAATAACAGAGACACCTGGGATTTGTACACAAATCTTTGAAGGTGGCAGGAAAGGTTAACTTGACAGTTCATAAATGTATGGGATCCTAGGGTTTATAAATAGAGGCAAAAAGAACAAAAGCAAGGACATTATGTGAAACATATATAAAATACTAGTTCAGCTGCACCTGGAGTCTTGTGTCGAATACTGGGAATCACACTTTAGGGAGGACATGAAGCCTTCGGAGAGGGTACAGAACTGTTTTCCTAGTATTTTTCCAGGCATGAGGGATTACAGTTATGTAGCTGAGGTTGTTCTGCTTGGAGCAGAGAACTTTCAGAGGAGATTTGATTGAGGTGTTTAACATTAGGGAGGATTTAGATAAATTAAATAAAGAGAAACTATTTCCAATGTCCAAGAGACACAGATTTCAGGCGATTGGTAAAAGAAGCAGACATGAGGATTTTTGTTTCTGAGTGGTTTGGATTTGGAATGCACTGTCTGATAGGCTGATGGATACAGATTCAATAGTAGATCCCAAAAGGGAATTGGATAAATATCTGAAGGAGAAAAAATGTTAGGATATAGTGAAAGAGTTAGGGAGTGGGACTAATTGGATTGCTCTTTGAAAGGGCCAGCACAGACTTGATGGACCGAATGGCCTCATTCAGTTTGTGCTATTCTATGATTCTATGATGGTTCCCACCTGGACTTTCACAATATGCCAATCCTTTCACAAGGCGTTTGAAAAAGTACCACATAACAGCCGTGTTACCGAATTAGAAACACATGGGATTAAAGGACCAATGTCAGCTGTGGCTCAGTTTGTAGCTCTCTCCCCTTTCAGTGGCAAGCTTCCAGGATCAAGTGTCACTGCAGGACTTGATCACAAGAATCAATGCTGACATTGCAGTGCAGTACTGAGGGTGTGCTGCACTGTCAGAGGTGCAGTCTATCGAATGAAACTTTAAACCAAGTTGCAGTCTGCCCTCTCAGGTGGATGTTAAAGATCCCATCGCACTATGCAGAAGCAGAGCAGGCGAATTATTCCCGGTGTCCTGGTCAACATTTTTTCCTTCAATCAACATCAGAAAAACAGATCTGATCATTCTCACATGACTGCTTGTGGGATCTTGCTGTGCAGAAATTGTCTGCCTGTTTCCCACATTACAAGAGTGACTTCGCTTTAAGAAGTATTCATTGGTTGTAAATCACTTTGGGACATGCAGTGGTCATGAAAGGCGTTTCATAAATGGAAGTCTGTTTTTTATTTTCAATGTCAGCATGCAGGAAATTAGCTCAGTGACAGAAAGTAGAGAATAATGGAGAATGGTTGTTGTTCAGTCTGGAGGGAACTACACAGTGGGGTTCCCCAGTGTCACAGTTGGGATCACAGTTGCTGTATGTTATTACAATGGGCTTGTGTACAGAGGGGATAATGTCAAAGTTTTCAGATGGCAGGAAAATCAGAAATGTTAATAAACAGTGAGAAGGATAGTAACAGACTTCAGGAGGACAGAGACTGACCAGTGAAATGAGCAGGCGAATGGCAAATATAAATTAACACAGTGAAGTGTGAAGTGAGACATTTGGGTAGGAAGTGTAAGGGAAGGCAACAGAAACAAATTGGTATTGTTTAAGTGAGGAGACAGGAACAGATAGACTTGGTGTGTATTCAGACAGATCTTTGAAGGCCGCACGAAAGGTTGACAAGTTTATGTCTGATATAACAGACATCAGGTAGAAAATACCATTGAGAAACAGGCTGAATACAGAAGGTCCAGAGGGGAAGTGAAAAAGCAAATAAGAGAAGCAAAGAGAGAGCATGAAAAGAGGTGAGCATTAAAGGAAATCCCAAAGTTTTCTATCGGCATCTAAACAGTAAAAGGGTAGGAAAAGGAACAATGGGGCCGACTCAGGACCATAAAGGGGATTTGCACATGGAGGCAGAGGATATAGCTGAGGTAATAAATGAATAATTTCCACCTGTCTTTACCAAGGAAGAAGATATGGAATCCTTTCATTTATTAGCCGAGGTATAGAATATACGGCCAGGGAGGTTATGCTAGAATTCTATAATTCATTGGTTAGGACACAACTTGAGTACTGTGTGCAGTTCTGCTCACCTCATTACAGAAAAGATGTAATTGCACCAGAGAGGGTGCAGAGGAGATTTATGAGGATGTGGCGAGGACTGGAAAAATGCAGCTATGAGGAAAGATTGGACAGGCTGGGATTGTTCTCCTTGAAATAGAGAAGGCTGAGGGTAAATCTGATTGAAATGTACAAAACTGAGAGTAGAGTGGAGCTGAAGGGTCCATTCACCTGAGCAAAGAGGTCAGTGGCGAGGGGGCATGGACTTAAAGTGATTGGTAGAAAGACTAAAAGGGAGCTGCGGATTTTATTTTTCACCCAGCGGGTGGTCAGAGTCTGGAACTCACTGTCCGAAAGGGTAGTTGAGGCAGAAACCAACAACTCATTCAAAAGGTGTCTGGATATGCACCTCAAGTGCTGTAATCTATCAAATGCTGGAAGGTAGGATTAGAATGGATGGATCGTTTTTTGGACAGCATAGACACGATGGGCCAAGTGGTCTTTCTGTGTGCCATAAACTGTCGATGATTCTAAGATGCAACCCAGGCAATGTTGAAAGAGGAGATAAGTCAGACACTAGTGGGGTTTAAAATTGATAAAGAGGAAGTCTTAGATAGGCTGTCTGGAATTAAATTGAATGAAGCTCCAGGACCAGACGATATGTATCCAAAGATACTGAGGGAAGTGAGGGTGGAAATCGCAGAGGCACTGGACATAATTTTCCAGTCTTCCTTAGACTCGGGGTGATGCCAGAGGACTGGAGAATTGTAAACGTTACACCCTTGATCAAAAAAGGGTGTAAAGATAAGGCCAGCAACAACAGGCCTGTCAGTTAAACTTCGGTGGTGGGAAAACTTCTAGAAAGAAATAATCTTGGACAAAGCTGATAGTCACATGGACAAATGCGAGTTAATTAAACAAGCCAGCATGGATTTCTTGAGAGAACATCATGTTGAACTAATTTGCTGGAGATGTTTGAGGTGGTATCAGAGAGAGTTGATGAGGGCAATTCTGTTGATGTGGTGTACATTGATTTTCATATAACGGTCTATTCAGTTTCAAATGAACCTGCCTCCACCATTCTCAAGCTGTGCATTCCAGACATTTAACTATTCCCTGCATGCAAAAACCTTTTGATACAATGCCACACAACAGACCTGTGAGCAAACTTGTAGCTCATAGCATAAAAGGGACATTAGCAACATGGATACGAAATTAGCTGAGTGACAGGAAACAAAGAGTAGTGGTTAATGGATGTTTTACAGGCTGGAGGAAGGTTTGTGGTGGAGTTCCCCAGAGATCAGTGTTGGGATCCTTGCTTTTCCTGATATATATTAAGGACCTAAACCTGTGTGTACAGGGCACAATTTCAAAGTTTGCAGCTGATACGAACGTTGGAAGCATTGTGAACTGTGAGGAGGATAGTGTAGAACTTCAAAAGGACACACACAAGTTGCTGGAATGGGCAGACAGGTGGCAGATGTCGTTCAATACAGAGAAATGTGAAGTGATTCATGTTGGTAGGAAGAACATGGGGTGACAATATACAATAAAGGATACAATTCTATAAGGTGTTCAGGAGCAGAATAGCCTACGTGTATATGTGCAGAAGTCATTGAAGGCGGCAGGACAGGTTGAGAAAGTGTTTAATAAAGCATGCAGTATCCTGGGCTTTATTAATAGGGGCAGAGAGTACAAGAGCAAATAAGTTATATTGAACTTATATAAGGCACTATTTCAGCTTCAGCTGTGGTATTGCGTCCAGTTCTGGGTGCCACACTTGAGGAAAGACGTGAGGGCATTGGAGAGAGTGCAGAAAAGATTGACCAGAATCATTCCCAGGTTGAGGAATTTTAGTTATGAAGATAGATTGGAGAAGTTAGGAAAGTTTTCCTCGGAGAAGGCCGAGAGGTGATTTATTAGAGGTTTCAAAAATCATGAAGTGTCTGGACAGAGTAGATAGAGAGAAACAGTTCCCATTCGTGAAAGGATCGAGAACGAGAGGGCACAGATTTAGAGTCATGGGTAAAAGAAGCAAAGACGACCTGAGGAAAATATTTTTTCACACAGTGAGTGGTTAGAGTCTGGAATGCACTGCCTGAGAGTATGGTGGAGGCAGGTTCAATTGAAGCTGAATAGACTGTTATGTGAGAAGGAAGAATGTGCAGGATTACAGGAAGAAGGCAGGGAACGGCACTGGGAGAATTGCTCATTCGGAGAGCGAGTGCAGACACGAAAGGCTGAATTGGTCCTTCTGTGCTGTAATAATTCTCTGATGTTTTTATTACAGGATGCTGACCAAGGGGACACTGTGATGGGGCGTCTCAGATGGGTGTAATGGTGGAGAATGGGGAATTCATGGCTGGAAAGGGAAGTTGTCCTATGGGAACTGGAATCTTAGCAGGGACTCTCCGACAGCTTGTCTGGGTCGAAGGCATCGAGGAAATATCTTCCCTCCCACCTCCTCCTGAGGTGGCCTCTGGATTCCTGGTGCCAATGCCTGTGTCCTCATGATGGTGATGATATGAAGGGTGCAGCAGAACACCATGAACTCAGATACCTGCTCCAGTGAATACTGGAGGGCTCTCCCCGAGCGGTTCAGACATCGGAAGCATTGCTTCATCACACCAATGTTCTGTTCCACCATGTTCCTGGTGACTCCATTGCTCACATCATACACATGCTAATTCCGTAACTAACGGTTGATGGTGGGAGGTGGATTGAGGGTGTAGAAGCATGGGCTGTGTCTAGAGGGGGTTCATTTGTCTCCAAGGAGCTACATTCTGGTTCTTCATGGAGCCCCGATGTGTTGGGACCGGCTGACTGATTCAGAATGAAGGTATGGTGGCTGCTGCCCGGATAGTGGACATTCACCAACATGACGTACTGGCCATGCTCACACACCAACTGTACATTGATGGAGTGAGAGTTCTTTCAGTCCCTGTACGTCAACCCATGGGTTGACATGGGGTCCCCGCAGAGCCACCTACACCATCAGGAATCCCGCTATCCTGACAAAGCCACGGGATCTTTCATCCTGCTTCTCCCTGCTGAGGGAGATATTGATGATATTGATGGTCACACTCACCTCCCAGAATTATCAATGGACAACACACAGGCCTAGTAACTACTGGCCAGTTAGTTTAACATCAGTTGTGAGGAAAGTTTTAGAAACAATAATCAGGGGAAAAGGACAACACACACTTGGAGAGGTTGAGTTAATTAAGGATTGTCAGCACGGATTTCTAAAAGGCAGATCATGCTTGATGAACTAATTGAATTTATTTAGAGAATCAGAGAAGGTTGATGAAGGGAATGTGGTGGATGTTGTCTACGTGGATTTTATGAAATTATTTGACGAAGAAACACACAGAAGCTTGGCTAACAAAATTGAACCTCATGGAATAGCATCTAATTGGATCAAAAATTGTCCATAGGACAGAAAAAAGAGAAATGTGTTAAATGGTTGTTTTTCAGACTGGAGGATGGTAGACAGTGATGTTCCCCAAGGGTCAGTGCTTAGGACCACTGTTTGTTTTTTTGCTATATATAAGTTACATGGATCTTGGAATACAGAGTAGAATTTCAAAATTTTCCGATGATACCAATCTTGGAGGTGTGGTAAACAGTGATGATGTTGCAAACCACCTGTAGCAGGATATAGATAGGCTAGCAGAATGGACAGAGAAGTGGCAGGTGGAATTTCATACAACGGAGTGTGAGATGATGTATTTTGTCAGAAGGAATAGGAAGGTAATATAGACTTAATGACACAGTTCGAAAGATTGTGCAGGGACAGAGCGACCTGGGGCTGCATATGCATTGATATTTGAAATTGGCAGGACATATTAGGAGAGTGTTTAGCGAAGCATATCAGATCTTGGACTTCATCATTCGAGACAATGAATTCAAAAGGATACTGGATGGACACCCGAAGGAGATGATCTTGCAGGGATACGGGGACTGACTAGGAGAGTGGGACTGACTGGATTGTTCCACAGGGAGCGGGCACCGAGGGGCCGAATGGCAATCTTCTGTGCCTTAAATGTGTCTATCACTCTCTATGACTCTATGTTTGATATGTCTCCTGCTCCTGCCTGGAAATATTCAGATACATGGAAGTTCAATGAAACTGTGACTTTAACAGCCACTGACAGCTCCGTCCTCACCCTGGTGTGAGAAAGAACAAAAGAACAAAAAACATTACAGCACAGGAACAGGCCCTTCGGCCCTCCAAGCCTGCGCTGAGTCAGATCCTCTATCGAAACATTCGCCTATTTTCTAAGGGTCTGTATCTCTTTGCTTCCTGCCCATTCATGTATCTGTCTAGATACATCTTAAAAGACGCTATCGTGCCCGCGTCCACCACCTCCGCTGGCAACGTGTTCCAGGCACCCACCACCCTCTGCGTAAAGAACTTTCCACGCATATCCCCCCTAAACTTTTCCCCTCTCACTTTGAACTCGTGACCCCTAGTAATTCAATCCCCCACTCTGCGAAAAAGCTTCTTGATATCCACCCTGTCTATACCTCTCATGATTTTGTACACCTCAATCAGGTCCCCCCTCAAGCTCCGTCTTTCTAATGAAAATAATCCTAATCTGCTCAACCTCTCTTCATAGCTGGCGCCCTCCATACCAGGCAACATCCTGGTCAACCTCCTCTGCACCGTCTCCAAAGCATCTACATCCTTTTGGTAATGTGGCGACCAGAACTGCACGCAGTGAGGCTCCAGGTCGTGTTGCAGGAGGTGACACAGCTTTGTGACCACCTCCTAATTGAATCAGAGTTACCTCACACACTGCTCCTGGGTTAGGTGTGCAAAGGAAAATTGCTCTTGGAAAACCCAGGGAGGGTAAGGCAGAGCCCCTTCCTCCTCTCACTTGACTGAGCTTCCCCTCTCTGCAGCCTCTGCTCCATTTGTTGGTCGTGTTACAGACCCAGGGACACTGTAACGACAGTCAAGAACAAATACCAAAGAACAGTACAGCACAGGAACAGACCATTCGGCCCTCCAAGCCTGCGCCGATCTTGATGCCTGCCTAAACTAACACCTTCTGCACTTCCGGGGCCCATATCCCTCTATTCCCTTCCTATTTATGCATTTGTCAAGATGTCTCTCAAACGTCGCTATCGTATTTGCTTCTAACACCTCCCCCGGCAGCAAGTTCCAGGCACTCACCACCGTCAGTGTAAAATACCTGCCTCGCAGATTCACTCTAAACTTTGCCCCTCGCACCTTAAACCTATGTCGCCTAGTAACTGACTCTTCCACCCTGGGAAAAAGCTTCTGACTATCCACTCTGTCGATGCCGCTCATAACTTTGCAAACCTCTATCATGTCGCCCCTCCACCTCCGTCGTTCCAGTGAAAACAATCCGAGTTTTTCCAACCTCTCCTCATAACTAATGCCCTCCAGACCAGGCAACATCCTGGTAAACCTGTTCTGTACCCTCTCCAAAGCCTCCACATCCTTCTGGTAGTGTGGCGGCCAGAATTGCACGCAATATTCCAAGTGTGGCCTAACTAAGGTTCTGTACAGCTGCAACATGACATGCCAATTTTTATACACTGTGCCTCGTCCGATGAAGGCAGGCATGCTGTATGCCTTCTTGAATACCTTTTCCACCTGCGTTGCCACTTTCAGTGACCCGTGGACCTGTATGCCCAGATCTCTCTGCCTGTCAATACTCCTAAGGGTTCTGCCATTTACTGTATACTATCCCACCTGCATTAGACCTTCCAAAATGCATTACCTCACATTTGTCCGGATTAAACTCCATCTGCCATTCCTCCGCCCAAGTCTCCAACCGATCTATATCCTGCTGTATCTTCTGACAATCCCCATTATTATCTGCAACTCCGCCAAACTTTGCATCATCCGCAAACTTACTTATCAGACCAGCTACATTTTCCTCCGAATCATTTACATATACTACAAACAGCAAACGTCCCAGCACTGATCCCTGCGGAACACCACTAGTCACATCCCTCCATTCAGAAAAACACCCATCCACTGATACCCTCTGTCTTCTGTGACCAAGCCACTTCTGTATCCATCTTGCCAGCTCACCTCTGATCCCGTGTGACTTCACCTTTTGTCTGCCATGCGGGACCTTGTCAGAGGCTTTACTAAAGTCCATATAGATAACATCCAATGCCCTTCCTTCATCAATCATTTTCGTCACTTCCTCAAAAAACGGAATCAAATTAGTAAGACACGACCTCCCCTTCACAAAACCATGCTGTCTCTCGCTAATAAGTTCGTTTGTTTCCAAATGGAAGTAAATCCTGTCCCGAAGAATCCTCTCTAATAATTTCCCTACCACTGACGTAAGGCTCACAGGCCTATAATTTCCTGGATTATCCTTGCCACCCTTCTTAAACAAAGGAACAACATTGGCTTTTCTCCAGTCCTCTGGGACCTCACCTGTAGCCAATGAGGATGCAAAGATTTCTGTCAAGGCCCCAGCAATTTCTTCCCTTGCCTCCCTCAGTATTCTAGGTTAGATCCCGTCAGGCCCTGGAGACTTATCTATCTTATTGCTTTGCAAGACACCCAACACATCCTCCTTTTTGATAATGAGATGACTGAGACTATCTGCACTCCCTTCCCTCGGCTCATCATCCACCAAGTCCTTCTCTTTGGTAATACTGATGCAAAGTACTCATTTCGCACCTCGCCCATTTCCTCTGGCTCCACGCATAGATTCCCATCTCTGTCCTTGAATGGGCCAACCCTTTCCCTGGTTACCCTCTTGCTCTTTATAAATGTATAAAAAGCCTTGGGATTTTCCTTAAACCTGTTTGCCAATGACTTCTCATCACCCCTTTTAGCCTTCCTGACTCCTTGCTTAAGTTCCTTCCTACTGTCTTTATATTCCTCAAGTCTGTTCCTAGCCATCCAGCCCTTACAAATGCTTCCTTTTTCTTTTTGACGAGGCTCACAATATCCTGTGTTATCCAAGCTTCCCGAAACCTGCCCAACTTGTCTTTCTTCCTCACAGGAACATGCTGGTCCTGGATTCTAATCAGCTGACGTTTGAAGGACTCCCACATGTCAGATGTTGATTTACCATCAAACAACCACCCCAATCTAAATTCTTCAGATCCTGCCTAATTTTGTTATAATTAGCCTTTCCCCAATTTAGCACCTTCACCCGAGGACTACTCTTATCCTTATCCACAAGCACCTTAAACGTTATGGAATTATGGTCACTGTTCCGGGAATGCTCCCCCACTGAAACTTCGACCACCTGGCCGAGCACATTCCGCAATAACAGGTCCAGGATGGCCCCAGCCCTAGTTGGACTATATACATACTGTTTCAAGAAGCCCTCCTGGATGCTCCTCACAAATTCTGCCCCATCCAAGCCCCTAGCACTAAGTGAGTCCCAGTCAATATTGGGGAAGTTAAAATCACCCACCACTACAACCCTGTTACCTTTACATCTTTTCAAAATCTGTCTACATATCTGCTCCTCTCCCTCCCGCTGGCTGTTGGGAGGCCTGTAGTAAACCCCCAACATCTTGACTGCACGCTTCCTATTCCTGAGCTCCACCCATATTGCCTCACTGCATGACCCCTCTGAGGTGTCCTCCCGCAGTACAGCTGTGATATTCTCCTTAACCAGTAATGCAACTCCCCCACCCCTTTTACATCCCCCTCTATCCCGCCTGAAGCTTCCAAAGCCTGGAACATTTAGCTGCCAATCCTGCCCTTCCCTGAACCAAGTCTCTGCAATAGCAACAACATCATATTTCCAAGTACAAATTCAAGCTCTAAGTTCATCTGCCTTACCTGTTATACTTCTCGCATTGAAACAAATGCACTTCAGACCACCAGTCCCGCTGTGCTCAGCAACATCTCCCTGCCTGCTCTTCCTCTTCGTCCTGCTGGCCTTCTTTACTATGTCCTCCTCATTTATTTCACTGGCTGTCCTACTGCTCTGGTTCCCACCCGCCTACCACACTAGTTTAAACCCTCCCGAGTGATGCTAGCAAATCTTGCAGCAAGGATATTTGTGCCCCTTCAGTTTACATGCAACCCGTCCTTCTTGTACAGGTCCCATCTGTCCCTGAAGAGAGCCCAATTGTCCAGATATCTGAAACCCTCCCTTCTACACCAGCTGCTCAGCCACGTGTATAGCTGCACTATCTTCCTACTTCTAGCCTCACTGGCACGTGGCACAGGGAGTAATCCAGAGATCACAATCCTCGAAGTCCTGTTTCTTATCTTTCTACCTAACTCCCTAAACTCACCCTGCAGGACCTCATCACTCTTCCTGCCTATGTCATTGGTACCGATGTGTACCACAACCTCTGGCTGTTCACCTTCCCCCCTTCAGAATGCCCCCTGTCCGTTCAGAGACATCCTTGACCCTGGCACCAGGGAGGCAACATACCATCCTGTAGTCTCTTTCACGTCCAAAGAAGCGCCTATCTGTGCCCATGACTATCGAGTCCCCTATAACTATTACTCTTCTGCGCTTTGTCCCTCCCTGCTGAGCAGCAGTGCCAGCCGTGGTGCCACTGCTCTGGCTGCTGCTGTTTTCCCCTGATAGGCCATACCTCGTCCAGAGTTGGTTCACCAAATCCTCTGTCCTCCCTGAATGTCTGCAGCAGCTCACAACACAACCTCCAACAAACCATCCACAGCACCTCCACTAACTTTAAAATAATAGAAGTAAGTCAAACGCCCCTCACCTGTAAGTTGGATGCCTGGTCCTTTTAAATAATACTAGATGGGCTTCCTCATGCTGCTGAATATATGTTCAACTGAGAGTGACTAACACAGGCGGTCAGTGGACATGTACAGACCAAGTTTCAAAGACGTACATCAAAGCTGACGGTATGGTACATTGACAACACATTCAAAACCATCCTCAGAGCAGCAACACATACATGGGACGATTGAGCGAGAGCCCTACCCAGCTTGGGGCATTGTGCAGGCCGCAGTAGAAGTGCCCTGTTGTGCAGTTCACATCTCTCTATGGATCCCAGCTTCTGTACCGTCAGCACCAGTAGTGCTGTAGAGTCTAAAATACTGGCTCGGGACAGATACAGTGTGAAAGGAATTCACTTCAGAAGGACTAATGAGAAAAGATTGAAGTCAAAACATTTTCAGGAATATGAGAATGGGCAGGACAATGGGACTAATTGGAGGGGTGAGGCCATGGAGGGATTCAAACACAAGAATGACTATATTAAAATTAAGGTGCTGCCAGACATGGAGCCAATGTAGATCAGTGAGCACAGGGGTGATGGGTGATCGGGATTTGGTGTGAGTTAGAATACAGGCAGCAGAGTTCTGCATGGTCTGTGGTTTATGGCGGTTTATAACTGGGAGGGTGACCAGGATAGAATTGGAATAGTTAAGTGTGGATTTAACAAAGGTACAGGTGAGGGTTGATGCAGCAGATTGGCTGAGACAGAGGTGGAGATGGGGGATATTACAGAGGTTGTCATAGACAGGGTTGGCAATGGAGAGAATATGGAGATGGACTCAGCTCAGGTTTAAATAGAACACACCGATTGCAAACAGTCTGGTTCAGCCTCAGATATCGGGCAGGGTGGTGTATTTGTTTCACAGATAGGGGATGGAGTTTGTGATGGAGACCAATGACACTGGCTTCAGTCTTCCTAAAATTTACATAACAGAACAGTATTTCCGTGAAACGGGGTTTACAATGCCCTGCCGGGAAATAGAGACAGCAACAGCAGTAAAGATGAGAGAGCAAATGTCAAGAAATCCAATAAAGTTGGCAATGGTTTATAGAGCTAATAGCTGGACATATTCACCAGGAATACAACGGCAGCAAACAGTGCAGAGTAAATTACAGGAGCAGTAATGCTGTTAAACGTGGTTTATAGAATTAATAGCTAGAAAGAGAGACTTACCAGGGACACCAATAATAGCCAGGATGGGATAGTAAATGTATTGAATAATCTTCAGTGCGAGACGCATACGAGTGTTTAATGACATCCAATCATAATATGTAGAAAGGTAGTAAAGATCCGAGGATAAACTCCTGTCCATTGTTGTAACATTCCAATCTATTGTTCTCAGATTCTGACCCATTGTTGGAACATTCCAGTCATTTGTTCTCAGATTCTGATCTATCCTTTCTCTCTCTCTGGAGCCGCTGATCTCTGTTGTGCCGGGGTTGATGTTCCGGCTGAAACTATGGGACAACACATGGGAGCCCCTTATTAATAGAAGATGGCAAACCTCCAGTGACACAATTAGGGTCCATGGAGACTGACATTATTTGCAGTCACTGAACAAACAGATTCAGTTAACCCTTTTCAATACAGCACTTTTTGTATCACAATAAAGTAGATCATTTACCCAGTCTGGATGGGATGCATGAGGGTTGCTGAGGGATGGAATGGTGGAAGTAGCAGAGGCACTGGCCAGCATATTCCAATCCCTCTTGTACATGGGAGTGATGACGTAATTTCACTGGCTCACCACTCTCTGGGTGTTGAAATTTCTCCTCATTTCAGTCCTGAAAAGTTTACCCCATATCCTACGACTATGACCCCTGGTTCTGGACTCCCCCACCATCGGGAGCATCCTTCCTGCAACTACCCTGTCAAGTACTGTTAGAATTTTATAGGTTTCTATGAGATCCCTCTTCACTCTTCCGAACTCCAGCGAATATAATCCTAACTCTCCTCATACATCAGTCTCGCCATCCCAGGAATCAGTCTGATAAACCTTCATTGCACTCTCTCTGTAGCAGGAACTCCCTTTCTCGGAGAAGGAGACCCAAACTGCACAAAATATTCCAAGTGCGGCCTCACCAAGGCCCTGTATAATTGCAGCAAGACATCCCTGCTCCTGTACTCGAATCCTGTCTCTCTGAAGGCCAACATAAGATTCGCCTTTTTCTACCGCCTGTTGCACCTGCATGCTTACCTTCAGTGACTGGTGTACGAGAACACCCAGGTCTTGTTGCATATTCCCCTCTCTCAGTTTATAGCTGTTCACATAATAATCTGCCTTCCTGTTTTTGCTAAGAAAGTGGATAGCCTCACATTTATTCACATTATACTGCATCTGCCATGCAATAGCCCACTCACTCAACTTGTCCAAATCACCCTGAAGCCTCTCTGCATCCTCCTCACAACTCACCCTCCCACCCAGTTTTGTGTCTTCTGAAAATTTGGAGATATTACATTTCGTTCCCGCATCTAAATCATTAATATAGAGTGTGAATAGCTGGGGTCCTAGCGCCGGTCCCTGGGGTACGCCACTAATCACTGCCTGCCTTTTGGAAAAAGATCCGTTTATCCCTACTCTTTTTTTCCATCTGCCAAACAATTTTCTATCTATCGTAATACACTACCACTAATCCCATGCGCTTTAATTTTACACACTAATCTCTTATGTGGGACTTTGTCGAAAGCCTTCTGAAAGTCCAAATAAACCACATTCTCTGACTCCCCCTCATCCACTCTATTAGTTACATACTCGAATATTCTGATAGATTTATCAAGCATGATTTCCCTTTCGTAAATCCATGCTGACTCTATCCGATTCTAACACTGTTCTCCAAGTGCTCTGTCATAAAAACTTTGATAATGGACTCTAGAACTTTCCCCACTACCGACGTCAGGCTGACTTGTTTATAATGCCCTGCTTTATTTCTACCTCCCTTTTTAAATGGTGTGAAGACAGAATCATAGTATGCATTTAGTTGGTTAGCCATTTCTTTGTTTCCCATAATAAATTCCCATGTTTCTAACTGTAAGGACCTACATTTGTCTGAACCAATCCTTTCCTCTTTACATACCTACAGAAACCTTTACAGTCAGGTTGTATGTTCCCCGCAAGCTTACTCCCGTACTTTATTTTCCCCTTCTTAATAAATCCCTTGGTCCTCCTTTGCTGAATTCTAAACTGCTCCCAATCCTCAGGTCTGTTATTCCTTTCTGTGGAATGTATATGCCTCTTCCGTGAAACTAATACTATCTCTAATTTTCCTTGTAAGCCATGGTTTGGCTACCTTTCCCATTTTACTTTTGCGCCAGACAGGAGTAAACAATTGTTGCAGTTCATCAATGCACTGTTTGAATATTTGCCATTGCCAATCCACCGTCATCCCTTTAAGTAACGTTTCCCAATCCATCATAGCCAACTCGTGCCTCATACCTTCATAGTTTCCTTTATTAAGATTCACGACATTAGTCTCAGAATCAACTACGTCACTCTCCATCTTAGAGTCATAGATTCGTGCAGCATAGAAACAGGCCATTCGGCCCACTGCGTCCATGCCGACCATAATGCCTATCTATACTAATTCCACGTGCCTGCATTAATTCCCATATCCGTCTATGCCTTGCTCATTCAAATACCTGTCCAGATGCCTCTTAAATGTTGCTGCTGTTCCTGCCTCCACCTCCTCCTCTGGCAGCTCATTCCAGATACCCATTATTATTTCTGTGAAAAATTTACCCCTTTGATCCCCTTTACACCTCCTCTATCTCACCTTTAATTTATGCCCTCCAGTTTTAGTCAGCCCTACCATGGGAAACAGACTCTGGCTATCTGCCCATCTATGCCTCTCATAATTTTATATACCTCTATAATGTCCCCTCTCAGCCGTCTTCGCTCCTGGGAAAACAGACCCAGCCTATCCAATCTCTCTTCATAACTCAAGCCCTCCAAACCAGGCAACATCCTTATGAATCTTTTCTGCACCCTCTCTAGCTTAATCACATCTTTCCTATAGTGCAGTGACCAGAAATGCACACAGTACTCCAAATGCGGAATAACCAATGTTATGTACAACTGCAACATGACATCCCAACTCTTGTACACCATGCGCAGCTGATGAAGACAAGCATGCCATACACCTTCTTCACCACTCTGCCGAGCTGTGTTGCCACTTTCATGGTACTATGTACTTGCACCCCAAGGTCTCGCTGCTCAACAACACTCCCCAGGCCCTGTCATTCACTGTATATGTCCTGCCCTGGTTTAACTTCCCAAAATGCATCACTTCACACTTATCTGTGTTAAATTCCATTTGTCAATCCATTGCCCACTTTCCAAGTTTATCTATATCCTGTTGTAACCTTAGACAACCTTCTTCACTTTCTACTATTCCATCAATTTTTGTATCATCTGCAAACTTACCAATCATGCCCCCTACATTCACATTCAAGTCATTAATATATATGACAAACAAGAGAGGGCCCAGAACCGATCCCTGCGGCACACCACTGGTCACCGGCCTCCAATCTAAAAAACAACCCTCCACTTCCACCCTCTGCCTCCTATTACCAAGCCAATGTTGTATCCAATTGGCTAGCACACCCTGGATCCCATGTGTTCGAACCTTCTGGACCAGCCGACCATGTGGGACCTTGTCAAAGGCCTTGCTAAGTTCCATGTAAAGAACGTCCATCGCCCTGCCCTCGTCAATCCTCATGGTCACCTCCTCAAAAAACTCAATCAAATTCGTGAGACATGATTCCCATGCACAAAGCCATGCTGACTATCCCGAATCAGACGTTGCCTTTCCAGATGCAAATAAATCCTGTCTGTCAGAGTCCCTTCCAATAACTTTCCCATCACTGATGTAAGGCTCACCGGCCTGTAGTTCCCTGGCTTATCACTGCTGCCCTTCTTAAATAAAGGCACAGCATTAGCTATCCTCCAGTCTTCCGGTACCTCACCCGTGGCTAACGATAATGCAAAAACCTCTGCTCGGGCTCCAGAAATCTCCTCCCTTTCTACCCATAGCATCCCAGGATACACCTGGTCAGGCCTTGGGGGATTTTTCCACCTTAATGCGCTTCAAAACCTCCAACACCGCCTCCTTTGTAATGTTGATATGCTCCAGGATATCGCTGTTCCCTCCCTTCAAATCACTAGCTTCCATGTCAAATCCATGGTAAATATAAATGCGAAGTATTCATTTAAGACCTCGCCCATTTCCCGTGGCTCCACACATAGATTACCACACTGTTCCTTAAGGGGACCTACTCTCTCCCTAGCGTCCCTTTTCCTCTCAATATACTTATAGAATATTTTAGAATTCTCCTTTAGCTTATCTGCCAGCGAAATCTCATGGCCCCTTTTCACCCTCCTAATTTCCTTCTTAAGAGTACTCCTACATCCCATGTACTCCTCGAGGGACTCGTGTGATCCCCGCTGTCTGTACCTGACATATGCCTCCTCCTTTGTCCTGACCAGAACCTCAACATCCCTTGTCAACCAAGGTTCCCTAAACTTGCCAGCCTTGCCTTTGCATCTAACAGGAATATGCCAGCCCATAACTATTCCTTTCTCACTTTTAAAAGCCTCCCACGTGCCAGACGTCCCTTTACATGCAAACCGTATCTGCCATTCAACTTTTGAGAGTTCCTGTCTGATGCCATCGAAATTAACCTTCCTCCAATTTGGGACTTCAACCTGAGGACCAGTCCTATCCTCTTCCATAACTATCTTGAAGCTAATAGAGTTATGGCCACTGGTCCCAAAGTGCTCCCCCACTGACACATCAGCTACCTGCCCATCTTCATTTCCTAAGAGGAGGTCGAGTGCAGCCTTTTCTCTCGTAGGGCCATCCACATACTGATTCAGAAAACTATCATGGACACACTTAACAAATTCTTGCCCATCTGATCCCTTAGCACTAAGACAGTCCCAGTCAATATTAGGGAAGTTAAAATCACTTACTATTACAACCTTATAATTCCTACACCTATCTGTGATTTCCCTACATATATGCTCCTCCAATTCCCTCTGACTATTGGGGGGCCGATAGTATAATCCCATCAAAGTGATCACCACTTGTTTATTTCGAAGCTCTACTCAAATGGCCTCACTGGACGTTCCCCGCGGGATATCCTCTCTAACTACTACCGTGATGCGCTCCCTAATCAGTAGTGCAACTCCCCATCCTCTCTTAACTCCACCTGAAGCATCGGTACCCCGTAACATTGAGCTGCCAGTCTTGCCTATCCCTCAACCACGTTTCTGTAATAGCTACAATATCACAATCCCATCTACTGACCCGTGCTCTGAGTTCATCTGCCTTATCTGTAAGGCCTCTTACATTAAAGTACATGCAGTTTAGCCTACCAGATCTTCCACGCTCCCTGTCCGGCCCCTGCCCGGCCTGCCTACTGGACTTTCTTGCATTAACCTCTACATTTACCTCAACTACCTCATCGGAGAGACTACTACTTTGAGTCCTACCCCCCTGCAAGACTAGTTTAAACCCTCCCGAGTAGTACTAACAAACCTCCCCGCAAGGATATCGGTCCCCTTCCAGTTTAGACGCAACCTGACCCTCTTGTACAGGTCATCTCTGCACCAGAAGAGATCCCAATCATCCAAGTAGCTGAAGCTCTCCCGCCTACACCAGCTCTTCAGCCACACATTCATTTGCCTAATCCTCCTATTCCTACCCTCACTAGCACGTGGCACAGGGAGTAATCCTGAGATTCTTCTTCTTCTTTGGCCTCCTTGTCTAGAGAAACAATGGATACGCGCCTGGAGGTGGTCAGTGGTGTGTGGAGCAGCGCCTGGAGTGGCGATAAAGGCATATTCTAGAGGGACAGGCTCTTCCACAGATGCTGCAGAAAAATGTGTTTGTCGGGGCTGTTACACAGTTGGCTCTCCCTTTGCACTTCTGTCTTTTTTCCTGCCAACTGCTAAGTCTCTTCGACTCACCACACTTTAGCCCTGCCTTAATTGCTGCCCGCCAGCTCTGGCGATCGCTGGCAACTGACTCCCACAACTTGTGATCTATGTCAAAGGACTTCATGTCGCGTTTGCAGACGTCTTTAAAGTGGAGAAATGGACGGCTGGTGGGTCTGATACCAGTGGCGAGCTCGCTGTACAATGTGTCCCTGGGGATCCTGCCAACTTCCATGCGGCTGACATGGCCAAGCCATCTCAAGCGCCACTGACTCAGTAGTGTGTATAAGCTGGGTACGTTGGCCGCCTCGAGGACTTCTGTGTTGGAAATACGGTCCTGCCACCTGATACCAAGTATTCTCCGGAGGCAGCGAAGATGGAATGAATTGACACGTCGCTGTTGGCTGACATACGTTGTCCAGGCCTTGCTGCCATTGAGCAAGGTACTGAGGACACAGGCTTGATACACTCGGAGTTTTGTGTTCTTTGTCAGTGCGCCTTTTTCAACACTCTCTTGGCCGGTCTGGACATAGCAGTGGTAGCTTTTCCCATGCGTTGTTGATTTTATTTTAGAGATACAGCACTGAAACAGGCCCTTCGGCCCACCGAGTCTGTGCCGACCATCAACCACCCACTGATACCAATCCTACACTGATCCCATATTCCAACCACATCCCCACCTGTCCCTATATTTCCCTACCACCTACCTCCACTAGGGGCAATTTTATAATGGCCAATTAACCTATCAACCTGCAAGTCTTTGGCATGTGGGAGGAAACCGGAGCACCTGGAGGAAACCCACGCAGACACAGGGAGAACTTGCAAACGCCACACATTTCTGCATCTAGAGACAGGTTACTGGTGATAGTTGAGCCTAGGTTGGTGAACTCTTGAACCACTTCCAGAGCGTGGTCGCCAATATTGATGGATGGAGCATTTCTGACGTCCTGTCCCATGATGTTCGTTTTCTTGAGGCTGATGATTAGGCCAAATCCTGAGATTATCCCTAGAGGTTCTACTTTTTAACCTTCTGCCTAACTCCCTGTATTCACTGTGCAGGACCTTATCTCTCTTCCTGTGTATATCGTTTGCACCAATATGGGCCACGACATCTGGCTGCTCACTCTCCCCTTTCAGAATTTTCTGCAGCCACTCCGAGACATCCTTGACCCTAGCAGCAGGGAGGCAACATACCATCCTGGTGTCTCTTTTGCGGCCACAGAAACGCCTACCTGCACCCCCTACGATAGAATCCCCTATCATGATAGCTCTTCCACCCGTTTTCCACCCCTGCTGTGCAGCAGAGCCCTCTGTGGTCCCACGGGCATGGCTGTTGCCGCTTTCCCCTGGGAGGTCATCCCTCCAACAGTATCCAAAGCGGTCTATCTGTATGAGAGGGGGGTGGCCACAGGGGACTCCTGCACTACCTGCCTGTGCCTACTACTCCGTCTGGTGGTCACCCATCGCTTTTCTGCCTGTGCAGCGATTACCTGCGGTGTGACCACCTCGCTAAACATGTTATCCACGACTTCCTCAGCATTATGGATGCTCCACAGTGATTTCACCCGCAGCTCCTTCTCCGTAATGTGGGTAGCCAGCAGCAGCAGATGGATACACTTCCAGCACACATGGTCACCAGGGGCACTGGAAGCGTCCCTGATTTCCCACAAAGGGCAGGAGGAGCAGATCACGGGGCTGAACTCTCCTGTCATGACCTACCCTTAGATTAATTAGTTACACCCTTAATTTAAAAATACTAATTACATGAGGGGCCTTTTTCTACCCACTTCAATCTAAGATTCTTAATAAACTACACTGAATTAAAAAAAGAAACATTTCAGTAGTACTTTGGGCGGCACAGTGGCGCAGTGGTTAGCACCGCAGCCTCACAGCTCCAGGGACCCGGGTTCGATTCTGGGTACAGCCTGTGTGGAGTTTGCAAGTTCTCCCTGTGTCTGCGTGGGTTTTCTCCGGGTGCTCCGGTTTCCTCCCACAAGCCAAAATACTTGCAGGTTGATAGGTAAATTGGCCATTATAAATTGTCACTAGTATAGGTAGGTGGTAGGGAAATATAGGAATAGGTGGGGATGTTTGGTAGGAATAGGTGGGGATGTTTGGTAGGAATATGGGATTAGTATAGGATTAGTATAAATGGGTGGTTGATGTTCGGCACAGACTCGGTGGGCCGAAGGGCCTGTTTCAGTGCTGTATCTCTAATCTAATCTAATCTAATCTACACACCTTATCACCAGAGTTCTTTTCCCACAAAAATAAACTTTTCACTTTTTTAAAGATATCGACATGCACTAACAGCTGCTACTCACCCAGCCAATCAGCTTGCAACTCCCCCCTGCAGACACTCCCCCCTGCTCTCATGCTCACATCTATGTCCTGGGATTGCTGCAGTGTTCCAGTGAACATCAACGCAAGCTCGAGGAACAGCATCTCATCTACCGATTAGGCACACTACAGCCTGCCGGACTGAACATTGAGTTCAATAATTTCAGAGCATGACAGCCCCCCATTTTACTTTCATTTTTAGTTATTTTTTCTTCCTTTTTTTACATTCTTTTTTACATTTTTTACAATCTTTTTTTGCATTTATTTCATTTCATCTTAGTTTGTTCAGTTAGCTGACCCACTGTTTTTTTCCAGGTATTTTTTCAGGTTTGCACTTGCTGCTGTTCAATATTCAGTGTATTTACACCTAATCTGGACTAATGCTTTGTCTTTCAACACACCATAAACATATTGTTTGCCTTTGCTCCGTGACCTTTTGGTCAGCTATGTGGCCTGGTCCAATCTGCACCTTCTCCTTTGTTATCTCTTGCCCCACCCCCACCTCACTTGTTTATAATCTGTGACTTTTCTAATATTTGTCAGTTCCGAAGAAGGGTCATGACCCGAAACGTTAACTCTGCTTCTCTTTCCACAGATGCTGCCAGACCTGCTGAGTGATTCCAGCATTTCTTGTTTTTATTTCAGATTTCCAGCATCCGCAGTATTTTGCTTTTATTACGGCCTGTTCTCTGGTTGGTTCCTCAACGTATTGGTGCAGAAAACTATCCCATATACATTCCATGAATTCCTCTTTGACGTTATTGTGACAAATTTGTTTTGACCAATCTATATGCAGATTAAACTCACCCATAATTACAGATGTTGCTTTATCGCATGCATCTCTAATTTCCTGTTTAAGACCATTCCCACATCACCACCACAGTTTGGGGGTCTATATATAACACCCACTAACGTTTTTTGCCCCTTAGTGTTTCTCAGCTCTTCCCATACAGACTCCACATCATCAGAGCTAATATCCTTCCTCACTATTGGGTGGAAATAAGCCGTTTTACTGATGGTGTGAATATTTGGTCGGAAGCCCATCGCCAGGCATCTCAAGGTTAACTATGTACCCACGTTTCTGAACAGTTTGACTTCGTCTCAAGCATTTACAAAGGAGAGGGATGGAATGTGTAGCTAGGAAATGTTTGGAGCAGAGACAGAAAACAATGGCTTCAATCTTCTAAATATTTAATTGGCATTGCAGATGTGTGAGGTAATACATTTTGAAAGGATGAATGAGGAGAGACACGACAAGTTAAATGGTACAACTATAAAGGTGGTGAAATAACAGAGACACCTGGGGTGTTTGTACACAAATCTTTGAAGCTGGCATGAAAGGGTAGCGAAACAGTTAATAAATATATGGGATCCTAGGTTTTCTAAAAAGAGGCAAAATGAACAAAAGCAAGGACATCATGTGAAACATATATAAAATACTAGTTCAGCTGCACATGAAGTCTTGTGTCGAAAACTGGGAACCACACTTTAGGAAGGACATGAAGCCTTTGGAGAGGTGACAGAACTGTTTTACGAGAACTTGTCCAGGCATGAGGGATTACAGTTATGTATTTGGGATTGTTCTGCTTAGAGCAGAGAACTCACAGAGGAGATTTCATTGAGGTGTTTAACATTAGGAAGGGTTTAGATAAATTATATAAAGAGAAACTGTTTCCAATGTCCAAGGGGTCACTAACCAGAGACACAGATTTAAGGCGATTGGTAAAAGAAGCAGACATGAGCATTTTTGTGTCTGAGTGGTTTGGATTTGGGATGCACTGTCTGATAGACTGATGGATACAGATTCAATAGTATATCCCAAATGGGAATTGGATAAATATCTGAAGCAGAAGAAATGCTAGGATATAGTGAAAGAGCCAGGGAGTGGGAGTAACTGGATTGCTCTTTGAAAGGGCCAGCACTGAATTGATGGGCAGAATAACATAATTCAGGGCTGTGCAATTCTATGATTCTATGATTGTTCCTGTCTGTACTTTCCCAATATTCCTATCCTTTCAACAGGTGTTTGAGAAGGTACCACATAACAGCAGTGTTACCGAATTAGAAACACATGGGATGAAAGGGTCAATGTCAGCCGTGGCTCAGTTTGTAACTCTCTCCCCTTTCAATCACAAGCTTCTAGGATCAAGTGTCACTTCAGGACTTGATGACAAGAATCAAGGCTGACACTGCAGTCCTGTACTGAGGAAGTGTTGCACTGTCAGTGGTGCCACCTTATCAAAGAAAAGGTAAAGCCAGGCCCCGTCTGCCCTCGCAGGTGGATGTAAAGATCCCATGGAATTATTTAGAAGGTCAGGGGAATTATTCCCAGTGTCCTGGTGAACATTTACCCCTCAAATTAACATCACAAAAACAGATCTGATCATGATCACACTGCTACTTGTGGGATCTTGCTTAGGCTTTATTAATAGAGACACAGAGTAGAATAGTCAGGATGATATATTAATCCCATAGAAAAGACTAGTTCATCTGCACCTGGACTATTGTGTCCAATAATGGAAAACCCACTTTAGGAAGGACATTAAACCTTTGGAGAGGGGATTTCACTGGAACATTTCCAGGGATGAGGGATTACAGTTATGTAGCTGGGATTGTTCACCTTAGAGCAGGGAAATTTAAAAGGAGATCTGATCGAAATGTTTAAGATTATGTGGAGTTTATATAAATTAAATAAAATGAAATTGTTTCCAATGTGTGAGGGGCCATTAACCAGAGGACACAGATTTACGGTGATTGGAAACAAGAAGCAGAGGTGACACGGGGATTTTTTTTATGCAATGGGTGTTTCGGATTTGCAATGTGTGGTCTGGTAGGCTGAAGGATACAGATTCAATAGTAGATTCCAAAAGGGAATCGGGTAGATATCTTAAGGCAGAAAAATGGAAGAATCTGGGAAAGAGCCCGGGTGAGGGACTAACTGGAAGCTCTTCAAAAGTGACAGCACAGACTTGATGGACCAAATGGCCTCCTTCAGTGCAATGCTATTCTATAATTCCTATGATTGTTCCTGCCTGTACTTTCCCAATATTCCTATCCTTTAAACGGGCGTTTGATAAAGTACTACATCACAACCATGTTACCAAATTAGAAACACATGGGATTAAAGGACCAATGTTAGCAGTGGCTCAGTTTGTCGCTCTCTCCCCAATCAGTCACAAGCTTCAAGGATCAAATGTCACTGCAGGACTTGATCACAAGAATCAAGGCTGACACTGCAGTGCAGTACTGAGGGAGTGCTGCACTGTCACAGGTGCCGCCTTATCAAAGAAAAGGTAAAGCCAGGCCCCGTCTGCCCACTCATGGGATGGAAAGATCCCATGGAATTATTTAGAAGGTCAGCGGAATTATTCCCAGTGTCCTGGCCAACATTTACCCCTCAAATCAACATCACAAAAAGAGATCTGATCATGATCACACTGCTACTTGTGGGATCTTGCTGTGCGGAAATTGGCTGTGTTTTTCCTACATTACAAGACTGACTAAACATTAAAAGGTACGCGTTGGTTGTAAATCGCTTTGGGACATGCAGTGGTCATAAAGGCGTTACATAAATGGAAGTGCTTTTTTTATTTTCAATGCCAGCAAGCAGGAACTTAGCTCCGTGACAGAAAACGGAGAGTATTGGAGAATGGTTGTTGTTCGGTCTGGAGGGAAGTACACAGTGGGGTTCCCCAGGGTCACTGTTGGGATCACTGTTGCTGTATGTTAATGTAATGGGCTTGTGTACAGACGGGATAATGTCAAAGTTTACAGATGACAGGAAACTCAGAAATGTTAATAAAGAGTGTGAATGATAGTAACAGACTTCAGCAGGACAGAGACTGACTGGTGAAATGTACAGGAACATGGCAGATGTAATTTAACACAGTGAAGTGTGAAGTGAGACATTTGGGTAGGAAATATGAGGAGAAACAATATAAACTCAATGGTACCATTATAAAGTGGGTGCAGGATTAAAGAGAACTGGAGGTGTACACACACAGATCTTTGAAGGTAACATGTAGTTTCCTTGGTGTTAGAGAGAGGCACAGAGTAATAAAACTCAGGAGGAAATGCTGATTTTTATACATTCTTGGTTAGGTCCCAGCTGGAGAATTGTGTCCAATTCTGATCAGCACACTTTGGTAAGGATGTCAAGGACTTAGTGAAGATACAGAGATGATTTACTAGAATGGTACCAGGGACCTGGGAATTCAGTTACGTGGAGAGATTGGAAAAGCTGGGATTGTTCTCTTTAGAGCAGTGAAGGGTAAGGGGAGATTTAATATAGAATTCAAAATCATGAAGGGTTTTGATAGAGTAATTAATGTGAAACTGTTTCCAGTGTCAGAAAGTTCAGTATTAAGAAGACACAGATTGAAGGTAATTGACAAAGAACCAGAGGTGAAATGAGGAGAATTTTCTTACACAGCAAGTTGTTGGGATCTGGAATTCACTGCCTGAAAACATGGTGGAAGCAGATTCAATAATATCTTTCAAAAGAGAATTCAGCAAATACATGAATTGGAATTTAAAAAGCTGGAATGTGGGGCAAGAGGAGGGGAGAGGAACTAATTAGATATCCCTTTCAAAGAGACTGCACTAACACAATGGGCCGAATATCCTCCTTCTGTGCGTCGGGTTTGTGATTCATGATCTGCCCGTGCCCGTTCTTGTTGAGGCAGGTGACACACAAAGCTTCTGCTGTCTCCTCATTTCCATGAATTCTACTTACTGCCCAGGGTGACCCGCACTGCTGTCTGTCTGCACTGTTAACTGGGACAGAACTGTGTGTGAGGCTGGCTCGTGTTTCAGTCAGCATTCAGCTTTTAAAGGCAGTCTGTCCCTCTTAAAGGGAAGCTGCACTGAATCACAGGAGTCTGCGTGTGCTGACTGTGAATTCTGCAATTGGAAACAAGGTAAATGGAACATTAGGGCGGCACAGTGGCGCAGTGGTTAGCACTGCAGCCTAACTGCTCCAGCGACCCGGGTTCAATTCTGGGTACTGCCTGTGTGGAGTTTGCAAGTTCTCCCTGTGTCTGCGTGGGGTTCCTTCGGGTGCTGCGGTTTCCTCTCACATGCCAAAGACTTGCAGGTTGATAGGTTAATTTCCCATTATAAATTGCCCCTAGTATAGGTAGGTGGTAGGGAAATATAGGGACAGGTAGGAATATGTGGTAGGAATATGGAATTAGTGTAGGATTAGTATAAATGGCTGGTTGATGATTGGCACAGACACGGTGGGCCGAAGGCCTGTTTCAGTGCTGTATCTCTAACACTAAAACTAAAAAACTATAGAGGGCTTTGCAGTTCACGGATGTGGTGCTGGAGGCCTTAGTCATGGAGGGTGACAGGAGGAAAGAGGCCATGTTTCCATGGCGTGCGGCCGAGGCCCACAAGTAACGCTCTCTGAAGGGACTGGGAGAAGGTGGCCAGGGATGTCAATGCAAGAGGTGTGGGCCCGAGGACGTGGCAGCAGTGACAGAAGAAGTTTAATGAGCTCACACGGGTGTTCGATGTCAGTGACTTCATCTCCAAATGGCATCTCCTACCCCCAACATCACCAACATCTCACACTGCTCAATGCACCACACCCCCATCACTCACCCATCAGGAGCACCTAACACTCAGGACTCACACCGAACATTCACATACTCCACCTCACCCTCACACACCTTCCACTGATACCAGCCTCATACCCACCTCTCACTGCCTCCACATACCTCCAGCTATTCAGCTATGGCAGGCACATCACCCAAATACAGTGAAACACAATTACTGATATTCCATCCCATCTCTTACAGGACAAGGTGGCCCATAATCACAGGCGAAGAAGTGAACCGGCGGGGGCCAGGCAGACCTTCATCCCCTGAGCCAAAGGGAGGAGATGGTTCTCCACATCATGGGACCGGCTGTGACAGAGCCCGTAGCATCCGACATGACCAAGAGCATTCAGGATGATGTTATGCACCTGCCTGATGTCCCTTCTTAACTCCCACCTCCCCCTCATCCTGCTGTCTGGGATGATGTACAAGCTGCAGATGGTGGGACCATGGACCTCCTGCTTTCCATCCCATTCCCAATCCCTCACCACAACCCTCCCCTTCTGATTTTGTACTTTCCAACGATAACTGAAAACTGCCAGCTTCCCAGTCACAGCAGCTCCAGGAGACAGAGAAAGAGCAGCAGCACAGCACTGATGGTGAAGCCCCATCACTTGCTCTGATACTCACAGCCAACAGCTCAAATACTTACACTGTGTGTGCTGTAGAGGCTGGTATAGAGTCAGAATCTGCACGTGGTGAGTCACCGAGCACGAGTGAGCTGCAGCCAGGCCACGGGGAAAGGATAGTTCATGTGTCAGCTCACCGGAGGGCAAGGTCACAAACGAGTTATTATACACAGGACTCAGATATAAACATTGCTGGAACAGCATGCAGGAGAATGCTGATCGACATGTACACTGAGATACTTTGTCCATTGACAGGCCTGTCCCACAGTCTGTTATCACTGTCAAGGAACATGGAGGAGTCCGGCTCCAACATGGCACAGGACATTGCACAGAGCTAGAAGCCTATTCCTTCCCCTGTGGAAGTGGTCACTAACTCTATGACAGCATTAGGGGACTCAGCTGCGATACAGTGTTTGGTGACCATTAGATTAGATTAGAACATTACAGCGCAGTACAGGCCCTTCGGCCCTCGATGTTGCGCCGACCTGTGAAACCATCTGACCTACACTGTTCCATTTTCATCCATATGTCTATCCAATGACCATTTAAATGCCCTTACAGTTGGCGAGTCTACTACTGTTGCAGGCAGGGCGTTCCACGCCCCTACTACTCTCTGAGTAAAGAAACTACCTCTAACATCTGTCCTATATCTATCACCCCTCAACTTAAAGCAATGTCCCCTCGTGTTTGCCATCACCATCCGAGGAAAAAGACTCTCCCTATCCACCCTATCTAACCCTCTGATTATCTTATATGTCTCTATTAAGTCACCTCTCCTCCTCCTTCTCTCCAACGAAAACAACCTCAAGTCCCTCAGCCTTTCCTCGTAAGACCTTCCCTCCATACCAGGCTACATCCTAGTAAATCTCCTCTGCACCCTTTCCAAAGCTTCCACATCCTTCCTATAATGCGGAGACCAGAACTGCACGCAATACTCCAGGTGCGGTCTCACCAGAATTTTGTACAGCTGCAGCATGACCTCGTGACTCCGAAACTCGACCCCCATACTAATAAAAGCTAACACACCATATGCCTTCTTAACAGCCCTATTAACCTGGGTAGCAACTTTCAGGGATTTATGTACCTGGACACCAAGATCTCCCTGTTCATCTACACTACCAAGAATCTTCCCATTAGCCCAGTACTCTGCATTCCTGTTACTCCTTCCAAAGTGAATCACCTCGCACTTTTCCGCATTAAACTCCATTTGCCATCTCTCAGCCCAGCTCTGCAGCCTATCTATGTCCCTCTGTACCCTACAACATCCTTCGGCACTATCCACAACTCCACCGACCTTCGTGTCATCCACAAATTTACTAACCCACCCTACTACACCCTCTTCCAGGTCATTTATAAAAATGACAAACAGCAGTGGCCCCAAAACAGATCCTTGCGGTACACCACTAGTAACTAAACTCCAGGATGAACATTTGCCATCAACCACCACCCTCTGTCTTCTTTCAGCTAGCCAATTTCTGATCCAAAGCTCTAAATCACCTTCAACCCCATACTTCCGTATTTTCTGCAATAGCCTCCCGTGGGGAACCTTATCAAACGCCTTACTGAAATCCATATACAGCACATCCACTGCTTTACCCTCATCCACCAGTTTGGTCACCTTCTCGAAAAACTCAATAAGGTTTGTGAGGCACGACCTACCCTTCACAAAACCGTGCTGACTATTGCTAATGAACTTATTCTTTTCAAGATGATTATAAACCCTGTCTCTTATAACCTTTTCCAACATTTTACCCACAACCGAAGTAAGGCTCACAGGTCTATAATTACCAGGGCTGTCTCTACTCCCCTTCTTGAACAAGGGGACAACATTTGCTATCCTCCAGTCTTCCGGCACTAATCCTGTCGCCAATGACGACATAAAGATCAAGGACAAAGGCTCTGCAATCTCCTCCCTGGCTTCCCAGAGATTCCTAGGATAAATCCCATCTGGCCCAGGGGACTTATCTATTTTCACACTTTCCAAAATTGCTAACACCTCCTCCTTGTGAACCTCAATCCCATCCAACCTAGTAGTCTGAATCTCAGTATTCTACTCGACAACATTTTCTTTCTCTACTGTAAATACTGACGAAAGATATTCATTTAACGCTTCCCCTATCTCCTCTCATTCCACACACAACTTCCCACTACTATCCTTGAGTGGCCCTAATCTAACTCTAGTCATTCTTTTATTCCTGATATACCTATAGAAAGCCTTAGGGTTTTCCTTGATCCTATCCCCCAATGACTTCTCGTGTCCTCTCCTTGCTCTTCTTAGCTCTCCCTTTAGATCCTTCCTGGCTGGCTTGTAACTCTCAAGCGCCCTAACTGAGCCTTCACGTCTCATCCTAACATAAGCCTTCTTCTTCCTTTTGACAAGCGTCTTCAACTTCTTTAGTAAACCACGGCTCCCTCGCTCGACAACTTCCTCCCTGCCTCACAGGTACATACTTATCAAGGACACGCAGTAGCTGCTCCTTGAATAAGCTCCACATTTCGATTGTGCCCATCCCCTGCAGTTTCCTTCCCCATCCTACGCATCCTAAATCTTGCCCAATCGCATCATAATTTCCTTTCCCCCAGCTATAATTCTTGCCCTGCGGTATATACCTGTCCCTGCCCATCGCTAAGGTAAACCTAACCGAATTGTGATCACTATCACCAAAGTGCTCACCTACATCTAAATCTAACACCTGGCCGGGTTCATTACCCCGTACCAAATCCAATGTGGCATCGCCCCTGGTTGGCCTGTCTACATGCTGTGTCAGAAAACCCTCCTGCACACACTGGACAAAAACAGACCCATCTAAAGTACTCGAACTATAGTATTTCCAGTCAATATTTGGAAAGTTAAAGTCCCCCATAACTACTACCCTGTTACTCTCGCTCCTGTCAAGAATCATCTTCGCTATCCTTTCCTCTACATCTCTGGAACTATTCGGAGGTCGATAGAAGACCGGTGACCTCTCCTCTCCTGTTTCTAACCTCGGCCCATACTACCTCAGTAGATGAGTCCTCAAACGTCCTTTCTGCCGCTGTAATACTCTCCTTGATTAACAATGCCACACCCCCTCCTCTTTTACAATCTTCTCTGTTTTAACTGAAACATCTAAATCCCGGAACCTGCAACATCCATTCCTGCCCCTGCTCTACCCATGTCTCCGAAATGGCCACAACATCGAAATCCCAGGTACCAACCCATTCTGCAAGCTCACCCACCTTATTCCGGATGCTCCTGGCATTGAAGTAGACACACTTTAAACCAAGTTCTTGCTTGCCAGTGCCCTCTTGCGTCCTTGTAACCTTATCCCTGACCTCACTACTCTCAACATCCTGTACACTGGAACTACAATTTAGGTTCCCATTCCCCTGCTGAATTAGTTTAAACCCCCCCGAAGAGCACTAGCAAATCTCCCCCCCAGAATATTGGTGCCCCCCTGGTTCAGGTGACGACCATCCTGTTTGTAGAGGTCCCACCTACCCCAGAGTGAGCCCCATTGTCTCAGCTTCCACAGCAGCACAGACGGCAGACACCCAGCGTCTCAGTGATCCGGTAGATTACATGGATTGCTGAGGTGTCATCAAGTGGGATTTACAGTGGCTCCGTGGAGCATGAACCTGCTGTCCTCTCTCTGGATGACAGTATTTGTTCTCCCTTCACTGTCACTCCACCAATGTCCTTGCTGTTACTCATCAGCCAGCCCAGGCTGCTGCTGCCCATATCGAGGTGGTGCAGTCTGAATCCGAGCCCTCAGTGCCCAGAGCCGCTCGAGGACGTCCTCCAAGGCAATCTGCAGTCACCCCCCAGTGAAAGTCAGCAGCCTTTCACCAGCCATGCTGCAGTCACTGGAGAAACATTGTGTAGGAGCACAAGGCAGGTCGAGGGAACTCACACGACAGGCACCAAGGGAATACACAATGTGAATAGTTCAGTTTTGTTTGTTTAATTGGTGATGGATAGAGATGTTAATGAAAAGGTTTTTGTTGGTGGCTTTTATTGCAGGATGGTGACCAAGGGGACGCTGTCACGGGGCGTTCAGATGGGTGTAATGGTGGAGAATGGGGGGGATCCATGGTGGGACAGGGAAGTTGTCCTGTGGCATCTGGAATCTTGGCAGGGACTCTCCGACAGCCTGTCCGGGTCGAAGGCAACCAGGAAATATCCTCCCTGCCTCCTCCGCTTCCTCCTGAGGGAACCTCTGGATTCCTGGTGCCAATGACTGTGTCCTCATGATGGTGATGATATGAAGGGTGCAGCAGAACACCATGAACTTGGACACCTGCTCCACTGTGTACTGGAGGGCTCCCCCCGAGCGGTTCAGACATTGTAAGCATTGCTTCATCACACCGATGGTCTGTTCCACTGTGTTCCAGCTGGAGTGTTTGTTTGACTGGCAGTGGAAAGTGGGTTTGGGGGTGTAGGAGGTATAGCTCTGTCTGGGGTGGGGGGGGTCCATTGTCTCTGAGGAACCGCATTCCGGTTTTCCATGGAGCTCCGAAATATTGGGACCAGCTGACTGTTTCAGAATGAAGGTATCCTGGCTGGTGCCAGGATAGTGGACATTCACCAACATGATGTACTGGGCATGCTCACACACCAACTGCACATTAATGTAGTGAGAGTTCCACCAGTTCCTGTATCTCTCCCCGTTGTCAAGGGGACCCCGCAGAGCCACCTACACCATCACGAATCCCGATATCCTGACAAAGTCACAGGACCTTTCATCCTGCTTCTCTCTGCTGAGGATTGGACACAGGGCAGTCTTTGAGGTGGACAGGGGTAGACACTGAATGAGGGTCCACTGATAACCCACAAGCCTGAGGATTGGACACCGGGCAGTCTTTGTAGATCCAATAGTTGGATACAGAGACTTACCAGGTACACCAATAATAGCGAGGATGGGATCGTAAATCGTTTCAATCATCTTCAGTGCAAAATAGATCCGCCATTCTAATGTTATCCAAAAATAATCTGCAGTAATTTCGCCAAGCCAATAGGATAAACTCCTGCTGCCCATTGTTGTAAGATTCCAATCTATTGTTCTCTGATTCTGACCCATTGTTGTAACATTCCATTCTATTGTTCTCAGATTCTGGCCCATTGTTGTAACATTCCAATCTATTGTTCTCAGATTCTGACCCATTGTTGTAACATTCCAATCTATTGTTCTCAGATTCTGACCCATTGTTGTAAGATTCCAATCTATTGTTCTCAGATTCTGACCCATTGTTGTAACATTCCAATCTATTGTTCTCAGATTCTGACCCATTGTTGTAAGATTCCAATTCATTGTTATCAGAATCTGATCTATCCTCTCCATCTCACTGCAGCCACGGATCCCTCTTCGTGTCAGGGTTGATGCTCCAACTGAAACTATGGGATAGCACTTTGAATGGAGCCCATTATTAATAGAAGAGGGAAACCCTCCAGTGATGCAATTAGTGTCCATAGTGACTGACATTAATTACAGTCACTGAACAAACAGGTTCAGTCAACCCCTTTCAATCCAACACTTTTTGTACCACAATAAAGTAAAAGATTTACCCGGTTTAGATAGGATATATGAGGTTTGTTGATTGAAAGAATGGTGGACATAGCAGGGGCACTGGCCAGAATCTTACAATCCTCCTGAGATATGAAAGAGTTGTCAGAGGACTGGAAGGCTATAAATGTCACACCCTGTTTCCAAAAGGAGAGATTCGATAAACCCTATAACTACCGACCAGTCAGTGTATGTTGGTGTTTGGTAATTTCTAGAGGCCGTAGCCCAGTGCAAATAGATATCTTGCTTGGGAAAACAGGCTATAATAAATAACACGTGCCAGTGAGGATAGAAATAGGAATATGGTGCAGTTAAACACGTGGCTGAATGGCTGGTGTAGAAGGGAGGGTTTCTGATATCGAGACGATTGGGATCTCTTCTGGGACAGATGGGACCTTTACAAGAAGGACGGGTTGCATCTAAACTGGAGGGGCACAAATATCCTGGCTGCGAGGTTTGCTAGCGTCCCTCGGGAGGGTTTAAACTAGTGTGGCAGGGGGTGGGAAGCAGAGCAGAAGGACAGAAAGTGAAATAAATGAGGGGGAACAAGTAAATAAGGCCAGTAAGATGAAGAGGAAGAGCAGGCAGGGAGATGTTACGGAGCACAGCGGGACTGGCGGTCTGAAGTACATTTGTTTCAATACGAGAAGTATAACAGGTAAGGCAGATGAACTTAGAGCTTGGATTAGTACTTGTAAATCTGATGTTGTTGCTATTACAGAGAATTGGTTGAGGGAAGGGCAGGATTGGCAGCTAAATGCTCCAGGCTTTAGAAGCGTTAGGCGGGATATACGGGGTGTAAAAGGGGTGGGTGAGTTGCATTACTGGTTAAGGAGAATATCACAGCTGTACTGCAGGAGGACACCTCGGAGGGGGCATGCCGCGAGGCAATATGGGTGGAGCTCAGGAATAAAAAGGGTACAGTCACGATGTTGGAGGTTTACTACAGGCCTCCCAACAGCCAGTTGAAGGTAGAGGAGCAGATATGTAGACAGATTTTGGAAAGATGTAAAGGTTGCAGTGGTGGGTGATTTTAACTTCCCCAATATTGACTGGGACTCACTTAGTGCTCGGGGCTTGGATGGGGCAGAATTTGTGAGGAGCATCCAGGAGGGCTTCTTGAAACAATACGTAGATAGTCCAACTAGGGATGGGGCCGTACTGGACCTGGTATTGGAGAATGAGCCCGGCCAGGTGGTCGAAGTTTCAGTCGGGGAGCATTTCCGGAACAGTGACCATAATTCCATAAGTTTTAAGGTACTTGTGGATCAGGATAAGAGTAGTCCTCGGGTGAAGGTGCTAAATTGGGGGAAGGCTAATTATAACAATATTAGGCAGGAACTGAAGAATTTAGATTGGGGGCGGCTGTTTGAGGGTAAATCAACATCTGACATATGGGAGTCTTCAAGCGTCAGTTGATTAGAATCCAGGACCAGGATGTCCCTGTGAAGAAGAGCGATAAGTTTGGCAAGTTTCTGGAACCTTGGATAACGCGGGATATTGTGAGTCTAGTCAAAAAGAAAAAGGAAGCATTTGTAAGGGCTGGAAGGCTAGGAACAGACGAATCGTTTGAGGAATATAAAGACAGTAGGAAAGAACTTAAGCAAGGATTCAGGAGGGCGAAAAGGGTTTATATGAAGTCATTGGCAAACAGGATTAAGGAAAATCCCAAGGCTTTTTATCCGTATATAAAGAGCAAGAGGGTAACCAGGGAAAGGGTTGGCCCATTCAAGGACAGAGAAGGGAATTCTACGTATGGAGCCAGAGGAAATGGGCGAGGTACGAAATCAGTACTTTGCATCAGTATTCACCAAGGAGAAGGACTTGCTGGATGATGAGCCTAGGGAAGGGAGTGTAGATAGTCTCAGTCATCTCATTATAAAAAAGGAGGAGGCGTTGGGTGTCTTGCAAAGCATTAAGGTAGATATGTCCCCAGGGCCTGATGGGATCAGGCCCAGAATACTGAGGGAGGCAAGGGAAGAAATTGCTGGGGCCTTGACAGTAATCTTTGCATCCTCATTGGTGGCAGGTGAGGTCCCAGAGAACTGGAGAATAGCCACTGTTGTTCCTTTGTTTAAGAAGGGTAGCAAGGATAATCCAGGAAATTATCGGCCGGTGAGCCTTACGTCAGTGGTAGGGAAATTATTAGAGAGGGTCTTCGGGGCAGGATTTACTCCCATTTGGAAACTAATGGACGTGTTAGCGAGAGGCAGCATGGTTCTGTGAAGGGGAGGTCGGATCTCACTAATTTGATTGAGTTTTTGAGGAAGTGACGAAGATATTTGATGAAGGAAGGGCATTGGATGTTATCTATATGGACTTCAGTAAAGCCTTTGACAAGATGGCAGACTGATACAAAATGTGAGTCACATGGGATCAGAGGGGAGCTGGCAAGATGGATACAGATCTGGCTCGGTCATAGAAGACAGAGGGTAGCAGTGGAAGGGTGCTTTTCTGAATGGAGGGATGTGACTAGTGGTGTTCCACAGGGATCAGTGCTGGGACCTTTGCTGTTTGTAGTATATATAAATGATTTGGAGGAAAATGTAGCTGGTCTGATAAGTACGACACAAAGGTTTGTGGAGTTGCGGACAGTGATGAGGATTGTCAGAGGATACAGCAGGATATAGATCGGTTGGCGACTTGGGTGGCGAAATGACAGATGGAGTTTAATCCGGAAAAATGTGAGGTAATGCATTTTGGAAGGTCTAATGCAGTTGGGAAGTTTACAGTAAATGGCAGAACGCTTAGGAGTATTGACAGGCAGAGAGATCTGGGCGTACAGATCCACAGGTGACTGAAAGTGGCAACGCAGGTGGATTAGGTAGTCAAGAAGGCATATGGCATGCTTGCCTTCATCGGTCGCGGCATAGAGTATAAAAATAGGCAAGTCATGCTGCAGCTGTACAGAAATATAGTTAGGCCACACTTACAATATTGCATGCAATTCTGGTCGCCACACTACCAGAAGCACGTGGAGGCTTTGGAGAGGGTACAGAAGAGGTTTACCAGGATGTTGCCTGGTCTGGAGGGTATTAGCTATGAGAGGAGATTGGATAAACTCGGAATGTTTTCACTGGAACGACGGAGGTGGAGGGGCGACATGATAGAGGTTTACAATGTTATGAGCGGCATGGACAGAGTGGATAGTTACAAGCTTTTTCCCAGGGTGGAAGAGTCAGTTTTTGGGGACATAGGTTTAAGGTGAGAGGGGCAAAGTTCAGAGGGGATGTGCGAGGCAAGTTCTTTACGTAGAGGGTGGTGACTGCCTGGAACCTGTTGCCGGGGGAGGTGTTGGAAGCAGTTACCGTAGAGACGTTTAAGAGGATCTAGACAAATACGTGAATAAGATGGGTATAGAGGGATCCGGACCCCGGAAGTGCAGAAGGTTTTAGTTTAGGCAGGCATCGTGATCGGAGCAGGCTTGGAGGGCTGAATGGCCTGTTCCTGTGCTGTACTGTTATTTGTTTGTTCTTTGACATTCAGCACTGATAGGGTAATGGAAAATCATGTCTGATAATCTTAATCAAGTTAGTTGATGACATAACTGTGAGTGTTGATGAGGATAATGTGTTTTGTCTTATGTATATGGACTTTCAAAAGGCCTGTGATCAAATGACATTTCGTTGACTTGTTATGAAAGATGGAACACATGGATTAATGTGACAGTGATAGTGTGGATATGACACTGACTCATGGACAGAAAGCAGAGAGAAGTGGTGAACAGACATTGTTCAGACAGGGGGAGCGGGAGTATACAGTATTGTGTCTCAGGGGTCCGTATTGGAACTAGCGCTGTTCCTGACATACAAATAGATATATGAATGACATAGACCTTTATGTAAATAAAAACATAATTTCATGTCTTTCAGATGACATGAAACTCATAACAAGGGTGGCAAAAGGACAGACCACAGAATCATCCAACCTCACAGACCTTGTTTTTGAAAGAATTATTCCGGATTCATATCCAACCACAATTTATTTCTCATTCTAATTTATTTGTGTGTGGTTATCGTGTCAGTGTCAGCGTGAATGCAGTATATTTTAATTATTTTATTTAGATTCAATTAGAATTTTGAAATGTAATAAACTTACTTCTAGTTTAATCTCAAGAAAACCTGTCTGATTGGTTCTTTCACGATCACAACAAACAATCACTGAGGTGTTAAGCACGTCCACTGTTAAAAATGAATAAACCTTGTTGTGATCAAATAAACACGAGGACAAATGGGGAGACTGGGACCCATCCTCATCTGCTTTCGACAGACATCTGGAAGTTCCAGTGACCATAACCCAACAATAAACGAGAAATTGGAGTCACAGGGTTACACATCATAGAAACTGTCCCATTGGCCCACCGTGTCCACGCCCGCCATCAGGCCTATCTATTCTAATCCCATTTTCCAGCACTTGGCCCGTAATCTTGTACGGTATGGCGTTTCAAATGCTCATCTAAATACATCTTAAACGTTGTTGTGAGGCTTCCTGACCTTCACCCCTTCAGGCATGTGTTCCAGATTCCAACCACCCTCTGGGTGAAAATAATTTTTCCTCAAATTTTCTTTATACCTCCTGCCCCTTAATTTCAGTCTTTGCCCCCCTAGTTATTGACACTTCTGATAGGGGAAAAGGTTTCTTCCTATCTCAGTCCTTATAATTTTGTGCACCTCAGTCAGGTCCCCAGTCAGCCATCTCTGCGCTAAGGAAAACAACTCGAGCTTATCCAGTCTCTCTTCATAGCTGAAATTCTCCAGCCCAGGCAACATCCTGGTGAATCTCCTCTGCAGCCTCCCCAGTGCAATCACATCCTTCCTATAGTGTGGTGACCAGATGTGTACACAGTACTCCAGCTGTGCCCTCACTAGCGATTTATACAGCTCCATCATAGCCTCCCTGCTCTTACATTCTATAACTTGGCCAATCAAGGCAGGCACGTGTCCCATATGCCTTCCTAACCACCTTATCTCCTTGTACTGCTGCTTTCAGTAATCTATAGACAAGTACACCATGGTCCTTCTGACCCTCTGTACTTCCAGGGGTCCTCCCTTGCATTGTATATTCCCTTGCCCTGCTATTCCTCCCAAAATGCATCATCTCACATTTCTCAGGATTAAATTCCATTTGCCACTGTTTGCCCATCTTAATAGCCCATCTATATCGTCCTGTTATCTAAGGCTTCCCTCCTCACTATTTTCAACACCGTCAATTTTCGTGTCATCTGCGAACTTACTGATCATGCCTCCTATATTCACGTCTAAATCATTGATGCATACTACAAACAGCAAGGGTCCCAGCACCGATCCCGGTGGTACACCACTGGTCACAGGCTTCCACTCGCAAAAACAGCGCTCAACCATCACCCTCTGCCTCTAGCCACTAAGCCAATTTTGGATCCAATTTGCCAAATTACCCTGGATCCCATGGTCTCTTACCTTCTTAACCAATCTCCCATGCGGGACGTTATCAAAAGCCTTACTGAGGTTCATGTAGACTACATGAACTGCTTTATCCTCATTGACACATCTAGTCACCTCATCGAAAATTCAAGCAAGTTTTTTAGACACGATCTCCCCCTGACAAAGCCATGCTGACTATCCCTGATTAATCTCTGCCTCTCCAAGTGGAGATTAATCCTGTCCTTCAGATTTTTTTCCAATAGTTTCCCAACCACTGATGTTAGACTCACTGGCCAGTAATTACCTGGTATATCCCTGCTACCCTTCTTGAATATGGTACCACATTCGCTGTCCACCAGTCCTCTGGTACCCCTCCTTTGGCCAGAGAAGTGGCAAAAACAACTGATCCTGAGAAAACAATTACAAATTTCAAAGCAGTTTTATTGTGTTTTCCACTGCTAGAGCACTAAAATATCCACATTCGAAGCCAGTACCCTCCGAAGCCAGCGCAAACGAACACGTGAACATACGAATTAAGAGCAGGAGTAGGCCACTCGGCCCCTCAAGCCTGCCTTGCCATTTAATAAGATCATCGCTAATCTGATTTTAACCTCAACTTTAACTTCTCACCTACCTCCGATAACCTGTTACCCCCTTGTTTATCAAAAATCTATCTACCTCTGCTTTAAAATATTTAAAGACTCTGCTTCTACTGCCTTTTGAGGAAGAGAATTCCAAAATCTCACAACCCTCTGACAGAAAGAAATTCTCCTCTTTCCTGTTTTAAATGGGCGACCCCTTATTTTTAAATAGTGACCCCTAGCTCTAGATTCTCTCACAATGGGTAACATCCTTTTCCACATGCACCCTGTCAAGACCCCTCATGATCGTATATGTTCCAATCAAGTCGCCTCTTACTCTTCTAAACTGCAGCGGATACAATCCTAGCCTGTCCAATCCTTCCTCCTAAGACAATCCACCCAATCCAAGTATTAGTCTCGTCAACCTTTTCTGAACTGCTTACAATGCAGTTACATCATTCCTTAAATAAGGAGACCACTACTGTACACAGTACTCCAGATGTGGTCTCACCAATGCCCTGTACAGCTAAAGCATAATCTCCCTACTTCTGTATTCAATTCCCCTCATGATAATCAATAACATTCTATTAGCTTTCCTAATAACGTGCTTTACCTGCATACTAACCTCTTGCGATTCATGCAGTAGAACACCCAGATCCTTCTGCATCTCAGAGCTCTGCAATCTCTCACCATTTAGATAATATGATTCTTTTTTATTCTTCCTGCCAAAATGGACAATTTCAGATTTTTCCACATTGTACTCCATTTGCCAGATCTTTGCCCACTGACTTCACATATCTATATTCCATTTTTAACCTCCTGATGTCCTCTTCACAACTTACTTTACTGCCTAACTTTGTGTCATCAGCAATTTTAGCAACTATACCTTTGGTCCATTCATCCAAGTCATTTCTATAAATTGTAAAATGTTGAGGCCCCAACATTGATTCCTGTGTCACACCAATCATTTCACCTTGCCAACCAGAACATTACCCATTTATGCCTACCTTCTGTTTCCTGTGAGCTAGCAAATCTTCTATCCATGCCAATATGTTACCCCCTACACCATGAGCAATAACGTTTGATGTGACACCTTATCAAATGCATTCTTGAACTCTAAGTACAGTACATCCACCTGGTTCCCTTTCTCCACAGCACATGCTACTTCTTCAAAGAAATCGAATAACTTTTGTTAAACATGATTTCCTTTTCAGAAAACCCTGTTGACTCTGCCGGATTATCTTGATTTTTTCTATTACGTCTTTAATAATAACGTCTCACATTTTCTGCAAGACAGATATAAAGCTAACTAGCCTGGAGCTTCCTGCTTTCTGTCTCCCTGTCTTTTTGAATAAAGGAGTTCCATTTGCAATAAAGGAGTTACATACAGAGTAAAGTAACTCGGTACAGGTTAACATCCTATCAGTTGAAAAGTTGAGTAACAAATTAAAAGCAAAATACTGCGGATGCTGGAAATCTGAAACAAAAACAAGAAATGCTGGATTCACTCAGCAGGTCTGGCAGCATCTGTGGAAAGTTGAGTAATGTGGCTGGACAGTTAGGGGTTACTCTCCGTCCAAAAGCTCGGAAATCCGAAATCCTCAGACCCATGTGCAACCATTTTTCACTTGAAGCTGAAGACTCACACAGGGTTAGAATTACTAACAGATAGAGTAATGTTAGCTATGGTAAAACTAGAACAGAAGAGACGAGAATTAGAATTCCAGAGAGGGCGAGAAAGAGCAAAGTGAAAGGGAAAAAGTAAGAGTATTCCAGAAGGAGAATGAAGAAAGGGAGTTGAGGTGGCTCAAACAACTAGAGAAGACCCAATACGCCCAGTGAAGGCACAGCTAGTGAGGGAGCTACCCCGAGATCAGAACCATGCGCCGAGCTCTTAAAGTTCTCCCAGTTCATGAGAAAGTTCAATGAGGAGGATGGCGGAATATTTTGTCACTTTTGAAAAACTTGCAAAGCAGCTGAAATAGCCCGCAGAGAGATGGACACTGTTTTTGCAAAATAAAATAACAGGAAAAGCCCATGAGGTTTATTCACTGTTGCCAGATGAAAGTTCATCAGATTTTGTGATGACTAAAAATGCTATCCTGGGTACATACGAGATAGTACCAGAGGTGTACCAGCAAAAATTCTGAACCCTTCGAAATCGGCTTGACTAAACTTACCTCGAGTTTGAAAGAGGGAAGCAGCTTCGGAACATAAGAGCTGGAGTAGGCCATTCAGCCCATCGAGCCTGGCCCGCCATTCAATATCATAATGGCTGATCATCCACTTCAATGCCTTTTTCCCACAATATCCCCATATCCTATTATGTCACTGGTATTGAGAAAACTGTCAATCTCCACTTTAAACATACACAATGACCGAGATTCCACAGCCCTCTGGGGTAGAGAATTCCAAAGATCACAACCTTCTGAGTAAAGAAATTTCCCCTCATCTCTGTCCTAAGTGGCTTCTCTGTTATTTTAAAATTGTATCTGCTGGTTCTAGACTCCTCAACCAGAGGAAACATTTTACCAGCATCTACCCGGTCTAGCCATTTCAGTATTATGTATGTTTCAATGAGATCATGGTGGGTGTGTGGAATGCGCTGCTAGCAGTGGTAGTAGAAGCAGATACATTAGGGGCATTTAAGCGACTCTTGGCTAGGTACATGGACGATAGTAGAATGAAGCGTAGGTAGTTACTTAGATCTTGAGTAGGTTAAAGGTTCGGCACAACACCGTGGGTCGAAGGGCCTGTACTGTGCTGTACTGTTCTATGTTCTATGACCTCTCGTTCTTTGGAACTCGAGAGAATACAGGCCCAGTTTCCCCACTCTCTCTTCACAGGACAGTCCCGCCATCCCAGGAACAAGTCTGGTGAATCTTCATTGCACTCCCTCTATGGCAATAATATCCTTCCTGAGGTAAGGGGACCAAAACTGCACACAGCACTCCAGGTGTGGTCAAACCAAGGTTCTATACAATTGAAGCAAGGCTTCACTACTCTTGTACACAAGTCCTCTTGTGATAAAGGCTAACAGACCATTAGCCTTCCTAATTGCTTGCTGCACCTGCATGTTAGCTTTCAGTGACTTATTGACAAGGACACCCAGATCCCTTTGTACATCTACACTTTCTAATCTCTTACCATTTAAGAAATGCTCTGCGCATCTGTTCCTCCTACCAAAGTGGATAACCTCACATTTGTCCACTTTATATTGCCTCTGCCATGTTCTTGCCCACTCACTAAGTCTGTCCAAATTCCCTTGAAACCGCTTTGCATATTCCTCACAGCATGCATTCGCACTTATTTTGGTATCATCTGTGAACTTGGAAATATTACTTTTGTCCTCATATCCAAATCATTGATATATGTTGTGAACAGCTTGGGCCCAAGCATTGATCCATGCAGCACCCCACTAGTCGCAGCTGGCTAACGCAAGAATGCGCCATTTATTCCTACTCTCTGCTTTCTGCCTGTTAACCAATCCTTAAAGCATACACATATATTATCTCCTATTCCATGTGCTTTAATTTTGTTAACCGATCTCTTGTGGGAGACTTTATCGAAAGCCTTCGGAAAATCCAAGCATACCACGTCTACCGACTCCCCTTTACCAATTCGGTTAGTAACATCCTCAATAAAATCTCGAACAGGTTCGTCAAGAATGATTTCCCATTCATAAATCCATGTTGACTATGCCCAATCAGATCATTATTATCCAAGTGTCCATTTATCACATCCTTTGGAATAGATTCCAGCTTTTTGCCAACGACTGATGTAAGGCTAACAGATCCTTAATTTCCGGTTTTCTTTCTCCCTCCCTTCGTAAATAGTGGAGTGACATTTGCTACCTTCCAATCTGCAGGAACCGCTGTGGACTCTAGAATTTTGAAAGATGATCATCAATGAACCCACTATCTCCATAGTTATCTCTTTCAACACTCTGAGATGCAGGATATCATATCCTGGGGCCTTGTCAACCTTCAGCCCCATTATTTTCTCCAATGCAACTTTCTTCCTAATACTAATTTCCTTCACGTCCTCATTCTCCCGAGTCCCTTGGATCTCTAATTCTGGGAGATTTCTTGTATCTCCCTCAGTTAGGACAGACACAAGATAATCATTTAGCTTCTCTGCCATTTCTCTGTTCCCCATTATAAATTCTCCTGACTTTGCCGCAATGGACCCACATTTGTCTTAACCAAACGTTTCCTTTTTATGCATCTCTAGAAGATTTTACAGTCTGTTTTTATGTTTTCTTTTGACCAGTAGATATTGACACTCAAGATGGAGCCCACATATGTAAACCTCAGATCGTTCCCGAGGAGTTCAAAAACTCGCTCTCCCTCCCATTAAAACCCACAAAGAGGGGCAAGAGGTTCAAAGAGCCAGGCTGGTTGCTTTGCAGGCTGATGAATTTCCTCTTATACACAAGGCCTTAACACCAAAGGGAAACACTTCCCTTGTCTCCCCGAAGACCAGAGAATAAAAGGAGGATGATTGGATCCCGGCTAGCCATGGGCTAGAAGGAAAAGCTGGACACACGGGGGCCCATCCTCAAGCCAAATAGGACGATACTGAGAGCTGGAGTAATGGCCGACGATCTGTATGTTTCCACTGTAATAAGGCAGATCACCATCGAGCTGAATGATGGAAATGACGGGGAAAACCTGTAGGATTAATCAGAGTTCACTAGATCAGTGCAGGAAAACGGGCCCCGATGGAAAGCACGGCAGATCAGACTCTAACTGCGGCAGTCAGACGCAATAAACCTACCACAGAGAGTGCGGGAAAGCTTAACAAAATCACCGAGAGTTACCTGGAATTTGTATCCCAAGAAAAAGTGTTCCCATACTCCTCCAATGAGGCAAGCAAGCCCATAGTCAGACTGAGGGATAGAGGGGACACCCAATCCCTTCTGCTGGGAAAAGTCATGACCTTCCTCCGAGCGTGCAGTGAATGCTCGAGTGTTAGTGAATGGTATCGGAAGATGGTATATGTCCATACTTTTATCTCGGGTGCAGTTGGAGTGTGACCTAGTTTCAGGACCGCTAACCATGGGGATTGTACCTAGTTTACCGGTGGATGGGTCAACCTAATCCCAGGTAATAATCTGACAGGGGAAAAGGTGCAGCTTCCCAAGTAGTTCTCGAGAAATCAAAAGAGGTCAGGGAGAAAGAGCAGTTACAGGGGAAGGTCCCTGACATTCTCCCTGATTGTGTGGTGACTCGGTTCATGGCCAAACAATCCTTTGAACTGACACTGCAGATGGATGAACCTACTGGCTGGTTGTCTGAAACCTTCTTTCGGAAGGTAATGGACCCAAAGGATGTGTTAAACAGATCTTCCTTAGTTGAGGCTCAGCAACAGGACCCAGTGTTAAAAATATATCACAGACTGTCCAAACCAAAACTGAAGCAGAGGGAGTTTCAAAGTGCTACTATTTAAAGAATGAGGTGCTGATGAGGAAGTGTAGACCTCCTCACAGACCTGCATATGAAGAGTGGACAGTGGTTCACCAGATAGTGGTGCCGCTGAGGTCCACTTAAAGAAATATTAAGAATGGCCCACGAACTTCCAATGGCTGGACATGTCGGTGTATGAAAAATCGAAGCCCACATAAGACAGCATTTTGACTGGCCACAACTCCACAAAGATGTGGTGGAGTTCTGTAAAACTGGTCACACGTACCAGGTTGTGGGGAAGCCTCAATCTGCAGTTAAACCTACACCCCTAATTCCCATACCAGCTTTTGGGGAACCCTTCAGCAGAGTGTTGGTGGATTGTGCAGGACAACCGCTGAAAACAATAGAGGGATTACCAGTATCTTCTCACCATTTTGGATGTGGTGACCCGATTCCCAGAGACCATTCTCCGGAACAACTATCTCTGCCAAGGTAGTTGTGGAGGGGCTAACCCAATACTTTACCCGATATGGGCTGCCTGCTGAGATCCAGATGGACCAGGGAAAACATTTTATGTCTTATCTTTTTGAAACGGTCATTGGTAATCTGGACATAACCCAAATAAAGTCCAAGGCTTACCAACCACAGTGACAAGGGGCTTTGGAGCGGTACCACCAGACCCTAAAACAATGATCAGGCCATACTGCTATGAGAAACCCCATGACTGGGACAGAGGGCTGGGATTTATCCTGTTGCCTATCAGGGACTTAACCAATGATTCCACTGGCTCTCGTCTCTTTGAATTAGTTTTTGGACACGAGGTGAGAGGTTCTCTTAAACTAATCAAGGAGAAGTTTTTGGGACAGAGGAATGAGTCTTCCGTGTTAGACCACATTTCCATGCTCTGGGAGCGGCTCAGGGGAGCCTGTGCAATGGCTCAGGAACACCTAAAGATCTCCCAGGCAGCTGTGAAAATGTAAACATAAAGAAATGTCAAGGTTAGAACATTTCAGCCAAGAGACCATGTATTGTTACTACTCCCAATGCAGGGGGAATCCCTGAAATCCCGGTTCAGTGGTCCATATCGAGTGGCAAAAGGAATAGCCAGGTAAATTACTTAATTGACACCCCAGACCAAAGGAAAAAAAAGTAAAGGCTGTGGAGGGGACAGACAACTACAGATCTGTCAGACAGTCAGGAGGGAAGGATTGAAAAGAATCCTGAGGACAGGTTAGAGGAGGGCCAAGAGGAATACCAACTGGAATTTCCGATTCTCCGATTAGTGAACCCTGAAATGTTAGATACATTAATCCCCACACTCTCCTCCTTAAATGCAGGTCCAAGAGGCACCCTAAATAGGCTGCAAACAGCATTTATATAAACATGCAATGGCAAGGAAAGGTCCCAAACATGCAAGCCAATGGTGAGGGTGATGCCTTACTTAGTCGAAGTGCCGCAGGAGAGTGCAGTGAAAGCTGGACAGACATCTGCGAACACTAATATCCCTGAGAATATAGGGCAGATTAGAAAAAAAGATCCTCCCCATAGTAAAGGGAAAAGTGAAGGGAAAATACCCTCAAGTAACCAGCACTTGTGTACCTCACCAGAAAGCTAAAAGTGAGCTCAGTGTGGATATACCCACTGAAGAACCCAATGATCAGATCCCAAACCCAAATCTAATCAAACCCAACAATTTCAAAGCAGAACTCAGTAAGAACAAAGGCCCAGAGGAAATCTCAGACACCTCACAGGGGTGAAAGAAACATGTTATTACTCACTGTCGGTTTAGGGAGAACGATTATCAAGGTGCAGGAACCTGAATGGTTAAAGCTTCATTGCAGGAGAGATAAAAAAGTATATAGTAGCTGTTGATGCATTGTCCAGGGTCGAAACCGACACATAACCATCCCAGAAAAAAAACTCCAACCACAATTAAATCAGCACAACTGCAACAGAAAATGTCAGCTGCAGTAATTCTAAGATTAATGTGTGAACTTGAGAAGTGATTATTGGGAATAAATGTGTGTTTCCGTCTATTTCTTCCCACAATTCTGCAATGAAATGCTCCTATTATCACATTTGCAGTGTCAAGATAACAAAATATGCCAAATGAGCAATTTTAATTCATAGATTGGAAACTTACACTAAATATTTAATGGAAAAATCCGACAGTTAAACTTGAAAAAACTGGCAGCCAAGATGGCCACTGCAATTGGCATCTGAAATACTTTTTCACATTCCAAGGCCGACAACAGGAGACACGTCTGATGGACCTGGACCCAAATCACTGGCTTGTTCTAGAGATTGAATGACCTAAGCTTACAATCATTGACATGGCATACAAGGCCACCCTGACACACTGACTTTGAAAGAGCAAACTCCTCCAAGTGTAAATACTGGTGTCCTGAACCCTGGGGAGATAGAATTTTCCAACCTTGAATCTCATTATAAGTGTCTAGAGAATAAGTGAGGCAGTCATGAGACCTTCTGCCCATCTCTGTGAAAGCTGTTAGTTTCTGCTGGACAAAGACAGACAAGCCAGTGGTTCAAATTGTGCAGAAGCAGAAGGGTTGTGTCCCTTCTCTCTCTTCAGATAACATCACAAGTTTGAAAACCACATCCGACTGTGGTCCCTCGAAGTCTATATATTACTACAGACAGAGACATCAGGGAAAGGAAGACACCTACAAGTCTGCCTCCAAGAAATCCCTGAGCCATGTGGGCCAGCCACAAAGGACACTTCAAATAGCCAAAGACTTCAAGAATACAACTTCAGCCAGAAGACCTCCGAATCGTCCAACCTCACAGAATGAGTATTTTATTTTTATATTTATTCTGGACTCCAATCCACAAAAAAATTTACTTCTCACACTGTAATCTATTTCTGTGTGATTCTCGTGTGGATGTGTTTTATATTGTTAAGTATAATAAACTCACCTCTTTCGTGTTTCAACTTTCTAAACTCCTCTCAACTTTCTGTGGTATTGAGTTCTCAGTGTCGGATATATGCTTCCCTTTTCTGTCTTATCTTACCATATAGGATCCTTGACATCCATGGGATTCTGGATTTGGCCGCCTCACTCTTTTCCTTTGTGGGAACATGTTTACCCTGAACCTCTTGAATCTCCACTTTGAATGCCTCCCAGTGCTCTGAGACTGATTTACCTTCAAGTAGCTGTTTCCAGTCCACTTTTGCTCCGCGGTTTAGTAAAATTGGCCTTGCCCCAATTAGAACTCTAACTCCTATTCCATGTCTGTACGTTTCCATAGTTATGTTATAACTGACTGAATTATGATCACTCCCACCAAAATGCTCTCCCCTGACATTCCATCCACCTGCCCATCGTCATTTCCTAAAACAAAGTCTAAAACTGCACCCTTTCCTGTTGGACTTTCTGCATGCTGGACAAAAATGTTGTCCTGAATGCACCTCAAGAAATCTGCTCCCTCAATTCTTTTCATACTAAAACTATCCTCGTTAACATCGGGGTGATTCATATACCCTACTATTACTGCCCTATTGTTCTTGCACTGCTCAGAGACTTGCCTACTTATCTGCTCCTCTATCTCCCTCTGACTATTTGGCTGTCGAGATCACACTCCCAGCAGTGGTTCCTTAGCTGAATCCATATCGCCTCACTTGATGAACCTTCCAACATATCATCCCTCCTCACAGCTGCAAAAGATTCCTTGACCAGAATTGTCAATCCCCTCCTTTCTTAACCCCCTCCCTATTGCGTCTGAAAACCCGGTAACCAGGAACGTTGAGTTGCCATTCCTGTCCCACCTTAAGCCATGTTTCTGTAATAACTATGATATCATACTGCCACATGTCTATCTTTGCCCTCCGCTCATCTGCTTTATTTGCAGAACTCCATACATTGAAATAGATACCCTTGAGCACTGCCAAACCGTTTTTTCATTTTCTCACCCTCATTTCCTCTGTCTTCCAGACTCATCCATTAATTTGCCACCTTCCATTTTCATTTCTGATTTTTTCCCAGCTGAGTCGACCCTCAGGTCCCCCACCTCCCTGCTAAACTAGTTTAAACCCTCCCCAACAGCACTAGCAAAACGTTCCGCAAGGAGCCCAGTCCTGGCTCTGTTCACGTGCAACCCGTCCGGTCTGTAAAGGTCCCATCTCCCCCAGAGCCGGTCCCAGTATGCCAGGAATATGAATCCCTCCCTCCTGCATCATCTTTCCAGCAACACATTCGTCTGCCTTATCTTTCTATTTCTATACTAAGTTGCACCTGGCACTGGGAGTAATCTGGAGAATTCTACTTTTTGACTATGTTTGAGGTCCTGCTTGCTAATTTCTTCCCTCGCTCCCTAAATTCTGACTGCAAGACCACATCCCTCTTTCTACCTCTGTCGTTGGTTCCCATGTGGACCACGACTTCTGGCTGTTCCCCTCCTCATTCAAGATGCTCTGCAGTCGCTGAGTGACATCCTTGACCCTGGCACCTGGGAGACAACACACCATCCTGGATTCACGTCTGTGGCCACAGAAACGCCAGTCTGTTCCCCTGACTATTGACTCACCTATCACTATGGCTCTTCCAGTCATCCCTGTATGCCGCTCTGCAGCTTAGCCACCCGTGGTGCCATGGACTTGCTGTGGCTGCACTCCCCAGGTGAAGCATCACTTTCCTCAGTATTCAGAACTGAATACCTGTTGGAGAGTAAGATGCACTCAGGGGTCTCCCCCACTACCTGCCTGATAATTTTTGACTGCCTGCTGATCACCAATTCCCTCTCTCCCTGCATGCTCTTCAGCAGTGTGGTGACCACATCTATGAACATGCTAAAGCTGAATAAACTGGTATATGAGAAGGAAGAACGTGCAGGGTTCCGGGAAGAAGGCAGGGAATGGGATTAGGTGAATTGTGCATTCGGAGAGCCGGTGCAGACACGACTGGCTGAATAGTTCCTTCTGTGCTGTAATAACACTGCAATGGGGAATCTCAGATGGGTGTAATGGTGGAGAATGGGGGATCCATGGCGGGAAAGAGAAGTTGTCCTGTGGGAACCGGAATCTTAGCAGGGACTCTCCGACAACCTGTCCGGCTGGAAGGCATACAGGAAATATCCTCCCTGCCTCCTCCTCAGGTAGCCTCCGGATTCCTGGTGCCAATGCCTGTGTCCTCATGATGGTGATGATATGAAGGATGCAGCAGAACACCATGAACTAGGACACCTGCTCCAGTGTGTACTGGAGGACTCCACCCGAGCGGATCAGACATCGGAAGCATTGCTTCATCACACCGATGATCTGTTCCACCATGTTCCTGGTGATTCCATTGCTCACATTATACACATGGTAATTTTGTGAGGTTGGTTGGTGTGGGATGTGTTTTGGGGGTGTAGAAACATGAGCTGTGTCTGGAGGAATTTCCTTTGCCTCTGAGAAGCCGCATTCTGGTTCTGCAAGGAGCCCCGGAGTATTGGGACCGGCTGACTGCTTTAGAATGAAGGTATCCTTGCTGCTTCCAGGATAGTGGACATTCACCAACATGATGTACTGGGCATGCTCACACACCAACTGTACATTAATGGAGTGAGAGTGCTTCCAGTTCCTGTACCTCTCCCCGTTGACATGGGGGCCCCGCAGAGCTACCTACACCATTAGGAATCCCGCTATCCTGACAAAGCCACGGGATCACTCATCCTGCTTCTCCCTGCTGAGGAAGAAAATGATGACATAGATGGTTACCCTCACCTCCCAGAATTATCAATGGACAACACACAGGCCTCGCAACTACTGTTCAGTTAGTTTAACATCATTGGTGAGTCAGGTTTTAGAAGCTATAATCAGGGAAAAATCAACACACACTTGGAGAGGTTTGAGTTATTTAAGGATTGTCAGCACGGATTTCTAAAAAGGCAGATCATGCTTGACTGAACGAATTGAATTTATTTCGATGATCTGAGAAGGTTGATGAAGGGAATGTGGTGGATGTTGTATGCATGGATTTTATGAAATTGTTTGATGAACAACCACACAAAAGCTTGGTTAACAAAATTGAATCTCAGGAATAGCATCCATTTGGATCAAAAATTGTCCAAATGACAGAAAAAAGAGAAATGTGTTAAATGGTTGTTTTTCAGACTGGAGGATGGTAGACAGTGATGTTTCCCAATGGTCAGTGCGAGGAATACTGTGCTTTTTTTTTTGCTACATATAAATGACATGGATCTTGGAATACAGAGAATAATTTGCATTTTTTCTGATGATTGCAATCTTGGAGGATGTCACAAACCACCTGCAACATGATATAGATCGGCTAGCAGAATGGACAGAGAAGTGGCAGGTAGAACTTAATAAAGAGGAGTGTGATGTGATTTATTTTGTCAGTTGGAAAAGGAAGGCAATATAGACTTAATGACACAGTTCTAATGATTGTGCAGGAACACAGGGACCTGGGGCTCCATATGTATTAATCTTTGAAGGTGCCAGGACATATTAGGAGGGTGTTTAGCAAATCATATCAGATATTGGGATTCATCATTAGAGGCAAAGATACAAAATAAGGGAAGTTATGCGGAACCTTCATAAAGCTTTGGTTAGACACCAACTCGAGAACTGTGTACAGCTCTGGTCACCACACTGCAGGAAGGATGTGAAAGTCCCTGAGAGGGTGTAGAGGAGATTTACCAGAATGATTCCAGGGATGGGAGTTTAGTTACAAAGTGAGTATGGAGAAGATGGAGTTGTTCTCCTGGTGTAAAGGAGATTGAGAGAGATTTGATAGAGGTGTACATGATTATGATGGACTTAGATAAGATAGACAAGGAAAAGCTGTTCCCATTAACTGATGAAACACAGACTAGGGGACACAGATGGAAGGTTTCAGGTAAGAGATACAGGGGGAATATGAGGAAGAACCTTTTTACACAGTGGATGGTAATGAGCTGGAACTCACTGCCCATGTGGGTGGTGGAAGCTGAGACAATCAATGATTTCAAAAGGAAACTGGATGGACACCTGAAGGGAATGAACTTGCAGGGATACGGGAATTGAGCGGGGAAGTGGAACTGACTGGATTGTTCCAAAAACAGCTGGCATGCAGAGGCTGAATGGCCTCCTTCTGTGTTGTAAATGACTATCGATTTCTACCACTCTCTGTTGGATATGTCTCCTGCTCCTGCCTGGAACGATCCAGATACATAGACGGTCAATGAAACTGTGACCTTAACGGCCACTGACAACTCCGTCCTAACCCTGGTGTGAGGCTCCAGGTTGTGTTACAGGAAGTGACACAGCTCTGTGACCACCTCCTTATTGAATCAGAGTCATCTCAAACACTGCTCCTGGGATAGGTGCAGGTAGGAAAAGTGCTCTTGGAAAACCCGGGGTGGGTAGTGCACAGCCCCCTCCTCCTCCCTCTTTACAGAGCTTCCCCTCTCTGCAGCCTCTGCTCCATTTGTTGGTCATGTGACAGACCCAGTTTCACTGCAACTACAGTCCCCATACCTCGTCCAGAGTTGGGTCACCAAATCTACTGTCCTCCCTGCATGTCTGCAGCAGCTCACAACACAACCTCCAGAAAACCATCCACAGCACCTCCACTAACTTTACAATAGCAGAAGTAAGTCAAAAGCCCCTCACCTGTCAGTTGGATGCCTGGTCCTTTCAAATTCATCCTTTGAATGTATGTTCAACTGAGAGTTCAACTGAGCGGTCATTGGACATGCACTGACCAAGTTTCAAAGAAGTACATCAAAGCTGCTGCTATGGTACATTGACATCACTTTCAAATCCACCCTCAAAGGAACAACACATACAAGGTACAATTGAGCTAGAGCCCTGCCCAGCTTGGGACAGTGTGCAGGCCACAGTAGAAGTGTCCGGCTGTGAAGACCACGCGAACAGCACATAGATGACACGACTGGGCTGGAGCACCGCCCAGCATGGGATATTGTGCAGACCGCACTGGAAGTGGCCGGCTGTGCGATTCACATCTCTTTATGAATCCCAGCTTCTGTACCGACAGCAGCAGTTTTGCTGCAGAGTCTATAATCCTGGCTCGGGACACATACAGAGGGAAATAAATTCACTTTACAAGGAGAACAGAAAAAAGAGTGAAGTCGAAAGATTTGCAGGTTATGTGAAATGGACAGGGGAAAGTGAATAAATGGAGGGGTGATGCCATGGAGAGATTCAAACACACGAATGAGAATATTAAAATTAAGGTGCTGCCAGACCGGGAGCCAATGGAGATCAGTGAGCACAGGGGTGATTGGTGATCGGGATTTGGTGTGAGATCGGATGCAGGCAGCAGAGTTCTGGATGGGCTGTGGTTTATGGAGGTTTATAACTGGGAGGGTGACCATGATAGAATTGGAATAGTCAACTGTGTATTTAACTGTGATGTGGATGAGGGTTTACGCAGTAGAGAGGCTGAGGCAGAGGTGGAGATGGGTGATATCACAGAGATGGTTTTCAGCAGGGTTGGTGATGGAAAGAATATGGAGATGAACTCAGCTCAGGTTTAAATATAACACAGAAGTTGTAAACTGTCTGGTTCAAGCTCAGATATTGGGCAGGGTGGAGTATGTGCTTCCCAGATAGGGGATGGAGTTTGTGATGGAGACCAATGACACTGGCTTCAGTCTTCCCAAAATTTACATTACAGAACAGTATTTCAGTGAAACAGTGTTTAAAGATCTCCTGGCCTGAAATAGAGACAGCAACAGCAGCAAAGATGAGAGAGTAAATGACAAGAACTGTAATACAGTTCACAATGGTTTGTTGAGCTAATAGCTGGAGATATTCACCAGGCATACAACGGCAACAAGAAGGGCAGAGTAAATTACAGGAGCAGTAATGCAGTCAAACATGGTTTAAAGAATTAATAGCTAGATAGAGAGACTTACCAGGGACACCAATAATAGCCAGGATGGGATAGTAAATGTATTGAATAATCTTCAGTGCGAGATAGATGCGAGTGTTAATTGAGTACCGATCATAATATGTAGAAAGATAGTAAAGATCCGAGGATAAACTCCTGTCCATTGTTGTAACATTCCCATCTATTGTTCTCAGATTCTGACCCATTGTTGTAACATTCCAATCTATTGTTCTCAGATTCTGACCCATTGTTGTAACATTCCAGTCTTTTGTTCTCAGATTCTAACCTATCCTCTCTCTATCTCTCTGGAGCAGCTGATCTCTGAAAGTGCCGGGGCTGATGTTCCCACTGACACTATGGAATAACACATTGAAAGAATCCCCTTATTAATAGGAGATGGAAAACGTCCAGTGACACAATTAGGGTCCATGGAGACTGACATTAATTACAGTCACGGAACAAACAAATTCAGTTAACCCTTTTCAATCCAACACTTTAGTACCACAATAAAGTTGAATATTTATCCAGTCTGGATGGGATGTATGGGGGTTGCTGAGGGAAGCAATGGTGGAAATAGCCGAGGCACTGGCCAGAATATTCCAATCCCCTTGGATATGGGCGTGATGAGAGGTTTCCACAGGCTCACCACTCTTTGGGTGAAGAAACGTCTCCTCATCTCAGTCCTGAAGGTTTTACCCCATATCCTTAGACTATAACCGTGGTTCGGGAGTCCCCCACCATCGGGAACATCCTTCCTGCATCTACCCTGTCAAGTCATGTTGGAATGTTATAGGTTTCGATGAGATCCCTCCTCACTCTTCTGAATTCCAGTGAATATAATCCTAACCGACTCAATCTCTCCTCCTACGACAGTCCTACCACCCCAGAAATCAGTCTGGTAAAACTCTACTGCACTCCCTCTATAGCAAGAACATTCCAAGTGTGGCCTCACAAAGGCTCTGTATAATTGCAGCAAAACATCCCTACTCCTGTACTCGAATCCTGTCTCTATGAAGGCCAACATACATTCTCCTTTTTCTACCGCCTGTTGCACCTGCATGCTCACCTTCAGTGACTGGTGTACGAGAACACCCAGGTCTCGCTGCGTATTCCCCTCTCTCAGTTTATAGCCGTTCAGATAATAATCTGCCTTCCTGTTTTTGCTAGTAAAGTGGATAACTTCACATTTATCCACATTATACTGCATCTGCCGTGCATTTGCCCACTCACTCAACTTGCCCAAATCACCCTGAAGCCTCTCTGCATCCTCCTCACAACTCACCCTCGCACTCAATTTTGTATCATCTGCAAATTTGGAGATATTACATTTAGTTTCCTCATCTAAATCATTAATATATATTGTGAATAGTTGGGGTCCTAGCTCCGATCCCTGCGGTACCCCACTAACCACTGTCTGACATTGAGAAAAAGATCCGTATGTTCCAATGCTTTGTTTCCTGTCTGCCAACCAATTTTCTATCCGTCGCAATACACTACCCCCAGTCTCGTCCACTTTAATTTTACATGCTAATCCCTTACGTGGAACTTTGTCGAGAGCCTTCTGAAAGTGCAAATAAACCACACCCACTGGCTCCCCCACATCAACTCTACTGGTTACATCCTCGAAGAATTCGAGCAGATTTATCAAGCATGATTTCCCTTTCATAAATCCACGCTGACTCTTCCCGATTCTCCTGTTCTCTAAGTGCTCTGCTGCAAAATATTTAATAATGGACTCCAGGATTTTCCCCACGACCGATGTCAGGCTGAATGGTATATAATTCCCTGCTTTCTCTCTACCTCCCATTTTTAATAGTGGGGTAACATTAGCTACCTTCCAATCTGTAGGAACTGTTCCAGAGTCCATAGAATCTTGGAGGATGACCACCAATGCATCCGCTATTTCTAGGGCCACAACCTTAAGTACTCTGGGATGTAGATTACCAGGCCCTGGGGATTTATCGGCCTTCAATACCATCTCCATCCCCAACACCATTTCTCCACTAATACTGATTTCTTTCAGTTCCTCTCTCTCACTCAACCCTGTATTCACCAACATTTCTGGTATGATATTTGTGTCCTCCTTTGTGAAGACAGAACTAAAGTTTGCATTTAGTTGGTCAGCCATTTCTTTGTTTCTCAGAATACATTCCCCTGTTTCTGACTGTAACGGACCTACATTTGTCTTCGCCAATATTTTCCGCTTCACATACTTTTACAGTCAGTTTTTATGTTCCCCGTAAGCTTACTCTCATACTCCATTTTCCCCTTCTCAATCAATCCCTTGGTGCTCCTTTGCTGAGTTTTAAACTGCTCCCAATCCTCAGGTCTGTTGTTTTTTCCTGGAAAATTTATATGCCTCATCCTTGGATCTAATGCTATCTCTAATTCTCCTTGTAAGCCATGATTTGGCTCCCTTTTTCGTTTTACTTTTGCGCCAGACAGGGATAAACAATTGTTGCAGTTCATCCATGCGCTCTTTGAATGTTTGCCATTGCCTATCCAGGGTCATCTCTTTAAGTAACGTTTCCCAATGTATCATCGACACCTCATGCCTCATACCTTCGTAGCTTACTTTATTAAGATTCACGACCCTAATCTCAGAATCAACTAGGTCACTCTCCATCATGATGAAGAATTTTATCATATTATGGTCGTTCATCCCCAAGGGATGTGGCACAACTAGATTGTCAATTATTCCTCTCTCATTACACAATAACCAGTCTAGCATGGCCTGTTCTCCAGTTGGTGCCTCAAAGAATTGGTGCTTAAAACCATTCCGTATATTCTCCAGGAATTCCTCCACAATGTATTCTGACCAATTTGATTTACCCAATCTATATGCAGATTCAAGAAACCCATAATTACAGATGTTCCTTTATCGCATGCGTCTCTAATTTCCTGTTCAATGCCATTCCCAAATTCAGCACTACAGGCTGGGGGTCTATATGCAACCCCCACCATGGTTTTTTGCCCCTTCGTGTTTGTCAACTCTACCCATACATATTCGACATCGTCAGATCTAATATCCTGCCTCACTATTGCGTTCATTTCCTCTTTAACCAGCATGCAACTCCACCAAGGGTGGAGATAGGGCGTTTTACTGATGGTGTGAATATTTGGTAGGAAACTCATCTCAAGGCATCTCAAGGTTAACTATGTAACCGAGTATGTGAACTGTTTTGGTTAGTCTCAAACATTTACAAAGGAGAGGAATGAAGTGTGTAACAAGGAAATGTTTGGAGCAGAGACAGAAAACAATGACTTCAATCTTCTCAATATTTAATTGGAATTGCAGATGTGTGAGGTAATACATCTTGAAAGGATGAATGAGGAGAGACAATACAAGTTAAATGGTGTAACTATAAAGCAGGTGAAATAACAGAGACACTTGGGGTGTTTGTACACAAATCTTTGAAGGTGGCAGGAAAGTTTAACTAGACAGTTAATAAATATATGGGATCCTAGGGTTTATAAATAGAGGCAAAAAGAACAAAAGCAAGGACATTATGTAAAAAATATATATAAAATACTAGTTCAGCTGCACCTGGAGTCTTGTGTCGAATCCTGGGAACCACACTTTAAAAAGGACATGAAGCCTTCAGAGAGGGCACTAGAATTTGTCTAGGCATGAGAGATTACAGTTGTGCAGCTGGGGTTGTTCTGCTTAGAGCAGGAAACTTTCAGAGGATATTTGACTGAGGTGTTTAACATTAGGAAGGGTTCAGATAAATTAAATAAAGAGAAACTGTTTCCACTTTCCAAGGGGCCGTTAACCAGAGACACAGATTTAAGGCGATTGATAAAAGAAGCAGATATGAGGATTTTTGTTTCTGAGTGGTTTGGATTTGGGAGGCACTGTCTGATAGGCTGATGGATACAGATTCAATAATAGATCCCAAAAGGGAATTGGATAAATATCCGAAGCAGAAAGAAATTCAAGAATATAGTGAAAGAGTCAGGGAGTGGGACTAACTGGATTGCTCTTTGAAAGGGTCAGCACAGACTTGATGGGCCGAATGGCCTCATTCAGTCTAATCTATTCTATGATTCTATGATTGCTCCTGCCTGTACTTTCACAATATTCCGATCCTTTCAACATGCGTTTGAGAAAGTACCGCATAACAACGACACAGGTAGGAAGAGAGATGGGGATTAAAGACAGAAATTCAGGGAGCTAGGGTGGAAGCTGAGAGCGAGAACAAACAGAGTTGTTATCTCTGGGTTGTTGCCCGTGCCACGTGATAGTGAAGCGAGGAATAGGGAGAGAGAGGAGTTGAACACGTGGCTGCAGGGATGGTGTAGGAGGGAGGGTTTTGGTTTCCTGGATAGTTGGGGTTTTTCTGGAGTAGGTGGGACCTCTACAAACAGGATGGTCTTCACCTGAACCAGAGGGGTACCAATATCCTGGGGGGGAGATTTGCTAGTGCTCTTCGGGGGTGGGGGGGGGGGTTTAAACTAATTCAGCAGGGGAATGGGAACCTAAATTGTAGTTCCAGTGTACAGGATGTTGAGAGTAGTGAGGTCAGGGATAAGGTGACCAGGACGCAAGAGGGCACTGGCAAGTAAGAACCTGGTTAAAGTGTGTCTAGTTCAATGCCAGGAGCATCCGGAATAAGGTGGGTGAGCTTGCAGCATGGGTTGGTACCTGGGATCTCGATGTAGTGGCCATTTCGGAGACATGGGTAGAGCAGGGGCAGGAATGGATGTTGCAGGTTCCGGGATTTTGATGTTTCAGGAAGAACAGAGAAGATGGTAAAAGAGGCAGGGGCGGGGGGGGTGGGGGGGTGGCATTGCTGATCAAGGAGAGTGTTACAGCGGCAGAAAGGACGTTTGAGGACTCGTCTACTGAGGTAGTATGGGCCGAGGTTAGAAACAGGAGAGAGGTCACCCTGTTGGGAGTCTTCCATAGACCTCCGAATAGTTCAAGAGATGTAGAGGAAAGGATAGCGAAGATGATTCTCGACAGGGGCGAGAGTAACAGGGTAGTGGTTATGGGGGACTTTAACTTTCCAAATATTGACTGGAAATACTATATTTCGAGTACTTTAGATGGGTCAGTTTTTGTCCAGTGTGTGCAGGAGGGATTTCTGACACAGCATGTAGACAGGCCAACCAGGGGCGATGCCACATTGGATTTGGTACTGGGTAATGAACCCGGCCAGGTGTTCGATTTAGATGTAGGTGAGCACTTTGGTGATAGTGATCACAATTCGGTTAGGTTTACCTTAGCGATGGGCAGGGACAGGTATATACCGCAGGGCAAGAATTATAGCTGGGGGAAAGGAAATTATGATGCGATTAGGCAAGATTTAGGATGTGTAGGATGGGGAAGGAAACTGCAGGGGATGGGCACAATAAAAATGTGGAGCTTATTCAAGGAGCAGCTACTGCGTGTCCTTGATAAGTATGTACCTGTCAGGCAGGGAGGAAGTTGTCGAGCGAGGGAGCCGTGGTTTAATAAAGCAGTTGAAGCGCTTGTCAAAAGGAAGAAGAAGGCTTATGTTAGGATGAGGTGTGAAGGCTCAGTTAGGGCGCTTGAGAGTTACATGCGAGCCAGGAAGGATCTAAAGGGAGAGCTAAGAAGAGCAAGGAGAGGACACGAGAAGTCATTGGCGGATAGGATCAAGGAAAACCCTAAGGCTTTCTATAGGTATATCAGGAGTAAAAGAATGACTAGAGTTAGATTAGGGCCAATCAAGGATAGTAGTGGGAAGTTGTGTGTGGAATCAGAGGAGATAGGGGAAGTGTTAAATGAATATTTTTCGTCAGTATTTACAGTAGAGAAAGAAAATGTTGTCGAGGAGAATACGGAGATTCAGACTACTAGGCAAGATGGGTTTGAGGTTCACAAGGAGGAGGTGTTAGCAATTTTGGAAAGTGTGAAAATAGATAAGTCCCCTGGGCCAGATGGGATTTATCCTAGAATTCTCTGGGAAGCCAGGGAGGAGATTGCAGAGCCTTTGTCCTTGATCTTTATGTCGTCATTGTCGACAGGATTAGTGCCGGAAGACTGGAGGATAGCAAATGTTGTCCCCTTGTTCAAGACGGGGAGTAGAGACAGCCCTGGTAATTATAGACCTGTGAGCCTTACTTCGGTTGTGGATAAAATGTTGGAAAAGGTTAGAAGAGATAGGATTTATAATCATCTTGAAAAGAATAAGTTCATTAGCGATAGTCAGCACGGTTTTGTGAAGGGTAGGTCGTGCCTCACAAACCTTATTGAGTTTTTCGAAAAGGTGACCAAACAGGTGGATGAGGGTAAAGCAGTGGATGTGGTGTATATGGATTTCAGTAAGGCGTTTGATAAGGTTCCCCACGGTAGGCTATTGCAGAAAATACAGAAGTATGGGGTTGAAGGTGATTTAGAGCTTTGGATCAGAAATTGGCTAGCTGAGAGAAGACAGAGGGTGGTGGTTGACGGCAAATGTTCATTCTGGAGTTTAGTTACTAGTGGTGTACCGCAAGGATCTGTTTTCGGGCCACTGCTGTTTGTCACTTTTATAAATGACCTGGATGAGGGTGTAGAAGGGTGGGTTAGTAAATTTGCGGATGACACGTAGGTCGGTAGAGTTGTGGATAGTGCCGAAGGATGTTGTAGGGTACAGAGGGACATAGATAGGCTGCAGAGCTGGGCTGAGAGATGGCAAATGGAGTTTAATGCGGAAACGTGTGAGGTGATTCATTTTGGAAGGAGTAACCGGAATGCAGAGTACTGGGCTAATGGGAAGATTCTTGGTAATGCAGATGAACAGAGAGATCTTGGTGTCCAGGGACATAGATCCCTGAAAGTTGCTACCCATGTTAATAGGGCTGTTAAGAAGGCATATGGTGTGTTAGCTTTTATTAGTAGGGGGATCGAGTTTCGGAGCTACGAGGTCATGCTGCAGCTTTACAAAACTCTGGTGAGGCCGCACCTGGAGTATTGCGTGCAGTTCTGGTCACCACATTATAGGAAGGATGTGGAAGCTTTGGAAAGGGTGCAGAGGAGATTTACTAGGATGTTGCCTGGTATGGAGGGAAGGTGTTACGAGGAAAGGCTGAGGGACTTGAGGTTGTTTTCGTTAGAGAGAAGGAGGAGGAGAGGTGACTTAATAGAGACATATAAGATAATCAGAGGGTTAGATAGGGTGGATAGTGAGAGTCTTTTTCCTCGGATGGTGATGGCAAACACGAGGGGACATAGCTTTAAGTTGAGGGGTGATAGATAGAGGACAGATGTTAGAGATAGTTTCTTTACTCAGAGAGTAGTTGGGGCGTGGAACGCCCTGCCTGCAACAGTAGTAGACTCGCCAACTTTAAGGGCATTTGAATGGTCATTGGATAGACATATGGATGAAAATGGGATAGTGTAGGTTAGATGGTTTCACAGGTCGGCGTAACATCGAGGGCTGAAGGGCCTGTACGGCGCTGTCATGTTCTAATTCTATTTCTAATAACAGCCATGTTTCCAATTTAGAAACACATGAGATTAAAGGACCAATATCAGCCGTGACTCAGTTTGTATCTCTCTCCCCTTTCAGTCACAAGCTTCTAGGATCAAGTGTCACTGCAGGACTTGATCACAAGAATCAATGCTGACATTGCAGTGCAGTACTGAGGGTGTGTTGCACTGTCAGAGGTGCAGTCTATCGAATGAAACTTTAAACCAAGTTGCAGTCTGTCCTCTCAGGTGGATGTTAAAGATCCCACCGCACTATGTAGAAGCAGAGCAAGGGAATTATTCCCGTTGTCCTGGTCAATATTTCTCCTTCAATCAACATCACAAAAACTGATCTGATCATCATCACATTGCTGCTTGTGGGATCTTGCTGTTCAGAAATTGTCTGCCCTGTTTCCTACATTACAAGTGTGACTACACTTTGGAAAGTCCTCATTTGTTGTAAATCACTTTGGGACATGCAGTCGTCATTCAAGGCGCTATATCAATGAAAGTCTTTTATTTTCAATGGCAGCATGCAGGAAATTAGCTCAGTGACAGAAAGCAGGCAGTAGTGGAGAATGGTTATTGTTCAGTCTGGAGGGAAGTACACAGTGGGGTTCCCCACGGTCACTGTTGGGATCACTGTTGCTGTATGTTAATGCAATGGGCTTGTGTACAGAGGGGATAATGTCAAAGTTTCCAGATGACAGAAAAGTTGGAAATGTTAATACACAGTGAGAAGGATAGTAACAGACTTCAGGATGATGGAGACTGACTGGTGAAATGTGAAGGAACATGGCAGATGTAATTTAAGTGATATGTTTTTGCAGGAAGCGTAAGGGAAGGCAATATAAACAAATGGGTATTGTTTAAATGAGGAGACAGGAACAGAACAACTTGGAGTGTATTTACACAGATCTTTGAAGGTCGCACGAAAAGTTGAGAATATTATTCACCGATGTTCAAACTTATGACAGAGGCCAGGTAGACAATTCTATTGAGAACCAAGCTGAATATAGAGGGTCCAGAGGGGAAGTGAAAAAGCAAATAACAGAAGCAAAGAGAGAGCATGAAAAGAGACTGGCAGCTAGCATTAAAGAAAATTCCAATGTTTTATGCAAACATATAAATCGTAAAAAGGGTAGTAAAAGCAGGAATGGGGCTGACTCAGCACCAGAAATGGGATTTACACATGGAGGCAGAGGGCATAGCTGAGGTACTAAATAAATACTTTGCATCTGTCTTTAACAAGGAAGATGATATGGAATCCTTTCCTTTATTGGTCGAGGTATAGAATATAAGAGTAGGGAGGTTATGCTGGAACAGTAATACTCATAGCTTAGGCCACATCTTGAGTACTGTGTGCAGTTCTGGTCACCTCATTACAGAAAGGATGTAATTGTACTAGAGAGGGTACTGAGGAGATTTATGAGGATGTTGCCAGGACTGGAAAAGTGCAGCTATGAGGAAAGATTGGGTAAGCTGAGCTTGTTCTCCTTGGAACAGAGAAGGCTGAGGGGAAATCTGATTGAAATGTACAAAATGTTGAGGGGCCTGGTTAGAGTGGAGGTGAAGGGTCTATTCCCCTTAGCAAAGAGGTCAGTGACAAGGGGGCATAGATTTAAAGTGATTGGTAGGAAGATTATAAGTGAGCTGCGAATTTTATTTTTCACCCAGCGGGTGGTGGGAGTCTGGAACTCACTGTCCGAAAGGGTAGTTGAGGCAGAAACGCACAACTCATTCAAAAGGTGTCTGGATAGGCACCTCAAGTGCTGTAATCAATCAAATGCTGGAAGTTAGGATCGGAATGGATGGATCGTTTTACAGACAGCATAGACACGATGGGCCAAGTGGTCTCTCTCTGTGCCATAAACTTTCTATGGTTCTAAGATGCAACCCAGGCAATATTGAAAGAGGAGGTAAGTCAGACACTAGTGGGGTTTAAAATTGATAAAGAGGAAGTATTAGATAGGCTGTCTGGACTTAAAGTGGACAAGGCACCAGGACCAGATGGGATGTATCCAAGGATACTGAGGGAAGTGAGGGTGGAAATCACAGAGGCACTGGACATAATTTTTCAGTCTTCCTTGGACTCGGGGTGATGCCAGAGGACTGGAGAATTGTAAACGTAACACCCGTGATCAAAAAAGGGTGTAAAGATCAACCCAGCAACAACAGACCAGTCAGTTTAACTACAGTGGTGGGAACACTTCTAGAAAAAATAATTTTGGGCAAAATCAATAATCACATGGACATATGCGAGTTAATTAAGCAAGCCAGCATGGATTTCTTAAGGGAAAATCATGTTTAACTAACTTGATGGAGTTTTTTGAAGTGGTAACAGAGAGAGTTGATAAGGGTAATGCTGTTGATGTGGTAAACATGGATTTTCATATAACAGTCTACTCAGTTTCAATGGAACCTGCCTCCACCACACTCAGGCAGTGCATTCCAGACTTTTAACCAGTCACTGCGAGCAAAAACATTTTAACACAGTGCCACACAACAGACCTGTGAGCAAACTTGCAGCTCATGGAATAAAAGGGACGGGGGTTGCAACATGGATACGAAATTAGCTGAGTGACAGGAAACAAAGAGTAGTGGTTAATAGATGTGTTTCAGGCTGGAGGAAGGTTTGTGGTGGAGTTCCCCAGGGATCAGTGTTCGGATCCTTTGTTTTCCTGATATATATTAATGACCGACACCTTGGTGTACAGGCAACAATTTCAAAGTTTACAGATGATATGAAACTGGAAGCATTGTGAACTGTGAGGAGGATAGTGAAGAACTTCAAAAGGACATTGAAATGTTGCTGGAATGGGAAGACAGGTGGCAGATGAAGTTCAATGCAGAGAAACGTGAAGTGATTCATTTTGGTAGGAAGAACATGGAGAGACAATGTAAAATAAAGGTTACAATTCTAAAGGGGGTGAAGGAGCAGATCAACCTGGGTGTATACGTGCATAAGTCATTGAAGGTGGCAGGACAGGTTGAGTGAGCATTTAATAAATCATATAAGCCCATAGGCTTTATTAATAGGGACATAGAGTACAAGAGCAAGGATGCTATATTGAACTTGCATAAGACGCTACTTCGGCCTCAGCTGGAGTATTGCATCCAGTTCTGGGCACCACACTTGAGGAAAGACGTGAGGGCATTGGAGAGAGTGCAGAAAAGATTCACGAGAATGATACCCAGGATGAGGAATTTCAGTTATGAAGATAGATTGGAGAAGTTAGGACTGTTTTCCTTGGAGAAGGCTGAGAGTTGGTTTATTAGAGGTTTCAAAAATCATGATGTGTCTGGACAGAGTAGACAGAGAGAAACTGTTCCCACTCGTGAAAGGATCAAGAACGAGAGGGCACAGATTTAAAGTAATGGGTAAAAGGTTCAAAGACGACATGAGGAAAAGCTTTTTTCACACAGTGAAACAGGGTCTGGAATGCACTGCCTGAGAGTGTGGTGGAGGCAGGTTCAACTGAGGCTGAATAGACTTTAATCTGAGAAGGAAGAGTGTGCAGGTTACATGGAGAATGCAGGGAACGGCATTCGGTGAATTGTTCATTCAGAGAGCCAGTGCAGACACGAAAAGCTGAATTGGTCCTTCTGTAATATATTAATTCTGATTGTTTCATAGCAGGATGGTGACCAAGGGGACGCTGTGATGAGGCGTGTCAGATGGGTGTAATGGTGGAGAATGGGGGATCCATGGAGGGAAAGGGAAGTTGTCCTATGGGAGCTCGAATCTTAGCAGGGTCTCTCCGACAGCCTGTCCGGCTGGAAGGCATCCAAGAAATATCCTTCCTGCCTCCTCCTCCTGAGGTAGCCTCCGGATTCCTGATGCCAATGCCTGTGTCCTCATGATGATGATGATGTGAATGGTGCAGCAGAACACCATGAACTTTGACACCTGCTCCAGTGTGTACTGGAGGGCTCCCCCGAGCGGTTCAGTTATCAGAAACATTGCTTCATCACACCGATGGTCTGTTCCACCATGTTCCTGGTGACTCCATTGCTCACATTATACACATGTTAATTGTGTGAGGTTGGTTGGCGGTGGGGGTGGTTTGAGGATGTAGAAACATGAGCCGTGTCTAGAGGGGGGTTAATTTGTCTCCGATGAACCACATTCTGGTTCTGCATGGAGCCCCGAAGTGTTAGGACCGGCTGACTGCTTCAGAATGGAGTTATGGTGGCTGCTGCGAGGTTAGTGGGCATGCTCACACACCAACTGTACATTAATGGAGTGAGAGTTCTTTCAGTCCCTGTACCTCTCCCTGTTGATATGGGGGCCCGGCAGAGCCACCTACACCATCAGGAATCCCGCTATCCTGACAAAGCCACTGGATCTCTCATCCAGCTTCTCCCTGATGAGGGAGAAAATGATGAGATAGATGGTCACCCTCACCTCACTGAATTATCAATGGACAACACACAGGCCTCGTAACTACTGATCAGTTAGTTTAACATCAGTGGTGAGTAAGGTTTTAGAAACAATAATCAAGGGAAGACACTATCAACACACACTTATAGAGGTTTGAGTTAATTAAGGATTGTCAGCATGGATTTTTTTAATAGGAAGATCATGCTTTACTAATTTAATAGAATTGTTTGATGATGTATCAGATAACAATGATGAAGGGAATGTGGTGGATGCTGTTTATAAAGGTTTTTTAAAAAGCGTTTGATAAGGTGCCACATAAAAGGCTGGTGAACAAAACTGAGCTTCATGAAATTGAAGGGTCGGTGTCCAATTGAATCAAAAATTGGCTTCAGGACAGAAAACAGAGAATTGTTTGAAATGTTTGTTTTTCAGACTGGAGAATGGTAGATAATGGGTGTTCCCCGAGGATCTGTGCTAGGACCTCTGCTTTTTTTTGCTATACATAAATGACTTCGATCTTGGAAATCAGAGTGGAGTCTCACAATTTGCCGATGATACCAAATTTGGAGGACAGGCAAACAGTGAGGATGATACAAACTGTCTGCAACAGGACACGGATAGAAAGGCAGAATGGGCAGAGAAGTGGCAGATCGAATTTAATACACAGGAGTGTGAGGTGATGAATTTTGGCAGAAGGGATAGTGTCAGGCGATGCAGACAGAATGGTACAGTTCTTCAGTATGTGCAGGAACAGACGGACCTGTGTGTGGATGTGTATAAATCTTTGAAGGTGGCAGGACATATTGAGAGAGTGATGACAAAGCATATGAGACCTCGGGATTCATAAATAGAGGAATAGAGAACAAAAGCAGGGAAATTATGCTTAAAATGTATATAGCTCTGGTTAGGCCCCAAGTGGGGTATTGTGAACAGTTCTGTTCACCACACTTTAGGAAGGATGTGAGGGCCATTGAGAGGGTGCAGTGGATATTTACCAGAATGGTTCCAGGGTTGGGGGATTTTAGCAACAAGGTTAGTCTGGAAAAAACTGGGATTGTTCTCCCTGGGGTAAAGAAGATTGCGGGAATATTTACTAGAAGTGTGCAAGATTGTGACAGAATCACAGAAAATCACAGATTAATTGCAGCACAGAAGGAGGCCATTCGGCCCATCATATCAGCACCGGCTCACTGAGTGAGCAATTCACTTAGTGTCTATTTCCCATAACCCTGTACATTATTCCTTTTCAGGTCACGAAATAATTCCCTTTCCAATGCCTGAAGTGAACCTGCCTCCATCGCACTCTCAGACAGTGCAATCCAGAATCGAACCACTCACTGTACAAAAATGTTTTCCTCATGCTCGCATTGTTTTCTTTAAACAAGTACATTAAATCTGTGCCCATCCATTTTTGATCCTTTGACAAATGGGAACAGTTTCTCCCCACCTAATCTGTCCAGACCCCTCATGATTTTGACAGGTTTAGATAAGATAGACAAGGAAAAACTGTTCCCATTAACTGATGAAGCACAGACTAGGGGACACAGATGGAAGGTTTTGGGCAAGAGATACGGGGGAATATGAGGAAGAACTTTTTTACACAGTGGATGGTAATGAGCTCGAACTCACTGCCCATGAGGCTGGTGGAAGCCGAGACAATCAATGATTTCAAAAGGAAACTGGATGGGCACCTGAAGGAAATGAACTTGCAAGGATACAGGGATTGAGCAGGAGAGTGGGAATGACTGGATTGTTCCACAGTGAGCTGGCATGGAGGAGGTGAATGGCCTCCTTCTGTGTTGTAAATGACTCCATTCCTCTCTCTGACTCTATGTTGGATATGTCTCCTACTCCTGCCTGGAAAGATCCAGATACATAGACGTTAAATAAAACTGTGACCTTAACAGCCACTGACAGCTCCGTCCTCACCCTGGTGTGAGCCTCCAGGTCGTGTTGCAGGAAGTGACACAGCTCTGTGACCATCTCCATATTGAATCAGAGTCTCCCACACACTGCGCCTGGGTTAGGTGTAGGTGGGAAAAGTGCTCTTGGAAAACCCGGGGAGGGTAGGGCAGAGCCCCCCCCCCCCCCTCCTCCCTCTTTACAGAGCTTCCCCTCTCTGCAGCCTCTGCTCCATTTGTTAGTCATGTTACAGACACAGAGACACTGTAACTACAGTCCACATACCTCGTCCAGTGTTGGGTCACCACATCATCTGTCCTCCCAAAATGTCTGCAGTAGCTCACAACACAACCTCCAGAAAACCATCCACAGCACCTCCACTAACTTTACAATAGCAGAAGTAAGTCAAAAGCCCCTCGCCTGTAATTCGGATGCCTGGTCCTTTTAAATAACACTAGAGTGGGTTCCTCTTGCTGCTGAATGTGTGTTCAGCTGAGAGTGACTAACAGGTGGTCGGTGGACCAACTTTCAAAGGCGTACATCAAAGCTGCCTGAATGGCTGATTGACCTCACATTCAATTCCCTCCTCACGCGACAGACACACACATGTTACACCCACTCTTGCACATTGGCCAGCCTCGCTGTCCTGGACAATGTGTTGGATGTGACCGGCCGTGCAACTCACACCTTTTTATGGATCCAAACTTTCACAGCCCCTGTGGAGCTGGAGAGATGAAATGTGTGGTTTGGGAGAGAGACAGAGGGAAAGAAACTCACTTTAAAAAGGGAATTCGAAAAAGACTTTAAGATGAACAAGATTCACGAATATTGGAAATGGTCAGGGAGTGGGATAATCAGAGGGGTGAGGACATGGAGGGATTTGATCACGAGTGAGAATATTAAAATTGAGGTGTTACTGGACCAAGAGCCAATGTAGGTCACTGAGCACAGGGATGTTGGGTGAATTGAATTTGGTGTAAATTAGAAGATGGCAGCAGAGTTTTGGATGACCACAAGGTTACAGAGAGTAGAATGTGGGCGAGCAGCCAGGAGTGTATTAGAATAGTCAAGTCTCGAGTTAACAGACAAGTCTTCCAGCCAAAATGGACAATTTCACCTCTTCTCACATTATACTCCATTTGCTATATATTTGTTCACACACTTAACCTATCTATATCCCTTTGTAGCCACCCTATGTCCTCTTCAGAACTTACCATCTTACCTATCTTTGAGTCATTGGCAAATTTTACAACCATACCTTCGGTCCATTCATCCAAGTCATTTATATAAATTGTAAAAAGTTCAGGCCCCAGCAATAATCCCTGTGGCACACCACTCGTAGCATCTTGCCAATCAGATATGCCTACTCTCTGTTTCCTGTTAGCTAGCCAATCTTCTATCCATGCCAATATGTTACCCTCCTATACCATGAGTTTTTATTTTCCACAATGACGTTTGATGTGGTACCTTTTCAAATGCCTTCTGGTAATCTATGTTCAGTGCATCCATCAGTTCCCCTTTATCCACTCTGCATGTTACTTCTTCAAAGAACTCCAATACATTGGTTAAACATGATTTCCCTTTCACAAAGCCATGTTGACTCTGCCTGATCACCTTGAATTTTTCCACGTGCCCTGCTATAACGTCTTTAATAATAGCTTACAACATCTGATCCATTGCCAGAAAGCCTTTCTCACCTGCCAGAGGTCGTATGTCTACTATGTTTATTCTGATGCTGTGCTGTATTTGAACTGTTACTCCTCAATAGAGTCATACAGATGTAGAGAAATACAGCAGCGAAACAGGCCCTTCGGCCTACTATGCCTGTTCTGGCCATCAAACACCTAACTATTCTAATCCCAGTTCCAGCACTTGGCCTGTAGCCTTGTATGCTATGGCGTTTCAAGTGCTCATCTAGATACTTCTTAAATGTAGTAAGGTTTCCTGCCTCCACTACCTCTTCAGGCAGTGGGTTCCAGAAGCGAACCACCCTCCGGGTGAAAATTATTTTCCTCAAATCCCCTCTAAACCTCCTGCCCCTTACCTTAAATCAATATCGCCTGGTTATTGACCCCTCAGCTAAGAGGAAAAAGAAGGTTTCTTCCTATCTAACCTATCGATGCCCCTCAGAATTTTGTATATCTCAATCACAACACCCTCAGCCTTCTCTGCTCTAAGGTAAATAACCCTCGCCTTTTCAGTCTCTCTTCATAGCTGAAATGCTCCAGCCCAGGCAACATCCTGGTGAATCTATTCTGCACCCTCTCAATGCAATCACATCCTTCCTATAGTGTGGCAACCAGAACTGTACACAGTACTCCAGCTGTGGCCTAAATAGCGTTTGATACAGCTTCATCATAACCTCCCTGCTCTTATATTCCATGCCTCAGCGAGTACAGGCAAGTATTCCATATGCCTTCCTAACCACCTTATCTACCTGTGCTGCAGCCTTCTGTTATTTCGGGACAAGTACTCTAAGGTCCCTCTGACCCTCTGTACTTCCTAGGGTCCTACCAGCCATTGTATATTTCCTTGCCTTGTTAGTCCTCCCACAAGAGATCACCTCACACTTCTCAGGATTAAATTCCATTTGCCAATGCGCCACCCATTTTACAAGCCCAGCTATATCATTCTGTAATCTAAGGCTTTCCTCCTCAGGATTTACAACACAACCAATTGTAGCGTCATCTGCGAACTTACTGATCATACCTCCTATATCCACGTCCAAATAATTAATGCACACTACAAACAGTAAGGGTCCCAGCACCGATCCCGGTGGTACACCAGTGGTCACAGGCTTCCACTCACAAAAACAACCCTCGACCAGCATGGTCTGCCTTTTGCCACTAAGCCAATTTTGGATGCAATTTGCCAAATTGCCCTGGATCCCATGGGCTCTTTCCTTCTTAACCAATCTCACATGCAGGATCCTATCAAAATCCTTACAAAAGTCCATGTAGACTACATCAACTGCTTTACCCTCATCTGCACATCAAGTCATTGCCTCGAAAAAAATTAATCAAGTTAGTTAGACAGGATTACCCCCTGGCAGAGACCTGCTGACTATCTCTAATTAATCCCTGCCACTCCAAGTGGACATTATTCCTGCCCCTCCAATTTGTTTTTCCAATAGTTTCCTTGCAATAAATTGCTTGTGACCCTTCGACCTCCTTTTGGGTAAACTGTGAACCTCGATCAGATCTTACAGTGGTGTAGGAGAGCGAAAAGAGTTCATGTCAAAGTCCTGCCTCCCTTTTCTATGATCCTGCATAATGGACAGTGACTACTGGGCAGTAATGTGCTCAAAGGTTATCAGCAGTAATTGATTATCCCTATATTTGTATATTTTAGAACATTAAAACATACCCCTACTCTGGTGTCCAGTTCACCTTCAATATTCCTGATTAAAATATCAGAGGAGTGGGAACCAGACACCTCTGATCACCCTGAGGTAAAGGCGATTCTCGAGTCGGTGCTGAGTGTAATCGCAACTCATAAAGATGACTGTGGAAACATGAGCAGACCAGAAGAAATTAACTGACCATTGCATGCTCCATGACGCAGTATTCATACCGAGCTGAGATTATATCATACATTCCAGACACTATCAGGTCATTGTTATACCAGGGTGTAGTTCACAAAGACACAATCATTATTAACTGCCCGATTTGGCCGGTTAGAAAACCGGATGGCAGCTGGTGACTGTCTAGTGACCACCACAAACTTAACTCAGTCGCCCCTGTGTGAACCCGGTTGTCTGAGAGACACCCACCCTACTCTCCCGGATTCCCAGCAACAGGGCTGACTTCACCACCCTGGATATCTCTAATAGTTATTGGAGTATCCCAGTAAAACTAGAGAAACAATTTAAATTCACATTCACTTCTGAGGACCAGAGATACCCCTGGACATGTCTGTCACAAGGGGTTCCAAAATAACCCCACTATTCTCCACAAATGTATGGCCGGGCCCATCTGAGATTTTCACAGTCTTCCTGCTCGCCTTAACATGTCGATGATCTCCACATCACCACAGACCGTGTCCACACATTTAACCCTTTTACAGGAACTACTGCAGTTACTTTGGGAGCTGGACTTAAAGACCATCCACGTAAGGCCCAGCTGGTGCAAAATCGTGTCACCGTTGCAGGTGTCCAGATTGGATCATCCAGCATCAGCCCAGACCAACATCAGGTCGAGACCATCCAGTGTCTATCCCTGTCCACCACAAAGACTGCCCGGTGTCCTATCCTCAGGCTGGTGGGGTATCAGTGGACCCTCATCCAGTGTCTACTCCTGTCCACCTCAAAGACTGCCCGGTGTCCTATCCTCAGGCTGGTGGGGTATCAGTGGACCCTCATCCAGTGTCTACTCCTGTCCACCTCAAAGACTGCCCGGTGTCCTATCCTTAGGCTGGTGGGGTATCAGTGGACCCTCATCCAGTGTCTATCCCTGTCCACCACAAAGACTGCCCTGTGTCCCATCCTCAGGCTTGTGGGGTATCAGTGGACCCTCATCCAGTGTCTATCCCTGTCCACCTCAAAGACTGCCCTGTGTCCTATCCGCAGCCTGGTAGGGTATCAGCGGACCCTCATCCCTCGATTTGCAGAGACTGCGACTCCTCTTTATGAACAACCTAATGGTGATAATGACCAGGTTTAACCGGGTTGGACAGAAGAGTGGCAGTAAGTAGCAGTAACACAATTTAGGAAAGCTGTCGCCCAGGCAACGTGTCTTCTCTCACCTAACCCTGACAAGACTTTCCACATGGAGGTGGGGGACACAGTGAAAAGCCTGGCTGCTGTCCTATGTTGAGAAAACTAGGTGAAATTACTCCCCATTGTGAATGATCCAGAATTGTGATTTGGGCTGAACTTATTTACTCTGTTTGTGAAGGACATTTGTTAACCATGTTCTGGGGCTTCAAACATTTCACTTACATCACGGGGTTCAACAGGGTGATACTGTCCAGTCCATTATAAACTTTCCCAGTATAGGAAAGTTGTTGTAATAGAATACCCATGTCATAGAGTCATAGTGGCATCGTCAATTCTGGCGCTGAATGGGAAATTTCAACTCATCGAGTCCGTGCCAGCGCTTTGTAGATAAATCAAGTCAGTCTCATTCCCCAGCCCCATGGATGTCAAGGAGCTTACAGGGTAAGATACAGCAGGAAAGGCAAGCTTATGTCCCACACCGAGAACTCAATGCAACAGAAAACCAAGAGGAGTATAGAAAGTGGAGAGCTAATATCAAAAAGGAATTTACGAAAGCAAGGAGAGATCATAAAAAAATATTGGCAAGCAAAATCAAGGTGAACCCATGTATGTTTTTTCTTTCAATACATTAAGGCTAAGAGGACAACTAAGGAGAGAGTAGAGCCCATTAATGACCGAAAAGGTAACCTATGTGTAGGGACAGTAGTTACTGATATGGTTCTTAATGAATACTTTGTGACTGTCTTCACAAAAGAGGGGAACGGTGCAGATATTGTAGTTAAGGAGGAGGAGTGTGAATTATTGGATCTGATAAACATAGGCAGAGAGGAATTACTAATGGAATTAGCCTCATTGAAAGTTGATACATCACCATGGCGTGATGAAATGTACCCCAGGTTGTTAAAAGAAGCAACAGAAGGAATAACCAAAGGTATGTCCATGATTTTCCAATACTCACTGGATACAGGTGTGGTGATGGAGGATTGGAGAACTGCTAACATTGTACCACTGTATAAAAAGGGAGCGAAGAATAGACCGAATAATTACAGGAAAGTCAGTCTAAACTCAGAGTGGGAAAATTTTTGGAATCTATTCTGAGAGACAGGATAAACTGTCACTTCGAAAGGCACAGGTTAATCAAGGATAATCACCATAGATGTGTTAAGGCAAGATCGTGTCTGAATAACTTGCATGATTTATTGATGAAGTAACAAGGACGATAGATGAGTTTAATGTCGTTGATGCGGTCTACTTGGATTTTAGCAAGGTTTTTGGCAAGGGCCCACATAGCAGACTTGTTAAAAATAAAATCCCAGGGGATCCAGGAAAATGCAGCAAGGTGGATGCAAAATTAGCTCAGTGGCAGGAAAGAAAGAGTAATTGCTGACAGGCGGTTTAGCGACTGGAGGGGTGTTTCCAGCAGCATTTAGTGGAGGCAGTGGTGTAGTGGCAATGTCACTGCACTTGTAAATCCAGAAAACCCAGGTTAACACTCTGGGGACGTAGATTCGAATCCCACCATGACACATAATGAAATTTGAAATCAATTAATAGTTCTGGAATTAAACAGCTACTCTAATGGTGACCATGAAACCATTGTCGATTGTTTGAAAAGCCCATCTGGTTTACTAATGTCCTTTAGGGAAGGAGATCTGCAGTCCTTACCTGATCTGGCCACATGTGACTCCAGACCCACAGCAATGTGATGGACTCTTAAATGGCTTCACAAGCCACTCAGTTCAAGGGCAATGAGGATGGGCAATAAATACAGGCCCAGACAGTGACGACCAAATCCTGAGGGGTGGAGAATACTGAGAAGTGTAGAGGTAGTGACTGACCTTAGAGTGAATGCCCACAGATAGCTGAAGGTCGCAGGACAGGTCAATAAGGTGATTAAGAAGGCATATGGAATGCTTTCCCTTATTCGCTGAGGTAAAGAATATAAGAGCTGGGAAGTTATGCTGGAACTACGTAAATCATTGGTTAGGCCACAACTTGAGTACTGAGTGTAGTTCTGGTCACCTCATTACATAAAGGATGTAATTGCACGAGAGAGGGTACAGAGGAGATTAACAAACATGTTGCCGGGACTGGGAAAATGCAAGTATGAAGAAAGATTGGATAGGCTGGGGTTGTTCTCCTTGGAACAGAGAAGGCTGAGGGGAAAAATGATTGAAACGTACAAAAGGTTGAGGGCCGTGGATATAGTGGAGGTGAAGGGTCTATTCACCTTAGCAGAGAGATCAGTTACAACAGGGCATGGACTTAAAAGATTGGTAGAAAAATTAGAGGGGAAATGAGGAAAATAATAACCCAGGGTGTGGTGGGGTAGGGGTCTGGAACTCACTTTCTGAAATGGTAGAAGGGGCTGAAAACCTCATCTCATTTTAAATGTGCCTGTTACACCTCAAGTGATTTAATCTGCAGAGCTAGAGACCAAATGCTGGAAGGCGGGATTGGGCTGTGGAGGTCGTTTTTTGGACAGCAGAGACACAATGGGCCAAGTGGCCTCTTTCTGTGTTGTAAACATTCTATGATATTTCTATGCTTTTCTAGGTGCAGATAGGCGGTTTTAGTGAAGGTGTGCATATGTGGTCAGATGTTCATCTCGGGGTCAAATAAGATACCAAGGTGTGAACAGTCTGGTTTAGTCTCACACGGTTGCCAGGGAGAGGGATAGAGTCGGTAGCTAGGGAATGAAGTTAGGAGCAGGGACTGAAAACAATGTCTTCAATCTTCTGAAATTTGAATTGTCACAGCAGAGATGTGAGGTAATACATTTTAGAAGGATGTATGTGGAGAGACAACACAAGCTACATGTTACAGTGTAAAGGGAGTGAAAGAAGAGAGAGACCTGGGCAGTTTATGTGTAAATCGTTGACGATCACAGGACAAGTTAACAATGCAGGCAATGAAGCATATGAGATCCTGGGCTTTATAAATAGAGGGATAGAAAACAAAACTGGGAAGTTATGCTAAATCTATATAAAACACTACAGCATATTCCAGTACATGACACATGGAATAGCAGAATTTGAAACATATGGTACCAGGGATCTGGGAATTCAGTTACATGGAGAGATTGAAAAAGCTGGGATTTTTCTCTTTAGAGCAGTGAAGGGTAAGAGGAGATTTAATATCGAATTCAAAATCATGAAGAGTTTTGAGAGAGTAATTAATGTGAAACTGTTTCCAGTGTCAGAAAGTTCAGTATTAAGAAGACACAGATTGAAGGTAATTGACAAAGAACCAAAGGTGAAATGAGGAGAATTTTCCTTCACAGCGAGTTGTTGGGATCTGGAATTCACTGCCCGAAAACATGGTGGAAGTAGATTCAATAATATCTTTCAAAAGGGAATTTATAAAAAAGACAGGAAAAGGCGAAAAAAAGAGTCTGGGATAAAGAAGGAGAGTGGTAATAATTAGACAGCTCTTTCAAAGAAACAGAACCAACACAAAGGACCGAATAGCCTCCTTCTGTGCTGCATATGTCTCTAATTCTATGAGCAGCAGACAGAGAGTGAAGGGAGAGAGAATGAGAAAGGGGAAAGAGGGAAAGGAAAATAGAAAGAGGGAGAAAACAGGGTTTGCATCGCTTTTTGGGCAGAAGGGTCATGATCTGCCAGTTGAGGCAGGTGACACAAAATTTCTGCGGCCTCCACATTTCATTTCCATTAAGTCGAGGGGCCGCCCAGAGTGACCCACGCTGCTGTCTGTCTGTACGCTTAACAGGTGCCTTAACAGTTTCTGAGACTAGCACGTGTTTCAGCCAGGATTCAGCCTTTAAAGACAGTCTGTCCCTCTTAAAAGGAAGCTGCACTGAATCACAGGAGGCTGCTGCTGCTGACTGTGAATGCTGCAATTGGAGAAAAGGTAGATGGAATACTAGCACAGGGCTCTGCGGTTCACGGATGTGGTGCTGGAGGCCTTAGTCATGGAGGGTGACAGGAGAAGAGAGGCCATGTTTCTGTGGGGTGGGGTGGAGACTCTCAATAACCGCACTTTGAAGGGAATGGGAGCAGGTGGCCAGGGAGGTCAATGCAAGAAGTCTGGCCCCGAGGACCTGGCAGCAGTGTCAGAAGAAGTTAAATGAACTCACACGGGTGGTCAATGTCAGTGAATTCATCACCACATGGCATCTCCTACCCCAACATCACCAACCTCTCACACGACTCAATGTACCACATCCCCATCACTCACCCATCAGCAGTCCCTAACACTCAGGACTCACACTCAACATTCACATACTCCACATCACCCTTACATACCTTCCACTCATACCAGCCTCACATCCACCTCTCACAGCCTTCACATACCACCAGCTATTCAGCTATGACAGGCATATCACCCAAACACAGTGCAACACCATCACTGAAATTCTGCCCTCTCTCTTGCAGGACAAGGTGACCCATAATCACAGGGAGCAGCAGTGAACCGGCGGGGACCAGGCATAGCTTCATCCCCTGAGCCTGAGGGAGGAAATGGTTCCCCACCTCATGGGAACGTCTGTGACAGAGCCCATGGCATCCGGCATCACCGGAAGTATTCAGGATGACATTATGTTCCTGCCTTATGTCCCTTCTTAACTCCCACCTCCCCCTCATCCTGCTGTCTGGGATGATGTACAAGCTGCAGATGGTGGGACCATGGATGTCCCTGCAGTGTATATGTGAGGTTGAGTGATTTGTGGAGAGCACGTTAATAGATGTGGTCACCCCACAGCTTATGGGTATGCAGAGAGAGAGAGAGGGAATGGGTGATCACCAGACGTCAGGAAGAATCAGGCAGGTAGCACAGGTGACCCCAGAGTGCATATCACTCTCCAACCAGTATTCAATACTGAGGAATGTGATGTTTCATCTGGGGACTGCAGCCAGAGACAAGGCCATGGTACCCTGGCTGTCTCACCTGTACTGGGGGTGGGAGGGGGTACAGGGAAGACTAGAATGTTGACAGTGACAGGATATTCGATAGTCACGGGAACAGACGAGCGTTTCTGAGGCCGCAGACATGTATCCAGGATGGTGTGTTTTCTCCCTGGTGTCAGGGTCAAGGATATCACTGAGTGGCTGCAGAGCATCCTAAATGTGGGGGGTGAACAGCCAGTAGTCGTGGTCCACATCGGTACGAATGAGCTGGGCAGACAGTGGAAGGTGGTCCTGCAGTCAGAATTCCGGGCGCTGGGAAAGAAGTTAGCCATCTCAAAGCAGTAATCTCCGGATTACTCCCAGTACCCCGTGCGAGTGAGTACAGAAATAGGAGGATTGCACAGATGTATGTGTGGCTGGAAGGATGCTGCAGAAGCAGTGAGGTTTATATTTCTGGACACTGGGACCAGTTCTGGAGAATGTGGGATCTGTACCGGCCGGACGGTTGCACCTGAACAGAGTTGGACTAATTTCCTTGCAGGGTGATTTGTTAGTGCTACTGGAGAGGGTTTACACTAAATTGACAGGTGTGTGGGAACCAGGAGTAAACATCAGAGAGGAATTCTAAAGTGCACAGAATACTGGGAGAGATGGATAACACTATAGTAGGGTTTAGAAAGTTATTAGTTGAGGTCTGAGTAAGGGAGGAAGTAATAAAGTTTACATCAGGGTTGATGTGCATGTATGTGAATACGGAGTGTGGTTAATAAGACTGGTGAGGTACAGGTGCAGATTGCCATATGGAAATATGATGTTGTGGCTATAACAGAGATCTGGCTCAAAGAAGGGCAGAACTGGGTGTTAAATATTCCTGGATACAAGGTGTTCAGAAAAAATAGTAAAGGGAGAAAAGGATTAAGGGTGGTGGTATTGATTAAGGAGAACATTGTAGTGCTGGAGAGAGTGAAAGTCCCGGGGACGTGTGTGGGGAGATGGGAGGTGGGAGTGGGGGTGGGGGGGTGGGGGGGGGGGGTGGGTGGGTGAAGGACATAATCTATTTGGATAGAGCTAAAGAACAAAAAAGGTGCATTTACATTGCTTGGTGTTGTCTATCGGCCATCAGCTAATGGGAAGGATGTGGAGGAACAAATCTGCAAGAAAATTACTGAAAGATGCAAGAATTATAGAGTAGTTACAATGGGGGAACATTCATTATCCTAATAAGGACTGGGATAGTAGTAATGTAAAGGGCAGAGGGAGGCAGGAGTTACTACTGTGTGTGCAGGAAACATTTCTACAACAATATGTTGCTAGTCCAACGAGAAAGAAGGCACTGCTAGACCTGGTTCTCGAGAATGAGCTGGACCCAAGTGGATTAAGTATTAGTAGGAGAACATTTAGGGGACAGTGATCATTGTATCATAAGGTTTTTGTTGACTATGGGAAAGGACAAAGAGCAATCCAGTGTAAGAATAATTAACTATGAGAAAGTCAACTTCAACAAGTCAACCGGTGTAAAAATGGAGCTGCGGCGAATAAATTAGAGTCAACGTTTGGCAGGAAAACAGGAGCTGAACAATGGGCTACCTTCAAAGAAGAGATAGTTCGGGCAGAGTGCTGGTGAACGGTCGTTTTTCACACTGGAGGACGGTAGACAGTGATGTTTTCCAAGGGTCAGTGCTGGGACCAACTCATTTTTTTTTGCTATATATAAATGAGATGGATCTTGGAATTCAGATTAGAATTACAAAATTTTCCGATGATACCATACTTGGAGATGTGGTAAACAGTGAGGATGATGCAAACTGCCTACAACAGGATATAGATAGGCTAGCAGAATGGCCAGAGAAGTGGCAGGTGGAATTTAATACAGAGGAGTGTGAGGTGATGCATTTTGGCAGAAAGAATAGGAAAGCAATAGAGACTTAATGGCATAGGTCTAAAGATTGTGCAGGAACAGAGGGACCTGGGGCTCCATAGGCATTGATCTTTGAAGGTGGAAGGGCATATTGGGAGAGTGTTAATCAAAGCTTATCAGATATTGGGCTTCATGATTAGAGGCAAAGATACAAAATCAGGGAAGTTATGCTGAAAATTTGTAAAGCTTTGGTTAGGCCCCAACTAGAGAACTGTGTCCAGTTCTGGTCACCACACTTCAGGAAGGATGTGAAGGTCCTTGAGAGGGTGCAGAGGAGATTTACCAGAATAGTTCCAGGGATGGGAGGGGGGAGCGGCGGATGGTTAGTTACAAGGATAGTTTTGAGAAGATGGAGTTGTTCTCCCTTGAAGTAAAGGGGATTGAGAGAGATTTGATAGAGTTGTACAAGATTATGATGGCTTAGATAAGATAGACAAGGAAAAACTGTTCCCATTAACTGATGAAAGACGGACTCGGGGACACAAATGGAAGGTTTTGGGTAATAGATGCAGGGGGAAAATAAGGAAGAGCTTTTTTACACAGTGGGTGGTAACGAGCTGGAACTCACTGCCCATGAGGGTGGTGGAAGGCAAGACAATCAATGATTTCAAAAGGAAACTGGATGGGCACCTGAAGGAAATAAACTTGCAGGGATCTGGGGAATGAACGGGTTATTGGGATTGACTGAACACGGAGGGGCAGAATGGCCACCTTCTGTGTCGTACGTGACTCCATGACTCCATCAATTTCGACCACTCTATGTCAGTTTAGTTTAGTTTAGAGATACAGCACTGAAACAGGCCCTTCGGCCCACCGAGTCTGTGCCGACCATCAAACAGCCATTAATACTAATGCTACACTAATCTCATATTCCTACCACATCCCCACCTGTCCCTATATTTCCCACCTACCTACACTAGGGGAAATTGTGAACGGCCAATTTACCTATCAACCTGCAAGTCTTTGGCATGTGGGAGGAAACCCACGCAAAAACAGGGAAAACATGCAAACTCCGCACAGGCAGTACCCAGAATTGAACCCGGGTTGCGGCAGTGGTGTGGTTGCGGTGATTACCACTGCGCCACTGTGACGCCTGCTATTGCCTTGAAAGATCCAGATACATCGAGGTTCAATGAAACTGTGACCTTAACAGCCACTGACAGTACCGTCCTCACCGTGGTGTGAGGCTCCAGGACGTTTTACAGGAGGTGACACTGCTCTGTGACCACATCCTTATTGAATCAAAGTCACCTCACACATTGCTCCGGGGTTAGGTGTATGTCGGAATGGTGCTCTTGGAAAACCCGGAGTGGGTAGGTCAGAGCCCCCTCCTCCTTCCTCTTCACAGAGCTTCACCTCTCAGCAGACTCTGCTCCATTTATTGATCATGTTACAGACCCAGAAACACTTTAACTGCAGTCCCCATAACTCGTCCAGTGTTAGGTCACCAAATCCTCTGTCCTCCCTGAATGTCTGTAGTTGCTCACAACACAACCTGCAGAAAACCATCCACAGCACGTCACTAACTTTTCAATAGCAGAAGTAAGTCTAAAGTCCCTCACCTGTAAGTTGGATGCCTGGTCCTTTTAAATAACATTGGAGGGAGTTCCTCGTGCTGCTGAATGTATGTTCATCCGACAGTGGCTAAAACGGGCGGTCAGTGGACATGCACAGATCAAGTTTCAAAGACGTACATCAAAGCTGTCAGAATCGCTGACTGACGTAACATTCAAAACACTCCAAATATGAGCATCACATGCATGTTATAACAGGACGAGACCCTTGCCCCGCATGGGGCACAGTGCTGACCACACCAGAGCGCTGTCCAGCATGGTTCACTGTGCTGACCACAATAGAGCCCTGCCAAGCATGGGGCACTGTGCTGACCACACTAGAGCCCTGTCCAGCCTGGTACACTGTGCTGACCACACTGAAGCCCTGTCCAGCATGGGACACTGTGCTGACCACACGAGAGCCCTGTCCAGCATGGGGCACTGTGCTGACCACACTAGAGCCCTGTCCAGCATGGGGCACTGTGCTGACCACACTAGATCCCTGTCCAGCATGGGGCACTGTGCTGACCACACTAGAGCCCTGTCCAGCATGGGACACTGTGCTGACCATACTAGAGCCGTGACCAGCATGGGGCACTGTGCTGATCACACTAGAGCAGTGTCCTGCATGGGGCACTGTGCTGACCACACTAGAGCCCTGTCCAGCATGGGACAGTCTGCTGACCACACTAGAGCAGTGTCCTGCATGAGGCACTGTGCTGACCACACTAGAGCCCTGTCCAGCATGGGGCACTGTGCTGACCACACTAGAGCCCTGTCCAGCATGGGACACTGTGCTGACCACACTAGAGCCCTGTCCAGCATGGGACACTGTGCTGACCACACTAGAGCCCTGTCAAGCTTGGGGCACTGTGCTGACCACACTAGAGCCCTGTCCAGCATGGGGCACTGTGCTGACCACACTAGAGCCCTGTCCAGCATGGGGCACTGTGCTGACCACACTAGAGCCCTGTCCAGCATGGGGCACTGTGCTGACCACACTAGAGCCCTGTCCAGAATGGGACACTGTGCTGACCACACTAGAGCCCTGTCCAGCATGGGGCACTGTGCTGACCACATTAGAGCCCTGTCCAGCATGGGGCACTGTGCCGACCACACTATAGCCCTGTACAGCATGGTGCTCAGTGCTGACCGCACCATGGCCCTGTCCAGTATGGGGCGCTGTGCTGACCACAATAGAGCCCTTTATAGCATGGGGCAATGTGCTGACCAGACTGGAGCCCTGCCCAGCATGGGGCACTGTGCTGACCACACGAGAGCCCTGTATAGCATGGGGCACTGTGCTGACCACACGAGAGCCCTGCCCAGCATGGGGCACTGTGCTGACCACACTAGAGCCCTGTCCAGCATGGGGCAGTGTGCTGATCACACTAGAGCCCTGTCCAGCATGGGGCACTGTGCTGACCACACTAGAGCCCTGTATAGCATGGGGCACTGTGCTGAAAGCACTAGAGCCCTGGACTGCATGGGGCACTGTGCTGACCACACTAGAGCCCTGCCCAGCATGGGACACTGTGCTGACCACACCCGAGCCCTGCCCAGTGTGGGGCACTGTGCTGACCACACTAGAGCCCCGCCCAGCATGGGACACTGTGCTGACCACACCCGAACCCTGCCCAGTATGGGGCACTATGCTGATCATAATATTGCCCTGTCCAGCATGGGGCGCTGTCCAGTCACACTGGAGCCCTGTGCAGCATGGGACACTCCGCTGACTATACTGGAGCCCTGTCTGCATTGGGCACTGTGCTGAAGAAACTAGAGCCCTGTACAGCATGGGACACTGTGCTGACCACACGAGAGCCGTGTACCGCAAGGGGCACTGTGCTGTCCACAGCATGGCCCTGTCCAGCATGGAGTGCTGTGATGACCACACTACCGCCCTGTCCAGCATGGAGTGCTGTGATGACCACACTACCGCCATGTCCAGCATGGGGCACTGTGCTGACAACACTGGAGCCCTGTCCAGCATGGGGCACTGTGCTGACCACACTTGAGTCCTGCCCAGCATGGGACACTGTGCTGACCACACTGGAGCCCTGTCCAGCATGGGGCGCTGTGCTGACCACACAGGAGCCCTGTCCATCATGGTGCACTGTGCTGACCACACTCGAGCCCTGTCCATCATGTGGCACTGTGCTGCCCACACTAGAGCCCTGCACAGCATGGGGCACTGTGCTGACCACACTAGAGCCCTGTCCAGCATGGGGCACTGTGCTGACCACACTAGAGCCCTGCACAGCATGGGGCACTGTGCTGACCACACTGGAGCCCTGCACAGCATGGGGCACTGTGCTGACCACACTCGAGCCCTGCACAGCATGGGGCACTGTGCTGACCACACTCGAGCCCTGCACAGCATGGGGCTGTACGCTGACCACACTACAGTCCTGCCCTTCATGGGGCACTGTGCTGACCACACGAGAGCCCTGCCCAGCATGGGGCACTTTGCTGACCACACTAGAGCCCTGTCCAGCATGGGGCTCTGTGCTGATCACACTAGAGACCTGTACAGCATGGGGCACTCTGCTGACCACACTCGAGCCCTGCACAGCATGGGGCTGTGCGCTGACCACACTACAGGCCTGCCCAGCATGGGGCACTGTGCTGACCACACGAGAGCCCTGCCCAGCATGGGGCACTTTGCTGACCACACTAGAGCCCTGTCCAGCATGGGGCTCTGTGCTGATCACACTAGAGCCCTGCACAGCATGGGGCACTGTGCTGACCACACTAGAGCCCTGCACAGCATGGGGCACTGTGCTGACCACACTCGAGCCCTGCACAGCATGGGGCTCTGATCTGACCACACTACAGTCCTGCCCAGCATGGGGCGCTGTCCAGCCACACTGGAGCCCTGTGCAGCATGGGACACTCCGCTGACTATACTGGAGCCCTGTCTACATTGGGCACTGTGCTGAAGACACAAGAGCCCTGTAGAGCACGGGGCACTGTGCTGACCACACTGGAGCCCTGTCCAGCATGGGACACTGTGCTGACCACACGAGAGCCGTGTACCGCAAGGGGCACTGTGCTGACCACAGCATGGCCCTGTCCAGTATGGAGTGCTGTGATGACCACACTCCCGCCCTGTCCAGCATGGGGCAGTCTGCTGACCACACTGGAGCCCTGTCCAGTATGGGGCACTGTGTTGACCACACTCGAGCCCTCCCCTGCATGGGACTCTGTGCTGACCACACTGGAGCCCTGTCCAGCATGGGGCGCTGTGCTGACCACACTGGAGCCCTGTCCATCATGGGGCACTGTGCTGACCACACTAGAGCCCTGCACAGCATGGGGCACTGTGCTGACCACACTAGAGCCCTGTCCAGCATGGGGCACTCTGCTGACCACACTAGAGCCCTGAACACCATGGGGCACTGTGCTGACCACACTGGAGCCCTGCACAGCATGGGGCACTGTGCTGACCACACTCGAGCCCTGTCCATCATGTGGCACTGTGCTGACCACACTCGAGCCCTGCACAGCATGGGGCTCTGTGCTGACCACACTAGAGCCCTGTCCAGCATGGGGCACTGTGCTGACCACACTAGAGCCCTGCACACCATGGGGCACTGTGCTGACCACACTGGAGCCCTGCACAGCATGGGGCACTGTGCTGACCACACTAGAGCCCTGTGCAGCATGGGACACTCCGCTGACTATACTGGAGCCCTGTCTGCATTGGGCACTGTGCTGAAGACACAAGAGCCCTGGACAGCATGGGGCAGTGTGCGGACCACACGACAGCCGTGTACCGCAAGGGGCACTGTGCTGACCACAGCATGGCCCTGTCCAGCATGGAGTGCTGTGATGACCACACTACCGCCCTGTCCAGCATGGGGCACTGTGCTGACCACACTGGAGCCCTGTCCAGCATGGGGCACTGCGCTGACAACACTGGAGCCCTGTCCAGCATGGGGCACTGTGCTGACCACACTAGAGCCCTGCACAGCATGGGGCACTGTGCTGACCACACTAGAGCCCTGTCCAGCTTGGGGCACTGTGCTGACCACACTAGAGCCCTGCACACCATGGGGCACTGTGCTGACCACACTGGAGCCCTGCACAGCATGGGGCACTGTGCTGACCACACTAGAGCCCTGCACACCATGGGGCACTGTGCTGACCACACTGGAGCCCTGCACAGCATGGGGCACTGTGCTGACCACACTAGAGCCCTGTGCAGCATGGGACACTCCGCTGACTATACTGGAGCCCTGTCTGCATTGGGCACTGTGCTGAAGACACAAGAGCCCTGGACAGCATGGGGCACTGTGCTGACCACACGAGAGCCGTGTACCGCAAGGGGCACTGTGCTGACCACAGCATGGCCCTGTCCAGCATGGGGCACTGTGCTGACCACACTGGAGCCCTGTCCAGCATGGGGCACTGCGCTGACCACACTAGAGCCCTGCACAGCATGGGGCACTGTGCTGACCACACTAGAGCCCTGTCCAGCTTGGGGCACTGTGCTGACCACACTGGAGCCCTGTCCAGCATGGGGCACTGCGCTGACAACACTGGAGCCCTGTCCAGCATGGGGCACTGTGCTGACCACACTAGAGCCCTGCACAGCATGGGGCACTGTGCTGACCACACTAGAGCCCTGTCCAGCTTGGGGCACTGTGCCGACCACACTCGAGCACTGCACAGCATGGGGCTCTGCGCTGACCACACTGCAGTCCTGCCCAGCATGGGGCACTGTGCTGACCACACTGGAGCCCTGACCAGTATGGGGCACTGTGCTGTCCACAGTAGACGTGGCCGGCTGTGTGGTCACATCATTTTATGTTTCCAAGAGCAGTTACAGAAGAAGGTCCCTGACATTCTCCCTGATTGTGTGGTGAATGGGTCCATGGCCAAACAATCCCCTGAACTGACACTGCAGACGGATGATTCTATTGACTGGTTGTCTGATACCTTCTTTGGGAAGGTAAAGGGCTCAAAGGTTGTGTTAAGCATATCTTCGTTAGTTGAGGTTCAACAACCCGACCCTGTGTTAAAAAAATACCACAGGCTGTCGAAACCAAAATTGAAGCAGAGGGAGTTGCAGAGTGCTACTATTTAGAGAACGAGGTGCTAATGAGGAAGTGGAGACCTCCTCACAGACCTGCAGATGAAGAGTGGACAGTGGTTCACCCGATAGTGGTGCTGCTGAGGTACCTTAAAGTAATATTCAGAATAGCCCACCAGCTTCCAATGACTCGGTGTGCCGATGAACGAAAAATCGAAGCCTGAATTCTCATACCAGCTTTGGGGGAACCCTTCAGCTGTGTGATGGTGGACTGTGTGGGACACCTGCTGAAAACAAAAGAAGGACTACCAGTATCTTCTCACCATTATGGATCTGGTGACCCGATTCCCAGAGGGCATTCTCCCAAAGAACAATCTCTAACACAATTCTTTACCCGATATGGGCTAACTGCTGAGATCCAGTTAGATCAGGGCACATAGTATTATGTGCAGTATTTTTGAAAAGGTCATGGGTATTCTGGACATAACCCAGCTAAAGTCCTCAGTCTACCACCCACTGTCACACGGGGTTTGGAGCGGCACCACCAGACCCTAAAGACAATGATCAAGCCATACTGCGATGAGTAACCCCATGACTGGGACAAAGGGCTGGGATTTCTCCTGTTGCCTGCCAGGGACATATCCAATGTGTCCACTGGCTTCAGTCTCTTTGAATTAGTTTATGGACACGAGGTGAGATGTCCTCTTAAACTAATCAAGGAGAAGTTTTTGGGACAGAGGAATGAGTCCTCCGTGTTAGACTACATCTCCATGCTCTGGGAGCAGCTCATGAGGGCCTGTGCAATAGCTCAGTAACACCTAGGGACCTCCCAGGCAGCTATGAAAATGTAATCAGGCAAAAATGCCAAGATCAGAACATTTCGGGACAGAGACCATGTATTGTTACTATTCCCACTGCAAGGTGAATCCCTGAAAGTCCGGTTCAGAGTTCCATATCGAGTAACAAAAGGAATACTCAGGCAAATCATTTAATTGACACCCCAGACCAAAGCCAAAAAGCAAAGGCTGTGGAGGGGACAGACATGTACAGATCTGTCAGACAGTCAGGAGGGAAGGATTGGAAAGGACAGTGAGGACAGGTTAGAGGAGGGCCAGGAGGATTCTCAACTGGAATCCCCAACTCTCCGATTAGCCAACCCTGAAATGTTAGATAAATTAGACCACACGCTCTCCTCCTTGAATGCAGGTCAAAGAGGCACCTTAAAAAGGCTGCTAACGGCACTTACAGTAAGCTGCAAGGGCAAGGTAAGTTCCGAAAAGGGCAAGCCAATGGTGAGGGAGATGCCTCACCTAGTCGAAGTGCTGCAAGAGAATGAAGTGGAAGGTGGACAGACAATTGTGAGCACTAATGTCCCAGAGGACATAGGGCAGATCAGAAAAAAATGATGCTCCCGATAGTAAAGGGAAAAGTGAAGGGAAAATACCAAAAAGTAAACAGCACTTGTGTACCTCACCAGAAAGCTAAAAGTAAGGTCAGTGTGGATCTACCCACTGAAGAAGCCAATGATCAGGTCCCAAACCCAAAGCTAATGAAACCTGACAATTTCAAAGCAGAACGCAGCAGGAAGAATGGCCCAGAGTCAATCTCAGACACCTCACAGGGGTTAAAAAAAGTATTACACACTGTCGGTTTGGGGAGAAGGATTATCAACGTGCAGGAACATGAATAGTTAAAGCTTCATTGCAGGAGAGAAAAAAAAAACAATGTAATCTCTGATGCATTGTCCAGGGTCGAACCCAACACATAACCATCCCAGACAAAACTCCAAAAATTTAAATGAGCTCATCTGTAACAGACAATGCCAGCTGCAGTAATTCTAAGATTAATCTGTCAGTTGGAGAAGTTATTATTGAGAATGAATGTGTGTTTCCTTCTATTTCTTCCTACAGTTAACCTTGAAACAACTGGCAGCCAAGATGGCCACCGCAATTGGCATCTGAAACACCTTTGCACATTCCAGAATCAACAGGAGACACATGTCTGATGAGCCTGGACCCAAAACATTGGCTTGCTCTAGTTATTGAACGACCTAAGATTACATTTGTTAATACGATAGACAAGGACATCCTGACAAATTGACTTTAAAAGAACAAACTCCTCCAAGTGTAAATACTGATATCCTGAGCCCTGGGGAGATAGAAGTTTCTAACTTGAATCTCTAAATAAGGTTCCAGCGAATACAGTGAGGCAGTCAGGAGACCTTCTGTTCATCTCTGTGAAAACTGTGCGTTTCCCCTGGACAAAGATAGACAAGCCAGTGATTCAAACTATTCAGAAGCAGAAGGGCTGTGCCCCCCTCTCCGCCTCTCTGTCCAATTAACACCACAAGTTTGAAAACCACGTGCGGCTGTCAGCCCTCCAAGCCTACAGATTACTACATTCAGAGACATCAGGGGAAGAAAGCCACCCACAAGTCTGCCTCCAATAAAACCCTGAGCCACGTGGGCCAGCCACAAAGGGCACTTTGACCGGCCAAAGACTTCAAGAATACAACTTCAGCCGGAAAACCACCGAATCGTCCAACCTCACAGAATGAGCATTTTATTGTATTTTTTAATTTATTTCGGACTCCAATCCAGCCACAAATGTACTTCTCACTCTGTAATCTATTTGTGTGTGATTCTCATGTGAGTGTGTGCGTAAATGTGTGGTGTATTTTTTAATGATTTTATTTCGATCAGGTTCAGATTGTTAAGTATAATAATATCACCTCTTTCGTGCTTAAACTCGAGAGAACCTGTCTGATCGGTTCCTTCACCATCACACCAAAGGTTAAAGGTAAAATACTCACTGAGACCGTTACCACATCCACCCTCTAAAAAGGACAAACCCTATTGCGGTCAAATAAGAAGAAGGACAAGAGGAGAGACTGTGACCCCTCCTCACCTGGCTGTACAAATAGGCAGGGTTGGAGATGGAGAGAACACGGGAATGAAGTCAGCTCAGCATTAAAAAGATAGCAGAGGTTGTAGCCTTCCTGGTTCAGCCTCAGACAATGGCCAGCGAGGGTGTTGCAGATCGTGGATAGGGAATAGAGTTTGTGACAGAAACTGAAGACAATGGCTTCAGTCTTCTCACAATATAAATTACAAGAACATAATTCATTGAAATATGGCTTATGGCACGGGGTCCTGCACTGTGGCTCAGAAGGGAAGGAGGGAGAATGGGAGAGCACTAGTCATCGGGGACTCGATGGTGAGGAGTACGGACAGGCGGTTCTGTGGGCGCAGGCGAGACGCACGGATGGTTTGTTGCCTCCCTGGTGCCAGGGTCCGTGATGTTTGTGATCGCGTCTTCAGGATCCTTAAAGGGGAGGGGGAGCAGCCAGAGGTCGTGGTGCACATTGGCACCAACGACGTAGGAAGGAAGGGTGGCACAGATGTTAGAAGTGAGTTTAGGGAGTTAGGCTGGAAGCTGAAAGCTCGGACGGACAGAGTTGTTATCTCTGGTTTGTTGCCGGCGCCACGTGATAGTGAGGCTAGGAATAGGGAGAGAGCACAGCTGAACACGTGGCTGCAGGAATGGTGTAGGAGGGAGGGCTTCCAGTTCTTGGATAATTGGACTGCATTCTGGGGAAGATGGGACCTGTTCAAACAGGACGGGCTGCATCTGAACCAGAGGGGCACCAATATCCTGGGAGGGAGGTTTGCTAGTACTGTTCGGGAGGGTTTAAACTAGTTTGGGAGGGGGATGGGAACCGGACTTGTAATCCAGGGACCAGTGGGTCCACTCAGAAAGACAAAGAGTGTAGTGAGGTATTGGGGAAGGTAGCACTGTCACAGAGGACAGATGGGCACGGAGAAGGGTTAAAGTGCGTATACTTCAACGCAAGAAGCATCAGGAATAAGGTGAGTGAATTGAAGGCGTGGATGGGCACTTGGGACTACGATGTTGTGGCCATCACTGAAACGTGGATAGGTGAGGGGGAGGAATGGTTCTTGGAGGTACCTGGTTATAGATGTTTTCATAAGATTAGGAATGGTGGTAAAAGAGGTGGGGGGGTGGCATTGTTAGTTAGAAATAGTGTAACAACTGCTGAAAGAATTTTCGAGGAGGATCTGCCGACTGAGGCACTGTGGGTTGAGGTCAGGAACAGGAAAGGAGCAGTCACCTTGATGGGAGTTTTCTATCGGCCCCCCAATAGCAGCAGGGAGGTGGAAGAGCAGATTGGGAAACAGATTTTGGAAAGGAGCAGAAGTCACAGGGTAGTAATTATGGGGGATTTCAACTTCCCAAATATTGATTGGCAACTCTTTAGATCGAATAGTTTGGATGGGGTAGTGTTTGTGCAGTATGTCCAGGAAGCTTTTCTGACTCAGTATGTAGACTGCCCGACCAGAGGGGAGGCAATATTGGATTTGGTACTAGGTAATGAACCAGGGCAAGTGATAGAGCTGTTGGTGGGCGAGCACTTTGGAGATAGTGATCACAATTCTGTAGCATTCACTGTGGTAATGGAGAGGGATAGGTATGTGCAACAGGGCAAGGTTTACAATTGGGGGAAGGGTAGATATGATGCTGTCAGGCAGGAACTGAGGAGCATAAGTTGGGAGCATATGCTGGCAGGGAAGGGCACGGTCGAAATGTGGAACTTTTTCAAGGAGCAGATAGTAGGGGCCATTGATAAGCATGTCCCTGTCAGACAGGGAAGGGATGGTCATGTGAGGGAACCGTGGTTGACAAGAGAGGTTGAGAGTCTTGTTAGGAAGAAGAAGGATGCGTATATAAAGTTGAGGAAAAAGGGCACAGGCATAGCTCTGGAGGGATACAAGATGGCCAGGAAGGATCTGAAGAAAGGGATTAGGAGAGCTAAGAGAGGGCATGAAAAATGCTTGGCGGGTAGGATAAAAGAAAACCCCAAGGCCTTTTACGCGTATGTCAGAAATATGAGGATGACTAGGGGGACCGTAGGTCCGGTCAAGGACAATAGCGGGAGACTGTGTGTTGAGCCGGAAGAGATAAGTGAGGTTTTGAATGAGTACTTCTCTTCGGTATTTACGAATGAGAAGGGGTGTATTACTGAAGAGGACGGTGTGAAACAGACTGGTAAGCTCGAGGAAGTGCTCGTTAGGAGGGAAGATGTGTTGGGGTTTTTGAATAACTTGAAGATAGACAAGTCTCCCGGGCCTGACGGGGTATATCCAAGGATGTTATGGGAAGCAAGGGATGAAATTGCAGAGCCGCTGGCAATGATCTTTTCATCTTCTCTGCTGACGGGGGTGGTACCAGGTGATTGGAGGGTGGCAAATGTTGTGCCCCTGTTCAAGAAAGGGAATAGGAACAACCCTGGGAATTACAGGCCAGTTAGTCTTACTTCGGTGGTAGGCAAGTTGATGGAAAAGGTGCTGAGGGATAGGATTTCTGAGCATCTGGAAAGACACTGCTTGATTCGGGACAGTCAGCACGGTTTTGTGAGGGGTAGGTCTTGCCTCACAAGCCTGATTGAATTCTTTGAGCAGGTGACCAAGCAAGTGGATGAGGGTAAACCAGTGGATGTGGTGTACATGGATTTTAGTAAGGCATTTGATAAGGTCCCCCATGGTAGACTTATGGAGAAAGTCAGGAGGCATGGGATAGTGGGGAATGTGGCCAGTTGGATTAAGAATTGGCTAACTGATAGAAGGCAGAGAGTGGTCTTAGATGGTAAATACTCAGCCTGGAGCCCAGTTACCAGTGGCGTGCCACAGGGATCAGTTCTGGGTCCTCTCCTGTTTGTGATTTTTATTAACGACTTGGATGAGGAAGTCGAAGGGTGGGTCAGTAAATTTGCAGATGATACAAAGGTTGGTGGAGTTGTGGATACCGAGGAGGGCTATTGTCGTCTGCAGGGGGACTTGGATAGGTTGCAGTGCTGGGCTGAAAAGTGGCAGATGGAGTTTAACCCTGAAAAGTGTGAGGTCGTCCATTTTGGAAGGACAAACATGAATGCAAAATACTGGGTTAACGGTAGGGTTCTTGGGCATGTGGAGGAGCAGAGAGACCTTGGGGTCCATGTGCATAGATCATTGAAAGTTGCAACTCAAGTGGATAGGGCTGTGAAGAAGGCATATGGGGTGTTAGCGTTCATTAGCAGAGGGATTGAATTTAAGAGCCGTGAGGTGATGATGCAGCTGTACAGGACCTTGGTAAGGCCTCATTTGGAGTACTGTGTGCAGTTCTGGTCGCCTCATTTTAGGAAGGATGTGGAAGCCTTGGAGAGGGTGCAGAGGAGATTTACCAGGATGTTGCCTGGAATGGAGAATAAGTCTTACGAGGAAAGGCTGAACATTCTAGGCCTCTTCTCATTAGAAAGGAGAAGGATGAGGGGTGACATGATAGAGGTTTATAAGTTGATCAGGGGAATAGATAGGGTAGACAGTCAGAAACTTTTTCCCCGGGTGGAGCAAAGCGTTACAAGGGGTCATAAATTTAAGGTGAAGGGTGGGAGATATAAGGGGGATGTCAGGGGAAGGTTCTTTACCCAGAGAGTGGTCGAGGCATGGAATGCCTTGCCCGGGGAAGTTGTTGAGTCAGAAACTTTAGGGACTTTCAAAAGGCTTTTGGATAGGTATATGGATAAAGGAGAATGATGGGGTATAGATTAAATTGTCCTTGACAGAGGACAAAGGATCGGCACAACATTGTGGGCCGAAGGGCCTGTTCTGTGCTGTATGTTCTATGTTCTATGTTCTATGTACAAGGCCTGGAGGAAATGCTGAACTGTCACAAATTTAAACACAAGGCCTGGAGGAAATACTGAACTGTCACAAATTTAAACACAAGGCCTGGAGGAAATGCTGAACTGTCACAAATTTAAACACAAGGCCTGGAGGAAATACTGAACTGTCACAAATTTAAACACAAGGCCTGGAGGAAATACTGAACAGTCACAAATTTAAACACAAGGCCTGGAGGAAATACTGAACTGTCACAAATTTAAACACAAGGCCTGGAGGAAATACTGAACTGTCACAAATTTAAACACAGGACCTGGAGGAAATACTGAACATTAACAAATTTAAACACAGGGCCTGGAGGAAATACTGAACTGTCACAAATTTAAACACAGGGCCTGGAGGAAATACTGAACTGTCACAAATTTAAACACAGGGCCTGGAGGAAATACTGAACTGTCACAACTTTAAACACAGGGTCTGGAGGAAATACTGAACTGTCACAACTTTAAACACAAGGCCTGGAGTAAATACTGAACTGTCACAAATTTAAACAAAGGGCCTGGAGTAAATACTGAACTGTCACAAATTTAAACACAAGGCCTGGAGGAAATACTGAACTGTCACAAATTTAAACACAGGGCCTGGAGGGAAATAATGAACTGTCACAAATTTAAACACAGGGTCTGGAGGAAATACTGAACTGTCACAACTTTAAACACAAGGCCTGGAGTAAATACTGAACTGTCACAAATTTAAACACAGGGCCTGGAGGAAATACTGAACTGTCACAAATTTAAACACAGGGCCTGGAGGAAATACTGAACTGTCACAACTTTAAACACAGGGTCTGGAGGAAATACTGAACTGTCACAACTTTAAACACAGGGCCTGGAGGAAATACTGAAATGTCACAAATTTAAACACAAGGCCTGGAGGAAATACTGAACTGTCACAAATTTAAACACAAGGCCTGGAGTAAATACTGAACTGTCACAAATTTAAACACAAGGCCTGGAGGGAATACTGAACTGTCACAAATTTAAACACAGGGCCTGGAGGAAATACTGAACTGTCACAAATTTAAACACAGGGCCTGGAGTAAATACTGAACTGTCACAAATTTAAACACAAGGCCTGGAGGAAATACTGAACTGTCACAAATTTAAACACAAGGCCTGGAGGAAACACTGAACTGTCACAAATTTAAACACAAGGCCTGGAGGAAATACTGAACTGTCACAAATTTAAACACAGAGCCTGGAGGAAATACTGAACTGTCACAAATTTAAACACAAGGCCTGGAGGAAATACTGAACTGTCACAAATTTAAACACAAGGCCTGGAGGAAATACTGAACTGTCACAAATTTAAACACAAGGCCTGGAGTAAATACTGAACTGTCACAAATTTAAACACAAGGCCTGGAGGAAATACTGAACTGTCACAAATTTAAACACAAGGCCTGGAGGAAATGCTGAACTGTCACAAATTTAAACACAAGGCCTGGAGGAAATACTGAACTGTCACAAATTTAAACACAAGGCCTGGAGGAAATACTGAACAGTCACAAATTTAAACACAAGGCCTGGAGGAAATACTGAACTGTCACAAATTTAAACACAAGGCCTGGAGGAAATACTGAACTGTCACAAATTTAAACACAGGACCTGGAGGAAATACTGAACATTAACAAATTTAAACACAGGGCTTGGAGGAAATACTGAACTGTCACAAATTTAAACACAGGGCCTGGAGGAAATACTGAACTGTCACAAATTTAAACACAGGGCCTGGAGGAAATACTGAACTGTCACAACTTTAAACACAGGGTCTGGAGGAAATACTGAACTGTCACAACTTTAAACACAAGGCCTGGAGTAAATACTGAACTGTCACAAATTTAAACAAAGGGCCTGGAGTAAATACTGAACTGTCACAAATTTAAACACAAGGCCTGGAGGAAATACTGAACTGTCACAAATTTAAACACAGGGCCTGGAGGGAAATAATGAACTGTCACAAATTTAAACACAGGGTCTGGAGGAAATACTGAACTGTCACAACTTTAAACACAAGGCCTGGAGTAAATACTGAACTGTCACAAATTTAAACACAGGGCCTGGAGGAAATACTGAACTGTCACAAATTTAAACACAGGGCCTGGAGGAAATACTGAACTGTCACAACTTTAAACACAGGGTCTGGAGGAAATACTGAACTGTCACAACTTTAAACACAGGGCCTGGAGGAAATACTGAAATGTCACAAATTTAAACACAAGGCCTGGAGGAAATACTGAACTGTCACAAATTTAAACACAAGGCCTGGAGTAAATACTGAACTGTCACAAATTTAAACACAAGGCCTGGAGGGAATACTGAACTGTCACAAATTTAAACACAGGGCCTGGAGGAAATACTGAACTGTCACAAATTTAAACACAGGGCCTGGAGTAAATACTGAACTGTCACAAATTTAAACACAAGGCCTGGAGGAAATACTGAACTGTCACAAATTTAAACACAAGGCCTGGAGGAAACACTGAACTGTCACAAATTTAAACACAAGGCCTGGAGGAAATACTGAACTGTCACAAATTTAAACACAGAGCCTGGAGGAAATACTGAACTGTCACAAATTTAAACACAAGGCCTGGAGGAAATACTGAACTGTCACAAATTTAAACACAAGGCCTGGAGGAAATACTGAACTGTCACAAATTTAAACACAAGGCCTGGAGTAAATACTGAACTGTCACAAATTTAAACACAAGGCCTGGAGGAAATACTGAACTGTCACAAATTTAAACACAAGGCCTGGAGGGAATACTGAACTGTCACAAATTTAAACACAGGGTCTGGAGGAAATACTGAACTGCCACAAATTTAAACACAAGGCCTGGAGTAAATACTGAACTGTCACAAATTTAAACACAAGGCCTGGAGGGAATACTGAACTGTCACAAATTTAAACACAGGGTCTGGAGGAAATACTGAACTGCCACAAATTTAAACACAAGGCCTGGAGTAAATACTGAACTGTCACAAATTTAAACACAGGGGCTGGAGGAAATACTGAACTGTCACCACTTTAAAGACAGTTCCTGGGGGAAATATTGAGCTCTCACAACTTTAAACACAAGGCCTGGATGAAATACTGAACTGTCACAAATTTAAACACAAGGCCTGGAGTAAATACTGAACTGTCACAAATTTAAACACAAGGCCTGGAGGAAATACTGAACTTTCACAAATTGAAACAAAGGGCCTGGAGGAAATACTGAACTGTCACAAATTTAAACACAAGGCCTGGAGGAAATACTGAACTGTCACAAATTTAAACACAAGGCCTGGAGGAAATACTGAACTGTCACAAATTTAAACACAAGGCCTGGAGGGAATACTGAACTGTCACAAATTTAAACACAGGGCCTGGAGTAAATACTGAACTGTCACATATTTAAACACAGGGTCTGGAGGAAATACTGAACTGTCACAAATTTAAACACAGGGTCTGGAGGAAATACTGAACTGTCACAAATTTAAACACAAGGCCTGGAGGAAACACTGAACTGTCACAAATTTAAACACAAGGCCTGGAGTAAATACTGAACTGTCACAAATTTAAACACAGGGCCTGGAGGAAATACTGAACTGTCACAAATTTAAACACAAGGCCTGGAGGAAATACTGAACTGTCACAAATTTAAACACAAGGCCTGGAGGGAATACTGAACTGTCACAAATTTAAACACAGGGTCTGGAGGAAATACTGAACTGCCACAAATTTAAACACAAGGCCTGGAGTAAATACTGAACTGTCACAAATTTAAACACAAGGCCTGGAGGGAATACTGAACTGTCACAAATTTAAACACAGGGTCTGGAGGAAATACTGAACTGCCACAAATTTAAACACAAGGCCTGGAGTAAATACTGAACTGTCACAAATTTAAACACAGGGGCTGGAGGAAATACTGAACTGTCACCACTTTAAAGACAGTTCCTGGGGGAAATATTGAGCTCTCACAACTTTAAACACAAGGCCTGGATGAAATACTGAACTGTCACAAATTTAAACACAAGGCCTGGAGTAAATACTGAACTGTCACAAATTTAAACACAAGGCCTGGAGGAAATACTGAACTTTCACAAATTGAAACAAAGGGCCTGGAGGAAATACTGAACTGTCACAAATTTAAACACAAGGCCTGGAGGAAATACTGAACTGTCACAAATTTAAACACAAGGCCTGGAGGAAATACTGAACTGTCACAAATTTAAACACAAGGCCTGGAGGGAATACTGAACTGTCACAAATTTAAACACAGGGCCTGGAGTAAATACTGAACTGTCACATATTTAAACACAGGGTCTGGAGGAAATACTGAACTGTCACAAATTTAAACACAGGGTCTGGAGGAAATACTGAACTGTCACAAATTTAAACACAAGGCCTGGAGGAAATACTGAACTGTCACAAATTTAAACACAAGGCCTGGAGGAAATACTGAACTGTCACAAATTTAAACACAAGGCCTGGAGGAAATACTGAACTTTCACAAATTGAAACAAAGGGCCTGGAGGTAATACTGAACTGTCACAAATTTAAACACAAGGCCTGGAGGAAATACTGAACTGTCACAAATTTAAACACAAGGCCTGGAGGGAATACTGAACTGTCACAAATTTAAACACAGGGCCTGGAGTAAATACTGAACTGTCACATATTTAAACACAGGGTCTGGAGTAAATACTGAACTGTCACAAATTTAAACACAGGGCCTGGAGTAAATACTGAACTGTCACATATTTAAACACAGGGTCTGGAGTAAATACTGAACTGTCACAAATTTAAACACATGGTCTGTGGTAAATACTGAACGGTCACAAATTTAAACACAAGGACTGGAGTAAATACTGAACTGTCACAAATTTAAACACAGGGTCTGGAGTAAATACTGAACTGTCACAAATTTAAACACAGGGCCTGGAGGAAATACTGAACTGTCACAAATTTAAACACAGGGCCTGGAGTAAATACTGAACTGTCACAAATTTAAACACAGGGTCTGGAGTAAATACTGAACTGTCACAAATTTAAACACACGGCCTGGAGGAAATACTGAACTGTCACAAATTTGAACACAGGGCCTGGAGGAAATACTGAACTGTCACAAATTTAAACACAAGGCCTGGAGGAAATACTGAACTGTCACAAATTTAAACACAGGGCCTGGAGGAAATACTGAACTGTCACAAATTTAAACACAAGGCCTGGAGGAAATACTGAACTGTCACAAATTTAAACACAAGGCCTGGAGGAAATACTGAACTGTCACAAATTTAAACACAAGGCCTGGAGTAAATACTGAACTGTCACAAATTTAAGCACAAGGCCTGGAGGAAATACTGAACTGTCACAAATTGAAAGAAAGGGCCTGGAGGAAATACTGAACTGTCACAAATTTAAACACAAGTCCTGGAGGAAATACTGAACTGTCACAAATTTAAACACAAGTCTTGGAGGAAATACTGAACTTTCACAAATTGAAACAAAGGGCCTGGAGGAAATACTGAACTGTCACAAATTTAAGCACAAGGCCTGGAGGAAATACTGAACTGTCACAAATTGAAAGAAAGGGCCTGGAGGAAATACTGAACTGTCACAAATTTAAACACAGGGCCTGGAGGGAATACTGAACTGTCACAAATTTAAACACAAGGCCTGGAGGAAATGCTGAACTGTCACAAATTTAAACACAAGACCTGGAGGAAATACTGAACTGTTACAAATTTAAACACAAGGCCTGGAGGAAATACTGAACTGTCACAAATTTAAACACAAGGCCTGGAGGAAATACTGAACTGTCACAAATTTAAACACAAGGCCTGGAGTAAATACTGAACTGTCACAAATTTAAGCACAAGGCCTGGAGGAAATACTGAACTGTCACAAATTTAAACACAAGGCCTGGAGGAAATACTGAACTGTCACAAATTTAAACACAAGGCCTGGAGTAAATACTGAATTGTCACAAATTTAAGCACAAGGCCTGGAGGAAATACTGAACTGTCACAAATTGAAAGAAAGGGCCTGGAGGAAATACTGAACTGTCACAAATTTAAACACAAGTCCTGGAGGAAATACTGAACTGTCACAAATTTAAACACAAGTCTTGGAGGAAATACTGAACTTTCACAAATTGAAACAAAGGGCCTGGAGGAAATACTGAACTGTCACAAATTTAAGCACAAGGCCTGGAGGAAATACTGAACTGTCACAAATTGAAAGAAAGGGCCTGGAGGAAATACTGAACTGTCACAAATTTAAACACAGGGCCTGGAGGGAATACTGAACTGTCACAAATTTAAACACAAGGCCTGGAGGAAATGCTGAACTGTCACAAATTTAAACACAAGACCTGGAGGAAATACTGAACTGTTACAAATTTAAACACAGGGCCTGGAGGAAATACTGAACTGTTACAAATTTAAACACAATTCTTGGAGGAAATACTGAACTTTCACAAATAGAAACAAAGGGCCTGGAGGAAATACTGAACTGTCACAAATTTAAACACAAGGCCTGGAGGAAATGCTGAACTGTCACAAATTTAAACACAAGGCCTGGAGGAAATACTGAACTGTTACAAATTTAAACACAGGGTCTGGAGGAAATACTGAACTGTCACAAATTTAAACACAAGGCCTGGAGGAAATACTGAACTGTCACAAATTTAAACACAGGGCCTGGAGGAAATACTGAACTGTCACAAATTTAAACACAAGGCCTGGAAGAAATGCTGAACTGTCACAAATTTAAACACAAGGCCTGGAGGAAATGCTGAACTGTCACAAATTTAAACACAAGGCCTGGAGGAAATACTGAACTGTCACAAATTTAAACACAAGGCCTGGAGGAAATACTGAACTGTCACAAATTTAAACACAAGGCCTGGAGGAAATGCTGAACTGTCACAAATTTAAACACAGGGCCTGGAGGAAATGCTGAACTGTCACAAATTTAAACACAAGGCCTGGAGGAAATACTGAACTGTCACAAATTTAAACACAGGGCCTGGAGGAAATACTGAACTGTCACAAATTTAAACACAAGGCCTGGAGGAAATGCTGAACTGTCACAAATTTAAACACAAGGCCTGGAGGAAATGCTGAACTGTCACAAATTTAAACACAAGGCCTGGAGGAAATACTGAACTCTCACAAATTTAAACACAAGGCCTGGAGGAAATACTGAACTGTCACAAATTTAAACACAAGGCCTGGAGGAAATGCTGAACTGTCACAAATTTAAACACAAGGCCTGGAGGAAATGCTGAACTGTCACAAATTTAAACACAAGGCCTGGAGGAAATACTGAACTGTCACAAATTTAAACACAAGGCCTGGAGGAAATGCTGAACTGTCACAAATTTAAACACAAGGCCTGGAGGAAATACTGGACTGTCACAAATTTAAACACAAGGCCTGGAGGAAATGCTGAACTGTCACAAATTTAAACACAAGGCCTGGAGGAAATACTGAACTGTCACAAATTTAAACACAAGGCCTGGAGGAAATACTGAACTGTCACAAATTTAAACACAAGGCCTGGAGGAAATACTGAACTGTCACAAATTTAAACACAAGGCCTGGAGGAAATACTGAACTGTCACAAATTTAAACACAAGGCCTGGAGGAAATACTGAACTGTCACAAATTTAAACACAGGGCCTGGAGGAAATACTGAACTGTCACAAATTTAAACACAGGGCCTGGAGGAAATACTGAACTGTCACAACTTTAAACACAGGGTCTGGAGGAAATACTGAACTGTCACAACTTTAAACACAAGGCCTGGAGTAAATACTGAACTGTCACAAATTTAAACACAGGGCCTGGAGGAAATACTGAACTGTCACAAATTTAAACACAAGGCCTGGAGGAAATACTGAACTGTCACAAATTTAAACACAAGGCCTGGAGGAAATACTGAACTGTCACAAATTTAAACACAAGGCCTGGAGTAAATACTGAACTGTCACAAATTTAAGCACAAGGCCTGGAGGAAATACTGAACTGTCACAAATTGAAAGAAAGGGCCTGGAGGAAATACTGAACTGTCACAAATTTAAACACAAGTCCTGGAGGAAATACTGAACTGTCACAAATTTAAACACAAGTCTTGGAGGAAATACTGAACTTTCACAAATTGAAACAAAGGGCCTGGAGGAAATACTGAACTGTCACAAATTTAAGCACAAGGCCTGGAGGAAATACTGAACTGTCACAAATTGAAAGAAAGGGCCTGGAGGAAATACTGAACTGTCACAAATTTAAACACAGGGCCTGGAGGGAATACTGAACTGTCACAAATTTAAACACAAGGCCTGGAGGAAATGCTGAACTGTCACAAATTTAAACACAAGACCTGGAGGAAATACTGAACTGTTACAAATTTAAACACAAGGCCTGGAGGAAATACTGAACTGTCACAAATTTAAACACAAGGCCTGGAGGAAATACTGAACTGTCACAAATTTAAACACAAGGCCTGGAGTAAATACTGAACTGTCACAAATTTAAGCACAAGGCCTGGAGGAAATACTGAACTGTCACAAATTTAAACACAAGGCCTGGAGGAAATACTGAACTGTCACAAATTTAAACACAAGGCCTGGAGTAAATACTGAATTGTCACAAATTTAAGCACAAGGCCTGGAGGAAATACTGAACTGTCACAAATTGAAAGAAAGGGCCTGGAGGAAATACTGAACTGTCACAAATTTAAACACAAGTCCTGGAGGAAATACTGAACTGTCACAAATTTAAACACAAGTCTTGGAGGAAATACTGAACTTTCACAAATTGAAACAAAGGGCCTGGAGGAAATACTGAACTGTCACAAATTTAAGCACAAGGCCTGGAGGAAATACTGAACTGTCACAAATTGAAAGAAAGGGCCTGGAGGAAATACTGAACTGTCACAAATTTAAACACAGGGCCTGGAGGGAATACTGAACTGTCACAAATTTAAACACAAGGCCTGGAGGAAATGCTGAACTGTCACAAATTTAAACACAAGACCTGGAGGAAATACTGAACTGTTACAAATTTAAACACAGGGCCTGGAGGAAATACTGAACTGTTACAAATTTAAACACAATTCTTGGAGGAAATACTGAACTTTCACAAATTGAAACAAAGGGCCTGGAGGAAATACTGAACTGTCACAAATTTAAACACAAGGCCTGGAGGAAATGCTGAACTGTCACAAATTTAAACACAAGGCCTGGAGGAAATACTGAACTGTTACAAATTTAAACACAGGGTCTGGAGGAAATACTGAACTGTCACAAATTTAAACACAAGGCCTGGAGGAAATACTGAACTGTCACAAATTTAAACACAGGGCCTGGAGGAAATACTGAACTGTCACAAATTTAAACACAAGGCCTGGAGGAAATGCTGAACTGTCACAAATTTAAACACAAGGCCTGGAGGAAATGCTGAACTGTCACAAATTTAAACACAAGGCCTGGAGGAAATGCTGAACTGTCACAAATTTAAACACAAGGCCTGGAGGAAATGCTGAACTGTCACAAATTTAAACACAAGGCCTGGAGGAAATACTGAACTCTCACAAATTTAAACACAAGGCCTGGAGGAAATACTGAACTGTCACAAATTTAAACACAAGGCCTGGAGGAAATGCTGAACTGTCACAAATTTAAACACAAGGCCTGGAGGAAATGCTGAACTGTCACAAATTTAAACACAAGGCCTGGAGGAAATACTGAACTGTCACAAATTTAAACACAAGGCCTGGAGGAAATGCTGAACTGTCACAAATTTAAACACAAGGCCTGGAGGAAATACTGGACTGTCACAAATTTAAACACAAGGCCTGGAGGAAATGCTGAACTGTCACAAATTTAAACACAAGGCCTGGAGGAAATACTGAACTGTCACAAATTTAAACACAAGGCCTGGAGGAAATACTGAACTGTCACAAATTTAAACACAAGGCCTGGAGGAAATACTGAACTGTCACAAATTTAAACACAAGGCCTGGAGGAAATACTGAACTGTCACAAATTTAAACACAAGGCCTGGAGGAAATACTGAACTGTCACAAATTTAAACACAGGGCCTGGAGGAAATACTGAACTGTCACAAATTTAAACACAGGGCCTGGAGGAAATACTGAACTGTCACAACTTTAAACACAGGGTCTGGAGGAAATACTGAACTGTCACAACTTTAAACACAAGGCCTGGAGTAAATACTGAACTGTCACAAATTTAAACAAAGGGCCTGGAGTAAATACTGAACTGTCACAAATTTAAACACAAGGCCTGGAGGAAATACTGAACTGTCACAAATTTAAACACAAGGCCTGGAGGAAATACTGAACTGTCACAAATTTAAACACAGGGCCTGGAGGGAAATACTGAACTGTCACAAATTTAAACACAAGGTCTGGAGGAAATACTGAACTGTCACAAATTTAAACACAAGGCCTGGAGGAAATACTGAACTGTCACAAATTTAAACACAGGGCCTGGAGGGAAATACTGAACTGTCACAAATTTAAACACAGGGTCTGGAGGAAATACTGAACTGTCACAAATTTAAACACAAGGCCTGGAGTAAATACTGAACTGTCACAAATTTTAACACAGGGCCTGGAGGAAATACTGAACTGTCACAAATTTAAACACAGGGCCTGGAGGAAATACTGAACTGTCACAACTTTAAACACAGGGTCTGGAGGAAATACTGAACTGTCACAAATTTAAACACAGGGCCTGGAGGAAATACTGAAATGTCACAAATTTAAACACAGGGCCTGGAGGAAATACTGAAATGTCACAAATTTAAACACATGCCTGGAGGAAATACTGAACTGTCACAAATTTAAACACAAGGCCTGGAGTAAATACTGAACTGTCACAAATTTAAACACAGGGCCTGGAGGAAATACTGAACTGTCACAAATTTAAACACAAGGCCTGGAGGAAATACTGAACTGTCACAAATTTAAACACAAGGCCTGGAGGGAATACTGAACTGTCACAAATTTAAACACAGGGTCTGGAGGAAATACTGAACTGCCACAAATTTAAACACAAGGCCTGGAGTAAATACTGAACTGTCACAAATTTAAACACAAGGCCTGGAGGGAATACTGAACTGTCACAAATTTAAACACAGGGTCTGGAGGAAATACTGAACTGCCACAAATTTAAACACAAGGCCTGGAGTAAATACTGAACTGTCACAAATTTAAACACAAGGCCTGGAGGGAATACTGAACTGTCACAAATTTAAACACAGGGTCTGGAGGAAATACTGAACTGCCACAAATTTAAACACAAGGCCTGGAGTAAATACTGAACTGTCACAAATTTAAACACAAGGCCTGGAGGGAATACTGAACTGTCACAAATTTAAACACAGGGTCTGGAGGAAATACTGAACTGCCACAAATTTAAACACAAGGCCTGGAGTAAATACTGAACTGTCACAAACTTAAACACAAGGCCTGGAGGAAATACTGAACTGTCACAAATTTAAACACAGGGTCTGGAGGAAATACTGAACTGCCACAAATTTAAACACAAGGCCTGGAGTAAATACTGAACTGTCACAAATTTAAACACAAGACCTGGAGGGAATACTGAACTGTCACAAATTTAAACACAGGGTCTGGAGGAAATACTGAACTGCCACAAATTTAAACACAAGGCCTGGAGGAAATACTGAACTGTCACAAATTTAAACACAGGGCCTGGAGGAAATACTGAACTGTCACAAATTTAAACACAGGGCCTGGAGGAAATACTGAACTGTCACAAATTTAAACACAAGGCCTGGAGTAAATACTGAACTGTCACAAATTTAAACACAGGGCCTGGAGTAAATACTGAACTGTCACAAATTTAAACACAGGGCCTGGAGGAAATACTGAACTGTCACAAATTTAAACACAAGTCCTGGAGGAAATACTGAACTGTCACAAATTTAAACACAGGGCCTGGAGGAAAGACTGAACTGTCACAAATTTAAACACAGGGGCTGGAGGAAATACTGAACTGTCACCACTTTAAAGACAGTTCCTGGGGGAAATATTGAGCTCTCACAACTTTAAACACAAGGCCTGGATGAAATACTGAACTGTCACAAATTTAAACACAAGGCCTGGAGGAAATGCTGAACTGTCACAAATTTAAACACAAGGCCTGGAGGAAATACTGAACTGTCACAAATTTAAACACAAGGCCTGGAGGAAATGCTGAACTGTCACAAATTTAAACACAAGGCCTGGAGGAAATACTGAACTGTCACAAATTTAAACACAAGGCCTGGAGGAAATGCTGAACTGTCACAAATTTAAACACAAGGCCTGGAGGAAATACTGAACTGTCACAAATTTAAACACAAGGCCTGGAGGAAATACTGAACTGTCACAAATTTAAACACAAGGCCTGGAGGAAATACTGAACTGTCACAAATTTAAACACAAGGCCTGGAGGAAATACTGAACTGTCACAAATTTAAACACAGGGTCTGGAGGAAATACTGAACTGCCACAAATTTAAACACAAGGCCTGGAGTAAATACTGAACTGTCACAAATTTAAACACAAGGCCTGGAGGGAATACTGAACTGTCACAAATTTAAACACAGGGTCTGGAGGAAATAATGAACTGCCACAAATTTAAACACAAGGCCTGGAGTAAATACTGAACTGTCACAAACTTAAACACAAGGCCTGGAGGAAATACTGAACTGTCACAAATTTAAACACAGGGTCTGGAGGAAATACTGAACTGCCACAAATTTAAACACAAGGCCTGGAGTAAATACTGAACTGTCACAAATTTATACACAAGGCCTGGAGGGAATACTGAACTGTCACAAATTTAAACACAGGGTCTGGAGGAAATACTGAACTGCCACAAATTTAAACACAAGGCCTGGAGGAAATACTGAACTGTCACAAATTTAAACACAGGGGCTGGAGGAAATACTGAACTGTCACAAATTTAAACACAGGGCCTTGAGGAAATACTGAACTGTTACAAATTTAAACACAAGGCCTGGAGGAAATACTGAACTGTCACAAATTTAAACACAAGGCCTGGAGGAAATACTGAACTGTCACAAATTTAAACACAAGGCCTGGAGGGAATACTGAACTGTCACAAATTTAAACACAGGGTCTGGAGGAAATACTGAACTGCCACAAATTTAAACACAAGGCCTGGAGTAAATACTGAACTGTCACAAATTTAAACACAAGGCCTGGAGGGAATACTGAACTGTCACAAATTTAAACACAGGGTCTGGAGGAAATACTGAACTGCCACAAATTTAAACACAAGGCCTGGAGTAAATACTGAACTGTCACAAATTTAAACACAAGGCCTGGAGGGAATACTGAACTGTCACAAATTTAAACACAGGGTCTGGAGGAAATACTGAACTGCCACAAATTTAAACACAAGGCCTGGAGTAAATACTGAACTGTCACAAATTTAAACACAAGGCCTGGAGGGAATACTGAACTGTCACAAATTTAAACACAGGGTCTGGAGGAAATACTGAACTGCCACAAATTTAAACACAAGGCCTGGAGTAAATACTGAACTGTCACAAACTTAAACACAAGGCCTGGAGGAAATACTGAACTGTCACAAATTTAAACACAGGGTCTGGAGGAAATACTGAACTGCCACAAATTTAAACACAAGGCCTGGAGTAAATACTGAACTGTCACAAATTTAAACACAAGACCTGGAGGGAATACTGAACTGTCACAAATTTAAACACAGGGTCTGGAGGAAATACTGAACTGCCACAAATTTAAACACAAGGCCTGGAGGAAATACTGAACTGTCACAAATTTAAACACAGGGCCTGGAGGAAATACTGAACTGTCACAAATTTAAACACAGGGCCTGGAGGAAATACTGAACTGTCACAAATTTAAACACAAGGCCTGGAGTAAATACTGAACTGTCACAAATTTAAACACAGGGCCTGGAGTAAATACTGAACTGTCACAAATTTAAACACAGGGCCTGGAGGAAATACTGAACTGTCACAAATTTAAACACAAGTCCTGGAGGAAATACTGAACTGTCACAAATTTAAACACAGGGCCTGGAGGAAAGACTGAACTGTCACAAATTTAAACACAGGGGCTGGAGGAAATACTGAACTGTCACCACTTTAAAGACAGTTCCTGGGGGAAATATTGAGCTCTCACAACTTTAAACACAAGGCCTGGATGAAATACTGAACTGTCACAAATTTAAACACAAGGCCTGGAGGAAATGCTGAACTGTCACAAATTTAAACACAAGGCCTGGAGGAAATACTGAACTGTCACAAATTTAAACACAAGGCCTGGAGGAAATGCTGAACTGTCACAAATTTAAACACAAGGCCTGGAGGAAATACTGAACTGTCACAAATTTAAACACAAGGCCTGGAGGAAATGCTGAACTGTCACAAATTTAAACACAAGGCCTGGAGGAAATACTGAACTGTCACAAATTTAAACACAAGGCCTGGAGGAAATACTGAACTGTCACAAATTTAAACACAAGGCCTGGAGGAAATACTGAACTGTCACAAATTTAAACACAAGGCCTGGAGGAAATACTGAACTGTCACAAATTTAAACACAGGGTCTGGAGGAAATACTGAACTGCCACAAATTTAAACACAAGGCCTGGAGTAAATACTGAACTGTCACAAATTTAAACACAAGGCCTGGAGGGAATACTGAACTGTCACAAATTTAAACACAGGGTCTGGAGGAAATAATGAACTGCCACAAATTTAAACACAAGGCCTGGAGTAAATACTGAACTGTCACAAACTTAAACACAAGGCCTGGAGGAAATACTGAACTGTCACAAATTTAAACACAGGGTCTGGAGGAAATACTGAACTGCCACAAATTTAAACACAAGGCCTGGAGTAAATACTGAACTGTCACAAATTTATACACAAGGCCTGGAGGGAATACTGAACTGTCACAAATTTAAACACAGGGTCTGGAGGAAATACTGAACTGTCACAAATTTATACACAAGGCCTGGAGGGAATACTGAACTGCCACAAATTTAAACACAAGGCCTGGAGGAAATACTGAACTGTCACAAATTTAAACACAGGGGCTGGAGGAAATACTGAACTGTCACAAATTTAAACACAGGGCCTTGAGGAAATACTGAACTGTTACAAATTTAAACACAAGGCCTGGAGGAAATACTGAACTGTCACAAATTTAAACACAAGGCCTGGAGGAAATACTGAACTGTCACAAATTTAAACACAGGGCCTGGAGGAAATACTGAACTGTCACAAATTTAAACACAGGGCCTGGAGGAAATACTGAACTGTCACAAATTTAAACACAAGGCCTGGAGTAAATACTGAACTGTCACAAATTTAAACACAGGGCCTGGAGTTAATACTGAACTGTCACAAATTTAAACACAGGGCCTGGAGGAAATACTGAACTGTCACAAATTTAAACACAAGTCCTGGAGGAAATACTGAACTGTCACAAATTTAAACACAGGGCCTGGAGGAAAGACTGAACTGTCACAAATTTAAACACAGGGGCTGGAGGAAATACTGAACTGTCACCACTTTAAAGACAGTTCCTGGGGGAAATATTGAGCTCTCACAACTTTAAACACAAGGCCTGGATGAAATACTGAACTGTCACAAATTTAAACACAAGGCCTGGAGGAAATACTGAACTGTCACAAATTTAAACACAAGGCCTGGAGGAAATGCTGAACTGTCACAAATTTAAACACAAGGCCTGGAGGAAATACTGAACTGTCACAAATTTAAACACAAGGCCTGGAGGAAATACTGAACTTTCACAAATTTAAACACAAGGCCTGGAGGAAATACTGAACTGTCACAAATTTAAACACAAGGCCTGGAGGAAATGCTGAACTGTCACAAATTTAAACACAAGGCCTGGAGGAAATACTGAACTGTCACAAATTTAAACACAAGGCCTGGAGGAAATGCTGAACTGTCACAAATTTAAACACAAGGCCTGGAGGAAATACTGAACTGTCACAAATTTAAACACAAGGCCTGGAGGAAATACTGAACTGTCACAAATTTAAACACAAGGCCTTGGGGAAATACTGAACTGTCACAAATTTAAACACAAGGCCTTGGGGAAATACTGAACTGCCACAAATTTAAACACAGGGCCTGGAGGAAATACTGAACTGTCACAAATTTAAACACAAGGCCTGGAGGAAATACTGAACTGTCACAAATTTAAACACAAGGCCTGGAGGAAATACTGAACTGTCACAAATTTAAACACAGGGCCTGGAGGAAATACTGAACTGTCACAAATTTAAACACAAGGTCTGGAGGAAATACTGTACTGTCACAAATTTAAACACAAGGCCTGGAGGAAATACTGAACTGTCACAAATTTAAACACAAGGTCTGGAGGAAATACTGAACTGTCACAAATTTAAACACAGGGCCTGGAGGAAATACTGAACATTAACAAATTTAAACACAGGGCCTGGAGGAAATACTGAACTGTCACAAATTTAAACACAGGGCCTGGAGGAAATACTGAACTGTCACAAATTTAAACACAGGGCCTGGAGGAAATACTGAACTGTCACAAATTTAAACACAGGGCCTGGAGGAAATACTGAACTGTCACAAATTTAAACACAGGGCCTGGAGGAAATACTGAACTGTCACAAATTTAAACACAAGGCCTGGAGGAAATACTGAACTGTCACAAATTTAAACACAGGGCCTGGAGGAAATACTGAACATTAACAAATTTAAACACAGGGCCTGGAGGAAATACTGAACTGTCACAAATTTAAACACAGGGCCTGGAGGAAATACTGAACTGTCACAACTTTAAACACAGGGTCTGGAGGAAATACTGAACTGTCACAAATTTAAACACAGGGCCTGGAGGAAATACTGAACTGTCACAAATTTAAACACAGGGCCTGGAGGAAATACTGAACTGTCACAAATTTAAACACAGGGTCTGGAGGAAATACTGAACTGTCACAACTTTAAACACAAGGCCTGGAGGAAATACTGAACTGTCACAAATTTAAACACAAGGCCTGGAGGAAATACTGAACTGTCACAACTTTAAACACAAGGCCTGGAGGAAATACTGAACTGTCACAAATTTAAACACAGGGCCTGGAGGAAATACTGAACTGTCACAAATTTAAACACAAGGCCTGGAGGAAATACTGAACTGTCACAAATTTAAACACAGGGTCTGGAGGAAATACTGAACTGTCACAAATTTAAACACATGGCCTGGAGGAAATACTGAACTGTCACAACTTTAAACACAAGGCCTGGAGGAAATACTGAACTGTCACAAATTTAAACACAGGGTCTGGAGGAAATACTGAACTGTCACAAATTTAAACACAGGGCCTGGAGGAAATACTGAACTGTCACAAATTTAAACACAAGGCCTGGAGTAAATACTGAACTGTCACAAATTTAAACAAAGGGCCTGGAGGAAATACTGAACTGTCACAAATTTAAACACAAGGCCTGGAGTAAATACTGAACTGTCACAAATTTAATCAAAGGGCCTGGAGTAAATACTGAACTGTCACAAATTTAAACACAAGGCCTGGAGGAAATACTGAACTGTCACAAATTTAAACACAAGGCCTGGAGGAAATACTGAACTGTCACAAATTTAAACACAGGGCCTGGAGGGAAATACTGAACTGTCACAAATTTAAACACAGGGTCTGGAGGAAATACTGAACTGTCACAACTTTAAACACAAGGCCTGGAGTAAATACTGAACTGTCACAAATTTAAACACAGGGCCTGGAGGAAATACTGAACTGTCACAACTTTAAACACAGGGTCTGGAGGAAATACTGAACTGTCACAACTTTAAACACAGGGCCTGGAGGAAATACTGAAATGTCACAAATTTAAACACAAGGCCTGGAGGAAATACTGAACTGTCACAAATTTAAACACAAGGCCTGGAGTAAATACTGAACTGTCACAAATTTAAACACAAGGCCTGGAGGGAATACTGAACTGTCACAAATTTAAACACAGGGCCTGGAGTAAATACTGAACTGTCACAAATTTAAACACAAGGCCTGGAGGAAATACTGAACTGTCACAAATTTAAACACAAGGCCGGGAGGAAACACTGAACTGTCACAAATTTAAACACAAGGCGTGGAGGAAATACTGAACTGTCACAAATTTAAACACAAGGCCTGGAGTAAATACTGAACTGTCACAAATTTAAACACAGGGCCTGGAGTAAATACTGAACTGTCACAAATTTAAACACAGGGCCTGGAGGAAATACTGAACATTAACAAATTTAAACACAGGGCCTGGAGGAAATACTGAACTGTCACAAATTTAAACACAGGGCCTGGAGGAAATACTGAACTGTCACAACTTTAAACACAGGGTCTGGAGGAAATACTGAACTGTCACAAATTTAAACACAGGGCCTGGAGGAAATACTGAACTGTCACAAATTTAAACACAGGGCCTGGAGGAAATACTGAACTGTCACAAATTTAAACACAGGGCCTGGAGGAAATACTGAACTGTCACAAATTTAAACACAGGGTCTGGAGGAAATACTGAACTGTCACAACTTTAAACACAAGGCCTGGAGGAAATACTGAACTGTCACAAATTTAAACACAGGGTCTGTAGGAAATACTGAACTGTCACAACTTTAAACACAAGGCCTGGAGGAAATACTGAACTGTCACAACTTTAAACACAAGGCCTGGAGGAAATACTGAACTGTCACAAATTTAAACACAGGGTCTGGAGGAAATACTGAACTGTCACAAATTTAAACACAGGGCCTGGAGGAAATACTGAACTGTCACAAATTTAAACACAAGGCCTGGAGTAAATACTGAACTGTCACAAATTTAAACAAAGGGCCTGGAGGAAATACTGAACTGTCACAAATTTAAACACAGGGCCTGGAGGAAATACTGAACTGTCACAAATTTAAACACAAGGCCTGGAGTAAATACTGAACTGTCACAAATTTAATCAAAGGGCCTGGAGTAAATACTGAACTGTCACAAATTTAAACACAAGGCCTGGAGGAAATACTGAACTGTCACAAATTTAAACACAAGGCCTGGAGTAAATACTGAACTGTCACAAATTTAATCAAAGGGCCTGGAGTAAATACTGAACTGTCACAAATTTAAACACAAGGCCTGGAGGAAATACTGAACTGTCACAAATTTAAACACAAGGCCTGGAGGAAATACTGAACTGTCACAAATTTAAACACAAGGCCTGGAGGAAATACTGAACTGTCACAAATTTAAACACAGGGCCTGGAGGAAATACTGAACTGTCACAAATTTAAACACAGGGCCTGGAGGGAAATACTGAACTGTCACAAATTTAAACACAGGGTCTGGAGGAAATACTGAACTGTCACAACTTTAAACACAAGGCCTGGAGTAAATACTGAACTGTCACAAATTTAAACACAGGGCCTGGAGGAAATACTGAACAGTCACAAATTTAAACACAGGGTCTGGAGGAAATACTGAACTGTCACAACTTTAAACACAGGGCCTGGAGGAAATACTGAAATGTCACAAATTTAAACACAAGGCCTGGAGGAAATACTGAACTGTCACAAATTTAAACACAAGGCCTGGAGGGAATACTGAACTGTCACAAATTTAAACACAGGGCCTGGAGTAAATACTGAACTGTCACAAATTTAAACACAAGGCCTGGAGGAAATACTGAACTGTCACAAATTTAAACACAAGGCCGGGAGGAAACACTGAACTGTCACAAATTTAAACACAAGGCGTGGAGGAAATACTGAACTGTCACAAATTTAAACACAAGGCCTGGAGTAAATACTGAACTGTCACAAATTTAAACACAGGGCCTGGAGGAAAGACTGAACTGTCACAAATTTAAACACAAGGCCTGGAGGAAATACTGAACTGTCACAAATTTAAACACAGGGCCTGGAGGGAAATACTGAACTGTCACAAATTTAAACACAAGGCGTGGAGGAAATACTGAACTGTCACAAATTTAAACACAAGGCCTGGAGTAAATACTGAACTGTCACAAATTTAAACACAAGGCCTGGAGGAAATACTGAACTGTCACAAATTTAAACACAGGGCCTGGAGTAAATACTGAACTGTCACAAATTTAAACACAAGGCGTGGAGGAAATACTGAACTGTCACAAATTTAAACACAGGGCCTGGAGGAAATACTGAACTGTCACAAATTTAAACACAAGGCCTGGAGGAAATACTGAACTGTCACAAATTTAAACACAAGGCCTGGAGGGAATACTGAACTGTCACAAATTTAAACACAGGGCCTGGAGGAAATACTGAACTGCCACAAATTTAAACACAAGGCCTGGAGTAAATACTGAACTGTCACAAATTTAAACACAAGGCCTGGAGGGAATACTGAACTGTCACAAATTTAAACACAGGGTCTGGAGGAAATACTGAACTGTCACAAATTTAAACACAAGGCCTGGAGGGAATACTGAACTGTCACAAATTTAAACACAAGGCCTGGAGTAAATACTGAACTGTCACAAATTTAAACACAGGGCCTGGAGGAAATACTGAACTGTTACAAATTTAAACACAAGGCCTGGAGGAAATACTGAACTGTCACAAATTTAAACACAAGGCCTGGAGGAAATACTGAACTGTCACAAATTTAAACACAGGGCCTGGAGGAAATACTGAACTGTCACAAATTTAAACACAGGGCCTGGAGGAAATACTGAACTGTCACAAATTTAAACACAAGGCCTGGAGTAAATACTGAACTGTCACAAATTTAAACACAGGGCCTGGAGTAAATACTGAACTGTCACAAATTTAAACACAGGGCCTGGAGGAAATACTGAACTGTCACAAATTTAAACACAAGTCCTGGAGGAAATACTGAACTGTCACAAATTTAAACACAGGGCCTGGAGGAAAGACTGAACTGTCACAAATTTAAACACAGGGGCTGGAGGAAATACTGAACTGTCACCACTTTAAAGACAGTTCCTGGGGGAAATATTGAGCTCTCACAACTTTAAACACAAGGCCTGGATGAAATACTGAACTGTCACAAATTTAAACACAAGGCCTGGAGTAAATACTGAACTGTCACAAATTTAAACACAGGGCCTGGAGGGAATACTGAACTGTCACAAATTTAAACACAGGGTCTGGAGTAAATACTGAACTGTCACAAATTTAAACACAGGGCCTGGAGTAAATACTGAACTGTCACAAATTTAAACACAAGGCCTGGAGTAAATACTGAACTGTCACAAATTTAAACACAAGGCCTGGAGTAAACACTGAACTGTCACAAATTTAAACACAAGTCCTGGAGTAAATACTGAACTGTCACAAATTTAAACACAAGGCCTGGAGTAAATACTGAACTGTCACAAATTTAAACACAAGGCCTGGAGGAAATACTGAACTGTCACAAATTTAAACACAGGGCCTGGAGGAAATACTGAACTGTCACAAATTTAAACACAGGGCCTGGAGGAAATACTGAACTGTCACAAATTTAAACACAAGGCCTGGAGGAAATACTGAACTGTCACAAATTTAAACACAGGTCCTGGAGGAAATACTGAACTGTCACAAATTTAAACACAAGGCCTGGAGGAAATACTGAACTGTCACAAATTTAAACACAAGGCCTGGAGGAAATACTGAACTGTCACAAATTTAAACACAAGGCCTGGAGTAAATACTGAACTGTCACAAATTTAAGCACAAGGCCTGGAGGAAATACTGAACTGTCACAAATTTAAACACAGGGCCTGGAGGAAATACTGAACTGTCACAAATTTAAACACAGGGCCTGGAGGAAATACTGAACTGTCACAAATTTAAACACAGGGCCTGGAGGAAATACTGAACTGTCACAAATTTAAACACAAGGCCTGGAGGAAATACTGAACTGTCACAAATTTAAACACAGGTCCTGGAGGAAATACTGAACTGTCACAAATTTAAACACAAGGCCTGGAGGAAATACTGAACTGTCACAAATTTAAACACAAGGCCTGGAGTAAATACTGAACTGTCACAAATTTAAACACAGGGCCTGGAGGAAATACTGAACTGTTACAAATTTAAACACAAGGCCTGGAGGAAATACTGAACTGTCACAAATTTAAACACAAGGCCTGGAGGAAATACTGAACTGTCACAAATTTAAACACAGGGCCTGGAGGAAATACTGAACTGTCACAAATTTAAACACAGGGCCTGGAGGAAATACTGAACTGTCACAAATTTAAACACAAGGCCTGGAGTAAATACTGAACTGTCACAAATTTAAACACAGGGCCTGGAGTAAATACTGAACTGTCACAAATTTAAACACAGGGCCTGGAGGAAATACTGAACTGTCACAAATTTAAACACAAGTCCTGGAGGAAATACTGAACTGTCACAAATTTAAACACAGGGCCTGGAGGAAAGACTGAACTGTCACAAATTTAAACACAGGGGCTGGAGGAAATACTGAACTGTCACCACTTTAAAGACAGTTCCTGGGGGAAATATTGAGCTCTCACAACTTTAAACACAAGGCCTGGATGAAATACTGAACTGTCACAAATTTAAACACAAGGCCTGGAGTAAATACTGAACTGTCACAAATTTAAACACAGGGCCTGGAGGGAATACTGAACTGTCACAAATTTAAACACAGGGTCTGGAGTAAATACTGAACTGTCACAAATTTAAACACAGGGCCTGGAGTAAATACTGAACTGTCACAAATTTAAACACAAGGCCTGGAGTAAATACTGAACTGTCACAAATTTAAACACAAGGCCTGGAGTAAACACTGAACTGTCACAAATTTAAACACAAGTCCTGGAGTAAATACTGAACTGTCACAAATTTAAACACAAGGCCTGGAGTAAATACTGAACTGTCACAAATTTAAACACAAGGCCTGGAGGAAATACTGAACTGTCACAAATTTAAACACAGGGCCTGGAGGAAATACTGAACTGTCACAAATTTAAACACAGGGCCTGGAGGAAATACTGAACTGTCACAAATTTAAACACAAGGCCTGGAGGAAATACTGAACTGTCACAAATTTAAACACAGGTCCTGGAGGAAATACTGAACTGTCACAAATTTAAACACAAGGCCTGGAGGAAATACTGAACTGTCACAAATTTAAACACAAGGCCTGGAGGAAATACTGAACTGTCACAAATTTAAACACAAGGCCTGGAGTAAATACTGAACTGTCACAAATTTAAGCACAAGGCCTGGAGGAAATACTGAACTGTCACAAATTGAAAGAAAGGGCCTGGAGGAAATACTGAACTGTCACAAATTTAAACACAAGTCCTGGAGGAAATACTGAACTGTCACAAATTTAAACACAGGGCCTGGAGTAAATACTGAACTGTCACAAATTTAAACACAGGGCCTGGAGGAAATACTGAACTGTCACAAATTTAAACACAAGTCTTGGAGGAAATACCGAACTTTCACAAATTGAAACAAAGGGCCTGGAGGAAATACTGAACTGTCACAAATTTAAACACAAGGCCTGGAGGGAAATACTGAACTGTCACAAATTTAAACACAGGGTCTGGAGGAAATACTGAACTGTCACAACTTTAAACACAAGGCCTGGAGTAAATACTGAACTGTCACAAATTTAAACACAGGGCCTGGAGGAAATACTGAACTGTCACAACTTTAAACACAGGGTCTGGAGGAAATACTGAACTGTCACAACTTTAAACACAGGGCCTGGAGGAAATATTGAAATGTCACAAATTTAAACACAAGGCCTGGATGAAATACTGAACTGTCACAAATTTAAACACAAGGCCTGGAGGAAATACTGAACTGTCACAAATTTAAACACAGGGCCTGGAGGAAATACTGAACTGTCACAAATTTAAACACAGGGCCTGGAGGAAATACTGAACTGTCACAAATTTAAACACAAGGCCTGGAGTAAATACTGAACTGTCACAAATTTAAACACAGGGCCTGGAGTAAATACTGAACTGTCACAAATTTAAACACAAGGCCTGGAGGAAATACTGAACTGTCACAAATTTAAACACAAGTCCTGGAGGAAATACTGAACTGTCACAAATTTAAACACAGGGCCTGGAGGAAAGACTGAACTGTCACAAATTTAAACACAGGGGCTGGAGGAAATACTGAACTGTCACCACTTTAAAGACAGTTCCTGGGGGAAATATTGAGCTCTCACAACTTTAAACACAAGGCCTGGATGAAATACTGAACTGTCACAAATTTAAACACAAGGCCTGGAGTAAATACTGAACTGTCACAAATTTAAACACAGGGCCTGGACGGAATACTGAACTGTCACAAATTTAAACACAGGGTCTGGAGTAAATACTGAACTGTCACAAATTTAAACACAGGGCCTGGAGTAAATACTGAACTGTCACAAATTTAAACACAAGGCCTGGAGTAAATACTGAACTGTCACAAATTTAAACACAAGGCCTGGAGTAAACACTGAACTGTCACAAATTTAAACACAAGTCCTGGAGTAAATACTGAACTGTCACAAATTGAAACACAAGGCCTGGAGTAAATACTGAACTGTCACAAATTTAAACACAAGGCCTGGAGGAAATACTGAACTGTCACAAATTTAAACACAGGGCCTGGAGGAAATACTGAACTGTCACAAATTTAAACACAGGGCCTGGAGGAAATACTGAACTGTCACAAATTTAAACACAGGTCCTGGAGGAAATACTGAACTGTCACAAATTTAAACACAAGGCCTGGAGGAAATACTGAACTGTCACAAATTTAAACACAAGGCCTGGAGGAAATACTGAACTGTCACAAATTTAAACACAAGGCCTGGAGTAAATACTGAACTGTCACAAATTTAAGCACAAGGCCTGGAGGAAATACTGAACTGTCACAAATTGAAAGAAAGGGCCTGGAGGAAATACTGAACTGTCACAAATTTAAACACAAGTCCTGGAGGAAATACTGAACTGTCACAAATTTAAACACAGGGCCTGGAGTAAATACTGAACTGTCACAAATTTAAACACAGGGCCTGGAGGAAATACTGAACTGTCACAAATTTAAACACAAGTCTTGGAGGAAATACCGAACTTTCACAAATTGAAACAAAGGGCCTGGAGGAAATACTGAACTGTCACAAATTTAAACACAAGGCCTGGAGGAAATTCTGAACTGTCACAAATTTAAACACAAGACCTGGAGGAAATACTGAACTGTTACAAATTTAAACACAGGGCCTGGAGGAAATACTGAACTGTCACAAATTTAAACACAGGGCCTGGAGGAAATACTGAACTGTCACAAATTGAAAGAAAGGGCCTGGAGGAAATACTGAACTGTCACAAATTTAAACACAAGTCCTGGAGGAAATACTGAACTGTCACAAATTTAAACACAGGGCCTGGAGTAAATACTGAACTGTCACAAATTTAAACACAGGGCCTGGAGGAAATACTGAACTGTCACAAATTTAAACACAAGTCTTGGAGGAAATACCGAACTTTCACAAATTGAAACAAAGGGCCTGGAGGAAATACTGAACTGTCACAAATTTAAACACAAGGCCTGGAGGAAATTCTGAACTGTCACAAATTTAAACACAAGACCTGGAGGAAATTCTGAACTGTCACAAATTTAAACACAAGGCCTGGAGGAAATACTGAACTGTCACAAATTTAAACACAAGGCCTGGAGGAAATGCTGAACTGTCACAAATTTAAACACAAGTCTTGGAGGAAATACTGAACTTTCACAAATTGAAACAAAGGGCCTGGAGGAAATACTGAACTGTCACAAATTTAAACACAAGGCCTGGAGGAAATGCTGAACTGTCACAAATTTAAACACAAGGCCTGGAGGAAATACTGAACTGTTACAAATTTAAACACAGGGCCTGGAGGAAATACTGAACTGTCACAAATTTAAACACAAGGCCTGGAGGAAATGCTGAACTGTCACAAATTTAAACACAAGGCCTGGAGGAAATGCTGAACTGTCACAAATTTAAACACAAGGCCTGGAGGAAATACTGAACTGTCACAAATTTAAACACAAGGCCTGGAGGAAATGCTGAACTGTCACAAATTTAAACACAAGGCCTGGAGGAAATACTGAACTGTCACAAATTTAAACACAAGGCCTGGAGGAAATGCTGAACTGTCACAAATTTAAACACAAGGCCTGGAGGAAATACTGAACTGTCACAAATTTAAACACAAGGCCTGGAGGAAATACTGAACTGTCACAAATTTAAACACAAGGCCTGGAGGAAATACTGAACTGTCACAAATTTAAACACAAGGCCTGGAGGAAATACTGAACTGTCACAAATTTAAACACAAGGCCTGGAGGAAATACTGAACTGTCACAAATTTAAACACAGGGCCTGGAGGAAATACTGAACATTAACAAATTTAAACACAGGGCCTGGAGGAAATACTGAACTGTCACAAATTTAAACACAGGGCCTGGAGGAAATACTGAACTGTCACAAATTTAAACACAGGGCCTGGAGGAAATACTGAACTGTCACAACTTTAAACACAGGGTCTGGAGGAAATACTGAACTGTCACAACTTTAAACACAAGGCCTGGAGTAAATACTGAACTGTCACAAATTTAAACAAAGGGCCTGGAGTAAATACTGAACTGTCACAAATTTAAACACAGGGCCTGGAGGAAATACTGAACTGTCACAAATTTAAACACAAGGCCTGGAGGAAATACTGAACTGTCACAAATTTAAACACAGGGCCTGGAGGGAAATACTGAACTGTCACAAATTTAAACACAGGGTCTGGAGGAAATACTGAACTGTCACAGCTTTAAACACAAGGCCTGGAGTAAATACTGAACTGTCACAAATTTAAACACAGGGCCTGGAGGAAATACTGAACTGTCACAAATTTAAACACAGGGCCTGGAGGAAATACTGTACTGTCACAACTTTAAACACAGGGTCTGGAGGAAATACTGAACTGTCACAACTTTAAACATAGGGCCTGGAGGAAATACTGAAATGTCACAAATTTAAACACAAGGCCTGGAGGAAATACTGAACTGTCACAAATTTAAACACAAGGCCTGGAGTAAATACTGAACTGTCACAAATTTAAACACAAGGCCTGGAGGGAATACTGAACTGTCACAAATTTAAACACAGGGCCTGGAGTAAATACTGAACTGTCACAAATTTAAACACAAGGCCTGGAGGAAATACTGAACTGTCACAAATTTAAACACAAGGCCTGGAGGAAACACTGAACTGTCACAAATTTAAACACAAGGCCTGGAGTAAATACTGAACTGTCACAAATTTAAACACAGGGCCTGGAGGAAATACTGAACTGTCACAAATTTAAACACAAGGCCTGGAGGAAATACTGAACTGTCACAAATTTAAACACAAGGCCTGGAGGGAATACTGAACTGTCACAAATTTAAACACAGGGTCTGGAGGAAATACTGAACTGCCACAAATTTAAACACAAGGCCTGGAGTAAATACTGAACTGTCACAAATTTAAACACAAGGCCTGGAGGGAATACTGAACTGTCACAAATTTAAACACAGGGTCTGGAGGAAATACTGAACAGTCACAAATTTAAACACAGGGTCTGGAGGAAATACTGAACTGCCACAAATTTAAACACAAGGCCTGGAGTAAATACTGAACTGTCACAAATTTAAACACAGGGGCTGGAGGAAATACTGAACTGTCACAAATTTAAACACAGGGCCTGGAGGAAATACTGAACTGTTACAAATTTAAACACAAGGCCTGGAGGAAATACTGAACTGTCACAAATTTAAACACAAGGCCTGGAGGAAATACTGAACTGTCACAAATTTAAACACAAGGCCTGGAGGAAATATTGAACTGTCACAAATTTAAACACAGGGCCTGGAGGAAATACTGAACTGTCACAAATTTAAACACAAGGCCTGGAGTAAATACTGAACTGTCACAAATTTAAACACAGGGCCTGGAGTAAATACTGAACTGTCACAAATTTAAACACAGGGCCTGGAGGAAATACTGAACTGTCACAAATTTAAACACAAGTCCTGGAGGAAATACTGAACTGTCACAAATTTAAACACAGGGCCTGGAGGAAAGACTGAACTGTCACAAATTTAAACACAGGGGCTGGAGGAAATACTGAACTGTCACCACTTTAAAGACAGTTCCTGGGGGAAATATTGAGCTCTCACAACTTTAAACACAAGGCCTGGATGAAATACTGAACTGTCACAAATTTAAACACAAGGCCTGGAGTAAATACTGAACTGTCACAAATTTAAACACAGGGCCTGGAGGGAATACTGAACTGTCACAAATTTAAACACAGGGTCTGGAGTAAATACTGAACTGTCACAAATTTAAACACAGGGCCTGGAGTAAATACTGAAATGTCACAAATTTAAACACAAGGCCTGGAGTAAATACTGAACTGTCACAAATTTAAACACAAGGCCTGGAGTAAATACTGAACTGTCACAAATTTAAACACAAGTCCTGGAGTAAATACTGAACTGTCACAAATTTAAACACAAGGCCTGGAGTAAATACTGAACTGTCACAAATTTAAACACAAGGCCTGGAGGAAATACTGGACTGTCACAAATTTAAACACAAGGCCTGGAGGAAATACTGAACTGTCACAAATTTAAACACAAGGCCTGGAGGAAATACTGAACTGTCACAAATTTAAACACAAGGCCTGGAGGAAATACTGAACTGTCACAAATTTAAACACAAGGCCTGGAGTAAATACTGAACTGTCACAAATTTAAACACAAGTCCTGGAGTAAATACTGAACTGTCACAAATTTAAACACAAGGCCTGGAGGAAATACTGAACTGTCACAAATTTAAACACAAGGCCTGGAGTAAATACTGAACTGTCACAAATTTAAACACAAGTCCTGGAGTAAATACTGAACTGTCACAAATTTAAACACAAGGCCTGGAGTAAATACTGAACTGTCACAAATTTAAACACAGGGTCAGGAGTAAATACTGAACTGTCACAAATTTAAACACAAGGCCTGGAGTAAATACTGAACTGTTACAAATTTAAACACAGGGCCTGGAGTAAATACTGAACTGTCACAAATTTAAACACAGGGCCTGGAGGAAATACTGAACTGTCACAAATTTAAACACAGGGCCTGGAGTAAATACTGAACTGTCACAAATTTAAACACAGGGCCTGGAGTAAATACTGAACTGTCACAAATTTAAACACAAGGCCTGGAGGAAATACTGAACTGTCACAAATTTAAACACAGGGTCTGGAGGAAATACTGAACTGTCACAAATTTAAACACAGGGTCTGGAGGAAATACTGAACAGTCACAAATTTAAACACAGGGCCTGGAGTAAATACTGAACTGTCACAAATTTAAACACGTGGCCTGGAGGAAATACTGAACTGTCACAAATTTAAACACAGGGCCTGGAGTAAATACTGAACTGTCACAAATTTAAACACAAGGCCTGGAGTAAATACTGAACTGTCACAAATTTAAACACAAGGCCTGGAGGAAATACTGAACTGTCACAAATTTAAACACGTGGCCTGGAGGAAATACTGAACTGTCACAAATTTAAACACAGGGCCTGGAGTAAATACTGAACTGTCACAAATTTAAACACAAGGCCTGGAGTAAATACTGAACTGTCACAAATTTAAACACAAGGCCTGGAGTAAATACTGAACTGTCACAAATTTAAACACAAGTCCTGGAGTAAATACTGAACTGTCACAAATTTAAACACAAGGCCTGGAGTAAATACTGAACTGTCACAAATTTAAACACAAGGCCTGGAGGAAATACTGGACTGTCACAAATTTAAACACAAGGCCTGGAGGAAATACTGAACTGTCACAAATTTAAACACAGGGCCTGGAGGAAATACTGAACTGTCACAAATTTAAACACAAGGCCTGGAGTAAATACTGAACTGTCACAAATTTAAACACAAGTCCTGGAGTAAATACTGAACTGTCACAAATTTAAACACAAGGCCTGGAGGAAATACTGAACTGTCACAAATTTAAACACAAGGCCTGGAGTAAATACTGAACTGTCACAAATTTAAACACAAGTCCTGGAGTAAATACTGAACTGTCACAAATTTAAACACAAGGCCTGGAGTAAATACTGAACTGTCACAAATTTAAACACAGGGTCTGGAGTAAATACTGAACTGTCACAAATTTAAACACAAGGCCTGGAGTAAATACTGAACTGTCACAAATTTAAACACAGGGTCTGGAGTAAATACTGAACTGTCACAAATTTAAACACAGGGCCTGGAGGAAATACTGAACTGTCACAAATTTAAACACAGGGCCTGGAGTAAATACTGAACTGTCACAAATTTAAACACAGGGCCTGGAGTAAATACTGAACTGTCACAAATTTAAACACAGGGTCTGGAGGAAATACTGAACTGTCACAAATTTAAACACAGGGTCTGGAGGAAATACTGAACTGTCACAAATTTAAACACAGGGTCTGGAGGAAATACTGAACTGTCACAAATTTAAACACAGGGCCTGGAGTAAATACTGAACTGTCACAAATTTAAACACAGGGCCTGGAGTAAATACTGAACTGTCACAAATTTAAACACGTGGCCTGGAGGAAATACTGAACTGTCACAAATTTAAACACAGGGCCTGGAGGAAATACTGAACTGTCACAAATTTAAACACAAGGCCTGGAGGAAATACTGAACTGTCACAAATTTAAACACAGGGCCTGGAGGAAATACTGAACTGTCACAAATTTAAACACAAGTCCTGGAGGAAATGCTGAACTGTCACAAATTTAAACACAAGGCCTGGAGGAAATACTGAACTGTCACAAATTTAAACACAAGTCCTGGAGGAAATACTGAACTGTCACAAATTTAAACACAGGGCCTGGAGGAAATACTGAACAGTCACAAATTTAAACACAAGGCCTGGAGGAAATACTGAACTGTCACAAATTTAAACACAGGGCCTGGAGTAAATACTGAACTGTCACAAATTTAAACACAAGGCCTGGAGGAAATACTGAACTGTCACAAATTTAAACACAAGGCCTGGAGGAAATACTGAACTGTGACAAATTTAAACACAAGGCCTGGAGGAAATACTGAACTGTCACAAATTTAAACACAGGGTCTGGAGGAAATACTGAACTGTCACAAATTTAAACACAGGGCCTGGAGGAAATACAGAACATTAAAAAATTTAAACACAAGGCCTGGAGGAAATACTGAACTGTCACAAATTTAAACACAAGGCCTGGAGGAAATACTGAACTGTCACAACTTTAAACACAGGGTCTGGAGGAAATACTGAACTGTCACAACTTTAAACACAAGGCCTGGAGTAAATACTGAACTGTCACAAATTTAAACAAAGGGCCTGGAGTAAATACTGAACTGTCACAAATTTAAACACAGGGTCTGGAGGAAATACTGAACTGTCACAACTTTAAACACAAGGCCTGGAGTAAATACTGAACTGTCACAAATTTAAACAAAGGGCCTGGAGTAAATACTGAACTGTCACAAATTTAAACACAGGGCCTGGAGGAAATACTGAACTGTCACAACTTTAAACACAGGGTCTGGAGGAAATACTGAAATGTCACAAATTTAAACACAAGGCCTGGAGGAAATACTGAACTGTCACAAATTTAAACACAAGGCCTGGAGTAAATACTGAACTGTCACAAATTTAAACACAAGGCCTGGAGGGAATACTGAACTGTCACAAATTTAAACACAGGGCCTGGAGGAAATACTGAACTGTCACAAATTTAAACACAAGGCCTGGAGGAAATACTGAACTGTCACAAATTTAAACACAAGGTCTGGAGGAAATACTGAACTGTCACAACTTTAAACACAGGGCCTGGAGGAAATACTGAACTGTCACAAATTTAAACACAAGGTCTGGAGGAAATACTGAACTGTCACAAATTTAAACACAAGGCCTGGAGGAAATACTGAACTGTCACAAATTTAAACACAAGGCCTGGAGGAAATACTGAACTGTCACAAATTTAAACACAGGGTCTGGAGGAAACACTGAACTGTCACAAATTTAAACACAAGGCCTGGAGTAAATACTGAACTGTCACAAATTTAAACACAGGGCCTGGAGGAAATACTGAACTGTCACAAATTTAAACACAAGGCCTGGAGGAAATACTGAACTGTCACAAATTTAAACACAAGGCCTGGAGGGAATACTGAACTGTCACAAATTTAAACACAGGGTCTGGAGGAAATACTGAACTGCCACAAATTTAAACACAAGGCCTGGAGTAAATACTGAACTGTCACAAATTTAAACAAAAGGCCTGGAGAAAATACTGAACTGTCACAAATTTAAACACAGGGCCTGGAGGAAATACAGAACTGTCACAAATTTAAACACAAGGGCCTGGAGGAAATACTGAACTGTCACAAATTTAAACACAGGGCCTGGAGGAAATACTGAACTGTCACAAATTTAAACACAAGGGCCTGGAGGAAATACTGAACTGTCACAAATTTAAACACAGGGCCTGGAGGAAATACTGAACTGTCACAAATTTAAACACAGGGCCTGGAGGAAATACTGAACTGTCACAAATTTAAACACAGGGCCTGGAGGAAATACTGAACTGTCACAAATTTAAACACAGGGCCTGGAGTAAATACTGAACTGTCACAAATTTAAACACAGGGCCTGGAGGAAATACTGAACTGTCACAAATTTAAACACAGGGTCTGGAGGAAATACTGAACTGTCACAACTTTAAACACAAGGCCTGGAGTAAATACTGAACTGTCACAAATTTAAACAAAGGGCCTGGAGTAAATACTGAACTGTCACAAATTTAAACACAGGGCCTGGAGGAAATACTGAACTGTCACAACTTTAAACACAGGGTCTGGAGGAAATACTGAAATGTCACAAATTTAAACACAAGGCCTGGAGGAAATACTGAACTGTCACAAATTTAAACACAAGGCCTGGAGTAAATACTGAACTGTCACAAATTTAAACACAAGGCCTGGAGGGAATACTGAACTGTCACAAATTTAAACACAAGGCCTGGAGGAAATACTGAACTGTCACAAATTTAAACACAAGGCCTGGAGTAAATACTGAACTGTCACAAATTTAAACACAGGGCCTGGAGGAAATACTGAACTGTCACAAATTTAAACACAGGGCCTGGAGGAAATACTGAACTGTCACAAATTTAAACACAAGGCCTGGAGGAAATACTGAACTGTCACAAATTTAAACACAAGGTCTGGAGGAAATACTGAACTGTCACAACTTTAAACACAGGGCCTGGAGGAAATACTGAAATGTCACAAATTTAAACACAAGGCCTGGAGGGAATACTGAACTGTCACAAATTTAAACACAAGGTCTGGAGGAAATACTGAACTGTCACAAATTTAAACACAAGGTCTGGAGGAAATACTGAACTGTCACAACTTTAAACACAGGGCCTGGAGGAAATACTGAAATGTCACAAATTTAAACACAAGGCCTGGAGGGAATACTGAACTGTCACAAATTTAAACACAAGGTCTGGAGGAAATACTGAACTGTCACAAATTTAAACACAAGGCCTGGAGTAAATACTGAACTGTCACAAATTTAAACACAGGGCCTGGAGGAAATACTGAACTGTCACAAATTTAAACACAAGGCCTGGAGGAAATACTGAACTGTCACAAATTTAAACACAAGGCCTGGAGGGAATACTGAACTGTCACAAATTTAAACACAGGGTCTGGAGGAAATACTGAACTGCCACAAATTTAAACACAAGGCCTGGAGTAAATACTGAACTGTCACAAATTTAAACAAAAGGCCTGGAGAAAATACTGAACTGTCACAAATTTAAACACAGGGCCTGGAGGAAATACAGAACTGTCACAAATTTAAACACAAGGGCCTGGAGGAAATACTGAACTGTCACAAATTTAAACACAGGGCCTGGAGGAAATACTGAACTGTCACAAATTTAAACACAAGGGCCTGGAGGAAATACTGAACTGTCACAAATTTAAACACAGGGCCTGGAGGAAATACTGAACTGTCACAAATTTAAACACAGGGCCTGGAGGAAATACTGAACTGTCACAAATTTAAACACAGGGCCTGGAGGAAATACTGAACTGCCACAAATTTAAACACAGGGCCTGGAGTAAATACTGAACTGTCACAAATTTAAACACAGGGCCTGGAGGAAATACTGAACTGTCACAAATTTAAACACAGGGCCTGGAGTAAATACTGAACTGTCACAAATTTAAACACAGGGCCTGGAGGAAATACTGAACTGTCACAAATTTAAACACAGGGCCTGGAGTAAATACTGAACTGTCACAAATTTAAACACAAGGCCTGGAGTAAATACTGAACTGTCACAAATTTAAACACAAGGCCTGGAGGAAATACAGAACTGTCACAAATTTAAACACAAGGCCTGGAGTAAATACTGAACTGTCACAAATTTAAACACAAGGCCTGGAGGGAATACTGAACTGTTACAAATTTAAACACAGGGGCTGGAGGAAATACTGAACTGTCACAAATTTAAACACAGGGCCTGGAGGAAATACAGAACTGTCACAAATTTAAACACAGGGCCTGGAGGAAATACTGAACTGTCACAAATTTAAACACAGGGCCTGAAGGAAATACTGAACTGTCACAAATTTAAACACAAGGCCTGGAGGAAATACTGAACTGTCACAAATTTAAACACAGGGTCTGGAGTAAATACTGAACTGTCACAAATTTAAACACAAGGCCTGGAGGGAATACTGAACTGTCACAAATTTAAACACAAGGCCTGGAATAAATACTGAACTGTCACAAATTTAAACACAAGGCCTGGAGTAAATACTGAACTGTCACAAATTTAAACACAAGGCCTGGAATAAATACTGAACTGTCACAAATTTAAACACAAGGCCTGGAGGAAATACAGAACTGTCACAAATTTAAACACAAGGCCTGTAGTAAATACTGAACTGTCACAAATTTAAACACAGGGCCTGGAGGAAATACTGAACTGTCACAAATTTAAACACAAGGCCTGGAGTAAATACTGAACTGTCACAAATTTAAACACAAGGCCTGGTGTAAATACTGAACTGTCACAAATTTAAACACAGGGCCTGGAGGAAATACTGAACTGTCACAAATTTAAACACAAGGCCTGGAGGAAATACTGAACTGTCACAAATTTAAACACAAGGCCTGGAATAAATACTGAACTGTCACAAATTTAAACACAAGGCCTGGAGGAAATACAGAACTGTCACAAATTTAAACACAAGGCCTGGAGTAAATACTGAACTGTCACAAATTTAAACACAAGGCCTGGAGTAAATACTGAACTGTCACAAATTTAAACACAGGCCCTGGAGGAAATACTGAACTGTCACAAATTTAAACACAAGGCCTGGAGTAAATACTGAACTGTCACAAATTTAAACACAGGGCCTGGAGGAAATACTGAACTGTCACAAATTTAAACACAAGGCCTGGAGTAAATACTGAACTGTCACAAATTTAAACACAAGGCCTTGAGTAAATACTGAACTGTCACAAATTTAAACACAAGGCCTGGAGTAAATACTGAACTGTCACAAATTTAAACACAGGGCCTGGAGGAAATACTGAACTGTCACAAATTTAAACACAAGGCCTGGAGTAAATACTGAACTGTCACAAATTTAAACACAGGGCCTGGAGTAAATACTGAACTGTCACAAATTTAAACACAAGGCCTGGAGTAAATACTGAACTGTCACAAATTTAAACACAGGGCCTGGAGGAAATACTGAACTGTCACAAATTTAAACACAGGGCCTGGAGGAAATACTGAACTGTCACAAATTTAAACACAAGGGCCTGGAGGAAATACTGAACTGTCACAAATTTAAACACAAGGCCTGGAGTAAATACTGAACTGTCACAAATTTAAACACAAGGCCTGGAGTAAATACTGAACTGTCACAAATTTAAACACAGGGCCTGGAGGAAATACTGAACTGTCACAAATTTAAACACAAGGCCTGGAGTAAATACTGAACTGTCACAAATTTAAACACAGGGCCTGGAGGAAATACAGAACTGTCACAAATTTAAACACAGGGTCTGGAGGAAATACTGAACTGTCACAAATTTAAACACAAGGCCTGGAGTAAATACTGAACTGTCACAAATTTAAACACAAGGCCTGGAGTAAATACTGAACTGTCACAAATTTAAACACAAGGCCTGGAGTAAATACTGAACTGTCACAAATTTAAACACAGGGCCTGGAGGAAATACTGAACTGTCACAAATGTAAACACAAGGCCTGGAGTAAATACTGAACTGTCACAAATTTAAACACAGGGCCTGGAGGAAATACAGAACTGTCACAAATTTAAACACAGGGCCTGGAGTAAATACTGAACTGTCACAAATTTAAACACAAGGCCTGGAGGAAATACTGAACTGTCACAAATTTAAACACAAGGCCTGGAGGAAATACAGAACTGTCACAAATTTAAACACAGGGCCTGGAGTAAATACTGAACTGTCACAAATTTAAACACAAGGCCTGTAGTAAATACTGAACTGTCACAAATTTAAACACAAGGCCTGGAGGAAATACAGAACTGTCACAAATTTAAACACAGGGCCTGGAGTAAATACTGAACTGTCACAAATTTAAACACAAGGCCTGGAGGAAATACTGAACTGTCACAAATTTAAACACAGGGCCTGGAGGAAATACTGAACTGTCACAAATTTAAACACAAGGCCTGGAGGAAATACTGAACTGTCACAAATTTAAACACAGGGGCTGGAGGAAATACTGAACTGTCACAAATTTAAACACAAGGCCTGGAGTAAATACTGAACTGTCACAAATTTAAACACAAGGCCTGGAGGAAATACAGAACTGTCACAAATTTAAACACAGGGCCTGGAGTAAATACTGAACTGTCACAAATTTAAACACAAGGCCTGGAGGAAATACTGAACTGTCACAAATTTAAACACAGGGCCTGGAGGAAATACTGAACTGTCACAAATTTAAACACAAGGCCTGGAGGAAATACTGAACTGTCACAAATTTAAACACAGGGCCTGGAGGAAATACTGAACTGTCACAAATTTAAACACAAGGCCTGGAGGAAATACTGAACTGTCACAAATTTAAACACAGGGCCTGGAGGAAATACTGAACTGTCACAAATTTAAACACAAGGCCTGGAGTAAATACTGAACTGTCACAAATTTAAACACAGGGTCTGGAGGAAATACTGAACTGTTACAAATTTAAACACAAGGCCTGGAGGAAATACTGAACTGTCACAAATTTAAACACAGGGCCTGGAGGAAATACTGAACTGTCACAAATTTAAACACAGGGTCTGGAGGAAATACTGAACTGTCACAAATTTAAACACAAGGCCTGGAGGAAATACTGAACTGTCACAAATTTAAACACAGGGCCTGGAGGAAATACTGAACTGTCACAAATTTAAACACAGGGTCTGGAGGAAATACTGAACTGTCACAAATTTAAACACAAGGCCCGGAGGAAATACTGTACTGTCACAAATTTAAACACAAGGCCTGGAGGAAATACTGAACTGTCACAAATTTAAACACAGGGCCTGGAGGAAATACTGAACTGTCACAAATTTAAACACAGGGTCTGGAGGAAATACTGAACTGTCACAAATTTAAACACAAGGCCTGGAGGAAATACTGAACTGTCACAAATTTAAACACAAGGCCTGGAGGAAATACTGAACTGTCACAAATTTAAACACAGGGCATGTAGGAAATACTGAACTGTCACAAATTTAAACACAAGGCCCGGAGGAAATACTGTACTGTCACAAATTTAAACACAAGGCCCGGAGGAAATACTGAACTGTCACAAATTTAAACACAAGGCCCGGAGGAAATACTGAACTGTCACAAATTTAAACACAAGGCCCGGAGGAAATACTGCACTGTCACAAATTTAAACACAAGGCCCGGAGGAAATACTGAACTGTCACAAATTTAAACACAAGGCCTGGAGGAAATACTGAACTGTCACAAACTTAAACACAGGGCCTGGAGTAAATACTGAACTGTCACAAATTTAAACACAAGGCCTGGAGTAAATACAGAACGGTCACAAATTTAAACACAAGGCCTGGAGTAAATACTGAACTGTCACAAATTTAAACACAAGGCCTGGAGTAAATACTGAACTGTCACAAATTTAAACACAAGGCCTGGAGTAAATACTGAACTGTCACAAATTTAAACACAAGGCCTGGAGGAAATACTGAACTGTCTCAAATTTAAACACAAGGCCTGGAGGAAATACTGAACTGTCACAAATCTAAACACAGGGCCTGGAGGAAATACTGAACTGTCACAAATTTAAACACAAGGCCTGGAGGAAATACTGAACTGTCACAAATTTAAACACAGGGCCTGGAGGAAATACTGAACTGTCACAAATTTAAACACAGGGCCTGGAGTAAATACTGAACTGTCACAAATTTAAACACAAGGCCTGGAGTAAATACTGAACTGTCACAAATTTAAACACAAGGCCTGGAGGAAATACAGAACTGTCACAAATTTAAACACAAGGCCTGGAGGAAATACAGAACTGTCACAAATTTAAACACAGGGTCAGGAGGAAATACTGAACTGTCACAAATTTAAACACAAGGCCCGGAGGAAATACTGTACTGTCACAAATTTAAACACAAGGCCTGGAGGAAATACTGAACTGTCACAAATTTAAACACAAGGCCTGGAGTAAATACTGAACTGTCACAAATTTAAACACAAGGCCTGGAGGGAATACTGAACTGTTACAAATTTAAACACAGGGGCTGGAGGAAATACTGAACTGTCACAAATTTAAACACAGGGCCTGGAGGAAATACAGAACTGTCACAAATTTAAACACAGGGCCTGGAGGAAATACTGAACTGTCACAAATTTAAACACAGGGCCTGAAGGAAATACTGAACTGTCACAAATTTAAACACAAGTCCTGGAGGAAATACTGAACTGTCACAAATTTAAACACAGGGTCTGGAGTAAATACTGAACTGTCACAAATTTAAACACAAGGCCTGGAGGGAATACTGAACTGTCACAAATTTAAACACAAGGCCTGGAATAAATACTGAACTGTCACAAATTTAAACACAAGGCCTGGAGTAAATACTGAACTGTCACAAATTTAAACACAAGGCCTGGAATAAATACTGAACTGTCACAAATTTAAACACAAGGCCTGGAGGAAATACAGAACTGTCACAAATTTAAACACAAGGCCTGGAGTAAATACTGAACTGTCACAAATTTAAACACAGGGCCTGGAGGAAATACTGAACTGTCACAAATTTAAACACAAGGCCTGGAGTAAATACTGAACTGTCACAAATTTAAACACAAGGCCTGGAGTAAGTACTGAACTGTCACAAATTTAAACACAGGGCCTGGAGGAAATACTGAACTGTCACAAATTTAAACACAAGGCCTGGAGTAAATACTGAACTGTCACAAATTTAAACACAAGGCCTGGAATAAATACTGAACTGTCACAAATTTAAACACAAGGCCTGGAGGAAATACAGAACTGTCACAAATTTAAACACAAGGCCTGGAGTAAATACTGAACTGTCACAAATTTAAACACAGGGCCTGGAGTAAATACTGAACTGTCACAAATTTAAACACAAGGCCTGGAGGGAAATAAAGAACTGTCACAAATTTAAACACAAGGCCTGGAGTAAATACTGAACTGTCACAAATTTAAACACAGGGCCTGGAGGAAATACTGAACTGTCACAAATTTAAACACAAGGCCTGGAGTAAATACTGAACTGTCACAAATTTAAACACAGGGCCTGGAGGGAAATACTGAACTGTCACAAATTTAAACACAAGGCCTGGAGGGAAATACTGAACTGTCACAAATTTAAACACAAGGCCTGGAGTAAATACTGAACTGTCACAAATTTAAACACAGGGCCTGGAGGAAATACTGAACTGTCACAAATTTAAACACAAGGCCTGGAGTAAATACTGAACTGTCACAAATTTAAACACAAGGCCTGGAGGGAAATACTGAACTGTCACAAATTTAAACACAAGGCCTGGAGTAAATACTGAACTGTCACAAATTTAAACACAGGGCCTGGAGGAAATACTGAACTGTCACAAATTTAAACACAAGGCCTGGAGTAAATACTGAACTGTCACAAATTTAAACACAAGGCCTGGAGTAAATACTGAACTGTCACAAATTTAAACACAAGGCCTGGAGTAAATACTGAACTGTCACAAATTTAAACACAGGGCCTGGAGGAAATACTGAACTGTCACAAATTTAAACACAAGGCCTGGAGTAAATACTGAACTGTCACAAATTTAAACACAGGCCCTGGAGGAAATACTGAACTGTCACAAATTTAAACACAAGGCCTGGAGTAAATACTGAACTGTCACAAATTTAAACACAGGGCCTGGAGGAAATACTGAACTGTCACAAATTTAAACACAAGGCCTGGAGTAAATACTGAACTGTCACAAATTTAAACACAAGGCCTGGAGTAAATACTGAACTGTCACAAATTTAAACACAAGGCCTGGAGTAAATACTGAACTGTCACAAATTTAAACACAGGGCCTGGAGTAAATACTGAACTGTCACAAATTTAAACACTAGGCCTGGAGTAAATACTGAATTGTCACAAATTTAAACACAGGGCCTGGAGTAAATACTGAACTGTCACAAATTTAAACACAAGGCCTGGAGTAAATACTGAACTGTCACAAATTTAAACACAGGGCCTGGAGGAAATACTGAACTGTCACAAATTTAAACACAAGGCCTGGAGTAAATACTGAACTGTCACAAATTTAAACACAGGGCCTGGAGGAAATACAGAACTGTCACAAATTTAAACACAGGGCCTGGAGTAAATACTGAACTGTCACAAATTTAAACACAAGGCCTGGAGGAAATACTGAACTGTCACAAATTTAAACACAAGGCCTGGAGGAAATACAGAACTGTCACAAATTTAACACAGGGCCTGGAGTAAATACTGAACTGTCACAAATTTAAACACAAGGCCTGGAGTAAATACTGAACTGTCACAAATTTAAACACAAGGCCTGGAGGAAATACAGAACTGTCACAAATTTAAACACAGGGCCTGGAGTAAATACTGAACTGTCACAAATTTAAACACAAGGCCTGGAGGAGATACTGAACTGTCACAAATTTAAACACAGGGTCTGGAGGAAATACTGAACAGTCACAAATTTAAACACAGGGGCTGGAGGAAATACTGAACTGTCACAAATTTAAACACAAGGCCTGGAGGAAATACTGAACTGTCACAAATTTAAACACAGGGGCTGGAGGAAATACTGAACTGTCACAAAATTAAACACAAGGCCTGGAGTAAATACTGAACTGTCACAAATTTAAACACAAGGCCTGGAGGAAATACTGAACTGTCACAAATTTAAACACAAGGCCTGGAGGAAATACTGAACTGTCACAAATTTAAACACAGGGCCTGGAGGAAATACTGAACTGTCACAAATTTAAACACAGGGCCTGGAGAAAATGCTGAACTGTCACAAATTTAAACACAAGGCCTGGAGTAAATACTGAACTGTCACAAATTTAAACACAAGGCCTGGAGGAAATACTGAACTGTCACAAATTTAAACACAGGGCCTGGAGGAAATACTGAACTGTCACAAATTTAAACACAGGGTCTGGAGGAAATACTGAACTGTCACAAATTTAAACACAAGGCCTGGAGGAAATACTGAACTGTCACAAATTTAAACACAAGGCCTGGAGGAAATACTGAACTGTCACAAATTTAAACACAGGGCATGGAGGAAATACTGAACTGTTACAAATTTAAACACAAGGCCCGGAGGAAATACTGTACTGTCACAAACTTAAACACAAGGCCTGGAGGAAATACTGAACTGTCACAAATTTAAACACAGGGCCTGGAGGAAATACTGAACTGTCACAAATTTAAACACAGGGTCTGGAGGAAATACTGAACTGTCACAAATTTAAACACAAGGCCTGGAGGAAATACTGAACTGTCACAAATTTAAACACAAGGCCTGGAGGAAATACTGAACTGTCACAAATTTAAACACAGGGCATGGAGGAAATACTGAACTGTCACAAATTTAAACACAAGGCCCGGAGGAAATACTGTACTGTCACAAATTTAAACACAAGGCCCGGAGGAAATACTGAACTGTCACAAATTTAAACACAAGGCCCGGAGGAAATACTGAACTGTCACAAATTTAAACACAAGGCCCGGAGGAAATACTGCACTGTCACAAATTTAAACACAAGGCCCGGAGGAAATACTGAACTGTCACAAATTTAAACACAAGGCCTGGAGTAAATACTGAACTGTCACAAACTTAAACACAGGGCCTGGAGTAAATACTGAACTGTCACAAATTTAAACACAAGGCCTGGAGTAAATACTGAACTGTCACAAATTTAAACACAAGGCCTGGAGTAAATACTGAACTGTCACAAATTTAAACACAAGGCCTGGAGTAAATACTGAACTGTCACAAATTTAAACACAAGGCCTGGAGGAAATACTGAACTGTCACAAATTTAAACACAAGGCCTGGAGGAAATACTGAACTGTCACAAATTTAAACACAGGGCCTGGAGGAAATACTGAACTGTCACAAATTTAAACACAGGGCCTGGAGAAAATGCTGAACTGTCACAAATTTAAACACAAGGCCTGGAGTAAATACTGAACTGTCACAAATTTAAACACAAGGCCTGGAGGAAATACTGAACTGTCACAAATTTAAACACAGGGCCTGGAGGAAATACTGAACTGTCACAAATTTAAACACAGGGTCTGGAGGAAATACTGAACTGTCACAAATTTAAACACAAGGCCTGGAGGAAATACTGAACTGTCACAAATTTAAACACAAGGCCTGGAGGAAATACTGAACTGTCACAAATTTAAACACAGGGCATGGAGGAAATACTGAACTGTCACAAATTTAAACACAAGGCCCGGAGGAAATACTGTACTGTCACAAATTTAAACACAAGGCCTGGAGGAAATACTGAACTGTCACAAATTTAAACACAGGGCCTGGAGGAAATACTGAACTGTCACAAATTTAAACACAGGGTCTGGAGGAAATACTGAACTGTCACAAATTTAAACACAAGGCCTGGAGGAAATACTGAACTGTCACAAATTTAAACACAAGGCCTGGAGGAAATACTGAACTGTCACAAATTTAAACACAGGGCATGGAGGAAATACTGAACTGTCACAAATTTAAACACAAGGCCCGGAGGAAATACTGAACTGTCACAAATTTAAACACAAGGCCTGGAGGAAATACTGAACTGTCACAAATTTAAACACAAGGCCCGGAGGAAATACTGAACTGTCACAAATTTGAACACAAGGCCCGGAGGAAATACTGCACTGTCACAAATTTAAACACAAGGCCCGGAGGAAATACTGAACTGTCACAAATTTAAACACAAGGCCTGGAGGAAATACTGAACTGTCACAAACTTAAACACAGGTCCTGGAGTAAATACTGAACTGTCACAAATTTAAACACAAGGCCTGGAGTAAATACTGAACTGTCACATATTTAAACACAAGGCCTGGAGTAAATACTGAACTGTCACAAATTTAAACACAAGGCCTGGAGTAAATACTGAACTGTCACAAATTTAAACACAAGGCCTGGAGGAAATACTGAACTGTCTCAAATTTAAACACAAGGCCTGGAGGAAATACTGAACTGTCACAAATTTAAACACAAGGCCCGGAGGAAATACTGAACTGTCACAAATTTAAACACAAGGCCCGGAGGAAATACTGCACTGTCACAAATTTAAACACAAGGCCCGGAGGAAATACTGAACTGTCACAAATTTAAACACAAGGCCTGGAGGAAATACTGAACTGTCACAAACTTAAACACAGGTCCTGGAGTAAATACTGAACTGTCACAAATTTAAACACAAGGCCTGGAGTAAATACTGAACTGTCACATATTTAAACACAAGGCCTGGAGTAAATACTGAACTGTCACAAATTTAAACACAAGGCCTGGAGTAAATACTGAACTGTCACAAATTTAAACACAAGGCCTGGAGGAAATACTGAACTGTCTCAAATTTAAACACAAGGCCTGGAGGAAATACTGAACTGTCACAAATTTAAACACAGGGCCTGGAGTAAATACTGAACTGTCACAAATTTAAACACAGGGCCTGGAGTAAATACTGAACTGTCACAAATTTAAACACAAGGCCTGGAGGAAATACTGAACTGTCACAAATTTAAACACAAGGCCTGGAGGAAATACTGAACTGTCACAAATTTAAACACAAGGCCTGGGGGAAATACTGAACTGTCACAAATTTAAACACAAGGCCTGGAGGAAATACTGAACTGTCACAAATTTAAACACAAGGTCCGGAGGAAATACTGAACTGTCACAAATTTAAACACAGGTTCTGGAGGGAAATACTGAACTGTCACAAATTTAAACACAAGGCCTGGAGGAAATACTGAACTGTCACAAATTTAAACACAAGGCCTGGAGGAAATACTGAACTGTCACAAATTTAAACACAGGGTCTGGAGGAAATACTGAACTGTCACAAATTTAAACACAAGGCCTGGAGGAAATACTGAACTGTCACAAATTTAAACACAGGGTCTGGAGGAAATACTGAACTGTCACAAATTTAAACACAAGGCCTGGACGAAATACTGAACTGTCACAAATTTAAACACAAGGCCTGGAGGAAATACTGAACTGTCACAAATTTAAACACAAGGCCTGGAGGAAAGACTGAACTGTCACAAATTTAAACACAAGGCCTGGAGGAAAGACTGAACTGTCACAAATTTAAACACAGGGCCTGGAGGAAATACTGAACTGTCACAAATTTAAACACAAGGCCTGGAGGAAAGACTGAACTGTCACAAATTTAAACACAGGGCCTGGAGTAAATACTGAACTGTCACAAATTTAAACACAGGGCCTGGAGGAAATACTGAACTGTCACAAATTTAAACACAAGGTCTGGAGGAAATACTGAACTGTCACAAATTTAAACACAGGGACTGGAGGAAATTCTGAACTGTCACAAATTTAAACACAAGGCCTGGAGGAAATACTGAACAGTCACAAATTTAAACACAGGGACTGGAGGAAATTCTGAACTGTCACAAATTTAAACACAAGGCCTGGAGGAAATACTAAACTGTCACAAATTTAAACACAGGGACTGGAGGAAATACTGAACTGTCACAAATTTAAACACAGGGCCTGGAGGAAATACTGAACTGTCACAAATTTAAACACAAGGCCTGGAGGGAATACTGAACTGTCACAAATTTAAACACAGGGCCTGGAGGAAATACTGAACTGTCACAAATTTAAACACAGGGCCTGGAGGAAATACTGAACTGTCACAAATTTAAACACAAGGCCTGGAGGGAATACTGAACTGTCACAAATTTAAACACAAGGCCTGGAGGAAATACTGAACTGTCACAAATTTAAACACAAGGCCTGGAGGAAATTCTGAACTGTCACAAATTTAAACACAAGGCCTGGAGGAAATACTGAACTGTCACAAATTTAAACACAAGGTCTGGAGGAAATACTGAACTGTCACAAATTTAAACACAAGGCCTGGAGGAAATACTGAACTGTCACAAATTTAAACACAAGGCCTGGAGGAAATACTAAACTGTCACAAATTTAAACACAGGGACTGGAGGAAATACTGAACTGTCACAAATTTAAACACAAGGTCTGGAGGAAATACTGAACAGTCACAAATTTAAACACAGGGACTGGAGGAAATTCTGAACTGTCACAAATTTAAACACAAGGCCTGGAGGAAATACTGAACAGTCACAAATTTAAACACAGGGACTGGAGGAAATTCTGAACTGTCACAAATTTAAACACAAGGCCTGGAGGAAATACTAAACTGTCACAAATTTAAACACAGGGACTGGAGGAAATACTGAACTGTCACAAATTTAAACACAGGGCCTGGAGGAAATACTGAACTGTCACAAATTTAAACACAGGGCCTGGAGGAAATACTGAACTGTCACAAATTTAAACACAATGCCTGGAGGAAATACTGAACTGTCACAAATTTAAACACAGGGCCTGGAGTAAATACTGAACTGTCACAAATTTAAACACAGGGTCTGGAGGAAATACTGAACTGTCACAAATTTAAACACAGGGCCTGGAGTAAGTACTGAACTGTCACAAATTTAAACACAGGGCCTGGAGGGAAATACTGAACTGTCACAAATTTAAACACAAGGCCTGGAGGAAATACTGAACTGTCACAAATTTAAACACAAGGCCTGGAGGAAATACTGAACTGTCACAAATTTAAACACAAGGCCTGGAGGAAATACTGAACTGTCACAAATTTAAACACAGGGCCTGGAGGAAATACTGAACTGTCACAAATTTAAACAAAGGGCCTGGAGGAAATACTGAACTGTCACAAATTTAAACACAGGGCCTGGAGGAAATACTGAACTGTCACAAATTTAAACAAAGGGCCTGGAGGAAATACTGAACTGTCACAAATTTAAACACAGGGCCTGGAGTAAATACTGAACTGTCACAAATTTAAACACAAGGCCTGGAGGAAATACTGAACTGTCACAAATTTAAACACAGGGCCTGGAGGAAATACTGAACTGTCACAAACTTAAACACAAGGCCTGGAGGAAATACTGAACTGTCACAAATTTAAACACAAGGCCTGGAGGAAATACTGAACTGTCACAAATTTAAACACAGGGCCTGGAGGAAATACTGAACTGTCACAAATTTAAACACAAGGCCTGGAGTAAATACTGAATTGTCACAAATTTAAACACAAGGCCTGGAGGAAATACTGAACTGTCACAAATTTAAACACTGGGCCTGGAGGAAAAACTGACTGTCACAAATTTAAACACAAGGCCTGGAGGAAATACTGAACTGTCACAAATTTAAACACAGGGCCTGGAGTAAATACTGAACTGTCACAAATTTAAACACAAGGCCTGGAGTAAATACTGAACTGTCACAAATTTAAACACAGGGCCTGGAGGAAATACTGAACTGTCACAAATTTAAACACAAGGTCCGGAGGAAATACAGAACTGTCACAAATTTAAACACAAGGCCTGGAGTAAATACTGAACTGTCACAAATTTAAACACAGGGTCTGGAGGGAAATACTGAACTGTCACAAATTTAAACACAAGGCCTGGAGGAAATACTGAACTGTCACAAATGTAAACACAAGGCCTGGAGGAAATACTGAACTGTCACAAATTTAAACACAGGGTCTGGAGGAAATACTGAACTGTCACAAATTTAAACACAAGGCCTGGAGGAAATACTGAACTGTCACAAATTTAAACACAGGGTCTGGAGGAAATACTGAACTGTCACAAATTTAAACACAAGGCCTGGAGGAAAGACTGAACTGTCACAAATTTAAACACAGGGCCTGGAGGAAATACTGAACTGTCACAAATTTAAACACAAGGCCTGGAGGAGATACTGAACTGTCACAAATTTAAACACAGGGCCTGGAGGAAATACTGAACTGTGACAAATTTAAACACAAGGCCTGGAGGAAATACTGAACTGTCACAAATTTAAACACAATGCCTGGAGGAAATACTGAACTGTCACAAATTTAAACACAGGGACTAGAGGAAATACTGAACTGTCACAAATTTAAACACAGGGCCTGGAGGAAATACTGAACTGTCACAAATTTAAACACAATGCCTGGAGGAAATACTGAACTGTCACAAATTTAAACACAGGGCCTAGAGGAAATACTGAACTGTCACAAATTTAAACACAGGGCCTGGAGGAAATACTGAACTGTCACAAATTTAAACACAGGGACTGGAGGAAATACTGAACTGTCACAAATTTAAACACAGGGCCTGGAGGAAATACTGAACTGTCACAAATTTAAACACAGGGCCTGGAGGAAATACTGAACTGTCACAAATTTAAACACAAGGCCTGGAGGAAATACTGAACTGTCACAAATTTAAACACAGGGCCTGGAGGAAATACTGAACTGTCACAAATTTAAACACAGGGTCTGGAGGAAATACTGAACTGTCACAAATTTAAACACAGGGCCTGGAGTAAGTACTGAACTGTCACAAATTTAAACACAGGGCCTGGAGTAAATACTGAACTGTCACAAGTTTAAACACAAGGCCTGGAGGGAATACTGAACTGTCACAAATTTAAACACAGGGCCTGGAGGGAATACTGAACTGTCACAAATTTAAACACAGGGCCTGGAGGGAATACTGAACTGTCACAAATTTAAACACAGGGCCTGGAGGAAATACTGAACTGTCACAAATTTAAACACAGGGCCTGGAGGGAAATACTGAACTGTCATAAATTTAAACACAAGGCCTGGAGGAAATACTGAACTGTCACAAATTTAAACACAAGGCCTGGAGGAAATACTGAACTGTCACAAATTTAAACACAAGGCCTGGAGGAAATACTGAACTGTCACAAATTTAAACACAGGGCCTGGAGTAAATACTGAATTGTCACAAATTTAAACACAAGGCCTGGAGGAAAAACTGAACTGTCACAAATTTAAACACAAGGCCTGGAGTAAATACTGAACTGTCACAAATTTAAACACAGGGCCTGGAGGAAATACTGAACTGTCACAAATTTAAACACAAGGCCTGGGGGAAATACTGAACTGTCACAAATTTAAACACAAGGCCTGGGGGAAATACTGAACTGTCATAAATTTAAACACTGAGCCTGGACGAAATACTGAACTGTCATAAATTTAAACACAGGGCCTGGAGTAAATACTGAACTGTCACAAATTTAAACACAAGGCCTGGAGTAAATACTGAACTGTCACAAGTTTAAACACAAGGCCTGGAGGAAATACTGAACTGTCACAAATGTCAACACAGGGCCTGGAGGAAATACTGAACTGTCACAAATTTAAACACAGGGCCTGGAGGAAATACTGAACTGTCACAAATTTAAACACAAGGCCTGGAGGAAATACTGAACTGTCACAAATTTAAACACAGGGCCTGGAGTAAATACTGAACTCTCATAAATTTAAACACAGGGCCTGGAGTAAATACTGAACTGTCACAAATTTAAACACAAGGCCTGGAGGAAATACTGAACTGTCACAAATTTAAACACAGGGCCTGGAGTAAATACTGAACTGTCACAAATTTAAACACAGGGCCTGGAGGAAATGCTGAACTGTCACAAATTTAAACACAGGGCCTGGAGGAAATACTGAACTGTCACAAATTTAAACACAAGGCCTGGGGGAAATACTGAACTGTCACAAATTTAAACACAAGGCCTGGAGGAAATACTGAACTGTCACAAATTTAAACACAAGGCCTGGGGGAAATACTGAACTGTCACAAATTTAAACACAAGGCCTGGGGGAAATACTGAACTGTCACAAATTTAAACACAAGGCCTGGAGTAAATACTGAACTGTCACAAATTTAAACACAAGGCCTGGAGGAAATACTGAACTGTCACAAATTTAAACACAGGGCCTGGAGTAAATACTGAACTGTCACAAATTTAAACACAGGGCCTGGAGGAAATGCTGAACTGTCACAAATTTAAACACAAGGCCTGGAGGAAATACTGAACTGTCACAAATTTAAACACAAGGCCTGGGGGAAATACTGAACTGTCACAAATTTAAACACAAGGCCTGGAGGAAATACTGAACTGTCACAAATTTAAACACAAGGCCTGGGGGAAATACTGAACTGTCACAAATTTAAACACAAGGCCTGGGGGAAATACTGAACTGTCACAAATTTAAACACAAGGCCTGGGGGAAATACTGAACTGTCACAAATTTAAACACAAGGCCTGGAGTAAATACTGAACTGTCACAAATTTAAACACAAGGCCTGGAGGAAATACTGAACTGTCACAACTTTAAACAGAGGGCCTGGAGGAAATACTGAACTGTCACAAATTTAAACACAAGGCCTGGAGGAAATACTGAACTGTCACAAATTTAAACACAGGGCCTGGAGTAAATACTGAACTGTCACAAATTTAAACACAAGGCCTGGAGGAAATACTGAACTGTCACAAATTTAAACACAAGGCCTGGGGGAAATACTGAACTGTCACAAATTTAAACACAAGGCCTGGAGGAAATACTGAACTGTCACAAATTTAAACACAGGGTCTGGAGGAAATACTGAACTGTCACAAATTTAAACACAAGGCCTGGAGGAAATACTGAAATGTCACAAATTTAAACACAAGGCCTCGAGGAAATACTGAACTGTCACAAATTTAAACACAAGGCCTGGAGTAAATACTGAACTGTCACAAATTTAAACACAAGGCCTGGAGGAAATACTGAACTATCACAAATTTAAACACAAGGCCTGGAGGAAATACTGAACTGTCACCAATTTAAACACAAGGCCTCGAGGAAATACTGAACTGTCACAAAGTTAAACACAAGGCCTGGGGGAAATACTGAACTGTCACAAATTTAAACACAAGGCCTGGAGGAAATACTGAACTGTCACCAATTTAAACACAAGGCCTGGAGTAATTACTGAACTATCACAAATTTAAACACAAGGCCTGGAGGAAATACTGAACTGTCACAAATTTAAACACAAGGCCTGGAGGAAATACTGAACTATCACAAATTTAAACACAAGGCCTGGAGGAAATACTGAACTGTCACCAATTTAAACACAAGGCCTCGAGGAAATACTGAACTGTCACAAATTTAAACACAAGGCCTGGAGGAAATACTGAACTGTCACAAATTTAAACACAAGGCCTGGAGGAAATACTGAACTGTCATCAATTTGAACACAAGGCCTCGAGGAAATACTGAACTGTCACAAATTTAAACACAAGGCCTGGAGGAAATACTGAACTGTCATCAATTTGAACACAAGGCCTCGAGGAAATACTGAACTGTCACAAATTTAAACACAAGGCCTGGAGTAAATACTGAACTGTCACAAATTTAAACACAAGGCCTGGAGGAAATACTGAACTGTCATCAATTTGAACACAAGGCCTCGAGGAAATACTGAACTGTCACAAATTTAAACACAAGGCCTGGAGTAAATACTGAACTGTCACAAATTTAAACACAAGGCCTGGAGGAAATACTGAACTGTCACAAATTTAAACACAGGGTCTGGAGGGAATACTGAACTGTCACAAATTTAAACACAAGGCCTGGAGGAAATACTGAACAGTCACAAATTTAAACACAAGGCCTGGAGGAAATACTGAACTGTCACAAATTTAAACACAGGGCCTGGAGTAAATACTGAACTGTCACAAATTTAAACACAAGGCCTGGAGGAAATACTGACTGTCACAAATTTAAACACAAGGCCTGGAGGAAATACTGAACTGTCACAAATTTAAACACAGGGCCTGGAGTAAATACTGAACTGTCACAAATTTAAACACAAGGCCTGGAGGAAATACTGAACTGTCACAAATTTAAACACTGGATCTGGAGGGAATACTGAACTGTCACAAATTTAAACACAAGGCCTGGAGGAAATACTGAACTAACACAAATTTAAACACAAGGCCTGGAGGAAATACTGAACTGTCACAAATTTAAACACAAGGCCTGGAGGAAATACTGAACTGTCACAAATTTAAACACAAGGCCTGGAGGAAATACTGAACTGTCACAAATTTAAACACAGGGCCTGGAGTAAATACTGAACTGTCACAAATTTAAACACAAGGCCTGGAGGAAATACTGTGCTGTCACAAATTTAAACACAAGGCCTGGAGGAAATACTGAACTGCCACAAATTTAAACACAGGGCCTGGAGTAAATACTGAACTGTCACAAATTTAAACACAAGGCCTGGAGGAAATACTGACTGTCACAAATTTAAACACAAGGCCTGGAGTAAATACTGAACTGTCACAAATTTAAACACAAGGCCTGGAGGAAATACTGAACTGTCACAAATTTAAACACAAGGCCTGGAGGAAATACTGAACTGTCACATATTTAAACACAAGGCCTGGAGGAAATACTGAACTGTCACAAATTTAAACACAGGGCCTGGAGTAAATACTGAACTGTCACAAATTTAAACACAAGGCCTGGAGGAAATACTGACTGTCACAAATATAAACACAGGGCCTGGAGGAAATACTGAACTATCACAAATTTAAACACAAGGCCTGCAGGAAATACTGAACTGTCACCAATTTAAACACAAGGCCTCGAGGAAATAATGAACTGTCACAAATTTAAACACAAGGCCTGGAGGAAATAATGAACTGTCTCCAATTTAAACACAAGGCCTCGAGGAAATACTGAACTGTCACAAATTTAAACACAAGGCCTGGAGTAAATACTGAACTGTCACAAATTTAAACACAAGGCCTGGAGGAAATACTGAACTATCACAAATTTAAACACAAGGCCTGGAGGAAATACTGAACTGTCACAAATTTAAACACAAGGACTCGAGGAAATACTGAACTGTCACAAATTTAAACACAAGTCCTGGGGGAAATACTGAACTGTCACAAATTTAAACACAAGGCCTGGAGGAAATACTGAACTATCACAAATTTAAACACAAGGCCTGGAGTAAATACTGAACTGTCACAAATTTAAACACAAGGCCTGGAGGAAATACTGAACTATCACAAATTTAAACACAAGGCCTGGAGGAAATACTGAACTGTCACAAATTTAAACACAAGGCCTCGAGGAAATACTGAACTGTCACCAATTTAAACACAAGGCCTGGAGGAAATACTGAACTGTCACCAATTTAAATACAAGGCCTCGAGGAAATACTGAACTGTCACAAATTTAAACACAAGGCCTGGAGGAAATACTGAACTGTCACAAATTTAAACACAAGGCCTCGAGGAAATACTGAACTGTCACAAATTTAAACACAGGGCCTGGAGGAAATACTGAACTGTCACAAATTTAAACACAGGGCCTGGAGTAAATACTGAACTGTCACAAATTTAAACACAGGGCCTGGAGTAAATGCTGAACTGTCACAAATTTAAACACAGGGCCTGGAGTAAATACTGAACTGTCACAAATTTAAACACAAGGCCTGGAGGAAATACTGAACTGTCACAAATTTAAACACAAGGCCTGGAGGAAATACTGAACTGTCAGAAATTGAAACACAAGGCCTGGAGGAAATACTGAACTGTCACAAATTTAAACACAGGGTCTGGAGGGAATACTGAACTGTCACAAATTTAAACACAAGGCCTGGAGGAAATACTGAACTGTCACAAATTTAAACACAGGGCCTGGAGTAAATACTGAACTGTCACAAATTTAAACACAAGGCCTGGAGGAAATACTGAACTGTCACAAATTTAAACACAGGGTCTGGAGGGAATACTGAACTGTCACAAATTTAAACACAAGGCCTGGAGGAAATACTGAACTGTCACAAATTTAAACTCAAGGCCTGGAGGAAATACTGAACTGTCACAAATTTAAACACAAGGCCTGGAGGAAATTTTGAACCGTCACAAATTTAAACACAGGGCCTGGAGGAAATACTGAACTGTCACAAATTTAAACACAAGGCCTGGAGGAAATACTGAACTGTCACAACTTTAAACACAAGGCCTGGAGGAAATACTGAACTGTCACAAATTTAAACACAGGGCCTGGAGGAAATACTGAACTGTCACAAATTTAAACACAGGGCCTGGCGGAAATACTGAACTGTCACCAATTTAAACACAAGGCCTGGAGTAAATACTGAACTATCACAAATTTAAACACAAGGCCTGGAGGAAATACTGAACTGTCACCAATTTAAACACAAGGCCTGGAGGAAATACTGAACTATCACAAATTTAAACACAAGGCCTGGAGGAAATACTGAACTGTCACCAATTTAAACACAAGGCCTGGAGTAAATACTGAACTGTCACAAATTTAAACACAAGGCCTGGAGGAAATACTGAACTATCACAAATTTAAACACAAGGCCTGGAGGAAATACTGAACTGTCACCAATTTAAACACAAGGCCTCGAGGAAATACTGAACTGTCACAAATTTAAACACAAGGCCTGGAGGAAATACTGAACTGTCATCAATTTGAACACAAGGCCTCGAGGAAATACTGAACTGTCACAAATTTAAACACAAGGCCTGGAGTAAATACTGAACTGTCACAAATTTAAACACAAGGCCTGGAGGAAATACTGAACTGTCACAAATTTAAACACAGGGTCTGGAGGGAATACTGAACTGTCACAAATTTAAACACAAGGCCTGGAGGAAATACTGACTGTCACAAATTTAAACACAAGGCCTGGAGGAAATATTGAACTGTCACAAATTTAAACACAGGGCCTGGAGTAAATACTGAACTGTCACAAATTTAAACACAAGGCCTGGAGGAAATACTGAACTGTCACAAATTTAAACACAGGGGCAGGAGGAAATACTGAACTGTCACAAATTTAAACACAGGGGCTGGAGTAAATACTGAACTGTGACAAATTTAAACACAAGGCCTGGAGGAAATACTGAACTGTCACAAATTTAAACACTGGGTCTGGAGGGAATACTGAACTGTCACAAATTTAAACACAAGGCCTGGAGGAAATACTGAACTGTCACAAATTTAAACACAGGGCCTGGAGTAAATACTGAACTGTCACAAATTTAAACACAAGGCCTGGAGGAAATACTGAACTGTCACAAATTTAAACACAAGGCCTGGAGGAAATACTGAACTGTCACAAATTTAAACACAAGGCCTGGAGGAAATACTGAACTGTCATCAATTTGAACACAAGGCCTCGAGGAAATACTGAACTGTCACAAATTTAAACACAAGGCCTGGAGTAAATACTGAACTGTCACAAATTTAAACACAAGGCCTGGAGGAAATACTGAACTGTCACAAATTTAAACACAAGGCCTGGAGGAAATACTGAACTGTCATCAATTTGAACACAAGGCCTCGAGGAAATACTGAACTGTCACAAATTTAAACACAAGGCCTGGAGTAAATACTGAACTGTCACAAATTTAAACACAAGGCCTGGAGGAAATACTGAACTGTCACAAATTTAAACACAGGGTCTGGAGGGAATACTGAACTGTCACAAATTTAAACACAAGGCCTGGAGGAAATACTGACTGTCACAAATTTAAACACAAGGCCTGGAGGAAATATTGAACTGTCACAAATTTAAACACAGGGCCTGGAGTAAATACTGAACTGTCACAAATTTAAACACAAGGCCTGGAGGAAATAGTGAACTGTCACAAATTTAAACACAGGGGCTGGAGTAAATACTGAACTGTGACAAATTTAAACACAAGGCCTGGAGGAAATACTGAACTGTCACAAATTTAAACACTGGGTCTGGAGGGAATACTGAACTGTCACAAATTTAAACACAAGGCCTGGAGGAAATACTGACTGTCACAAATTTAAACACAAGGCCTGGAGGAAATACTGAACTGTCACAAATTTAAACACAGGGTCTGGAGGGAATACTGAACTGTCACAAATTTAAACACAAGGCCTGGAGGAAATACTGACTGTCACAAATTTAAACACAAGGCCTGGAGGAAATATTGAACTGTCACAAATTTAAACACAGGGCCTGGAGTAAATACTGAACTGTCACAAATTTAAACACAAGGCCTGGAGGAAATAGTGAACTGTCACAAATTTAAACACAGGGGCTGGAGTAAATACTGAACTGTGACAAATTTAAACACAAGGCCTGGAGGAAATACTGAACTGTCACAAATTTAAACACAAGGCCTGGAGGAAATACTGAACTGTCACAAATTTAAACACAGGGCCTGGAGTAAATACTGAACTGTCACAAATTTAAACACAAGGCCTGGAGGAAATACTGAACTGTCACAAATTTAAACACAAGGCCTGGAGGAAATACTGAACTGTCACAAATTTAAACACAAGGCCTGGAGGAAATACTGAACTGTCACAAATTTAAACACAAGGCCTCGAGGAAATACTGAACTGTCACAAATTTAAACACAAGTCCTGGGGGAAATACAGAACTGTCACAAATTTAAACACAAGGCCTGGAGGAAATACTGAACTGTCACAAATTTAAACACAAGGCCTGGAGGAAATACTGAACTATCACAAATTTAAACACAAGGCCTGGAGTAAATACTGAACTATCACAAATTTAAACACAAGGCCTGGAGGAAATACTGAACTGTCACAAATTTAAACACAAGGCCTCGAGGAAATACTGAACTGTCACCAATTTAAACACAGGGCCTGGAGGAAATACTGAACTGTCACAAATTTAAACACAAGGCCTGGAGGAAATACTGAATTGTCACCAATTTAAATACAAGGCCTCGAGGAAATACTGAACTGTCACAAATTTAAACACAAGGCCTGGAGGAAATACTGAACTGTCACAAATTTAAACACAAGGCCTCGAGGAAATACTGAACTGTCACAAATTTAAACACAGGGACTGGAGGAAATACTGAACTGTCACAAATTTAAGCACAAGGCCTGGAGGAAATACTGAACTGTCACCAATTTAAACACAAGGCCTCGAGGAAATACTGAACTGTCACAAATTTAAACACAAGGCCTGGAGTAAATACTGAACTGTCACAAATTTAAACACAAGGCCTGGAGGAAATACTGAACTGTCACAAATTTAAACACAGGGCCTGGAGGAAATACTGAACTGTCACAAATTTAAACACAGGGCCTGGAGTAAATACTGAACTGTCACAAATTTAAACACAGGGCCTGGAGTAAATACTGAACTGTCACAAATTTAAACACAGGGCCTGGAGTAAATACTGAACTGTCACAAATTTAAACACAAGGCCTGGAGGAAATACTGAACTGTCACAAATTTAAACACAAGGCCTGGAGGAAATACTGAACTGTCACAAATTTAAACACAAGGCCTGGAGGAAATTTTGAACTGTCACAAATTTAAACACAGGGCCTGGAGGAAATACTGAACTGTCACAAATTTAAACACAAGGCCTGGAGGAAATACTGAACTGTCACAACTTTAAACACAAGGCCTGGAGGAAATACTGAACTGTCACAAATTTAAACACAGGGCCTGGAGGAAATACTGAACTGTCACAAATTTAAACACAGGGCCTGGAGGAAATACTGAACTGTCACAAATTTAAACACAAGGCCTGGAGGAAATACTGAACTGTCATAAATTTAAACACAAGGCCTGGAGGAAATACTGAACTGTCACAACTTTAAACACAAGGCCTGGAGGAAATACTGAACTGTCACAAATTTAAACACAAGGCCTGGAGGAAATACTGAACTGTCACAACTTTAAACACAAGGCCTGGAGGAAATACTGAACTGTCACAAATTTAAACACAGGGCCTGGAGGAAATACTGAACTGTCACAAATTTAAACACAGGGCCTGGAGGAAATACTGAACTGTCACAAATTTAAACACAAGGCCTGGAGGAAATACTGAACTGTCACAAATTTAGACACAAGGCCTGGAGGAAATACTGAACTGTCACACATTTGAACACAAGGACTGGAGGAAATACTGAACTGTCACAAATTTAAACACAAGGCCTGGAGGAAATACTGAACTGTCACAAATTTAAACACAGGGCCTGGAGGAAATACTGAACTGTCACAAATTTAAACACAAGGCCTGGAGGAAATACTGAACTGTCACAAATTTAAACACAAGGCCTCGAGGAAATACTGAACTGTCACAAATTTAAACACAGGGCCTGGAGGAAATACTGAACTGTCACAAATTTAAACACAGGGCCTGGAGTAAATACTGAACTGTCACAAATTTAAACACAGGGCCTGGAGTAAATACTGAACTGTCACAAATTTAAACACAGGGCCTGGAGTAAATACTGAACTGTCACAAATTTAAACACAAGGCCTGGAGGAAATACTGAACTGTCACAAATTTAAACACAAGGCCTGGAGGAAATACTGAACTGTCAGAAATTGAAACACAAGGCCTGGAGGAAATACTGAACTGTCACAAATTTAAACACAGGGTCTGGAGGGAATACTGAACTGTCACAAATTTAAACACAAGGCCTGGAGGAAATACTGAACTGTCACAAATTTAAACTCAAGGCCTGGAGGAAATACTGAACTGTCACAAATTTAAACACAAGGCCTGGAGGAAATTTTGAACTGTCACAAATTTAAACACAGGGCCTGGAGGAAATACTGAACTGTCACAAATTTAAACACAAGGCCTGGAGGAAATACTGAACTGTCACAACTTTAAACACAAGGCCTGGAGGAAATACTGAACTGTCACAAATTTAAACACAGGGCCTGGAGGAAATACTGAACTGTCACAAATTTAAACACAGGGCCTGGCGGAAATACTGAACTGTCACCAATTTAAACACAAGGCCTGGAGTAAATACTGAACTATCACAAATTTAAACACAAGGCCTGGAGGAAATACTGAACTGTCACACATTTAAACACAAGGCCTGGAGGAAATACTGAACTATCACAAATTTAAACACAAGGCCTGGAGGAAATACTGAACTGTCACCAATTTAAACACAAGGCCTGGAGTAAATACTGAACTGTCACAAATTTAAACACAAGGCCTGGAGGAAATACTGAACTATCACAAATTTAAACACAAGGCCTGGAGGAAATACTGAACTGTCACAAATTTAAACACAAGGCCTGGAGGAAATACTGACTGTCACAAATTTAAACACAAGGCCTGGAGGAAATATTGAACTGTCACAAATTTAAACACAGGGCCTGGAGTAAATACTGAACTGTCACAAATTTAAACACAAGGCCTGGAGGAAATACTGAACTGTCACAAATTTAAACACAGGGGCAGGAGGAAATACTGAACTGTCACAAATTTAAACACAGGGGCTGGAGTAAATACTGAACTGTCACAAATTTAAACACAAGGCCTGGAGGAAATACTGAACTGTCACAAATTTAAACACAGGGGCAGGAGGAAATACTGAACTGTCACAAATTTAAACACAGGGGCTGGAGTAAATACTGAACTGTGACAAATTTAAACACAAGGCCTGGAGGAAATACTGAACTGTCACAAATTTAAACACTGGGTCTGGAGGGAATACTGAACTGTCACAAATTTAAACACAAGGCCTGGAGGAAATACTGAACTGTCACAAATTTAAACACAAGGCCTGGAGGAAATACTGAACTGTCACAAATTTAAACACAAGGCCTGGAGGAAATACTGAACTGTCACAAATTTAAACACAGGGCCTGGAGTAAATACTGAACTGTCACAAATTTAAACACAAGGCCTGGAGGAAATACTGAACTGTCACAAATTTAAACACAAGGCCTGGAGGAAGTACTGAACTGTCACAAATTTAAACACAAGGCCTGGAGGAAATACTGAACTGCCATCAATTTGAACACAAGGCCTCGAGGAAATACTGAACTGTCACAAATTTAAACACAAGGCCTGGAGTAAATACTGAACTGTCACAAATTTAAACACAAGGCCTGGAGGAAATACTGAACTGTCACAAATTTAAACACAAGGCCTGGAGGAAATACTGAACTGTCATCAATTTGAACACAAGGCCTCGAGGAAATACTGAACTGTCACAAATTTAAACACAAGGCCTGGAGTAAATACTGAACTGTCACAAATTTAAACACAAGGCCTGGAGGAAATACTGAACTGTCACAAATTTAAACACAGGGCCTGGAGTAAATACTGAACTGTCACAAATTTAAACACAGGGCCTGGAGTAAATACTGAACTGTCACAAATTTAAACACAGGGCCTGGAGTAAATACTGAACTGTCACAAATTTAAACACAAGGCCTGGAGGAAATACTGAACTGTCACAAATTTAAACACAAGGCCTGGAGGAAATACTGAACTGTCAGAAATTGAAACACAAGGCCTGGAGGAAATACTGAACTGTCACAAATTTAAACACAGGGTCTGGAGGGAATACTGAACTGTCACAAATTTAAACACAAGGCCTGGAGGAAATACTGACTGTCACAAATTTAAGCACAGGGCCTGGAGGAAATACTGAACTATCACAAATGTAAACACAAGGCCTGCAGGAAATACTGAACTGTCACCAATTTAAACACAAGGCCTCGAGGAAATAATGAACTGTCACAAATTTAAACACAAGGCCTGGAGGAAATAATGAACTGTCTCCAATTTAAACACAAGGCCTCGAGGAAATACTGAACTGTCACAAATTTAAACACAAGGCCTGGAGTAAATACTGAACTGTCACAAATTTAAACACAAGGCCTGGAGGAAATACTGAACTATCACAAATTTAAACACAAGGCCTCGAGGAAATACTGAACTGTCACAAATTTAAACACAAGTCCTGGGAGAAATACTGAACTGTCACAAATTTAAACACAGGGTCTGGAGGGAATACTGAACTGTTACAAATTTAAACACAAGGCCTGGAGGAAATACTGAACTGTCACAAATTTAAACACAAGGCCTCGAGGAAATACTGAACTGTCACAAATTTAAACACAAGTCCTGGGAGAAATACTGAACTGTCACAAATTTAAACACAAGGCCTGGAGGAAATACTGAACTATCACAAATTTAAACACAAGGCCTGGAGTAAATACTGAACTGTCACAAATTTAAACACAAGGCCTGGAGGAAATACTGAACTATCACAAATTTAAACACAAGGCCTGGAGGAAATACTGAACTGTCACAAATTTAAACACAAGGCCTCGAGGAAATACTGAACTGTCACCAATTTAAACACAAGGCCTGGAGGAAATACTGAACTGTCACCAATTTAAATACAAGGCCTCGAGGAAATACTGAACTGTCACAAATTTAAACACAAGGCCTGGAGGAAATACTGAACTGTCACAAATTTAAACACAAGGCCTCGAGGAAATACTGAACTGTCACAAATTTAAACACAGGGCCTGGAGGAAATACTGAACTGTCACAAATTTAAACACAGGGCCTGGAGTAAATACTGAACTGTCACAAATTTAAACACAGGGCCTGGAGTAAATGCTGAACTGTCACAAATTTAAACACAGGGCCTGGAGTAAATACTGAACTGTCACAAATTTAAACACAAGGCCTGGAGGAAATACTGAACTGTCACAAATTTAAACACAAGGCCTGGAGGAAATACTGAACTGTCAGAAATTGAAACACAAGGCCTGGAGGAAATACTGAACTGTCACAAATTTAAACACAGGGTCTGGAGGGAATACTGAACTGTCACAAATTTAAACACAAGGCCTGGAGGAAATACTGAACTGTCACAAATTTAAACTCAAGGCCTGGAGGAAATACTGAACTGTCACAAATTTAAACACAAGGCCTGGAGGAAATTTTGAACTGTCACAAATTTAAACACAGGGCCTGGAGGAAATACTGAACTGTCACAAATTTAAACACAAGGCCTGGAGGAAATACTGAACTGTCACAACTTTAAACACAAGGCCTGGAGGAAATACTGAACTGTCACAAATTTAAACACAGGGCCTGGAGGAAATACTGAACTGTCACAAATTTAAACACAGGGCCTGGCGGAAATACTGAACTGTCACCAATTTAAACACAAGGCCTGGAGTAAATACTGAACTATCACAAATTTAAACACAAGGCCTGGAGGAAATACTGAACTGTCACCAATTTAAACACAAGGCCTGGAGGAAATACTGAACTATCACAAATTTAAACACAAGGCCTGGAGGAAATACTGAACTGTCACCAATTTAAACACAAGGCCTGGAGTAAATACTGAACTGTCACAAATTTAAACACAAGGCCTGGAGGAAATACTGAACTATCACAAATTTAAACACAAGGCCTGGAGGAAATACTGAACTGTCACCAATTTAAACACAAGGCCTCGAGGAAATACTGAACTGTCACAAATTTAAACACAAGGCCTGGAGGAAATACTGAACTGTCATCAATTTGAACACAAGGCCTCGAGGAAATACTGAACTGTCACAAATTTAAACACAAGGCCTGGAGTAAATACTGAACTGTCACAAATTTAAACACAAGGCCTGGAGGAAATACTGAACTGTCACAAATTTAAACACAGGGTCTGGAGGGAATACTGAACTGTCACAAATTTAAACACAAGGCCTGGAGGAAATACTGACTGTCACAAATTTAAACACAAGGCCTGGAGGAAATATTGAACTGTCACAAATTTAAACACAGGGCCTGGAGTAAATACTGAACTGTCACAAATTTAAACACAAGGCCTGGAGGAAATACTGAACTGTCACAAATTTAAACACAGGGGCAGGAGGAAATACTGAACTGTCACAAATTTAAACACAGGGGCTGGAGTAAATACTGAACTGTGACAAATTTAAACACAAGGCCTGGAGGAAATACTGAACTGTCACAAATTTAAACACTGGGTCTGGAGGGAATACTGAACTGTCACAAATTTAAACACAAGGCCTGGAGGAAATACTGAACTGTCACAAATTTAAACACAAGGCCTGGAGGAAATACTGAACTGTCACAAATTTAAACACAAGGCCTGGAGGAAATACTGAACTGTCACAAATTTAAACACAGGGCCTGGAGTAAATACTGAACTGTCACAAATTTAAACACAAGGCCTGGAGGAAATACTGAACTGTCACAAATTTAAACACAAGGCCTGGAGGAAATACTGAACTGTCACAAATTTAAACACAAGGCCTGGAGGAAATACTGAACTGTCATCAATTTGAACACAAGGCCTCGAGGAAATACTGAACTGTCACAAATTTAAACACAAGGCCTGGAGTAAATACTGAACTGTCACAAATTTAAACACAAGGCCTGGAGGAAATACTGAACTGTCACAAATTTAAACACAAGGCCTGGAGGAAATACTGAACTGTCATCAATTTGAACACAAGGCCTCGAGGAAATACTGAACTGTCACAAATTTAAACACAAGGCCTGGAGTAAATACTGAACTGTCACAAATTTAAACACAAGGCCTGGAGGAAATACTGAACTGTCACAAATTTAAACACAGGGTCTGGAGGGAATACTGAACTGTCACAAATTTAAACACAAGGCCTGGAGGAAATACTGACTGTCACAAATTTAAACACAAGGCCTGGAGGAAATATTGAACTGTCACAAATTTAAACACAGGGCCTGGAGTAAATACTGAACTGTCACAAATTTAAACACAAGGCCTGGAGGAAATACTGAACTGTCACAAATTTAAACACAGGGGCTGGAGTAAATACTGAACTGTGACAAATTTAAACACAAGGCCTGGAGGAAATACTGAACTGTCACAAATTTAAACACAAGGCCTGGAGGAAATACTGAACTGTCACAAATTTAAACACAAGGCCTGGAGGAAATACTGAACTGTCACAAATTTAAACACAAGGCCTGGAGGAAATACTGAACTGTCACAAATTTAAACACAGGGCCTGGAGTAAATACTGAACTGTCACAAATTTAAACACAAGGCCTGGAGGAAATACTGAACTGTCACAAATTTAAACACAAGGCCTGGAGGAAATACTGAACTGTCACAAATTTAAACACAAGGCCTGGAGGAAATACTGAACTGTGACAAATTTAAACACAAGGCCTGGAGGAAATACTGAACTGTCACAAATTTAAACACAGGGCCTGGAGTAAATACTGAACTGTCACAAATTTAAACACAAGGCCTGGAGGAAATACTGACTGTCACAAATTTAAACACAGGGCCTGGAGGAAATACTGAACTATCACAAATTTAAACACAAGGCCTGCAGGAAATACTGAACTGTCACCAATTTAAACACAAGGCCTCGAGGAAATAATGAACTGTCACAAATTTAAACACAAGGCCTGGAGGAAATAATGAACTGTCACCAATTTAAACACAAGGCCTCGAGGAAATACTGAACTGTCACAAATTTAAACACAAGGCCTGGAGTAAATACTGAACTGTCACAAATTTAAACACAAGGCCTGGAGGAAATACTGAACTATCACAAATTTAAACACAAGGCCTGGAGGAAATACTGAACTGTCACAAATTTAAACACAAGGCCTCGAGGAAATACTGAACTGTCACAAATTTAAACACAAGTCCTGGGGGAAATACAGAACTGTCACAAATTTAAACACAAGGCCTGGAGGAAATACTGAACTGTCACAAATTTAAACACAAGGCCTGGAGGAAATACTGAACTATCACAAATTTAAACACAAGGCCTGGAGTAAATACTGAACTGTCACAAATTTAAACACAAGGCCTGGAGGAAATACTGAACTGTCACAAATTTAAACACAAGGCCTGGAGGAAATACTGAACTGTCACAAATTTAAACACAAGGCCTGGAGGAAATACTGAACTGTCACAAATTTAAACACAAGGCCTGGAGGAAATACTGAACTGTCACAAATTTAAACACAAGGCCTGGAGGAAATACTGAACTGTCACCAATTTAAACACAGGGCCTGGAGTAAATACTGAACTGTCACAAATTTAAACACAAGGCCTGGAGGAAATACTGAACTGTCACATATTTAAACACAAGGCCTGGAGGAAATACTGAACTGTCACAAATTTAAACACAAGGCCTGGAGGAAATACTGAACTGTGACAAATTTAAACACAAGGCCTGGAGGAAATACTGAACTGTCACAAATTTAAACACAGGGCCTGGAGTAAATACTGAACTGTCACAAATTTAAACACAAGGCCTGGAGGAAATACTGACTGTCACAAATTTAAACACCGGGCCTGGAGGAAATACTGAACTATCACAAATTTAAACACAAGGCCTGCAGGAAATACTGAACTGTCACCAATTTAAACACAAGGCCTCGAGGAAATAATGAACTGTCACAAATTTAAACACAAGGCCTGGAGGAAATAATGAACTGTCACCAATTTAAACACAAGGCCTCGAGGAAATACTGAACTGTCACAAATTTAAACACAAGGCCTGGAGTAAATACTGAACTGTCACAAATTTAAACACAAGGCCTGGAGGAAATACTGAACTATCACAAATTTAAACACAAGGCCTGGAGGAAATACTGAACTGTCACAAATTTAAACACAAGGCCTCGAGGAAATACTGAACTGTCACAAATTTAAACACAAGTCCTGGGGGAAATACAGAACTGTCACAAATTTAAACACAAGGCCTGGAGGAAATACTGAACTGTCACAAATTTAAACACAAGGCCTGGAGGAAATACTGAACTATCACAAATTTAAACACAAGGCCTGGAGTAAATACTGAACTGTCACAAATTTAAACACAAGGCCTGGAGGAAATACTGAACTGTCACAAATTTAAACACAAGTCCTGGGGGAAATACAGAACTGTCACAAATTTAAACACAAGGCCTGGAGGAAATACTGAACTGTCACAAATTTAAACACAAGGCCTGGAGGAAATACTGAACTATCACAAATTTAAACACAAGGCCTGGAGTAAATACTGAACTGTCACAAATTTAAACACAAGGCCTGGAGGAAATACTGAACTATCACAAATTTAAACACAAGGCCTGGAGGAAATACTGAACTGTCACAAATTTAAACACAAGGCCTCGAGGAAATACTGAACTGTCACCAATTTAAACACAGGGCCTGGAGGAAATACTGAACTGTCACAAATTTAAACACAAGGCCTGGAGGAAATACTGAACTGTCACCAATTTAAATACAAGGCCTCGAGGAAATACTGAACTGTCACAAATTTAAACACAAGGCCTGGAGGAAATACTGAACTGTCACAAATTTAAACACAAGGCCTCGAGGAAATACTGAACTGTCACAAATTTAAACACAGGGACTGGAGGAAATACTGAACTGTCACAAATTTAAACACAAGGCCTGGAGGAAATACTGAACTGTCACCAATTTAAACACAAGGCCTCGAGGAAATACTGAACTGTCACAAATTTAAACACAAGGCCTGGAGTAAATACTGAACTGTCACAAATTTAAACACAAGGCCTGGAGGAAATACTGAACTGTCACAAATTTAAACACAGGGCCTGGAGGAAATACTGAACTGTCACAAATTTAAACACAGGGCCTGGAGTAAATACTGAACTGTCACAAATTTAAACACAGGGCCTGGAGTAAATACTGAACTGTCACAAATTTAAACACAGGGCCTGGAGTAAATACTGAACTGTCACAAATTTAAACACAAGGCCTGGAGGAAATACTGAACTGTCACAAATTTAAACACAAGGCCTGGAGGAAATACTGAACTGTCAGAAATTTAAACACAAGGCCTGGAGTAAATACTGAACTGTCACAAATTTAAACACAGGGCCTGGAGTAAATACTGAACTGTCACAAATTTAAACACAAGGCCTGGAGGAAATACTGAACTGTCACAAATTTAAACACAAGGCCTGGAGGAAATACTGAACTGTCAGAAATTGAAACACAAGGCCTGGAGGAAATACTGAACTGTCACAAATTTAAACACAGGGTCTGGAGGGAATACTGAACTGTCACAAATTTAAACACAAGGCCTGGAGGAAATACTGACTGTCACAAATTTAAACACAGGGCCTGGAGGAAATACTGAACTGTCACAAATTTAAACACAAGGCCTGGAGGAAATACTGAACTGTCACAAATTTAAACACAAGGCCTGGAGGAAATACTGAACTGTCACAAATTTAAACACAAGGCCTGGAGGAAATACTGAACTGTCACAAATTTAAACACAGGGTCTGGAGGGAATACTGAACTGTCACAAATTTAAACACAAGGCCTGGAGGAAATACTGACTGTCACAAATTTAAACACAAGGCCTGGAGGAAATATTGAACTGTCACAAATTTAAACACAGGGCCTGGAGTAAATACTGAACTGTCACAAATTTAAACACAAGGCCTGGAGGAAATACTGAACTGTCACAAATTTAAACACAGGGGCTGGAGTAAATACTGAACTGTGACAAATTTAAACACAAGGCCTGGAGGAAATACTGAACTGTCACAAATTTAAACACTGGGTCTGGAGGGAATACTGAACTGTCACAAATTTAAACACAAGGCCTGGAGGAAATACTGAACTGTCACAAATTTAAACACAAGGCCTGGAGTAAATACTGAACTGTCACAAATTTAAACACAAGGCCTGGAGGAAATACTGAACTGTCACAAATTTAAACACAGGGTCTGGAGGGAATACTGAACTGTCACAAATTTAAACACAAGGCCTGGAGGAAATACTGACTGTCACAAATTTAAACACAAGGCCTGGAGGAAATATTGAACTGTCACAAATTTAAACACAGGGCCTGGAGTAAATACTGAACTGTCACAAATTTAAACACAAGGCCTGGAGGAAATACTGAACTGTCACAAATTTAAACACAGGGGCTGGAGTAAATACTGAACTGTGACAAATTTAAACACAAGGCCTGGAGGAAATACTGAACTGTCACAAATTTAAACACTGGGTCTGGAGGGAATACTGAACTGTCACAAATTTAAACACAAGGCCTGGAGGAAATACTGAACTGTCACAAATTTAAACACAAGGCCTGGAGGAAATACTGAACTGTCACAAATTTAAACACAAGGCCTGGAGGAAATACTGAACTGTCACAAATTTAAACACAAGGCCTGGAGGAAATACTGAACTGTCACAAATTTAAACACAGGGCCTGGAGTAAATACTGAACTGTCACAAATTTAAACACAAGGCCTGGAGGAAATACTGAACTGTCACAAATTTAAACACAAGGCCTGGAGGAAATACTGAACTGTCACAAATTTAAACACAAGGCCTGGAGGAAATACTGAACTGTCACAAATTTAAACACAAGGCCTGGAGGAAATACTGAACTGTCACAAATTTAAACACAGGGCCTGGAGTAAATACTGAACTGTCACAAATTTAAACACAAGGCCTGGAGGAAATACTGACTGTCACAAATTTAAACACAGGGCCTGGAGGAAATACTGAACTATCACAAATTTAAACACAAGGCCTGCAGGAAATACTGAACTGTCACCAATTTAAACACAAGGCCTCGAGGAAATAATGAACTGTCACAAATTTAAACACAGGGCCTGGAGGAAATAATGAACTGTCACCAATTTAAACACAAGGCCTCGAGGAAATACTGAACTGTCACAAATTTAAACACAACGCCTGGAGTAAATACTGAACTGTCACAAATTTAAACACAAGGCCTGGAGGAAATACAGAACTGTCACAAATTTAAACACAAGGCCTCGAGGAAATACTGAACTGTCACAAATTTAAACACAAGTCCTGGAGGAAATACTGAACTGTCACAAATTTAAACACAAGGCCTGGAGGAAATACTGAACTGTCACAAATTTAAACACAAGTCCTGGGGGAAATACAGAACTGTCACAAATTTAAACACAAGGCCTGGAGGAAATACTGAACTGTCACAAATTTAAACACAAGGCCTGGAGGAAATACTGAACTATCACAAATTTAAACACAAGGCCTGGAGTAAATACTGAACTGTCACAAATTTAAACACAAGGCCTGGAGGAAATACTGAACTGTCACAAATTTAAACACAAGTCCTGGGGGAAATACAGAACTGTCACAAATTTAAACACAAGGCCTGGAGGAAATACTGAACTGTCACAAATTTAAACACAAGGCCTGGAGGAAATACTGAACTATCACAAATTTAAACACAAGGCCTGGAGTAAATACTGAACTGTCACAAATTTAAACACAAGGCCTGGAGGAAATACTGAACTATCACAAATTTAAACACAAGGCCTGGAGGAAATACTGAACTGTCACAAATTTAAACACAAGGCCTCGAGGAAATACTGAACTGTCACCAATTTAAACACAGGGCCTGGAGGAAATACTGAACTGTCACAAATTTAAACACAAGGCCTGGAGGAAATACTGAACTGTCACCAATTTAAATACAAGGCCTCGAGGAAATACTGAACTGTCACAAATTTAAACACAAGGCCTGGAGGAAATACTGAACTGTCACAAATTTAAACACAAGGCCTCGAGGAAATACTGAACTGTCACAAATTTAAACACAGGGACTGGAGGAAATACTGAACTGTCACAAATTTAAACACAAGGCCTGGAGGAAATACTGAACTGTCACCAATTTAAACACAAGGCCTCGAGGAAATACTGAACTGTCACAAATTTAAACACAAGGCCTGGAGTAAATACTGAACTGTCACAAATTTAAACACAAGGCCTGGAGGAAATACTGAACTATCACAAATTTAAACACAAGGCCTGGAGGAAATACTGAACTGTCACAAATTTAAACACAAGGCCTCGAGGAAATACTGAACTGTCACCAATTTAAACACAGGGCCTGGAGGAAATACTGAACTGTCACAAATTTAAACACAAGGCCTGGAGGAAATACTGAACTGTCACCAATTTAAATACAAGGCCTCGAGGAAATACTGAACTGTCACAAATTTAAACACAAGGCCTGGAGGAAATACTGAACTGTCACAAATTTAAACACAAGGCCTCGAGGAAATACTGAACTGTCACAAATTTAAACACAGGGACTGGAGGAAATACTGAACTGTCACAAATTTAAACACAAGGCCTGGAGGAAATACTGAACTGTCACCAATTTAAACACAAGGCCTCGAGGAAATACTGAACTGTCACAAATTTAAACACAAGGCCTGGAGTAAATACTGAACTGTCACAAATTTAAACACAAGGCCTGGAGGAAATACTGAACTGTCACAAATTTAAACACAGGGCCTGGAGGAAATACTGAACTGTCACAAATTTAAACACAGGGCCTGGAGTAAATACTGAACTGTCACAAATTTAAACACAGGGCCTGGAGTAAATACTGAACTGTCACAAATTTAAACACAGGGCCTGGAGTAAATACTGAACTGTCACAAATTTAAACACAAGGCCTGGAGGAAATACTGAACTGTCACAAATTTAAACACAAGGCCTGGAGGAAATACTGAACTGTCACAAATTTAAACACAAGGCCTGGAGTAAATACTGAACTGTCACAAATTTAAACACAGGGCCTGGAGTAAATACTGAACTGTCACAAATTTAAACACAAGGCCTGGAGGAAATACTGAACTGTCACAAATTTAAACACAAGGCCTGGAGGAAATACTGAACTGTCAGAAATTGAAACACAAGGCCTGGAGGAAATGCTGAACTGTCACAAATTTAAACACAGGGTCTGGAGGGAATACTGAACTGTCACAAATTTAAACACAAGGCCTGGAGGAAATACTGACTGTCACAAATTTAAACACAGGGCCTGGAGGAAATACTGAACTGTCACAAATTTAAACACAGGGCCTGGAGGAAATACTGAACTGTCACAAATTTAAACACAAGGCCTGGAGGAAATACTGAACTGTCACAAATTTAAACACAGGGCCTGGAGGAAATACTGAACTGTCACAAATTTAAACACAGGGCCTGGAGTAAATACTGAACTGTCACAAATTTAAACACAGGGTCTGGAGGAAATACTGAACTGTCACAAATTTAAACACAAGGCCTGCAGGAAATACTGAACTGTCACCAATTTAAACACAAGGCCTCGAGGAAATAATGAACTGTCACAAATTTAAACACAAGGCCTGGAGGAAATAATGAACTGTCTCCAATTTAAACACAAGGCCTCGAGGAAATACTGAACTGTCACAAATTTAAACACAAGGCCTGGAGTAAATACTGAACTGTCACAAATTTAAACACAAGGCCTGGAGGAAATACTGAACTATCACAAATTTAAACACAAGGCCTGGAGGAAATACTGAACTGTCACAAATTTAAACACAATGCCTCGAGGAAATACTGAACTGTCACAAATTTAAACACAAGTCCTGGGGGAAATACTGAACTGTCACAAATTTAAACACAAGGCCTGGAGGAAATACTGAACTATCACAAATTTAAACACAAGGCCTGGAGTAAATACTGAACTGTCACAAATTTAAACACAAGGCCTGGAGGAAATACTGAACTATCACAAATTTAAACACAAGGCCTGGAGGAAATACTGAACTGTCACAAATTTAAACACAAGGCCTCGAGGAAATACTGAACTGTCACCAATTTAAACACAAGGCCTGGAGGAAATACTGAACTGTCACCAATTTAAATACAAGGCCTCGAGGAAATACTGAACTGTCACAAATTTAAACACAAGGCCTGGAGGAAATACTGAACTGTCACAAATTTAAACACAAGGCCTCGAGGAAATACTGAACTGTCACAAATTTAAACACAGGGCCTGGAGGAAATACTGAACTGTCACAAATTTAAACACAGGGCCTGGAGTAAATACTGAACTGTCACAAATTTAAACACAGGGCCTGGAGTAAATGCTGAACTGTCACAAATTTAAACACAGGGCCTGGAGTAAATACTGAACTGTCACAAATTTAAACACAAGGCCTGGAGGAAATACTGAACTGTCACAAATTTAAACACAAGGCCTGGAGGAAATACTGAACTGTCAGAAATTGAAACACAAGGCCTGGAGGAAATACTGAACTGTCACAAATTTAAACACAGGGTCTGGAGGGAATACTGAACTGTCACAAATTTAAACACAAGGCCTGGAGTAAATACTGAACTGTCACAAATTTAAACTCAAGGCCTGGAGGAAATACTGAACTGTCACAAATTTAAACACAAGGCCTGGAGGAAATTTTGAACTGTCACAAATTTAAACACAGGGCCTGGAGGAAATACTGAACTGTCACAAATTTAAACACAAGGCCTGGAGGAAATACTGAACTGTCACAACTTTAAACACAAGGCCTGGAGGAAATACTGAACTGTCACAAATTTAAACACAGGGCCTGGAGGAAATACTGAACTGTCACAAATTTAAACACAGGGCCTGGCGGAAATACTGAACTGTCACCAATTTAAACACAAGGCCTGGATTAAATACTGAACTATCACAAATTTAAACACAAGGCCTGGAGGAAATACTGAACTGTCACCAATTTAAACACAAGGCCTGGAGGAAATACTGAACTATCACAAATTTAAACACAAGGCCTGGAGGAAATACTGAACTGTCACCAATTTAAACACAAGGCCTGGAGTAAATACTGAACTGTCACAAATTTAAACACAAGGCCTGGAGGAAATACTGAACTATCACAAATTTAAACACAAGGCCTGGAGGAAATACTGAACTGTCACCAATTTAAACACAAGGCCTCGAGGAAATACTGAACTGTCACAAATTTAAACACAAGGCCTGGAGGAAATACTGAACTGTCACAAATTTAAACACAAGGCCTGGAGGAAATACTGAACTGTCACAAATTTAAACACAAGGCCTGGAGGAAATACTGAACTGTCACAAATTTAAACACAGGGCCTGGAGTAAATACTGAACTGTCACAAATTTAAACACAAGGCCTGGAGGAAATACTGAACTGTCACAAATTTAAACACAAGGCCTGGAGGAAATACTGAACTGTCACAAATTTAAACACAAGGCCTGGAGGAAATACTGAACTGTCATCAATTTGAACACAAGGCCTCTAGGAAATACTGAACTGTCACAAATTTAAACACAAGGCCTGGAGTAAATACTGAACTGTCACAAATTTAAACACAAGGCCTGGAGGAAATACTGAACTGTCACAAATTTAAACACAAGGCCTGGAGGAAATACTGAACTGTCATCAATTTGAACACAAGGCCTCGAGGAAATACTGAACTGTCACAAATTTAAACACAAGGCCTGGAGTAAATACTGAACTGTCACAAATTTAAACACAAGGCCTGGAGGAAATACTGAACTGTCACAAATTTAAACACAGGGTCTGGAGGGAATACTGAACTGTCACAAATTTAAACACAAGGCCTGGAGGAAATACTGACTGTCACAAATTTAAACACAAGGCCTGGAGGAAATATTGAACTGTCACAAATTTAAACACAGGGCCTGGAGTAAATACTGAACTGTCACAAATTTAAACACAAGGCCTGGAGGAAATACTGAACTGTCACAAATTTAAACACAGGGGCTGGAGTAAATACTGAACTGTGACAAATTTAAACACAAGGCCTGGAGGAAATACTGAACTGTCACAAATTTAAACACTGGGTCTGGAGGGAATACTGAACTGTCACAAATTTAAACACAAGGCCTGGAGGAAATACTGAACTGTCACAAATTTAAACACAAGGCCTGGAGGAAATACTGAACTGTCACAAATTTAAACACAAGGCCTGGAGGAAATACTGAACTGTCACAAATTTAAACACAGGGCCTGGAGTAAATACTGAACTGTCACAAATTTAAACACAAGGCCTGGAGGAAATACTGAACTGTCACAAATTTAAACACAAGGCCTGGAGGAAATACTGAACTGTCACAAATTTAAACACAAGGCCTGGAGGAAATACTGAACTGTCACAAATTTAAACACAAGGCCTGGAGGAAATACTTAACTGTCACAAATTTAAACACAGGGCCTGGAGTAAATACTGAACTGTCACAAATTTAAACACAAGGCCTGGAGGAAATACTGACTGTCACAAATTTAAACACAGGGCCTGGAGGAAATACTGAACTATCACAAATTTAAACACAAGGCCTGCAGGAAATACTGAACTGTCACCAATTTAAACACAAGGCCTCGAGGAAATAATGAACTGTCACAAATTTAAACACAAGGCCTGGAGGAAATAATGAACTGTCACCAATTTAAACACAAGGCCTCGAGGAAATACTGAACTGTCACAAATTTAAACACAAGGCCTGGAGTAAATACTGAACTGTCACAAATTTAAACACAGGGCCTGGAGGAAATACTGAACTGTCACAAATTTAAACACAAGGCCTGGAGGAAATACTGAACTATCACAAATTTAAACACAAGGCCTGGAGGAAATACTGAACTATCACAAATTTAAACACAAGTCCTGGAGGAAATACTGAACTGTCACAAATTTAAACACAAGGCCTCGAGGAAATACTGAACTGTCACAAATTTAAACACAAGTCCTGGGGGAAATACAGAACTGTCACAAATTTAAACACAAGGCCTGGAGGAAATACTGAACTTTCACAAATTTAAACACAAGGCCTGGAGGAAATACTGAACTATCACAAATTTAAACACAAGGCCTGGAGTTAATACTGAACTGTCACAAATTTAAACACAAGGCCTGGAGGAAATACTGAACTGTCACAAATTTAAACACAAGTCCTGGGGGAAATACAGAACTGTCACAAATTTAAACACAAGGCCTGGAGGAAATACTGAACTGTCACAAATTTAAACACAAGGCCTGGAGGAAATACTGAACTATCACAAATTTAAACACAAGGCCTGGAGTAAATACTGAACTGTCACAAATTTAAACACAAGGCCTGGAGGAAATACTGAACTATCACAAATTTAAACACAAGGCCTGGAGGAAATACTGAACTGTCACAAATTTAAACACAAGGCCTCGAGGAAATACTGAACTGTCACCAATTTAAACACAGGGCCTGGAGGAAATACTGAACTGTCACAAATTTAAACACAAGGCCTGGAGGAAATACTGAACTGTCACCAATTTAAATACAAGGCCTCGAGGAAATACTGAACTGTCACAAATTTAAACACAAGGCCTGGAGGAAATACTGAACTGTCACAAATTTAAACACAAGGCCTCGAGGAAATACTGAACTGTCACAAATTTAAACACAGGGACTGGAGGAAATACTGAACTGTCACAAATTTAAACACAAGGCCTGGAGGAAATACTGAACTGTCACCAACTTAAACACAAGGCCTCGAGGAAATACTGAACTGTCACAAATTTAAACACAAGGCCTGGAGTAAATACTGAACTGTCACAAATTTAAACACAAGGCCTGGAGGAAATACTGAACTGTCACAAATTTAAACACAGGGCCTGGAGGAAATACTGAACTGTCACAAATTTAAACACAGGGCCTGGAGTAAATACTGAACTGTCACAAATTTAAACACAGGGCCTGGAGTAAATACTGAACTGTCACAAATTTAAACACAGGGCCTGGAGTAAATACTGAACTGTCACAAATTTAAACACAAGGCCTGGAGGAAATACTGAACTGTCACAAATTTAAACACAAGGCCTGGAGGAAATACTGAACTGTCACAAATTTAAACACAAGGCCTGGAGGAAATTTTGAACTGTCACAAATTTAAACACAGGGCCTGGAGGAAATACTGAACTGTCACAAATTTAAACACAAGGCCTGGAGGAAATACTGAACTGTCACAACTTTAAACACAAGGCCTGGAGGAAATACTGAACTGTCACAAATTTAAACACAGGGCCTGGAGGAAATACTGAACTGTCACAAATTTAAACACAGGGCCTGGAGGAAATACTGAACTGTCACAAATTTAAACACAAGGCCTGGAGGAAATACTGAACTGTCATAAATTTAAACACAAGGCCTGGAGGAAATACTGAACTGTCACAACTTTAAACACAAGGCCTGGAGGAAATACTGAACTGTCACAAATTTAAACACAAGGCCTGGAGGAAATACTGAACTGTCACAACTTTAAACACAAGGCCTGGAGGAAATACTGAACTGTCACAAATTTAAACACAGGGCCTGGAGGAAATACTGAACTGTCACAAATTTAAACACAAGGCCTGGAGTAAATACTGAACTGTCACAAATTTAAACACAAGGCCTGGAGGAAATACTGAACTGTCACACATTTAAACACAAGGACTGGAGGAAATACTGAACTGTCACAAATTTAAACACAGGGCCTGGAGGAAATACTGAACTGTCACAAATTTAAACACAAGGCCTGGAGGAAATACTGAACTGTCACAAATTTAAACACAAGGCCTGGAGGAAATACTGAACTGTCACACATTTAAACACAAGGACTGGAGGAAATACTGAACTGTCACAAATTTAAACACAAGGCCTGGAGGAAATACTGAACTGTCACAAATTTAAACACAGGGCCTGGAGGAAATACTGAACTGTCACAAATTTAAACACAAGGCCTGGAGGAAATACTGAACTGTCACAAATTTAAACACAAGGCCTCGAGGAAATACTGAACTGTCACAAATTTAAACACAGGGCCTGGAGGAAATACTGAACTGTCACAAATTTAAACACAGGGCCTGGAGTAAATACTGAACTGTCACAAATTTAAACACAGGGCCTGGAGTAAATACTGAACTGTCACAAATTTAAACACAGGGCCTGGAGTAAATACTGAACTGTCACAAATTTAAACACAAGGCCTGGAGGAAATACTGAACTGTCACACATTTAAACACAAGGACTGGAGGAAATACTGAACTGTCACAAATTTAAACACAGGGCCTGGAGGAAATACTGAACTGTCACAAATTTAAACACAAGGCCTGGAGGAAATACTGAACTGTCACAAATTTAAACACAAGGCCTCGAGGAAATACTGAACTGTCACAAATTTAAACACAGGGCCTGGAGGAAATACTGAACTGTCACAAATTTAAACACAGGGCCTGGAGTAAATACTGAACTGTCACAAATTTAAACACAGGGCCTGGAGTAAATACTGAACTGTCACAAATTTAAACACAGGGCCTGGAGTAAATACTGAACTGTCACAAATTTAAACACAAGGCCTGGAGGAAATACTGAACTGTCACAAATTTAAACACAAGGCCTGGAGGAAATACTGAACTGTCAGAAATTGAAACACAAGGCCTGGAGGAAATACTGAACTGTCACAAATTTAAACACAGGGTCTGGAGGGAATACTGAACTGTCACAAATTTAAACACAAGGCCTGGAGGAAATACTGAACTGTCACAAATTTAAACTCAAGGCCTGGAGGAAATACTGAACTGTCACAAATTTAAACACAAGGCCTGGAGGAAATTTTGAACTGTCACAAATTTAAACACAGGGCCTGGAGGAAATACTGTACTGTCACAAATTTAAACACAGGGCCTGGCGGAAATACTGAACTGTCACCAATTTAAACACAAGGCCTGGAGTAAATACTGAACTATCACAAATTTAAACACAAGGCCTGGAGGAAATACTGAACTGTCACCAATTTAAACACAAGGCCTGGAGGAAATACTGAACTATCACAAATTTAAACACAAGGCCTGGAGGAAATACTGAACTGTCACCAATTTAAACACAAGGCCTGGAGTAAATACTGAACTGTCACAAATTTAAACACAAGGCCTGGAGGAAATACTGAACTATCACAAATTTAAACACAAGGCCTGGAGGAAATACTGAACTGTCACCAATTTAAACACAAGGCCTCGAGGAAATACTGAACTGTCACAAATTTAAACACAAGACCTGGAGGAAATACTGAACTGTCATCAATTTGAACACAAGGCCTCGAGGAAATACTGAACTGTCACAAATTTAAACACAAGGCCTGGAGTAAATACTGAACTGTCACAAATTTAAACACAAGGCCTGGAGGAAATACTGAACTGTCACAAATTTAAACACAGGGTCTGGAGGGAATACTGAACTGTCACAAATTTAAACACAAGGCCTGGAGGAAATACTGACTGTCACAAATTTAAACACAAGGCCTGGAGGAAATATTGAACTGTCACAAATTTAAACACAGGGCCTGGAGTAAATACTGAACTGTCACAAATTTAAACACAAGGCCTGGAGGAAATACTGAACTGTCACAAATTTAAACACAGGGGCAGGAGGAAATACTGAACTGTCACAAATTTAAACACAGGGGCTGGAGTAAATACTGAACTGTGACAAATTTAAACACAAGGCCTGGAGGAAATACTGAACTGTCACAAATTTAAACACTGGGTCTGGAGGGAATACTGAACTGTCACAAATTTAAACACAAGGCCTGGAGGAAATACTGAACTGTCACAAATTTAAACACAAGGCCTGGAGGAAATACTGAACTGTCACAAATTTAAACACAAGGCCTGGAGGAAATACTGAACTGTCACAAATTTAAACACAGGGCCTGGAGTAAATACTGAACTGTCACAAATTTAAACACAAGGCCTGGAGGAAATACTGAACTGTTTCAAATTTAAACACAAGGCCTGGAGGAAGTACTGAACTGTCACAAATTTAAACACAAGGCCTGGAGGAAATACTGAACTGTCATCAATTTGAACACAAGGCCTCGAGGAAATACTGAACTGTCACAAATTTAAACACAAGGCCTGGAGTAAATACTGAACTGTCACAAATTTAAACACAAGGCCTGGAGGAAATACTGAACTGTCACAAATTTAAACACAAGGCCTGGAGGAAATACTGAACTGTCATCAATTTGAACACAAGGCCTCGAGGAAATACTGAACTGTCACAAATTTAAACACAAGGCCTGGAGTAAATACTGAACTGTCACAAATTTAAACACAAGGCCTGGAGGAAATACTGAACTGTCACAAATTTAAACACAGGGCCTGGAGTAAATACTGAACTGTCACAAATTTAAACACAGGGCCTGGAGTAAATACTGAACTGTCACAAATTTAAACACAGGGCCTGGAGTAAATACTGAACTGTCACAAATTTAAACACAAGGCCTGGAGGAAATACTGAACTGTCACAAATTTAAACACAAGGCCTGGAGGAAATACTGAACTGTCAGAAATTGAAACACAAGGCCTGGAGGAAATACTGAACTGTCACAAATTTAAACACAGGGTCTGGAGGGAATACTGAACTGTCACAAATTTAAACACAAGGCCTGGAGGAAATACTGAACTGTCACAAATTTAAACTCAAGGCCTGGAGGAAATACTGAACTGTCACAAATTTAAACACAAGGCCTGGAGGAAATTTTGAACTGTCACAAATTTAAACACAGGGCCTGGAGGAAATACTGAACTGTCACAAATTTAAACACAAGGCCTGGAGGAAATACTGAACTGTCACAACTTTAAACACAAGGCCTGGAGGAAATACTGAACTGTCACAAATTTAAACACAGGGCCTGGAGGAAATACTGAACTGTCACAAATTTAAACACAGGGCCTGGCGGAAATACTGAACTGTCACCAATTTAAACACAAGGCCTGGAGTAAATACTGAACTATCACAAATTTAAACACAAGGCCTGGAGGAAATACTGAACTGTCACCAATTTAAACACAAGGCCTGGAGGAAATACTGAACTATCACAAATTTAAACACAAGGCCTGGAGGAAATACTGAACTGTCACCAATTTAAACACAAGGCCTGGAGTAAATACTGAACTGTCACAAATTTAAACACAAGGCCTGGAGGAAATACTGAACTATCACAAATTTAAACACAAGGCCTGGAGGAAATACTGAACTGTCACCAATTTAAACACAAGGCCTCGTGGAAATACTGAACTGTCACAAATTTAAACACAAGGCCTGGAGGAAATACTGAACTGTCATCAATTTGAACACAAGGCCTCGAGGAAATACTGAACTGTCACAAATTTAAACACAGGGCCTGGAGTAAATACTGAACTGTCACAAATTTAAACACAAGGCCTGGAGGAAATACTGAACTGTCATCAATTTGAACACAAGGCCTCGAGGAAATACTGAACTGTCACAAATTTAAACACAGGGCCTGGAGGAAATACTGAACTGTCACAAATTTAAACACAAGGCCTGGAGGAAATACTGAACTGTCACAAATTTAAACACAAGGCCTGGAGGAAATACTGAACTGTCACAAATTTAAACACAAGGCCTGGAGGAAATACTGAACTGTCACAAATTTAAACACAGGGTCTGGAGGGAATACTGAACTGTCACAAATTTAAACACAAGGCCTGGAGTAAATACTGAACTGTCACAAATTTAAACACAAGGCCTGGAGGAAATACTGAACTGTCACAAATTTAAACACAGGGTCTGGAGGGAATACTGAACTGTCACAAATTTAAACACAAGGCCTGGAGGAAATACTGACTGTCACAAATTTAAACACAAGGCCTGGAGGAAATATTGAACTGTCACAAATTTAAACACATGGCCTGGAGTAAATACTGAACTGTCACAAATTTAAACACAAGGCCTGTAGGAAATACTGAACTGTCACAAATTTAAACACAGGGGCAGGAGGAAATACTGAACTGTCACAAATTTAAACACAGGGGCTGGAGTAAATACTGAACTGTGACAAATTTAAACACAAGGCCTGGAGGAAATACTGAACTGTCACAAATTTAAACACTGGGTCTGGAGGGAATACTGAACTGTCACAAATTTAAACACAAGGCCTGGAGGAAATACTGAACTGTCACAAATTTAAACACAAGGCCTGGAGGAAATACTGAACTGTCACAAATTTAAACACAAGGCCTGGAGGAAATACTGAACTGTCACAAATTTAAACACAGGGCCTGGAGTAAATACTGAACTGTCACAAATTTAAACACAAGGCCTGGAGGAAATACTGAACTGTCACAAATTTAAACACAAGGCCTGGAGGAAATACTGAACTGTCACAAATTTAAACACAAGGCCTGGAGGAAATACTGAACTGTCATCAATTTGAACACAAGGCCTCGAGGAAATACTGAACTGTCACAAATTTAAACACAAGGCCTGGAGGAAATACTGAACTGTCACAAATTTAAACACAAGGCCTGGAGTAAATACTGAACTGTCACAAATTTAAACACAAGGCCTGGAGGAAATACTGAACTGTCACAAATTTAAACACAAGGCCTGGAGTAAATACTGAACTGTCACAAATTTAAACACAAGGCCTGGAGGAAATACTGAACTGTCACAAATTTAAACACAAGGCCTCGAGGAAATACTGAACTGTCACAAATTTAAACACAAGGCCTGGAGTAAATACTGAACTGTCACAAATTTAAACACAAGGCCTGGAGGAAATACTGAACTGTCACAAATTTAAACACAGGGTCTGGAGGGAATACTGAACTGTCACAAATTTAAACACAAGGCCTGGAGGAAATACTGACTGTCACAAATTTAAACACAAGGCCTGGAGGAAATACTGACTGTCACAAATTTAAACACAAGGCCTGGAGGAAATATTGAACTGTCACAAATTTAAACACATGGCCTGGAGTGAATACTGAACTGTCACAAATTTAAACACAAGGCCTGTAGGAAATACTGAACTGTCACAAATTTAAACACAGGGGCAGGAGGAAATACTGAACTGTCACAAATTTAAACACAGGGGCTGGAGTAAATACTGAACTGTGACAAATTTAAACACAAGGCCTGGAGGAAATACTGAACTGTCACAAATTTAAACACTGGGTCTGGAGGGAATACTGAACTGTCACAAATTTAAACACAAGGCCTGGAGGAAATACTGAACTGTCACAAATTTAAACACAAGGCCTGGAGGAAATACTGAACTGTCACAAATTTAAACACAAGGCCTGGAGGAAATACTGAACTGTCACAAATTTAAACACAGGGCCTGGAGTAAATACTGAACTGTCACAAATTTAAACACAAGGCCTGGAGGAAATACTGAACTGTCACAAATTTAAACACAAGGCCTGGAGGAAATACTGAACTGTCACAAATTTAAACACAAGGCCTGGAGGAAATACTGAACTGTCATCAATTTGAACACAAGGCCTCGAGGAAATACTGAACTGTCACAAATTTAAACACAAGGCCTGGAGTAAATACTGAACTGTCACAAATTTAAACACAAGGCCTGGAGGAAATACTGAACTGTCACAAATTTAAACACAAGGCCTGGAGGAAATACTGAACTGTCATCAATTTGAACACAAGGCCTCGAGGAAATACTGAACTGTCACAAATTTAAACACAAGGCCTGGAGTAAATACTGAACTGTCACAAATTTAAACACAAGGCCTGGAGGAAATACTGAACTGTCACAAATTTAAACACAGGGTCTGGAGGGAATACTGAACTGTCACAAATTTAAACACAAGGCCTGGAGGAAATACTGACTGTCACAAATTTAAACACAAGGCCTGGAGGAAATATTGAACTGTCACAAATTTAAACACAGGGCCTGGAGTAAATACTGAACTGTCACAAATTTAAACACAAGGCCTGGAGGAAATACTGAACTGTCACAAATTTAAACACAGGGGCTGGAGTAAATACTGAACTGTGACAAATTTAAACACAAGGCCTGGAGGAAATACTGAACTGTCACAAATTTAAACACTGGGTCTGGAGGGAATACTGGACTGTCACAAATTTAAACACAAGGCCTGGAGGAAATACTGAACTGTCACAAATTTAAACACAAGGCCTGGAGGAAATACTGAACTGTCACAAATTTAAACACAAGGCCTGGAGGAAATACTGAACTGTCACAAATTTAAACACAGGGCCTGGAGTAAATACTGAACTGTCACAAATTTAAACACAAGGCCTGGAGGAAATACTGAACTGTCACAAATTTAAACACAAGGCCTGGAGGAAATACTGAACTGTCACAAATTTAAACACAAGGCCTGGAGGAAATACTGAACTGTCACAAATTTAAACACAAGGCCTGGAGGAAATACTGAACTGTCACAAATTTAAACACAGGGCCTGGAGTAAATACTGAACTGTCACAAATTTAAACACAAGGCCTGGAGGAAATACTGACTGTCACAAATTTAAACACAGGGCCTGGAGGAAATACTGAACTATCACAAATTTAAACACAAGGCCTGCAGGAAATACTGAACTGTCACCAATTTAAACACAAGGCCTCGAGGAAATAATGAACTGTCACAAATTTAAACACAAGGCCTGGAGGAAATAATGAACTGTCACCAATTTAAACACAAGGCCTCGAGGAAATACTGAACTGTCACAAATTTAAACACAAGGCCTGGAGTAAATACTGAACTGTCACAAATTTAAACACAAGGCCTGGAGGAAATACTGAACTATCACAAATTTAAACACAAGGCCTGGAGGAAATACTGAACTGTCACAAATTTAAACACAAGGCCTCGAGGAAATACTGAACTGTCACAAATTTAAACACAAGTCCTGGGGGAAATACAGAACTGTCACAAATTTAAACACAAGGCCTGGAGGAAATACTGAACTGTCACAAATTTAAACACAAGGCCTGGAGGAAATACTGAACTATCACAAATTTAAACACAAGGCCTGGAGTAAATACTGAACTGTCACAAATTTAAACACAAGGCCTGGAGGAAATACTGAACTGTCACAAATTTAAACACAAGTCCTGGGGGAAATACAGAACTGTCACAAATTTAAACACAAGGCCTGGAGGAAATACTGAACTGTCACAAATTTAAACACAAGGCCTGGAGGAAATACTGAACTATCACAAATTTAAACACAAGGCCTGGAGTAAATACTGAACTGTCACAAATTTAAACACAAGGCCTGGAGGAAATACTGAACTATCACAAATTTAAACACAAGGCCTGGAGGAAATACTGAACTGTCACAAATTTAAACACAAGGCCTCGAGGAAATACTGAACTGTCACCAATTTAAACACAGGGCCTGGAGGAAATACTGAACTGTCACAAATTTAAACACAAGGCCTGGAGGAAATACTGAACTGTCACCAATTTAAATACAAGGCCTCGAGGAAATACTGAACTGTCACAAATTTAAACACAAGGCCTGGAGGAAATACTGAACTGTCACAAATTTAAACACAAGGCCTCGAGGAAATACTGAACTGTCACAAATTTAAACACAGGGACTGGAGGAAATACTGAACTGTCACAAATTTAAACACAAGGCCTGGAGGAAATACTGAACTGTCACCAATTTAAACACAAGGCCTCGAGGAAATACTGAACTGTCACAAATTTAAACACAAGGCCTGGAGTAAATACTGAACTGTCACAAATTTAAACACAAGGCCTGGAGGAAATACTGAACTGTCACAAATTTAAACACAGGGCCTGGAGGAAATACTGAACTGTCACAAATTTAAACACAGGGCCTGGAGTAAATACTGAACTGTCACAAATTTAAACACAGGGCCTGGAGTAAATACTGAACTGTCACAAATTTAAACACAGGGCCTGGAGTAAATACTGAACTGTCACAAATTTAAACACAAGGCCTGGAGGAAATACTGAACTGTCACAAATTTAAACACAAGGCCTGGAGGAAATACTGAACTGTCACAAATTTAAACACAAGGCCTGGAGGAAATTTTGAACTGTCACAAATTTAAACACAGGGCCTGGAGGAAATACTGAACTGTCACAAATTTAAACACAAGGCCTGGAGGAAATACTGAACTGTCACAACTTTAAACACAAGGCCTGGAGGAAATACTGAACTGTCACAAATTTAAACACAGGGCCTGGAGGAAATACTGAACTGTCACAAATTTAAACACAGGGCCTGGAGGAAATACTGAACTGTCACAAATTTAAACACAAGGCCTGGAGGAAATACTGAACTGTCATAAATTTAAACACAAGGCCTGGAGGAAATACTGAACTGTCACAACTTTAAACACAAGGCCTGGAGGAAATACTGAACTGTCACAAATTTAAACACAAGGCCTGGAGGAAATACTGAACTGTCACAACTTTAAACACAAGGCCTGGAGGAAATACTGAACTGTCACAAATTTAAACACAGGGCCTGGAGGAAATACTGAACTGTCACAAATTTAAACACAGGGCCTGGAGGAAATACTGAACTGTCACAAATTTAAACACAAGGCCTGGAGGAAATACTGAACTGTCACAAATTTAAACACAAGGCCTGGAGGAAATACTGAACTGTCACACATTTAAACACAAGGCCTGGAGGAAATACTGAACTGTCACAAATTTAAACACAAGGCCTGGAGGAAATACTGAACTGTCACAAATTTAAACACAGGGCCTGGAGGAAATACTGAACTGTCACAAATTTAAACACAAGGCCTGGAGGAAATACTGAACTGTCACAAATTTAAACACAAGGCCTGGAGGAAATACTGAACTGTCACAAATTTAAACACAGGGCCTGGAGGAAATACTGAACTGTCACAAATTTAAACACAAGGCCTGGAGGAAATACTGAACTGTCACAAATTTAAACACAAGGCCTGGAGGAAATACTGAACTGTCACAAATTTAAACACAGGGCCTGGAGGAAATACTGAACTGTCACAAATTTAAACACAAGGCCTGGAGGAAATACTGAACTGTCACAAATTTAAACACTGGGCCTGGAGGAAATACTGAACTGTCACAAATTTAAACACAAGGCCTGGAGGAAATACTGAACTGTCACAAATTTAAACACAAGGCCTGGAGTAAATACTGAACTGTCACAAATTTAAACACAGGACCTGGAGGATATACTGAACTGTCACAAATTTAAACACAAGGCCTGGAGGAAATACTGAACTGTCACAACTTTAAACACAAGGCCTGGAGGAAATACTGAACTGTCACAAATTTAAACACAGGGCCTGGAGGAAATACTGAACTGTCACAAATTTAAACACAAGGCCTGGAGGAAATACTGAACTGTCACAACTTTAAACACAAGGCCAGGAGGAAATACTGAACTGTCACAAATTTAAACACAGGGCCTGGAGTAAATACTGAACTGTCACAAATTTAAACACAAGGCCTCGAGGAAATACTGAACTATCACAAATTTAAACACAAGGCCTGGAGGGAATACTGAACTGTCACAAATTTAAACACAGTGCCTCGAGGAAATACTGAACTATCACAAATTTAAACACAAGGCCTGGAGGAAATACTGAACTGTCACAAATTTAAACACAAGGCCTGGATGAAATACTGAACTGTCACAAATTTAAACACAAGGCCTGGATGAAATACTGAACTGTCACAAATTTAAACACAAGGCCTGGAGGAAATACAGAACTGTCACAAATTTAAACACAAGGCCTGGAGGAAATACTGAACTGTCACAAATTTAAACACAAGGCCTGGAGGAAATACTGAACTGTCACAAATTTAAACACAGGGCCTGGAGTAAATACTGAACTGTCACAAATTTAAACACAAGGCCTGGAGGAAATACTGAACTGTCACCAATTTAAACACAAGGCCTCGAGGAAATACTGAACTATCACAAATTTAAACACAAGGCCTGGAGGAAATACTGAACTGTCACCAATTTAAACACAAGGCCTCGAGGAAATACAGAACTATCACAAATTTAAACACATTCCTGGAGGAAATACTGAACTGTCACAAAATTAAACACAGGGCCTGGAGGGAAATACTGAACTGTCACAAATTTAAACACAGGGTCTGGAGGAAATACTGAACTGTCACCAATTTAAACACAAGGCCTGGAGGAAATACTGAACTGTCACAAATTTAAACACAGGGTCTGGAGGAAATACTGAACTGTCACCAATTTAAACACAAGGCCTGGAGGAAATACTGAACTGTCACAAATTTAAACACAGGGCCTGGAGGAAATACTGAACTGTCACAAATTTAAACACAGGGCCCGGAGGAAATACTGAACTGTCACAAATTTAAACACAGGGCCCGGAGGAAATACTGAACTGTCACAAATTTAAGCACAAGGCCTGGAGGAAATACTGAACTGTCACAAATTTAAACACAGGGCCTGGACGAAATACTGAACTGTCACAAATTTAAACACAGGGCCTGGAGGAAATACTGAACTGTCACAAATTTAAACACAGGGCCTGGAGGAAATTTTGAACTGTCACAAATTTAAACACAAGGCCTGGAGGAAATACTGAACTGTCACAAATTTAAACACAGGGCCTGGAGTAAATACTGAACTGTCACAAATTTAAACACAAGGCCTGGAGGAAATACTGAACTGTCACAAATTTAAACACAGGGCCTGGAGGAAATACTGAACTGTCACAAATTTAAACACAGGGTCTGGAGAAAATACTGAACTGTCACAAATTTAAACACAGGTCCTGGAGGAAATACTGAACTGTCACAAATTTAAACACAGGGCCTGGAGGAAATACTGAACTGTCACAAATTTAAACACAGGGCCTGGAGGAAATACTGAACTGTCACAAATTTAAACACAAGGCCTGGAGGAAATACTGAACTGTCACAAATTTAAACACAGGGCCTGGAGGAAATACTGAACTGTTACAAATTTAAACACAAGGCCTGGAGGAAATACTGAACTGTCACAAATTTAAACACAGGGCCTGGAGGAAATACTGAACTGTCACAAATTTAAACAGAAGGCCTGGAGGAAATACTGAACTGTCACAAATTTAAACACAAGGCCTGGAGGAAATACTGAACTGTCACAAATTTAAACACAAGGCCTGGAGGAAATATTGAACTGTCACAAATTTAAACACAAGGCCTGGAGGAAATACTGAACTGTCACAAATTTAAACACAAGGCCTGGAGGAAATACTGAACTGTCACAAATTTAAACACAGGGCCTGGAGGAAATACTGAACTGTTACAAATTTAAACACAAGGCCTGGAGGAAATACTGAACTGTCACAAATTTAAACACAGGGCCTGGAGGAAATACTGAACTGTCACAAATTTAAACAGAAGGCCTGGAGGAAATACTGAACTGTCACAAATTTAAACACAAGGCCTGGAGGAAATACTGAACTGTCACAAATTTAAACACAAGGCCTGGAGGAAATATTGAACTGTCACAAATTTAAACACAAGGCCTGGAGGAAGTACTGAACTGTCACAAATTTAAACAGAAGGCCTGGAGGAAATACTGAACTGTCACAAATTTAAACACAAGGCCTGGAGGAAATACTGAACTGTCACAAATTTAAACACAAGGCCTGGAGGAAATATTGAACTGTCACAAATTTAAACACAAGGCCTGGAGGAAATACTGAACTGTCACAAATTTAAACACAGGGACTGGAGGAAATACTGAACTGTCACAAATTTAAACACAAGGCCTGGAGGAAATACTGAACTGTCACCAATTTAAACACAAGGCCTCGAGGAAATACTGAACTGTCACAAATTTAAACACAAGGCCTGGAGTAAATACTGAACTGTCACAAATTTAAACACAAGGCCTCGAGGAAATACTGAACTGTCACAAATTTAAACACAGGGCCTGGAGGAAATACTGAACTGTCACAAATTTAAACACAGGGCCTGGAGTAAATACTGAACTGTCACAAATTTAAACACAGGGCCTGGAGTAAATACTGAACTGTCACAAATTTAAACACATGGCCTGGAGTAAATACTGAACTGTCACAAATTTAAACACAAGGCCTGGAGGAAATACTGAACTGTCACAAATTTAAACACAAGGCCTGGAGGAAATACTGAACTGTATCAAATTTAAACACAAGGCCTGGAGGAAATACTGAACTGTCACAACTTTAAACATAAGGCCTGGAGGAAATACTGAACTGTCACAAATTTAAACACAGGGCCTGGAGGAAATACTGAACTGTCACAAATTTAAACACAAGGCCTGGAGGAAATACTGAACTGTCACAACTTTAAACACAAGGCCTGGAGGAAATACTGAACTGTCACAAATTTAAACACAGGGCCTGGAGTAAATACTGAACTGTCACAAATTTAAACACAAGGCCTCGAGGAAATACTGAACTATCACAAATTTAAACACAAGGCCTGGAGGGAATACTGAACTGTCACAAATTTAAACACAGGGCCTCGAGGAAATACTGAACTATCACAAATTTAAACACAAGGCCTGGAGGAAATACTGAACTGTCACAAATTTAAACACAGGGCCTGGAGGAAATACTGAACTGTCACAAATTTAAACACAAGGCCTGCAGGAAATACTGAACTGTCACAAATTTAAACACAAGTTCTGGAGGAAATACTGAACTGTCACAAATTTAAACACAGGGTCTGGAGGAAATACTGAACTGTCACAAATTTAAACACAGGGCCTGGAGGAAATACTGAACTGTCACAAATTTAAACACAGGGTCTGGAGGAAATACTGAACTGTCACAAATTTAAACACAGGGTCTGGAGGAAATACTGAACTGTCACAAATTTAAACACAAGGCCTGGAGGAAATACTGAACTGTCACAAATTTAAACACAAGGCCTGGAGGAAATACAGAACTGTCACAAATTTAAACACAAGGCCTGGAGGAAATACTGAACTGTCACAAATTTAAACACAAGGCCTGGAGGAAATACTGAACTGTCACAAATTTAAACACAGGGCCTGGAGTAAATACTGAACTGTCACAAATTTAAACACAAGGCCTGGAGGAAATACTGAACTGTCACCAATTTAAACACAAGGCCTCGAGGAAATACTGAACTATCACAAATTTAAACACAAGGCCTGGAGGAAATACTGAACTGTCACCAATTTAAACACAAGGCCTCGAGGAAATACAGAACTATCACAAATTTAAACACAAGGCCTGGAGGAAATACTGAACTGTCACAAAATTAAACACAGGGCCTGGAGGGAAATACTGAACTGTCACAAATTTAAACACAAGGCCTGGAGGAAATACTGAACTGTCACAAATTTAAACACAAGGCCTGGAGGAAATACTGAACTGTCACCAATTTAAACACAGGGCCTGGAGGAAATACTGAACTGTCACAAATTTAAACACAGGGCCTGGAGGAAATACTGAACTGTCACAAATTTAAACACAGGGCCTGGAGGAAATACTGAACTGTCACAAATTTAAACACAAGGCCTGGAGGAAATATTGAACTGTCACAAATTTAAACACAAGGCCTGGAGGAAATACTGAACTGTCACAAATTTAAACACAAGGCCTGGAGGAAATACTGAACTGTCACAAATTTAAACACAGGGACTGGAGGAAATACTGAACTGTCACAAATTTAAACACAAGGCCTGGAGGAAATACTGAACTGTCACCAATTTAAACACAAGGCCTCGAGGAAATACTGAACTGTCACAAATTTAAACACAAGGCCTGGAGTAAATACTGAACTGTCACAAATTTAAACACAAGGCCTCGAGGAAATACTGAACTGTCACAAATTTAAACACAGGGCCTGGAGGAAATACTGAACTGTCACAAATTTAAACACAGGGCCTGGAGTAAATACTGAACTGTCACAAATTTAAACACAAGGCCTGGAGGAAATACTGAACTGTCACAAATTTAAACACAGGGCCTGGAGGAAATACTGAACTGTTACAAATTTAAACACAAGGCCTGGAGGAAATACTGAACTGTCACAAATTTAAACACAGGGCCTGGAGGAAATACTGAACTGTCACAAATTTAAACAGAAGGCCTGGAGGAAATACTGAACTGTCACAAATTTAAACACAAGGCCTGGAGGAAATACTGAACTGTCACAAATTTAAACACAAGGCCTGGAGGAAATATTGAACTGTCACAAATTTAAACACAAGGCCTGGAGGAAATACTGAACTGTCACAAATTTAAACACAAGGCCTGGAGGAAATACTGAACTGTCACAAATTTAAACACAGGGACTGGAGGAAATACTGAACTGTCACAAATTTAAACACAAGGCCTGGAGGAAATACTGAACTGTCACCAATTTAAACACAAGGCCTCGAGGAAATACTGAACTGTCACAAATTTAAACACAAGGCCTGGAGTAAATACTGAACTGTCACAAATTTAAACACAAGGCCTCGAGGAAATACTGAACTGTCACAAATTTAAACACAGGGCCTGGAGGAAATACTGAACTGTCACAAATTTAAACACAGGGCCTGGAGTAAATACTGAACTGTCACAAATTTAAACACAGGGCCTGGAGGAAATACTGAACTGTCACAAATTTAAACACATGGCCTGGAGTAAATACTGAACTGTCACAAATTTAAACACAAGGCCTGGAGGAAATACTGAACTGTCACAAATTTAAACACAAGGCCTGGAGGAAATACTGAACTGTATCAAATTTAAACACAAGGCCTGGAGGAAATTTTGAACTGTCACAAATTTAAACACAGGGCCTGGAGGAAATACTGAAGTGTCACAAATTTAAACACAAGGCCTGGAGGAAATACTGAACTGTCACAACTTTAAACATAAGGCCTGGAGGAAATACTGAACTGTCACAAATTTAAACACAGGGCCTGGAGGAAATACTGAACTGTCACAAATTTAAACACAAGGCCTGGAGGAAATACTGAACTGTCACAACTTTAAACACAAGGCCTGGAGGAAATACTGAACTGTCACAAATTTAAACACAGGGCCTGGAGTAAATACTGAACTGTCACAAATTTAAACACAAGGCCTCGAGGAAATACTGAACTATCACAAATTTAAACACAAGGCCTGGAGGGAATACTGAACTGTCACAAATTTAAACACAGGGCCTCGAGGAAATACTGAACTATCACAAATTTAAACACAAGGCCTGGAGGAAATACTGAACTGTCACAAATTTAAACACAGGGCCTGGAGGAAATACTGAACTGTCACAAATTTAAACACAAGGCCTGCAGGAAATACTGAACTGTCACAAATTTAAACACAAGGTCTGGAGGAAATACTGAACTGTCACAAATTTAAACACAGGGTCTGGAGGAAATACTGAACTGTCACAAATTTAAACACAGGGCCTGGAGGAAATACTGAACTGTCACAAATTTAAACACAGGGTCTGGAGGAAATACTGAACTGTCACAAATTTAAACACAGGGTCTGGAGGAAATACTGAACTGTCACAAATTTAAACACAAGGCCTGGAGGAAATACTGAACTGTCACAAATTTAAACACAAGGCCTGGAGGAAATACAGAACTGTCACAAATTTAAACACAAGGCCTGGAGGAAATACTGAACTGTCACAAATTTAAACACAAGGCCTGGAGGAAATACTGAACTGTCACAAATTTAAACACAGGGCCTGGAGTAAATACTGAACTGTCACAAATTTAAACACAAGGCCTGGAGGAAATACTGAACTGTCACCAATTTAAACACAAGGCCTCGAGGAAATACTGAACTATCACAAATTTAAACACAAGGCCTGGAGGAAATACTGAACTGTCACCAATTTAAACACAAGGCCTCGAGGAAATACAGAACTATCACAAATTTAAACACAAGGCCTGGAGGAAATACTGAACTGTCACAAAATTAAACACAGGGCCTGGAGGGAAATACTGAACTGTCACAAATTTAAACACAAGGCCTGGAGGAAATACTGAACTATCACAAATTTAAACACAAGGCCTGGAGGAAATACTGAACTGTCACCAATTTAAACACAAGGCCTCGAGGAAATACAGAACTATCACAAATTTAAACACAAGGCCTGGAGGAAATACTGAACTGTCACAAAATTAAACACAGGGCCTGGAGGAAATACTGAACTGTCACAAATTTAAACACAGGGCCTGGAGGAAATACTGAACTGTCACAAATTTAAACACAGGGCCTGGAGGAAATACTGAACTGTCACAAATTTAAACACAGGGCCCCGAGGAAATACTGAACTGTCACAAATTTAAACACAGGGCCCGGAGGAAATACTGAACTGTCACAAATTTAAGCACAAGGCCTGGAGGAAATACTGAACTGTCACAAATTTAAACACAGGGCCTGGACGAAATACTGAACTGTCACAAATTTAAACACAGGGCCTGGAGGAAATACTGAACTGTCACAAATTTAAACACAGGGCCTGGAGGAAATTTTGAACTGTCACAAATTTAAACACAAGGCCTGGAGGAAATACTGAACTGTCACAAATTTAAACACAGGGCCTGGAGTAAATGCTGAACTGTCACAAATTTAAACACAAGGCCTGGAGGAAATACTGAACTGTCACAAATTTAAACACAGGGCCTGGAGGAAATACTGAACTGTCACAAATTTAAACACAGGGTCTGGAGAAAATACTGAACTGTCACAAATTTAAACACAGGTCCTGGAGGAAATACTGAACTGTCACAAATTTAAACACAGGGCCTGGAGGAAATACTGAACTGTCACAAATTTAAACACAGGGCCTGGAGGAAATACTGAACTGTCACAAATGTAAACAGAAGGCCTGGAGGAAATACTGAACTGTCACAAATTTAAACACAAGGCCTGGAGGAAATACTGAACTGTCACAAATTTAAACACAGGGCCTGGAGGAAATACTGAACTGTCACAAATTTAAACACAGGGCATGGAGGAAATACTGAACTGTCACAAATTTAAACACAGGGCCTGGAGTAAATACTGAACTGTCACAAATTTAAACACAGGGCCTGGAGGAAATACTGAACTGTCACAAATTTAAACACAAGGCCTGGAGGAAATACTGAACTGTCACAAATTTAAACACAGGGCCTGGAGTAAATACTGAACTGTCACAAATTTAAACACAGGGCCTGGAGTAAATACTGAACTGTCACAAATTTAAACACATGGCCTGGAGTAAATACTGAACTGTCACAAATTTAAACACAAGGCCTGGAGGAAATACTGAACTGTCACAAATTTAAACACAAGGCCTGGAGGAAATACTGAACTGTCACAAATTTAAACACAAGGCCTGGAGGAAATTTTGAACTGTCACAAATTTAAACACAGGGCCTGGAGGAAATACTGAAGTGTCACAAATTTAAACACAAGGCCTGGAGGAAATACTGAACTGTCACAACTTTAAACACAAGGCCTGGAGGAAATACTGAACTGTCACAAATTTAAACACAGGGCCTGGAGGAAATACTGAACTGTCACAAATTTAAACACAGGGCCTGGAGGAAATACTGAACTGTCACAAATTTAAACACAAGGCCTGGAGGAAATACTGAACTGTCACAAATTTAAACACAAGGCCTGGAGGAAATACTGAACTGTCACAAATTTAAACACAAGGCCTGGAGGAAATACTGAACTGTCACAAATTTAAACACAGGGCCTGGAGGAAATACTGAACTGTCACAAATTTAAACACAAGGCCTGGAGGAAATACTGAACTGTCACAAATTTAAACACAAGGCCTGGAGGAAATACTGAACTGTCACAAATTTAAACACAAGGCCTGGAGGAAATACTGAACTGTCACAAATTTAAACACAAGGCCTGGAGGAAATACTGAACTGTCACAAATTTAAACACAAGGCCTGGAGGAAATACTGAACTGTCACAAATTTAAACACAGGGCCTGGAGGAAATACTGAACTGTCACAAATTTAAACACAAGGCCTGGAGGAAATACTGAACTGTCACAAATTTAAACACAAGGCCTGGAGGAAATACTGAACTGTCACAAATTTAAACACAGGGCCTGGAGGAAATACTGAACTGTCACAAATTTAAACACAAGGCCTGGAGGAAATACTGAACTGTCACAAATTTAAACACAAGGCCTGGAGGAAATACTGAACTGTCACAACTTTAAACACAAGGCCTGGAGGAAATACTGAACTGTCACTAATTTAAACACAGGGCCTGGAGTAAATACTGAACTGTCACAAATTTAAACACAAGGCCTCGAGGAAATACTGAACTATCACAAATTTAAACACAAGGCCTGGAGGGAATACTGAACTGTCACAAATTTAAACACAGGGCCTCGAGGAAATACTGAACTATCACAAATTTAAACACAAGGCCTGGAGGAAATACTGAACTGTCACAAATTTAAACACAGGGCCTGGAGGAAATACTGAACTGTCACAAATTTAAACACAAGGCCTGGAGGAAATACTGAACTGTCACAAATTTAAACACAAGGCCTGGAGGAAATACAGAACTGTCACAAATTTAAACACAAGGCCTGGAGGAAATACTGAACTGTCACAAATTTAAACACAAGGCCTGGAGGAAATACTGAACTGTCACAAATTTAAACACAGGGCCTGGAGTAAATACTGAACTGTCACAAATTTAAACACAAGGCCTGGAGGAAATACTGAACTGTCACCAATTTAAACACAAGGCCTCGAGGAAATACTGAACTATCACAAATTTAAACACAAGGCCTGGAGGAAATACTGAACTGTCACCAATTTAAACACAAGGCCTCGAGGAAATACAGAACTATCACAAATTTAAACACAAGGCCTGGAGGAAGTACTGAACTGTCACAAAATTAAACACAGGGCCTGGAGTAAATACTGAACTGTCACAAATTTAAACACAAGGCCTGGAGGAAATACTGAACTGTCACCAATTTAAACACAAGGCCTGGAGGAAATACTGAACTGTCAAACACAGGGCCTGGAGGAAATACTGAACTGTCACAAATTTAAACACAAGGCCTGGAGGAAATACTGAACTGTCACAAATTTAAACACAAGGCCTGGAGGAAATACTGAACTGTCACAAATTTAAACACAAGGCCTGGAGGAAATACTGAACTGTCACAAATTTAAACACAGGGCCTGGAGGAAATACTGAACTGTCACAAATTTAAACACAAGGCCTGGAGGAAATACTGAACTGTCACAAATTTAAACACAAGGCCTGGAGGAAATACTGAACTGTCACAAATTTAAACACAAGGCCTGGAGGAAATACTGAACTGTCACAAATTTAAACACAGGGCCTGGAGGAAATACTGAACTGTCACAAATTTAAACACAAGGCCTGGAGGAAATACTGAACTGTCACAAATTTAAACACAAGGCCTGGAGGAAATACTGAACTGTCACAACTTTAAACACAAGGCCTGGAGGAAATACTGAACTGTCACTAATTTAAACACAGGGCCTGGAGTAAATACTGAACTGTCACAAATTTAAACACAAGGCCTCGAGGAAATACTGAACTATCACAAATTTAAACACAAGGCCTGGAGGGAATACTGAACTGTCACAAATTTAAACACAGGGCCTCGAGGAAATACTGAACTATCACAAATTTAAACACAAGGCCTGGAGGAAATACTGAACTGTCACAAATTTAAACACAGGGCCTGGAGGAAATACTGAACTGTCACAAATTTAAACACAAGGCCTGGAGGAAATACTGAACTGTCACAAATTTAAACACAAGGCCTGGAGGAAATACAGAACTGTCACAAATTTAAACACAAGGCCTGGAGGAAATACTGAACTGTCACAAATTTAAACACAAGGCCTGGAGGAAATACTGAACTGTCACAAATTTAAACACAGGGCCTGGAGTAAATACTGAACTGTCACAAATTTAAACACAAGGCCTGGAGGAAATACTGAACTGTCACCAATTTAAACACAAGGCCTCGAGGAAATACTGAACTATCACAAATTTAAACACAAGGCCTGGAGGAAATACTGAACTGTCACCAATTTAAACACAAGGCCTCGAGGAAATACAGAACTATCACAAATTTAAACACAAGGCCTGGAGGAAGTACTGAACTGTCACAAAATTAAACACAGGGCCTGGAGTAAATACTGAACTGTCACAAATTTAAACACAAGGCCTGGAGGAAATACTGAACTGTCACCAATTTAAACACAAGGCCTGGAGGAAATACTGAACTGTCAAACACAGGGCCTGGAGGAAATACTGAACTGTCACAAATTTAAACACAGGGCCCGGAGGAAATACTGAACTGTCACAAATTTAAGCACAAGGCCTGGAGGAAATACTGAACTGTCACAAATTTAAACACAGGGCCTGGACGAAATACTGAACTGTCACAAATTTAAACACAGGGCCCGGAGGAAATACTGAACTGTCACAAATTTAAACACAGGGCCCGGAGGAAATACTGAACTGTCACAAATTTAAGCACAAGGCCTGGAGGAAATACTGAACTGTCACAAATTTAAACACAGGGCCTGGACGAAATACTGAACTGTCACAAATTTAAACACAGGGCCTGGAAGAAATACTGAACTGTCACAAATTTAAACACAGGGCCTGGAGGAAATTTTGAACTGTCACAAATTTAAACACAAGGCCTGGAGGAAATACTGAACTGTCACAAATTTAAACACAGGGCCTGGAGTAAATACTGAACTGTCACAAATTTAAACACAAGGCCTGGAGGAAATACTGAACTGTCACAAATTTAAACACAGGGCCTGGAGGAAATACTGAACTGTCACAAATTTAAACACAGCGTCTGGAGAAAATACTGAACTGTTACAAATTTAAACACAAGGCCTGGAGGAAATACTGAACTGTCACAAATTTAAACACAAGGCCTGGAGGAAATACTGAACTGTCACAAATTTAAACACAAGGCCTGGAGGAAATACTGAACTGTCACAAATTTAAACACAAGGCCTGGAGGAAATACTGAACTGTCACAAATTTAAACACAGGGCCCGGAGGAAATACTGAACTGTCACAAATTTAAACACAGGGCCCGGAGGAAATACTGAACTGTCACAAATTTAAGCACAAGGCCTGGAGGAAATACTGAACTGTCACAAATTTAAACACAGGGCCTGGACGAAATACTGAACTGTCACAAATTTAAACACAGGGCCTGGAAGAAATACTGAACTGTCACAAATTTAAACACAGGGCCTGGAGGAAATTTTGAACTGTCACAAATTTAAACACAAGGCCTGGAGGAAATACTGAACTGTCACAAATTTAAACACAGGGCCTGGAGTAAATACTGAACTGTCACAAATTTAAACACAAGGCCTGGAGGAAATACTGAACTGTCACAAATTTAAACACAGGGCCTGGAGGAAATACTGAACTGTCACAAATTTAAACACAGCGTCTGGAGAAAATACTGAACTGTTACAAATTTAAACACAAGGCCTGGAGGAAATACTGAACTGTCACAAATTTAAACACAGGGCCTGGAGGAAATACTGAACTGTCACAAATTTAAACAGAAGGCCTGGAGGAAATACTGAACTGTCACAAATTTAAACACAAGGCCTGGAGGAAATACTGAACTGTCACAAATTTAAACACAAGGCCTGGAGGAAATACTGAACTGTCACAAATTTAAACACAAGGCCTGGAGGAAATACTGAACTGTCACAAATTTAAACACAAGGCCTGGAGGAAATACTGAACTGTCACAAATTTAAACACAAGGCCTGGAGGAAATACTGAACTGTCACAAATTTAAACACAGGGCCTGGAGGAAATTTTGAACTGTCACAAATTTAAACACAAGGCCTGGAGGAAATACTGAACTGTCACAAATTTAAACACAAGGCCTGGAGGAAATACTGAACTGTCACAAATTTAAACACAGGGCCTGGAGGAAATACTGAACTGTCACAAATTTAAACACAGGGTCTGGAGAAAATACTGAACTGTTACAAATTTAAACACAAGGCCTGGAGGAAATACTGAACTGTCACAAATTTAAACACAGGGCCTGGAGGAAATACTGAACTGTCACAAATTTAAACAGAAGGCCTGGAGGAAATACTGAACTGTCACAAATTTAAACACAAGGCCTGGAGGAAATACTGAACTGTCACAAATTTAAACACAAGGCCTGGAGGAAATACTGAACTTTCACAAATTTAAACACAAGGCCTGGAGGAAATACTGAACTGTCACAAATTTAAACACAAGGCCTGGAGGAAATACTGAACTGTCACAAATTTAAACACAAGGCCTGGAGGAAATACTGAACTGTCACAAATTTAAACACAGGGACTGGAGTAAATACTGAACTGTCACAAATTTAAACACAAGGCCTGGAGGAAATACTGAACTGTCACAAATTTAAACACAGGGTCTGGAGTAAATACTGAACTGTCACAAATTTAAACACAAGGCCTGGAGGAAATACTGAACTGTCACAAATTTAAACACAGGGCCTGGAGTAAATACTGAACTGTCACAAATTTAAACACAGGGCCTGGAGGAAATACTGAACTGTCACAAATTTAAACAGAGGGCCTGGAGGAAATACTGAACTGTCACAAATTTAAACACAAGGCCTGGAGGAAATACTGAACTGTTACAAATTTAAACACAAGGCCTGGAGGAAATACTGAACTGTCACAAATTTAAACACAAGGCCTGGAGGAAATACTGAACTGTCACAAATTTAAACACAAGGTCTGGAGTAAATACTGAACTGTTACAAATTTAAACACAAGGCCTGGAGGAAATACTGAACTGTCACAAATTTAAAGACAAGGCCTGGAGTAAATACTGAACTGTCACAAATTTAAACACAAGGCCTGGGGGAAATACTGAACTGTCACAAATTTAAACACAAGGCCTGGGGGAAATACTGAACTGTCACAAATTTAAACACAGGGTCTGGAGTAAATACTGAACTGTTACAAATTTAAACACAAGGCCTGGAGGAAATACTGAACTGTCACAAATTTAAACACAAGGCCTGGAGTAAATACTGAACTGTCACAAATTTAAACACAAGGCCTGGGGGAAATACTGAACTGTCACAAATTTAAACACAAGGCCTGGGGGAAATACTGAACTGTCACAAATTTAAACACAAGGCCTGGAGGAAATACTGAACTGTCACAAATTTAAACACAGGGCCTGGAGGAAATACTGAACTGTCACAAATTTAAACACAGGGCCTGGAGGAAATATTGAACTGTCACAAATTTAAACACAGGGCCTGGAGTAAATACTGAACAGTTACAAATTTAAACACAGGGCCTGGAGGGAATACTGAACTGTCACAAATTTAAACACATGGCCTGGAGGAAATACTGAACTGTCACAAATTTAAACACAAGGCCTGGAGGAAATACTGAACTGTCACCAATTTAAACACAAGGCCTCGAGGAAATACTGAACTGTCACAAATTTAAACACAAGGCCTGGAGGAAATACTGAACTGTCACAAATTTAAACACAAGGCCTGGAGGAAATACTGAACTGTCACAAATTTAAACACAGGGCCTGGAGGAAATACTGAACTTTCACAAATTTAAACACAAGGACTGGAGTAAATACTGAACTGTCACAAATTTAAACACAGGGCCTGCAGGAAATACTGAACTTTCACAAATTTAAACACAAGGCCTGGAGTAAATACTGAACTGTCACAAATTTAAACACAGGGCCTGGAGGAAATACTGAACTGTCACCAATTTAAACACAGGGCCTGGAGGAAATACTGAACTGACACAAATTTAAACACAGGGCCTGGAGTAAATACTGAACAGTTACAAATTTAAACACAAGGCCTGGAGGAAATACTGAACTGTCACAAATTTAAACACAAGGCCTGGAGGAAATACTGAACTGTCACAAATTTAAACACAAGGCCTGGAGGAAATACTGAACTGTCACAAATTAAAACACAAGGCCTGGGGGAAATACTGAACTGTCACAAATTTAAACACAGGGTCTGGAGTAAATACTGAACTGTCACCACTTTAAAGACAGTTCCTGGGGGAAATATTGAGCTCTCACAACTTTAAACACAAGGCCTGGATGAAATACTGAACTGTCACAAATTTAAACACAAGGCCTGGAGTAAATACTGAACTGTCACAAATTTAAACACTGGGTCTGGAGGAAATACTGAACTGTCACAAATTTAAACACAAGGCCTGGAGGAAATACTGAACTGTCACAAATTTAAACACAGGGCCTGGAGGAAATACTGAACTGTCACAAATTTAAACACAGGGCCTGGAGGAAATACTGAACTGTCACAAATTTAAACACAAGGCCTGGAGTAAATACTGAACTGTCACAAATTTAAACACAAGGTCTGGAGTAAATACTGAACTGTTACAAATTTAAACACAAGGCCTGGAGGAAATACTGAACTGTCACAAATTTAAAGACAAGGCCTGGAGTAAATACTGAACTGTCACAAATTTAAACACAAGGCCTGGGGGAAATACTGAACTGTCACAAATTTAAACACAAGGCCTGGGGGAAATACTGAACTGTCACAAATTTAAACACAGGGTCTGGAGTAAATACTGAACTGTTACAAATTTAAACACAAGGCCTGGAGGAAATACTGAACTGTCACAAATTTAAACACAAGGCCTGGAGTAAATACTGAACTGTCACAAATTTAAACACAAGGCCTGGGGGAAATACTGAACTGTCACAAATTTAAACACAAGGCCTGGGGGAAATACTGAACTGTCACAAATTTAAACACAAGGCCTGGAGGAAATACTGAACTGTCACAAATTTAAACACAGGGCCTGGAGGAAATACTGAACTTTCACAAATTTAAACACAAGGACTGGAGTAAATACTGAACTGTCACAAATTTAAACACAGGGCCTGCAGGAAATACTGAACTTTCACAAATTTAAACACAAGGCCTGGAGTAAATACTGAACTGTCACAAATTTAAACACAGGGCCTGGAGGAAATACTGAACTGTCACAAATTTAAACACAGGGCCTGGAGGAAATATTGAACTGTCACAAATTTAAACACAGGGCCTGGAGTAAATACTGAACAGTTACAAATTTAAACACAGGGCCTGGAGGGAATACTGAACTGTCACAAATTTAAACACATGGCCTGGAGGAAATACTGAACTGTCACAAATTTAAACACAAGGCCTGGAGGAAATACTGAACTGTCACCAATTTAAACACAAGGCCTCGAGGAAATACTGAACTGTCACAAATTTAAACACAAGGCCTGGAGGAAATACTGAACTGTCACAAATTTAAACACAAGGCCTGGAGGAAATACTGAACTGTCACAAATTTAAACACAGGGCCTGGAGGAAATACTGAACTTTCACAAATTTAAACACAAGGACTGGAGTAAATACTGAACTGTCACAAATTTAAACACAGGGCCTGCAGGAAATACTGAACTTTCACAAATTTAAACACAAGGCCTGGAGTAAATACTGAACTGTCACAAATTTAAACACAGGGCCTGGAGGAAATACTGAACTGTCACCAATTTAAACACAGGGCCTGGAGGAAATACTGAACTGACACAAATTTAAACACAGGGCCTGGAGTAAATACTGAACAGTTACAAATTTAAACACAAGGCCTGGAGGAAATACTGAACTGTCACAAATTTAAACACAAGGCCTGGAGGAAATACTGAACTGTCACAAATTTAAACACAAGGCCTGGAGGAAATACTGAACTGTCACAAATTAAAACACAAGGCCTGGGGGAAATACTGAACTGTCACAAATTTAAACACAGGGTCTGGAGTAAATACTGAACTGTCACCACTTTAAAGACAGTTCCTGGGGGAAATATTGAGCTCTCACAACTTTAAACACAAGGCCTGGATGAAATACTGAACTGTCACAAATTTAAACACAAGGCCTGGAGTAAATACTGAACTGTCACAAATTTAAACACTGGGTCTGGAGGAAATACTGAACTGTCACAAATTTAAACACAAGGCCTGGAGGAAATACTGAACTGTCACAAATTTAAACACAGGGCCTGGAGGAAATACTGAACTGTCACAAATTTAAACACAGGGCCTGGAGGAAATACTGAACTGTCACAAATTTAAACACAAGGCCTGGAGTAAATACTGAACTGTCACAAATTTAAACACAAGGCCTGGAGGAAATACTGAACTGTCACAAATTTAAACACAGGGCCTGGAGGGAATACTGAACTGTCACAAATTTAAACACAAGGCCTGGAGTAAATACTGAACTGTCACAAATTTAAACACAAGGCCTGGAGGAAATACTGAACTGTCACAAATTTAAACACAGGGCCTGGAGGGAATACTGAACTGTCACAAATTTAAACACATTGCCTGGAGGAAATACTGAACTGTCACAAATTTAAACACAAGGCCTGGAGGAAATACTGAACTGTCACAAATTTAAACACAAGGCCTGGAGTAAATACTGAACTGTCACAAATTTAAACACAGGGCCTGGAGGAAATACTGAACTGTCACAAATTTAAACACAGGGCCTGGGGGAAATACTGAACTGTCACAAATTTAAACACAAGGCCTGGAGTAAGTACTGAACTGTCACAAATTTAAACACAAGGCCTGGAGGAAATACTGAACTGTCACAAATTTAAACACAGGGCCTGGAGGAAATACTGAACTGTCACAAATTTAAACACAAGGCCTGGAGTAAATACTGAACTGTCACAAATTTAAACACAAGGCCTGGAGGAAATACTGAACTGTCACAAATTTAAACACAGGGCCTGGAGGAAATACTGAACTGTCACAAATTTAAACACAAGGCCTGGAGGGAAATACTGAACTGTCACAAATTTAAACACAAGGCCTGGAGTAAATACTGAACTGTCACAAATTTGAACACTGGGTCTGGAGGAAATACTGAACTGTCACAAATTTAAACACTGGGTCTGGAGGAAATACTGAACTGTCACAAATTTAAACACAAGGCCTGGAGTAAATACTGAACTGTCACAAATTTGAACACAGGGCCTGGAGGAAATACTGAACTGTCACAAATTTAAACACAAGGCCTGGAGGAAATACTGAACTGTCACAAATGTAAACACAAGGCCTGGAGGAAATACTGAACTGTCACAAATTTAAACACAGGGCCTGGAGTAAATACTGAACTGTCACAAATTTAAACACTGGGTCTGGAGGAAATACTGAACTGTCACAAATTTAAACACAAGGCCTGGAGGAAATACTGAACTGTCACAAATTTAAACACAAGGCCTGGAGGAAATACTGAACTGTCACAAATTTAAACACAAGGCCTGGAGGAAATACTGAACTGTCACAAATTTAAACACAAGGCCTGGAGGAAATACTGAACTGTCACAAATTTAAACACAGGGCCTGGAGGAAATACTGAACTGTCACAAATTTAAACACAGGGCCTGGAGGAAATACTGAACTGTCACAAATTTAAACACAAGGCCTGGAGGAAATACTGAAATGTCACAAATTTAAACACAGGGTCTGGAGGAAATACTGAACTGTCACAAATTTAAACACAGGGCCTGGAGGAAATACTGAACTGTCACAAATTTAAACACAGGGCCTGGAGGAAATACTGAACTGTCACAAATTTAAACACAGGGCCTGGAGGAAATACTGAACTGTCACAAATTTAAACACAGGGCCTGGAGGAAATACTGAACTGTCACAAATTTAAACACAGGGCCTGGAGGAAATACTGAACTGTCACAAATTTAAACACAAGGCCTGGAGTAAATACTGAACTGTCACAAATTTAAACACTGGGTCTGGAGGAAATACTGAACTGTCACAAATTTAAACACAAGGCCTGGAGGAAATACTGAACTGTCACAAATTTAAACACAAGGCCTGGAGGAAATACTGAACTGTCACAAATTTAAACACAAGGCCTGGAGGAAATACTGAACTGTCACAAATTTAAACACAAGGCCTGGAGGAAATACTGAACTGTCACAAATTTAAACACAAGGTCTGGAGGAAATACTGAACTGTCACAAGTTTAAACACAGGGCCTGGAGGAAATACTGAACTGTCACAAATTTAAACACAGGGCCTGGAGGAAATACTGAACTGTCACAAATTTAAACACAAGGCCTGGAGGAAATACTGAACTGTCACAAATTTAAACACAGGGCCTGGAGGAAATACTGAACTGTCACAAATTTAAACACAGGGCCTGGAGGAAATACTGAACTGTCACAAATTTAAACACAGGGCCTGGAGGAAATACTGAACTGTCACAAATTTAAACACAGGGCCTGGAGGAAATACTGAACTGTCACAAATTTAAACACAAGGCCTGGAGGAAATACTGAACTGTCACAAATTTAAACACAGGGCCTGGAGGAAATACTGAACTGTCACAAATTTAAACACAGGGCCTGGAGGAAATACTGAACTGTCACAAATTTAAACACAGGGCCTGGAGGAAATACTGAACTGTCACAAATTTAAACACAAGGCCTGGAGGAAATACTGAACTGTCACGAATTTAAACACAGGGCCTGGAGGAAATACTGAACTGTCACAAATTTAAACACAGGGCCTGGAGGAATACTGAACTGTCACAAATTTAAACACAGGGCCTGGAGGAAATACTGAACTGTCACAAATTTAAACACAGGGCCTGGAGGAAATACTGAACTGTCACAAATTTAAATACAAGGCCTGGAGGAAATACTGAACTGTCACAAATTTAAACACAAGGCCTGGCGGAAATACTGAACTGTCACAAATTTAAACACAAGGCCTGGAGGAAATACTGAACTGTCACAAATTTAAACACAAGGCCTGGAGGAAATACTGAACTGTCACAAATTTAAACACAAGGCCTGGAGGAAATACTGAACTGTCACAAATTTAAACACAGGGCCTGGAGGAAATACTGAACTGTCACAAATTTAAACACAAGGCCTGGAGGAAATACTGAACTGTCACAAATTTAAACACAAGGCCTGGAGTAAATACTGAACTGTGACAAATTTAAACACAAGGACTGGAGTAAATACTGAACTGTCACAAATTAAAACACAAGGCCTGGAGGAAATACTGAACTGTCACAAATTTAAACACAAGGCCTGGAGGAAATACTGAACTGTCACAAATTTAAACACAAGGCCTGGAGGAAATACTGAACTGTCACAAATTTAAACACAGGGCCTGGAGGAAATACTGAACTGTCACAAATTTAAACACAGGGCCTGGAGGAAATACTGAACTGTCACAAATTTAAACACAAGGCCTGGAGGAAATACTGAACTGTCACAAATTTAAACACAAGGCCTGGAGGAAATACTGAACTGTCACAAATTTAAACACAGGGCCTGGAGGAAATACTGAACTGTCACAAATTTAAACACAAGGCCTGGAGTAAATACTGAACTGTCACAAATTTAAACACAGGGCCTGGAGGAAATACTGAACTGTCACAAATTTAAACACAAGGCCTGGAGGAAATACTGAACTGTCACAAATTTAAACACAAGGCCTGGAGTAAATACTGAACTGTCACAAATTTAAACACAGGGCCTGGAGTAAATACTGAACTGTCACAAATTTAAACACAAGGCCTGGAGGAAATACTGAACTGTCACAAATTTAAACACAGGGCCTGGAGTAAATACTGAACTGTCACAAATTTAAACACAGGGTCTGGAGTAAATACTGAACTGTCACAAATTTAAACACAGGGCCTTGAGTAAATACTGAACTGTCACAAATTTAAACACAAGGCCTGGAGGGAAATTCTGAACTGTCACAAATATAAACACAGCGGCTGGAGGAAATATTGAACTGTCACAAATTTAAACACAAGGCCTGGATGAAATACTGAACTGTCTCAAATTAAAACACAGGGTCTGGAGTAAATACTGAACTGTCACAAATTTAAACACAGGGCCTGGAGTAAATACTGAACTGTCACAAATTTAAACACAAGGCCTGGAGGAAATACTGAACTGTCACAAATTTAAACACAGGGTCTGGAGTAAATACTGAACTGTCACAAATTTAAACACAGGGCCTGGAGTAAATACTGAACTGTCACAAATTTAAACACAAGGCCTGGAGTAAATACTGAACTGTCACAAATTTAAACACAAGGCCTGGAGTAAATACTGAACTGTCACAAATTTAAACACAGGGCCTGTAGGAAATACTGAACTGTCACAAATTTAAACACAAGGCCTGGAGGAAATACTGAACTGTCACAAATTTAAACACAAGGCCTGGAGGAAATACTGAACTGTCACAAATTTAAACACAAGGCCTGGAGGAAATACTGAACTGTCACAAATTTAAACACAAGGCCTGGAGTAAATACTGAACTGTCACAAATTTAAACACAGGGCCTGGAGTAAATACTGAACTGTCACAAATTTAAACACAGGGTCTGGAGAAAATACTGAACTGTCACAAATTTAAACACAATGCCTGGAGGAAATACTGAACTGTCACAAATTTAAACACAGGGTCTGGAGGAAATACTGAACTGTCACAAATTTAAACACAAGGTCTGGAGTAAATACTGAACTGTCACAAATTTAAACACAAGGCCTGGAGGAAATACTGAACTGTCACAAATTTAAACACAGGGCCTGGAGGAAATACTGAACTGTCACAAATTTAAACACAAGGCCTGGAGGAAATACTGAACTGTCACAAATTTAAACACAAGGCCTGGAGGAAATACTGAACTGTCACAAATTTAAACACAAGGCCTGGAGTAAATACTGAACTGTCACAAATTTAAACACAGGGCCTGGAGTAAATACTGAACTGTCACAAATTTAAACACAGGGTCTGGAGAAAATACTGAACTGTCACAAATTTAAACACAAGGCCTGGAGGAAATACTGAACTGTCACAAATTTAAACACAGGGTCTGGAGGAAATACTGAACTGTCACAAATTTAAACACAAGGCCTGGAGTAAATACTGAACTGTCACAAATTTAAACACAGGGTCTGGAGTAAATACTGAACTGTCACAAATTTAAACACAAGGCCTGGAGGAAATACTGAACTGTCACAAATTTAAACACAAGGCCTGGAGGAAATACTGAACTGTCACAAATTTAAACACAGGGTCTGGAGGAAATACTGAACTGTCACAAATTTAAACACAGGGCCTGGAGGAAATACTGAACTGTCACAAATTTAAACACAGGGTCTAAAGTAAATACTGAACTGTCACAAATTTAAACACAGGGTCTGGAGGAAATACTGAACTGTCACAAATTTAAACACAGGGTCTGGAGGAAATACTGAACTGTCACAAATTTAAACACAGGTCCTGGAGTAAATACTGAACTGTCACAAATTTAAACACAGGGTCTGGAGGAAATACTGAACTGTCACAAATTTAAACACAGGGTCTGGAGGAAATACTGAACTGTCACAAATTTAAACACAAGGCCTGGAGGAAATACTGAACTGTCACAAATTTAAACACAGGTCCTGGAGTAAATACTGAACTGTCACAAATTTAAACACAGGGTCTGGAGTAAATACTGAACTGTCACAAATTTAAACACACGGCCTGGAGGAAAATACTGAACTGTTACAAATTTAAACACAAGGCCTGGAGGAAATACTGAACTGTCACAAATTTAAACACAAGGCCTGGAGGAAATACTGAACTATCACAAATTTAAACACAAGGCCTGGGGGAAATACTGAACTGTCACAAATTTAAACACAGGGCCTGGAGGAAATACTGAACTGTCACAAATTTAAACACAAGGCCTGCAGGAAATACTGAACAGTCACAAATTTAAACACAGGGCCTGGAGGAAATACTGAACTGTCACAAATTTAAACACAAGGCCTGGAGGAAATACTGAACTGTCACAAATTTAAACACAAGGCCTGGAGGAAATACTGAACTGTCACAAATTTAAACACAAGGCCTGGAGGAAATACTGAACTGTCACAAATTTAAGCACAGGGCCTTGGGGAAATACTGAACTGTCACAAATTTAAACACAGGGTCTGGAGGAAACACTGAACTGTCACAAATTTAAACACAGGGCCTGGAGGAAATACTGAACTGTCACAAATTTAAACACAGGGCCTGGAGGAAATACTGAACTGTCACAAATTTAAACACAGGGCCTGGAGGAAATACTGAACTGTCACAAATTTAAACACAAGGCCTGGAGGAAATACTGAACTGTCACAAATTTAAACACAAGGCCTGGAGGAAATACTGAACTGTCACAAATTTAAGCACAGGGCCTTGGGGAAATACTGAACTGTCACAAATTTAAACACAGGGCCTGGAGGAAATACTGAACTGTCACAAATTTAAACACAGGGCCTGGAGGAAATACTGAGCTGTCACAAATTTAAACACAAGGCCTGGAGGAAATACTGAACTGTCACAAATTTAAACACAAGGCCTGGAGGAAATACTGAACTGTCACAAATTTAAACACAAGGCCTGGAGGAAATACTGAACTGTCACAAATTTAAACACAGGGCCTGGAGGAAATACTGAACTGTCACAAATTTAAACACAAGGCCTGGAGGAAATACTGAACTGTCACAAATTTAAACACAAGGCCTGGAGGAAATACTGAACTGTCACAAATTTAAACACAAGGCCTGGAGGAAATACTGAAATGTCACAAATTTAAACACAGGGCCTTGGGGAAATACTGAACTGTCACAAATTTAAACACAAGGCCTGGAGGAAATACTGAACTGTCACAAATTTAAACACAGGGTCTGGAGGAAATACTGAACTGTCACAAATTTAAACACAAGGCCTGGAGTAAATACTGAACTGTCACAAATTTAAACACAGGGCCTGGAGGAAATACTGAACTGTCACAAATTTAAACACAAGGCCTGGAGGAAATACTGAACTGTCACAAATTTAAACACAAGGCCTGGAGGAAATACTGAACTGTCACAAATTTAAACACAAGGCCTGGAGGAAATACTGAACTGTCACAAATTTAAACACAAGGCCTGGAGGAAATACTGAACTGTCACAAATTTAAACACAAGGCCTGGAGGAAATACTGAACTGTCACAAATTTAAACACAAGGCCTGGAGGAAATACTGAACTGTCACAAATTTAAACACAAAGCCTGGAGGAAATACTGAACTGTCACAAATTTAAACACAGGGCCTGGAGGAAATACTGAACTGTCACAAATTTAAACACAAGGTCTGGAGGAAATACTGAACTGTCACAAATTTAAACACAAAGCCTGGAGGAAATACTGAACTGTCACAAATTTAAACACAAGGCCTGGAGGAAATACTGAACTATCACAACTTTAAACGCAAGGCCTGGAGGAAATACTGATCTATCACCACTTTAAACACAGGGCCTGGAGGAAATACTGAACTGTCACAAACTTAAACACAAGGCCTGGAGGAATTACTGAACTGTCACAAATTTAAACACAAGGCCTGGAGGAATTACTGAACTGTCACAAATTTAAACACAAGGCCTGGAGGAAATACTGAACTATCACAACTTTAAACACAGGGCCTGGAGGAAATACTGAACTGTCACAAACTTAAACACAAGGCCTGGAGGAAATACTGAACTATCACAACTTTAAACACAGGGCCTGGAGGAAATACTGAACTGTCACAAATTTAAACACAAGGCCTGGAGGAAATACTGAACTGTCACAAATTTAAACACAAGGCCTGGAGGAAATACTGAACTGTCACAAATTTAAACACAAGGCCTGGAGGAAATACTGAACTGTCACAAATTTAAACACAAGGCCTGGAGGAAATACTGAACTGTCACAAATTTAAACACAAAGCCTGGAGGAAATACTGAACTGTCACAAATTTAAACACAGGGCTTGGAGGAAATACTGAACTGTCACAAATTTAAACACAAGGTCTGGAGGAAATACTGAACTGTCACAAATTTAAACACAAAGCCTGGAGGAAATACTGAACTGTCACAAATTTAAACACAAGGCCAGGAGGAAATACTGAACTATCACAACTTTAAACGCAAGGCCTGGAGGAAATACTGAACTATCACCACTTTAAACACAGGGCCTGGAGGAAATACTGAACTGTCACAAAATTAAACACAAGGCCTGGAGGAATTACTGAACTGTCACAAATTTAAACACAAGGCCTGGAGGAAATACTGAACTATCACAACTTTAAACACAGGGCCTGGAGGAAATACTGAACTGTCACAAACTTAAACACAGGGCCTGGAGGAAATACTGAACTGTCACAAATTTAAACACAAGGCCTGGAGGAAATACTGAACTGTCAGAAATTTAAACACAAGGCCTGGAGGAAATACTGAACTGTTACAAATTTAAACACAGGGCCTGGAGGAAATACTGAACTGTCACAAATTTAAACACAGGGCCTGGAGGGAAATACTGAACTGTCACAAATTTAAACACAAGGCCTGGAGGAAATACTGAACTGTCACAAATTTAAACACAAGGCCTGGAGTAAATACTGAACTGTCACAACTTTAAACACAAGGCCTGGAGGAAATACTGAACTGTCACAAATTTAAACACAAGGCCTGGAGGAAATACTGAACTGTCACAAATTTAAACACAAGGCCTGGAGGAAATACTGAACTGTCACAAATTTAAACACAAGGCCTGGAGGAAATACTGAACTGTCACAAATTTAAACACAAGGCCTGGAGGGAATACTGAACTGTCACAAATTTAAACACAGGGACTGGAGGGAATACTGAACTGTCACAAATTTAAACACAAGGCCTGGAGGAAATGCTGAACTGTCACAAATTTAAACACAAGGACTGGAGGAAATACTGAACTGTCACAAATTTAAACACAAGGCCTGGAGGGAAATACTGAACTGTCACAACTTTAAACACAAGGCCTGGAGGAAATACTGAACTGTCACAAATTTAAACACAGGGACTGGAGGGAATACTGAACTGTCACAAATTTAAACACAAGGCCTGGAGGAAATGCTGAACTGTCACAAATTTAAACACAAGGCCTGGAGGGAATACTGAACTGTCACAAATTTAAACACAGGGACTGGAGGGAATACTGAACTGTCACAAATTTAAACACAAGGCCTGGAGGAAATACTGAACTGTCACAAATTTAAACACAAGGCCTGGAGGAAATACTGAACTGTCACAAATTTAAGCACAGGGCCTTGGGGAAATACTGAACTGTCACAAATTTAAACACAGGGTCTGGAGGAAACACTGAACTGTCACAAATTTAAACACAGGGCCTGGAGGAAATACTGAACTGTCACAAATTTAAACACAGGGCCTGGAGGAAATACTGAACTGTCACAAATTTAAACACAGGGCCTGGAGGAAATACTGAACTGTCACAAATTTAAACACAAGGCCTGGAGGAAATACTGAACTGTCACAAATTTAAACACAAGGCCTGGAGGAAATACTGAACTGTCACAAATTTAAGCACAGGGCCTTGGGGAAATACTGAACTGTCACAAATTTAAACACAGGGCCTGGAGGAAATACTGAACTGTCACAAATTTAAACACAGGGCCTGGAGGAAATACTGAGCTGTCACAAATTTAAACACAAGGCCTGGAGGAAATACTGAACTGTCACAAATTTAAACACAAGGCCTGGAGGAAATACTGAACTGTCACAAATTTAAACACAAGGCCTGGAGGAAATACTGAACTGTCACAAATTTAAACACAGGGCCTGGAGGAAATACTGAACTGTCACAAATTTAAACACAAGGCCTGGAGGAAATACTGAACTGTCACAAATTTAAACACAAGGCCTGGAGGAAATACTGAACTGTCACAAATTTAAACACAAGGCCTGGAGGAAATACTGAACTGTCACAAATTTAAGCACAGGGCCTTGGGGAAATACTGAACTGTCACAAATTTAAACACAAGGCCTGGAGGAAATACTGAACTGTCACAAATTTAAGCACAGGGCCTTGGGGAAATACTGAACTGTCACAAATTTAAACACAAGGCCTGGAGGAAATACTGAACTGTCACAAATTTAAACACAGGGTCTGGAGGAAATACTGAACTGTCACAAATTTAAACACAAGGCCTGGAGTAAATACTGAACTGTCACAAATTTAAACACAGGGCCTGGAGGAAATACTGAACTGTCACAAATTTAAACACAGGGCCTGGAGGAAATACTGAACTGTCACAAATTTAAACACAAGGCCTGGAGGAAATACTGAACTGTCACAAATTTAAACACAGGGCCTGGAGGAAATACTGAACTGTCACAAATTTAAACACAGGGCCTGGAGGAAATACTGAGCTGTCACAAATTTAAACACAAGGCCTGGAGGAAATACTGAACTGTCACAAATTTAAACACAAGGCCTGGAGGAAATACTGAACTGTCACAAATTTAAACACAAGGCCTGGAGGAAATACTGAACTGTCACAAATTTAAACACAAGGCCTGGAGGAAATACTGAACTGTCACAAATTTAAACACAAGGCCTGGAGGAAATACTGAACTGTCACAAATTTAAACACAAGGCCTGGAGGAAATACTGAACTGTCACAAATTTAAACACAAGGCCTGGAGGAAATACTGAACTGTCACAAATTTAAACACAAAGCCTGGAGGAAATACTGAACTGTCACAAATTTAAACACAGGGCCTGGAGGAAATACTGAACTGTCACAAATTTAAACACAAGGTCTGGAGGAAATACTGAACTGTCACAAATTTAAACACAAAGCCTGGAGGAAATACTGAACTGTCACAAATTTAAACACAAGGCCAGGAGGAAATACTGAACTATCACAACTTTAAACGCAAGGCCTGGAGGAAATACTGATCTATCACCACTTTAAACACAGGGCCTGGAGGAAATACTGAACTGTCACAAACTTAAACACAAGGCCTGGAGGAATTACTGAACTGTCACAAATTTAAACACAAGGCCTGGAGGAATTACTGAACTGTCACAAATTTAAACACAAGGCCTGGAGGAAATACTGAACTATCACAACTTTAAACACAGGGCCTGGAGGAAATACTGAACTGTCACAAACTTAAACACAAGGCCTGGAGGAAATACTGAACTATCACAACTTTAAACACAGGGCCTGGAGGAAATACTGAACTGTCACAAATTTAAACACAAGGCCTGGAGGAAATACTGAACTGTCACAAATTTAAACACAAGGCCTGGAGGAAATACTGAACTGTCACAAATTTAAACACAAGGCCTGGAGGAAATACTGAACTGTCACAAATTTAAACACAAGGCCTGGAGGAAATACTGAACTGTCACAAATTTAAACACAAAGCCTGGAGGAAATACTGAACTGTCACAAATTTAAACACAGGGCTTGGAGGAAATACTGAACTGTCACAAATTTAAACACAAGGTCTGGAGGAAATACTGAACTGTCACAAATTTAAACACAAAGCCTGGAGGAAATACTGAACTGTCACAAATTTAAACACAAGGCCAGGAGGAAATACTGAACTATCACAACTTTAAACGCAAGGCCTGGAGGAAATACTGAACTATCACCACTTTAAACACAGGGCCTGGAGGAAATACTGAACTGTCACAAACTTAAACACAAGGCCTGGAGGAATTACTGAACTGTCACAAATTTAAACACAAGGCCTGGAGGAAATACTGAACTATCACAACTTTAAACACAGGGCCTGGAGGAAATACTGAACTGTCACAAACTTAAACACAGGGCCTGGAGGAAATACTGAACTGTCACAAATTTAAACACAAGGCCTGGAGGAAATACTGAACTGTCAGAAATTTAAACACAAGGCCTGGAGGAAATACTGAACTGTTACAAATTTAAACACAGGGCCTGGAGGAAATACTGAACTGTCACAAATTTAAACACAGGGCCTGGAGGGAAATACTGAACTGTCACAAATTTAAACACAAGGCCTGGAGGAAATACTGAACTGTCACAAATTTAAACACAAGGCCTGGAGTAAATACTGAACTGTCACAAATTTAAACACAAGGCCTGGAGGAAATACTGAACTGTCACAAATTTAAACACAAGGCCTGGAGGAAATACTGAACTGTTACAAATTTAAACACAGGGCCTGGAGGAAATACTGAACTGTCACAAATTTAAACACAGGGCCTGGAGGGAAATACTGAACTGTCACAAATTTAAACACAAGGCCTGGAGGAAATGCTGAACTGTCACAAATTTAAACACAAGGACTGGAGGAAATACTGAACTGTCACAAATTTAAACACAAGGCCTGGAGGGAAATACTGAACTGTCACAACTTTAAACACAAGGCCTGGAGGAAATACTGAACTGTCACAAATTTAAACACAGGGACTGGAGGGAATACTGAACTGTCACAAATTTAAACACAAGGCCTGGAGGAAATGCTGAACTGTCACAAATTTAAACACAAGGCCTGGAGGGAATACTGAACTGTCACAAATTTAAACACAGGGACTGGAGGGAATACTGAACTGTCACAAATTTAAACACAAGGCCTGGAGGAAATGCTGAACTGTCACAAATTTAAACACAAGGCCTGGAGGAAATGCTGAACTGTCACAAATTTAAACACAAGGCCTGGAGGGAATACTGAACTGTCACAAATTTAAACACAAGGCCTGGAGGAAATGCTGAACTGTCACAAATTTAAACACAAGGACTGGAGGAAATACTGAACTGTCACAAATTTAAACACAAGGCCTGGAGGGAATACTGAACTGTCACAAATTTAAACACAGGGTCTGGAGGAAATACTGAACTGTCACAAATTTGAGCACAAGGCCTGAAGGAAATACTGAACATTAACAAATTTAAACACAAGGCCTGGAGGAAATACTGAACTGTCACAAATTTAAGCACAAGGCCTGGAGGGAATACTGAACTGTCACAAATTTGAGCACAAGGCCTGAAGGAAATACTGAACATTAACAAATTTAAACACAGGGCCTGGAGGAAATACTGAACTGTCACAACTTTCAACACAGGTCTTGGGGAAATACTGAGCTGGCACCACTTTAAAGACAGGTCCTGGGGGAAATGCTGAACTGTCACAAATTTAAAGACAGGTCCTGAGGGAAATACTGAGCTGTCACAACTTTAAAGACAGGTCCTGGAGGAAATACTGAACTGTAACAACTTTAAACATGGTGCCTGGGGGAAATTCTGAACTGTCACAACTTTAAAGACAGGTCCTGGAGGAAATACTGAACTGTAACAACTTTAAACACGGTGCCTGGGGGAAATACTGAGCTGTCACAACTTTAAACACAGGTCCAGGGGGAAATACTGAGCTCTCACAACTTTAAAGACAGGTCCTGGGGGAAATACTGAGCTGTCACAACTTTAAAGACAGGTCCTGGGGGAAATACTGAGCTCTCACAACTTTAAAGACAGGTCCTGGGGGAAATACTGAGCTGTCACAACTTTAAAGACAGGTCCTGGGGGAAATACTGAGCTGTCACAACTTTAAAGACAGGTCCTGGGGGAAATACTGAGCTGTCACAACTTTAAAGACAGGTCCTGGGGGAAATACTGAGCTGTCACAACTTTAAAGACAGGTCCTGGGGGAAATACTGAGCTGTCACAACTTTAAAGACAGGTCCTGGGGGAAATACTGAGCTGTCACAACTTTAAAGACAGGTCCTGAGGGAAATACTGAGCTGTCATAACTGTAAACAAAGGGCCTGGGTGAAATTCTGAAATGTCACAACGGTAAATACAGGGCCTGGAGGAAATGCTAATCTGTTACAACGTGAAAGGCAGGTCCTGGGGCAAATACTGAGCTGTCACAACTTTAAACACTGGTCTTGCGGGAATTATTGAGCTGTCACAACGGTAAACACAGGGCCTGGTGGAAATACTGAACTGTCACAACTTTAAACACAGGTCCAGGGGAAATACTGAGCTCTCACAACTTTAAAGACAGGTCCTGGGGGAAATACTGAGCTGTCACAACTTTAAACACAGGTTCTTGGGGCAATACTGAACTTTCGCAACTTTGAAGACAGATACTGGGGGAAATACTGAGCTGTCACAACTTTAAAGACAGGTCCTGGGGGAATTACTGAACTGTCACAACTTTAAAGACTGGTCTTGGGGGCAATACTGAACTTTCGCAACTTTAAAGACAGGTCCTGGGGGAAATTCTGAACTGTCACAACTTTAAAGACAGGTCCTGGGGGAATTACTGAACTGTCACAACTTTAAAGACTGGTCTTGGGGGCAATACTGAACTTTCGCAACTTTGAAGACAGGTCCTGGGGGAAATACTGAGCTGTCATAACTGTAAACAAAGGGCCTGGAGGAAATTCTGAACTGTCACAACTTTAAAGACAGGTCCTGGGGGAAATTCTGAACTGTCACAACTTTAAAGACAGGTCCTGGTGGAAATACTGAACTGTCACAACTTTAAAGACAGGTCCTGGTGGAAATACTGAACTGTCACAACTTTGAAGACAGGTCCTGGGGGAAATACTGAGCTGTCGCAACTTTAAAGACAGGTCCTGGGGGAAATACTGAACTGTCACAACTTTAAACACAGGGCCTGGAGGAAATACTGAACTGCCACAAATTTAAACACAAGGCCTGGAGGAAATACTGAACTGTCACAAATTTAAACACAGTGCCTGGAGGAAAGACTGAACTGTCACAACTTTAAAGACAGGTCCTAGGGGAAGCACTGAGCTGTCACAATTGTAAGCACAGGTCCCGGGGGAAATACTGAGCTGTCGCAACTTTAAAGACAGGTCCTGGGGGAAATACCGAGCTGTCGCAAATATCAAAACATGTCCTGAGGGAAATACTGAGCTGTCACAACTGTAAACACAGGTCCTGGAGGAAATACTGAGCTGTCACAACTTTAAACACAGGGCCTGGAGGAAACATGAATCTGTCGCAACTGTATCACAGGGCCTGGGGCAAATACTGAACTGTCACAACTTTAAACACAGGTTTTGGGGCAAATACTGAACTGTCACAACTTTAAACACAGGTTTTGGGGGAAATACTGAGCTGTCACAACTTTAAACACAGGGCCTAGAGGAAACATGGATCTGTCGCAACTGTATCACAGGGCCTGGGGCAAATACTGAACTGTCACAACTTTAAACACAGGTTTTGGGGGAAATACTGAACTGTCACAACTTTAAAGACAGGTCCGGGGGGAAATACTGAACTGTCGCAACTGTAAACACAGGTCCTGGAGGAAATACTGAGCTGCCACAACTTTAAACACAGGGCCTGGAGGAAACATGGATCTGTCGCAACTGTATCACAGGGCCTGGGGCAAATACTGAACTGTCACAACTTTAAACACAGGTTTTGGGGCAAATACTGAACTGTCACAACTTTAAACACAGGTTTTGGGGGAAATACTGAGCTGTCACAACTTTAAACACAGGGCCTGGAGGAAACATGGATCTGTCGCAACTGTATCACAGGGCCTGGGGCAAATACTGAACTGTCACAACTTTAAACACAGGTTTTGGGGGAAATACTGAACTGTCACAAATTTAAAGACAGGTTCCGGAGGAAATACTGAACTGTCACAACTTTAAAGACAGGTCCGGGGGGAAATACTGAACTGTCGCAACTGTAAACACAGGGCCTGTAGGAAATATTGAGCTGTCACAACGGTAAACACAGGGCCTGGAGGAAACATGGATCTGTCGCAACTGTATCACAGGGCCTGGAGGAAATACTGAACTGTCACAAATTTAAAGACAGGGCCTGGAGGAAATACTGAACTGTCACAAATTTAAACACAAGGCCTGGAGGAAATACTGAACTGTCACAAATTTAAACACAGGGTCTGGAGGAAATACTGAACTGTCACAACTTTAAACACAGGTTTTGGGGCAAATACTGAACTGTCACAACTTTAAACACAGGTTTTGGGGGAAATACTGAGCTGTCACAACTTTAAACACAGGGCCTGGAGGAAACATGGATCTGTCGCAACTGTATCACAGGGCCTGGGGCAAATACTGAACTGTCACAAATTTAAAGACAGGTTCCGGAGGAAATACTGAACTGTCACAACTTTAAAGACAGGTCCGGGGGGAAATACTGAACTGTCGCAACTGTAAACACAGGGCCTGTAGGAAATATTGAGCTGTCACAACGGTAAACACAGGGCCTGGAGGAAACATGGATCTGTCGCAACTGTATCACAGGGCCTGGAGGAAATACTGAACTGTCACAAATTTAAAGACAGGGCCTGGAGGAAATACTGAACTGTCACAAATTTAAACACAAGGCCTGGAGGAAATACTGAACTGTCACAAATTTAAACACAGGGCCTGGAGGAAATACTGAACTGTCACAAATTTAAACACAAGGCCTGGAGGAAATACTGAGCTGTCACAACTTTAAACACAGGTTTTGGGGGAAATACTGAACTGTCACAAATTTAAACACAAGGCCTGGAGGAAATACTGAACTGTCACAACATTAAAGGCAGGTCTTGGGGGAAACAATGAACTGTCACATCTTTAAACACAGGTACTGGGGCAACTAATGAGCTGTCACAACTTTAAACACAGGGCCTGGAGAAAATACTGAACTGTCACAACATTAAACACAGGGCCTGGGGGAAATACTGAGCTGTCACATATTTAAACACAGGGCTTGGGGGAAATACTGAACTGTCACAAATTTAAACACAGGGCATGGATGAAATACTGAGCTGTCATAACAGTAAACACAGATCCTGGGGGAAATACTGAGCTGTCAAAAGTGTAAACACAGGGCCTGAGTCAAATACTGAACTGTCACAACTGTAAACACAGGCCCTGGAGGAAACGCTAATCTGTCACAACTTTAAAGAAAGGTAATGGGGGAAATACTGAGCTGTCACAACTGTAAAGACAGGGCCTGGGGGAATTTCTGAACTGTCACAACTGTAAACACGGGGCCTGGGGCAAACACTGATCTGTCACAACTGTAAACACAGGTCCTGGGGGAAATGCTGAGCTGTCACATCTTTAAACACAGCTTCTCGGCGAAATACTGAGCTGTCACAACTTTAAATACAGGTCCTGGGAGAAAATACTGAACAGTCACAATTGTAAACACGGGGCCTGGGGCAAACACTGATCTGTCACAACTGTAAACACAGGTCCTGGGCGAAATACTGAGCTGTCCCAACTTTAACCAAAGCTCCTGGAAGAAATACTGATCTGTCACAACTTGAAAGACAGGTCATGGGGCAAATACTGAGCTGTCACAATTGTAAACACAGGGCCTGGAAGAAATACTGAGCTGTCACAACTTTAAACACAGGGCCTGGAAGAAATACTGAGCTGTCACAACTTTAAACACAGGTCTTGGGGGAAATACTGAGCTGTCACAACTGTAAACACAGGGCCTGGAAGAAATACTGAGCTGTCACATCTTTAAACACAGGTCTTGGGGGAAATACTGAGCTGTCACAACTGTAAACACAGGTCTTGGGGGAAATACTGAGCTGTCACAATTGTAAACACAGGGGTTGGAAGAAATACTGAGTTGTCACATCTTTAAACACAGGTCTTGGGGGAAATACTGAGCTGTCACAATTGTAAACACAGGGCCTGGAAGAAATACTGAGTTGTCACATCTTTAAACACAAGTCTTGGGGGAAATACTGAGCTGTCACAACTTTAAACACAGGTCTTGGGGGAAATACTGAGCTGTCACAACTTGAAACACAGGTCCTGGGGGAAATACTGAGCTGTCACAATTGTAAACACAGGGCCTGGAAGAAATACTGAGTTGTCACATCTTTAAACACAAGTCTTGGGGGAAATACTGAGCTGTCACAACTTTAAACACAGGTCTTGGGGGAAATACTGAACTGTCACAACTTGAAACACAGGTCCTGGGGGAAATACTGAGCTGTCACAACTTGAAACACAGGTCTTGGGGGAAATACTGAGTTGTCACATCTTTAAACACAGGTCTTGGGGGAAATACTGAGCTGTCATAACTTTAAACACAGGTCTAGGGGGAAATACTGAACTGTCACAACTTGAAACACAGGTCCTGGGGGAAATACTGAGCTGTCACAACTTGAAACACAGGTCCTGGGGGAAATACTGAGCTGTCACAACTTTAAACACAGGTCCTGGAGGAAATACTGAGCTGTCACAATTGTAAACAAAGGTCTTGGGGCAAATACTGAGCTGTTACAACTTGAAAGACAGGGCCTGGAAGAAATACTGAGTTGTCACATCTTTAAACACAGGTCTTGGGGGAAATACTGAGCTGTCACAACTTTAAACACAGGTCTTGGGGGAAATACTGAGTTGTCACATCTTTAAACACAGGTCCTGGGGGAAATACTGAGCTGTCACATCTTTAAATACAGTGCCTGGGGGAAACACTGAAGTGTCACAACTTGAAAGACAGGTCCTGGGAGAAATACTGAGCTGTCACATCTTTAAAGACAGGTCCTTGCCGAAATACTGAACTGTCACAGCTTTAAACACAGGTCCTGGGGGAAATACTGAACTGTCACAACTTTAAAGACAGGTCCTGTGGGAAATACTGAGCTGTCACAACTTTAAACACAGGTCCTGGGGGAAATACTGAACTGTCACAACTGTAAACACAGGTCCTGGGGGAAATACTGAACTGTCACAACTTTAAACACAGGTCCTGGGGGAAATACTGAACTGTCACAACTTTAAAGACAGGTCCTGTGGGAAATACTGAGCTGTCACAACTTTAAACACAGGTCCTGGGGGAAATACTGAACTGTCACAGCTTTAAACACAGGTCCTGGGGGAAATACTGAACTGTCACAACTTTAAAGACAGGTCCTGTGGGAAATACTGAGCTGTCACAACTTTAAACACCGGGCCTGGGGGAAATACTGAACTGTCACAACTGTAAACACAGCCCTGGGTGAAATACTGAGCTGTCACAACTGTAAACACAGGGCCTGGATGAAAAGCTAATCTGTCACAACTTTAAAGAAAGGTCCTGGGGGAAATACTGAGCTGTCACAGCTTTAAATACAGGGCCTGGGGGAAACACTGAAATGTCACAACTTTAAAGACAGGTCCTGGGGGAAATACTGAGCTGTCACAATTGTAAACACAGGGCCTGGAAGAAATACTGAGCTGTCACAACTTTAAAGACAGGTCCTGGGGGAAATACTGAGCTGTCACAATTGTAAACACAGGGCCTGGAAGAAATACTGAGCTGTAACAAATTTAAACACAGGTCTTGGGGGAAATACTGAGCTTTCACAATTGTAGACACAGGGCATGGGGGAAATACTGAACTGTCACAACTTTAAACACAGGTCCTGGGGGAAATACTGAACTGTCACAACTTTAAAGACAGGTCCTGTGGGAAATACTGAGCTGTCACAACTTTAAACACCGGGCCTGGGGGAATTACTGAACTGTCACAACTGTAAACACAGCCCTGGGTGAAATACTGAGCTGTCACAACTGTAAACACAGGGCCTGGATGAAAAGCTAATCTGTCACAACTTTAAAGAAAGGTCCTGGGGGAAATACTGAGCTGTCACAGCTTTAAATACAGGGCCTGGGGGAAACACTGAAATGTCACAACTTTAAAGACAGGTCCTGGGGGATATACTGAGCTGTCACAATTGTAAACACAGGGCCTGGAAGAAATACTGAGCTGTCACAACTTTAAAGACAGGTCCTGGGGGAAATACTGAGCTGTCACAATTGTAAACACAGGGCCTGGAAGAAATACTGAGCTGTAACAAATTTAAACACAGGTCTTGGGGGAAATACTGAGCTTTCACAATTGTAGACACAGGGCATGGGGGAAATACTGAACTGTCACAAATTTAAACACAGGGCCTGGAGGAAATACTGAACTGTCACAAATTTAAACGCAAGGCCCGGAGGAAATACTGAACTGTCACAAATTTAAACACAAGGCCTGGAGGAAATACTGAACTGTCACAAATTTAAACACAGGGCCTGGAGGAAATACTGAACTGTCACAAATTTAAACACAAGGCCTGGAGGAAATACTGAACTGTCACAAATTTAAACACAAGGCCTGGAGGAAATACTGAACTGTCACAACTTTAAACACAAGGCCTGGAGGAAATACTGAACTGTCACAAATTTAAACACAGGGCCTGGAGTAAATACTGAACTGTCACAAATTTAAACACAAGGCCTCGAGGAAATACTGAACTATCACAAATTTAAACACAAGGCCTGGAGGGAATACTGAACTGTCACAAATTTAAACACAGGGCCTCGAGGAAATACTGAACTATCACAAATTTAAACACAAGGCCTGGAGGAAATACTGAACTGTCACAAATTTAAACACAGGGCCTGGAGGAAATACTGAACTGTCACAAATTTAAACACAGGGCCTGGAGGAAATACTGAACTGTCACAAATTTAAACACAAGGCCTGGAGGAAATACTGAACTGTCACAAATTTAAACACAAGGCCTGGAGGAAATACAGAACTGTCACAAATTTAAACACAAGGCCTGGAGGAAATACTGAACTGTCACAAATTTAAACGCAAGGCCTGGAGGAAATACTGAACTGTCACAAATTTAAACACAGGGCCTGGAGTAAATACTGAACTGTCACAAATTTAAACACAAGGCCTGGAGGAAATACTGAACTGTCACCAATTTAAACACAAGGCCTCGAGGAAATACTGAACTATCACAAATTTAAACACAAGGCCTGGAGGAAATACTGAACTGTCACCAATTTAAACACAAGGCCTCGAGGAAATACAGAACCATCACAAATTTAAACACAAGGCCTGGAGGAAGTACTGAACTGTCACAAAATTAAACACAGGGCCTGGAGTAAATACTGAACTGTCACAAATTTAAACACAAGGCCTGGAGGAAATACTGAACTGTCACCAATTTAAACACAAGGCCTGGAGGAAATACTGAACTGTCACAAATTTAAACACAGGGCCTGGAGGAAATACTGAACTGTCACAAATTTAAACACAGGGCCCGGAGGAAATACTGAACTGTCACAAATTTAAACACAGGGCCCGGAGGAAATACTGAACTGTCACAAATTTAAGCACAAGGCCTGGAGGAAATACTGAACTGTCACAAATTTAAACACAGGGCCTGGAGGAAATACTGAACTGTCACAAATTTAAACACAGGGCCTGGAGTAAATACTGAACTGTCACAAATTTAAACACAGGGCCTGGAGGAAATTTTGAACTGTCACAAATTTAAACACAAGGCCTGGAGGAAATACTGAACTGTCACAAATTTAAACACAGGGCCTGGAGTAAATACTGAACTGTCACAAATTTAAACACAAGGCCTGGAGGAAATACTGAACTGTCACAAATTTAAACACAGGGCCTGGAGGAAATACTGAACTGTCACAAATTTAAACACAGGGTCTGGAGAAAATACTGAACTGTTACAAATTTAAACACAAGGCCTGGAGGAAATACTGAACTGTCACAAATTTAAACACAGGGCCTGGAGGAAATACTGAACTGTCACAAATTTAAACAGAAGGCCTGGAGGAAATACTGAACTGTCACAAATTTAAACACAAGGCCTGGAGGAAATACTGAACTGTCACAAATTTAAACACAAGGCCTGGAGGAAATACTGAACTGTCACAAATTTAAACACAAGGCCTGGAGGAAATACTGAACTGTCACAAATTTAAACACAAGGCCTGGAGGAAATACTGAACTGTCACAAATTTAAACACAGGGACTGGAGTAAATACTGAACTGTCACAAATTTAAACACAAGGCCTGGAGGAAATACTGAACTGTCACAAATTTAAACACAAGGCCTGGAGGAAATACTGAACTGTCACAAATTTAAACACAGGGTCTGGAGTAAATACTGAACTGTCACAAATTTAAACACAAGGCCTGGAGGAAATACTGAACTGTCACAAATTTAAACACAGGGCCTGGAGTAAATACTGAACTGTCACAAATTTAAACACAGGGCCTGGAGGAAATACTGAACTGTCACAAATTTAAACAGAGGGCCTGGAGGAAATACTGAACTGTCACAAATTTAAACACAAGGCCTGGAGGAAATACTGAACTGTTACAAATTTAAACACAAGGCCTGGAGGAAATACTGAACTGTCACAAATTTAAACACAAGGCCTGGAGGAAATACTGAACTGTCACAAATTTAAACACAAGGTCTGGAGTAAATACTGAACTGTTACAAATTTAAACACAAGGCCTGGAGGAAATACTGAACTGTCACAAATTTAAAGACAAGGCCTGGAGTAAATACTGAACTGTCACAAATTTAAACACAAGGCCTGGGGGAAATACTGAACTGTCACAAATTTAAACACAAGGCCTGGGGGAAATACTGAACTGTCACAAATTTAAACACAGGGTCTGGAGTAAATACTGAACTGTTACAAATTTAAACACAAGGCCTGGAGGAAATACTGAACTGTCACAAATTTAAACACAAGGCCTGGAGTAAATACTGAACTGTCACAAATTTAAACACAAGGCCTGGGGGAAATACTGAACTGTCACAAATTTAAACACAAGGCCTAGGGGAAATACTGAACTGTCACAAATTTAAACACAAGGCCTGGAGGAAATACTGAACTGTCACAAATTTAAACACAGGGCCTGGAGGAAATACTGAACTTTCACAAATTTAAACACAAGGACTGGAGTAAATACTGAACTGTCACAAATTTAAACACAGGGCCTGCAGGAAATACTGAACTGTCACAAATTTAAACACAAGGCCTGGAGTAAATACTGAACTGTCACAAATTTAAACACAGGGCCTGGAGGAAATACTGAACTGTCACAAATTTAAACACAGGGCCTGGAGGAAATACTGAACTGTCACAAATTTAAACACAGGGCCTGGAGTAAATACTGAACAGTTACAAATTTAAACACAAGGCCTGGAGGAAATACTGAACTGTCACAAATTTAAACACAAGGCCTGGAGGAAATACTGAACTGTCACAAATTTAAACACAAGGCCTGGAGGAAATACTGAACTGTCACAAATTTAAACACAAGGCCTGGAGGAAATACTGAACTGTCACAAATTAAAACACAAGGCCTGGGGGAAATACTGAACTGTCACAAATTTAAACACAAGGCCTGGAGGAAATACTGAACATTCACAAATTTAAACACAAGGCCTGGAGGAAATACTGAACTGTCACAAATTTAAACACAAGGCCTGGAAGAAATACTGAACTGTCACAAATTTAAACACAGGGTCTGGAGTAAATACTGAACTGTCACCACTTTAAAGACAGTTCCTGGGGGAAATATTGAGCTCTCACAACTTTAAACACAAGGCCTGGATGAAATACTGAACTGTCACAAATTTAAACACAAGGCCTGGAGTAAATACTGAACTGTCACAAATTTAAACACAGGGGCTGGAGGAAATACTGAACTGTCACAAATTTAAACACAGGGCCTGGAGGAAATACTGAACTGTCACAAATTTAAACACAAGGCCTGGAGGAAATACTGAACTGTCACAAATTTAAACACAGGGCCTGGAGGGAATACTGAACTGTCACAAATTTAAACACAAGGTCTGGAGGAAATACTGAACTGTCACAAATTTAAACACAAGGCCTGGAGGAAATACTGAACTGTCACAAATTTAAACACAGGGCCTGGAGGGAATACTGAACTGTCACAAATTTAAACACAAGGTCTGGAGTAAATACTGAACTGTCACAAATTTAAACACAAGGCCTGGAGTAAATACTGAACTGTCACAAATTTAAACACAAGGCCTGGAGGAAATACTGAACTGTCACAAATTTAAACACAAGGCCTGGAGGAAATACTGAACTGTCACAAATTTAAACACATGGCCTGGAGGAAATACTGAACTGTCACAAATTTAAACACAAGGCCTGGAGGAAATACTGAACTGTCACCAATTTAAACACAAGGCCTCGAGGAAATACTGAACTATCACAAATTTAAACACAAGGCCTGGAGGAAATACTGAACTGTCACCAATTTAAACACAAGGCCTCGAGGAAATACAGAACTATCACAAATTTAAACACAAGGCCTGGAGGAAGTACTGAACTGTCACAAAATTAAACACAGGGCCTGGAGTAAATACTGAACTGTCACAAATTTAAACACAAGGCCTGGAGGAAATACTGAACTGTCACCAATTTAAACACAAGGCCTGGAGGAAATACTGAACTGTCACAAATTTAAACTCAGGGCCTGGAGGAAATACTGAACTGTCACAGATTTAAACACAGGGCCCGGAGGAAATACTGAACTGTCACAAATTTAAACACAGGGCCCGGAGGAAATACTGAACTGTCACAAATTTAAGCACAAGGCCTGGAGGAAATACTGAACTGTCACAAATTTAAACACAAGGCCTGGAGGAAATACTGAACTGTCACAAATTTAAACACAAGGCCTGGAGGAAATACTGAACTGTCACAAATTTAAACACAGGGCCTGGAGGAAATACTGAACTGTCACAAATTTAAACACAAGGCCTGGAGGAAATACTGAACTGTCACAAATTTAAACACAAGGCCTGGAGGAAATACTGAACTGTCACAACTTTAAACACAAGGCCTGGAGGAAATACTGAACTGTCACAAATTTAAACACAGGGCCTGGAGTAAATACTGAACTGTCACAAATTTAAACACAAGGCCTCGAGGAAATACTGAACTATCACAAATTTAAACACAAGGCCTGGAGGGAATACTGAACTGTCACAAATTTAAACACAGGGCCTGGACGAAATACTGAACTGTCACAAATTTAAACACAGGGCCTGGAGGAAATACTGAACTGTCACAAATTTAAACACAGGGCCTGGAGGAAATTTTGAACTGTCACAAATTTAAACACAAGGCCTGGAGGAAATACTGAACTGTCACAAATTTAAACACAGGGCCTGGAGTAAATACTGAACTGTCACAAATTTAAACACAAGGCCTGGAGGAAATACTGAACTGTCACAAATTTAAACACAGGGCCTGGACGAAATACTGAACTGTCACAAATTTAAACACAGGGCCTGGAGGAAATACTGAACTGTCACAAATTTAAACACAGGGCCTGGACGAAATACTGAACTGTCACAAATTTAAACACAGGGCCTGGAGGAAATACTGAACTGTCACAAATTTAAACACAGGGCCTGGAGGAAATACTGAACTGTCACAAATTTAAACACAGGGCCTGGACGAAATACTGAACTGTCACAAATTTAAACACAGGGCCTGGAGGAAATACTGAACTGTCACAAATTTAAACACAGGGCCTGGAGGAAATACTGAACTGTCACAAATTTAAACACAGGGCCTGGACGAAATACTGAACTGTCACAAATTTAAACACAGGGCCTGGAGGAAATACTGAACTGTCACAAATTTAAACACAGGGCCTGGACGAAATACTGAACTGTCACAAATTTAAACACAGGGCCTGGAGGAAATACTGAACTGTCACAAATTTAAACACAAGGCCTGGAGGGAATACTGAACTGTCACAAATTTAAACACAAGGCCTGGAGGAAATTTTGAACTGTCACAAATTTAAACACAAGGCCTGGAGGAAATACTGAACTGTCACAAATTTAAACACAGGGCCTGGAGGAAATACTGAACTGTCACAAATTTAAACACAGGGTCTGGAGAAAATACTGAACTGTTACAAATTTAAACACAAGGCCTGGAGGAAATACTGAACTGTCACAAATTTAAACACAAGGCCTGGAGGAAATACTGAACTGTCACAAATTAAAACACAAGGCCTGGGGGAAATACTGAACTGTCACAAATTTAAACACAAGGCCTGGAGGAAATACTGAACATTCACAAATTTAAACACAAGGCCTGGAGGAAATACTGAACTGTCACAAATTTAAACACAAGGCCTGGAAGAAATACTGAACTGTCACAAATTTAAACACAGGGTCTGGAGTAAATACTGAACTGTCACCACTTTAAAGACAGTTCCTGGGGGAAATATTGAGCTCTCACAACTTTAAACACAAGGCCTGGATGAAATACTGAACTGTCACAAATTTAAACACAAGGCCTGGAGTAAATACTGAACTGTCACAAATTTAAACACAGGGGCTGGAGGAAATACTGAACTGTCACAAATTTAAACACAGGGCCTGGAGGAAATACTGAACTGTCACAAATTTAAACACAAGGCCTGGAGGAAATACTGAACTGTCACAAATTTAAACACAGGGCCTGGAGGGAATACTGAACTGTCACAAATTTAAACACAAGGTCTGGAGGAAATACTGAACTGTCACAAATTTAAACACAAGGCCTGGAGGAAATACTGAACTGTCACAAATTTAAACACAGGGCCTGGAGGGAATACTGAACTGTCACAAATTTAAACACAAGGTCTGGAGTAAATACTGAACTGTCACAAATTTAAACACAAGGCCTGGAGTAAATACTGAACTGTCACAAATTTAAACACAAGGCCTGGAGGAAATACTGAACTGTCACAAATTTAAACACAAGGCCTGGAGGAAATACTGAACTGTCACAAATTTAAACACATGGCCTGGAGGAAATACTGAACTGTCACAAATTTAAACACAAGGCCTGGAGGAAATACTGAACTGTCACCAATTTAAACACAAGGCCTCGAGGAAATACTGAACTATCACAAATTTAAACACAAGGCCTGGAGGAAATACTGAACTGTCACCAATTTAAACACAAGGCCTCGAGGAAATACAGAACTATCACAAATTTAAACACAAGGCCTGGAGGAAGTACTGAACTGTCACAAAATTAAACACAGGGCCTGGAGTAAATACTGAACTGTCACAAATTTAAACACAAGGCCTGGAGGAAATACTGAACTGTCACCAATTTAAACACAAGGCCTGGAGGAAATACTGAACTGTCACAAATTTAAACTCAGGGCCTGGAGGAAATACTGAACTGTCACAGATTTAAACACAGGGCCCGGAGGAAATACTGAACTGTCACAAATTTAAACACAGGGCCCGGAGGAAATACTGAACTGTCACAAATTTAAGCACAAGGCCTGGAGGAAATACTGAACTGTCACAAATTTAAACACAAGGCCTGGAGGAAATACTGAACTGTCACAAATTTAAACACAAGGCCTGGAGGAAATACTGAACTGTCACAAATTTAAACACAGGGCCTGGAGGAAATACTGAACTGTCACAAATTTAAACACAAGGCCTGGAGGAAATACTGAACTGTCACAAATTTAAACACAAGGCCTGGAGGAAATACTGAACTGTCACAACTTTAAACACAAGGCCTGGAGGAAATACTGAACTGTCACAAATTTAAACACAGGGCCTGGAGTAAATACTGAACTGTCACAAATTTAAACACAAGGCCTCGAGGAAATACTGAACTATCACAAATTTAAACACAAGGCCTGGAGGGAATACTGAACTGTCACAAATTTAAACACAGGGCCTGGACGAAATACTGAACTGTCACAAATTTAAACACAGGGCCTGGAGGAAATACTGAACTGTCACAAATTTAAACACAGGGCCTGGAGGAAATTTTGAACTGTCACAAATTTAAACACAAGGCCTGGAGGAAATACTGAACTGTCACAAATTTAAACACAGGGCCTGGAGTAAATACTGAACTGTCACAAATTTAAACACAAGGCCTGGAGGAAATACTGAACTGTCACAAATTTAAACACAGGGCCTGGACGAAATACTGAACTGTCACAAATTTAAACACAGGGCCTGGAGGAAATACTGAACTGTCACAAATTTAAACACAGGGCCTGGACGAAATACTGAACTGTCACAAATTTAAACACAGGGCCTGGAGGAAATACTGAACTGTCACAAATTTAAACACAGGGCCTGGAGGAAATACTGAACTGTCACAAATTTAAACACAGGGCCTGGACGAAATACTGAACTGTCACAAATTTAAACACAGGGCCTGGAGGAAATACTGAACTGTCACAAATTTAAACACAGGGCCTGGAGGAAATACTGAACTGTCACAAATTTAAACACAGGGCCTGGACGAAATACTGAACTGTCACAAATTTAAACACAGGGCCTGGAGGAAATACTGAACTGTCACAAATTTAAACACAGGGCCTGGACGAAATACTGAACTGTCACAAATTTAAACACAGGGCCTGGAGGAAATACTGAACTGTCACAAATTTAAACACAAGGCCTGGAGGGAATACTGAACTGTCACAAATTTAAACACAAGGCCTGGAGGAAATTTTGAACTGTCACAAATTTAAACACAAGGCCTGGAGGAAATACTGAACTGTCACAAATTTAAACACAGGGCCTGGAGGAAATACTGAACTGTCACAAATTTAAACACAGGGTCTGGAGAAAATACTGAACTGTTACAAATTTAAACACAAGGCCTGGAGGAAATACTGAACTGTCACAAATTTAAACACAGGGCCTGGAGGAAATACTGAACTGTCACAAATTTAAACAGAAGGCCTGGAGGAAATACTGAACTGTCACAAATTTAAACACAAGGCCTGGAGGAAATACTGAACTGTCACAAATTTAAACACAGGGCCTGGAGGAAATACTGAACTTTCACAAATTTAAACACAAGGACTGGAGTAAATACTGAACTGTCACAAATTTAAACACAGGGCCTGCAGGAAATACTGAACTTTCACAAATTTAAACACAAGGCCTGGAGTAAATACTGAACTGTCACAAATTTAAACACAGGGCCTGGAGGAAATACTGAACTGTCACAAATTTAAACACAGGGCCTGGAGGAAATACTGAACTGTCACAAATTTAAACACAGGGCCTGGAGTAAATACTGAACAGTTACAAATTTAAACACAAGGCCTGGAGGAAATACTGAACTGTCACAAATTTAAACACAAGGCCTGGAGGAAATACTGAACTGTCACAAATTTAAACACAAGGCCTGGAGGAAATACTGAACTGTCACAAATTTAAACACAAGGCCTGGAGGAAATACTGAACTGTCACAAATTAAAACACAAGGCCTGGGGGAAATACTGAACTGTCACAAATTTAAACACAGGGTCTGGAGTAAATACTGAACTGTCACCACTTTAAAGACAGTTCCTGGGGGAAATATTGAGCTCTCACAACTTTAAACACAAGGCCTGGATGAAATACTGAACTGTCACAAATTTAAACACAAGGCCTGGAGTAAATACTGAACTGTCACAAATTTAAACACTGGGTCTGGAGGAAATACTGAACTGTCACAAATTTAAACACAAGGCCTGGAGGAAATACTGAACTGTCACAAATTTAAACACAAGGCCTGGAGGAAATACTGAACTGTCACAAATTTAAACACAAGGCCTGGAGGAAATACTGAACTGTCACAAATTTAAACACAGGGCCTGGAGGGAATACTGAACTGTCACAAATTTAAACACAAGGTCTGGAGGAAATACTGAACTGTCACAAATTTAAACACAAGGCCTGGAGGAAATACTGAACTGTCACAAATTTAAACACAAGGCCTGGAGGAAATACTGAACTGTCACAAATTTAAACACAGGGCCTGGAGGGAATACTGAACTGTCACAAATTTAAACACATGGCCTGGAGGAAATACTGAACTGTCACAAATTTAAACACAAGGCCTGGAGGAAATACTGAACAGTCACCAATTTAAACACAAGGCCTCGAGGAAATACTGAACTGTCACAAATTTAAACACAAGGCCTGGAGGAAATACTGAACTGTCGCAAATTTAAACACAAGGCCTGGAGGAAATACTGAACTGTCACAAATTTAAACACAGGGCCTGGAGGAAATACTGAACTTTCACAAATTTAAACACAAGGACTGGAGTAAATACTGAACTGTCACAAATTTAAACAGAGGGCCTGGAGGAAATACTGAACTGTCACAAATTTAAACACAAGGCCTGGAGGAAATACTGAACTGTTACAAATTTAAACACAAGGCCTGGAGGAAATACTGAACTGTCACAAATTTAAACACAAGGCCTGGAGGAAATACTGAACTGTCACAAATTTAAACACAAGGTCTGGAGTAAATACTGAACTGTTACAAATTTAAACACAAGGCCTGGAGGAAATACTGAACTGTCACAAATTTAAAGACAAGGCCTGGAGTAAATACTGAACTGTCACAAATTTAAACACAAGGCCTGGGGGAAATACTGAACTGTCACAAATTTAAACACAAGGCCTGGGGGAAATACTGAACTGTCACAAATTTAAACACAGGGTCTGGAGTAAATACTGAACTGTTACAAATTTAAACACAAGGCCTGGAGGAAATACTGAACTGTCACAAATTTAAACACAAGGCCTGGAGTAAATACTGAACTGTCACAAATTTAAACACAAGGCCTGGGGGAAATACTGAACTGTCACAAATTTAAACACAAGGCCTGGGGGAAATACTGAACTGTCACAAATTTAAACACAAGGCCTGGAGGAAATACTGAACTGTCACAAATTTAAACACAGGGCCTGGAGGAAATACTGAACTTTCACAAATTTAAACACAAGGACTGGAGTAAATACTGAACTGTCACAAATTTAAACACAGGGCCTGCAGGAAATACTGAACTTTCACAAATTTAAACACAAGGCCTGGAGTAAATACTGAACTGTCACAAATTTAAACACAGGGCCTGGAGGAAATACTGAACTGTCACAAATTTAAACACAGGGCCTGGAGGAAATACTGAACTGTCACAAATTTAAACACAGGGCCTGGAGTAAATACTGAACAGTTACAAATTTAAACACAAGGCCTGGAGGAAATACTGAACTGTCACAAATTTAAACACAAGGCCTGGAGGAAATACTGAACTGTCACAAATTTAAACACAAGGCCTGGAGGAAATACTGAACTGTCACAAATTTAAACACAAGGCCTGGAGGAAATACTGAACTGTCACAAATTAAAACACAAGGCCTGGGGGAAATACTGAACTGTCACAAATTTAAACACAGGGTCTGGAGTAAATACTGAACTGTCACCACTTTAAAGACAGTTCCTGGGGGAAATATTGAGCTCTCACAACTTTAAACACAAGGCCTGGATGAAATACTGAACTGTCACAAATTTAAACACAAGGCCTGGAGTAAATACTGAACTGTCACAAATTTAAACACAGGGGCTGGAGGAAATACTGAACTGTCACAAATTTAAACACAGGGCCTGGAGGAAATACTGAACTGTCACAAATTTAAACACAAGGCCTGGAGGAAATACTGAACTGTCACAAATTTAAACACAGGGCCTGGAGGGAATACTGAACTGTCACAAATTTAAACACAAGGCCTGGAGTAAATACTGAACTGTCACAAATTTAAACACAGGGCCTGGAGGGAATACTGAACTGTCACAAATTTAAACACAAGGTCTGGAGTAAATACTGAACTATCACAAATTTAAACACAGGGACTGGAGGAAATTCTGAACTGTCACAAATTTAAACACAAGGCCTGGAGGAAATACTAAACTGTCACAAATTTAAACACAGGGACTGGAGGAAATACTGAACTGTCACAAATTTAAACACAGGGCCTGGAGGAAATACTGAACTGTCACAAATTTAAACACAGGGCCTGGAGGAAATACTGAACTGTCACAAATTTAAACACAAGGCCTGGAGGAAATACTGAACTGTCACAAATTTAAACACAGGGCCTGGAGTAAATACTGAACTGTCACAAATTTAAACACAGGGTCTGGAGGAAATACTGAACTGTCACAAATTTAAACACAGGGCCTGGAGTAAGTACTGAACTGTCACAAATTTAAACACAGGGCCTGGAGGGAAATACTGAACTGTCACAAATTTAAACACAAGGCCTGGAGGAAATACTGAACTGTCACAAATTTAAACACAAGGCCTGGAGGAAATACTGAACTGTCACAAATTTAAACACAAGGCCTGGAGGAAATACTGAACTGTCACAAATTTAAACACAGGGCCTGGAGGAAATACTGAACTGTCACAAATTTAAACAAAGGGCCTGGAGGAAATACTGAACTGTCACAAATTTAAACACAGGGCCTGGAGGAAATACTGAACTGTCACAAATTTAAACACAGGGCCTGGAGGAAATACTGAACTGTCACAAATTTAAACACAAGGCCTGGAGTAAATACTGAATTGTCACAAATTTAAACACAAGGCCTGGAGGAAATACTGAACTGTCACAAATTTAAACACTGGGCCTGGAGGAAAAACTGACTGTCACAAATTTAAACACAACGCCTGGAGGAAATACTGAACTGTCACAAATTTAAACACAGGGCCTGGAGTAAATACTGAACTGTCACAAATTTAAACACAAGGCCTGGAGTAAATACTGAACTGTCACAAATTTAAACACAGGGCATGGAGGAAATACTGAACTGTCAGAAATTTAAACACAAGGTCCGGAGGAAATACAGAACTGTCACAAATTTAAACACAACGCCTGGAGGAAATACTGAACTGTCACAAATTTAAACACAACGCCTGGAGGAAATACTGAACTGTCACAAATTTAAACACAGGGCCTGGAGTAAATACTGAACTGTCACAAATTTAAACACAAGGCCTGGAGTAAATACTGAACTGTCACAAATTTAAACACAGGGCCTGGAGGAAATACTGAACTGTCAGAAATTTAAACACAAGGTCCGGAGGAAATACAGAACAGTCACAAATTTAAACACAAGGCCTGGAGTAAATACTGAACTGTCACAAATTTAAACACAGGGTCTGGAGGGAAATACTGAACTGTCACAAATTTAAACACAAGGCCTGGAGGAAATGCTGAACTGTCACAAATGTAAACACAAGGCCTGGAGGAAATACTGAACTGTCACAAATTTAAACACAGGGTCTGGAGGAAATACTGAACTGTCACAAATTTAAACACAAGGCCTGGAGGAAATACTGAACTGTCACAAATTTAAACACAGGGTCTGGAGGAAATACTGAACTGTCACAAATTTAAACACAAGGCCTGGAGGAAAGACTGAACTGTCACAAATTTAAACACAGGGCCTGGAGGAAATACTGAACTGTCACAAATTTAAACACAAGGCCTGGAGGAGATACTGAACTGTCACAAATTTAAACACAGGGCCTGGAGGAAATACTGAACTGTGACAAATTTAAACACAGGGACTGGAGGAAATTCTGAACTGTCACAAATTTAAACACAAGGCCTGGAGGAAATACTGAACTGTCACAAATTTAAACACAGGGTCTGGAGGAAATACTGAACTGTCACAAATTTAAACACAAGGCCTGGAGGAAAGACTGAACTGTCACAAATTTAAACACAGGGCCTGGAGGAAATACTGAACTGTCACAAATTTAAACACAGGTCCTGGAGTAAATACTGAACTGTCACAAATTTAAACACAGGGTCTGGAGTAAATACTGAACTGTCACCACTTTAAAGACAGTTCCTGGGGGAAATATTGAGCTCTCACAACTTTAAACACAAGGCCTGGATGAAATACTGAACTGTCACAAATTTAAACACAAGGCCTGGAGTAAATACTGAACTGTCACAAATTTAAACACTGGGTCTGGAGGAAATACTGAACTGTCACAAATTTAAACACAAGGCCTGGAGGAAATACTGAACTGTCACAAATTTAAACACAGGGCCTGGAGGGAATACTGAACTGTCACAAATTTAAACACAAGGCCTGGAGTAAATACTGAACTGTCACAAATTTAAACACAAGGCCTGGAGGAAATACTGAACTGTCACAAATTTAAACACAGGGCCTGGAGGGAATACTGAACTGTCACAAATTTAAACACATGGCCTGGAGGAAATACTGAACTGTCACAAATTTAAACACAAGGCCTGGAGGAAATACTGAACAGTCACCAATTTAAACACAAGGCCTCGAGGAAATACTGAACTGTCACAAATTTAAACACAAGGCCTGGAGGAAATACTGAACTGTCGCAAATTTAAACACAAGGCCTGGAGGAAATACTGAACTGTCACAAATTTAAACACAGGGCCTGGAGGAAATACTGAACTTTCACAAATTTAAACACAAGCACTGGAGTAAATACTGAACTGTCACAAATTTAAACAGAGGGCCTGGAGGAAATACTGAACTGTCACAAATTTAAACACAAGGCCTGGAGGAAATACTGAACTGTTACAAATTTAAACACAAGGCCTGGAGGAAATACTGAACTGTCACAAATTTAAACACAAGGTCTGGAGTAAATACTGAACTGTTACAAATTTAAACACAAGGCCTGGAGGAAATACTGAACTGTCACAAATTTAAACACAAGGCCTGGAGTAAATACTGAACTGTCACAAATTTAAACACAAGGCCTGGGGGAAATACTGAACTGTCACAAATTTAAACACAAGGCCTGGGTGAAATACTGAACTGTCACAAATTTAAACACAGGGTCTGGAGTAAATACTGAACTGTTACAAATTTAAACACAAGGCCTGGAGGAAATACTGAACTGTCACAAATTTAAACACAAGGCCTGGAGTAAATACTGAACTGTCACAAATTTAAACACAAGGCCTGGGGGAAATACTGAACTGTCACAAATTTAAACACAAGGCCTGGGGGAAATACTGAACTGTCACAAATTTAAACACAAGGCCTGGAGGAAATACTGAACTGTCACAAATTTAAACACAGGGCCTGGAGGAAATACTGAACTTTCACAAATTTAAACACAAGGACTGGAGTAAATACTGAACTGTCACAAATTTAAACACAGGGCCTGCAGGAAATACTGAACTTTCACAAATTTAAACACAAGGCCTGGAGTAAATACTGAACTGTCACAAATTTAAACACAGGGCCTGGAGGAAATACTGAACTGTCACAAATTTAAACACAGGGCCTGGAGGAAATACTGAACTGTCACAAATTTAAACACAGGGCCTGGAGTAAATACTGAACAGTTACAAATTTAAACACAAGGCCTGGAGGAAATACTGAACTGTCACAAATTTAAACACAAGGCCTGGAGGAAATACTGAACTGTCACAAATTTAAACACAAGGCCTGGAGGAAATACTGAACTGTCACAAATTTAAACACAAGGCCTGGAGGAAATACTGAACTGTCACAAATTAAAACACAAGGCCTGGGGGAAATACTGAACTGTCACAAATTTAAACACAGGGTCTGGAGTAAATACTGAACTGTCACCACTTTAAAGACAGTTCCTGGGGGAAATATTGAGCTCTCACAACTTTAAACACAAGGCCTGGATGAAATACTGAACTGTCACAAATTTAAACACAAGGCCTGGAGTAAATACTGAACTGTCACAAATTTAAACACAGGGGCTGGAGGAAATACTGAACTGTCACAAATTTAAACACAGGGCCTGGAGGAAATACTGAACTGTCACAAATTTAAACACAAGGCCTGGAGGAAATACTGAACTGTCACAAATTTAAACACAGGGCCTGGAGGGAATACTGAACTGTCACAAATTTAAACACAAGGCCTGGAGTAAATACTGAACTGTCACAAATTTAAACACAAGGCCTGGAGGAAATACTGAACTGTCACAAATTTAAACACAGGGCCTGGAGGGAATACTGAACTGTCACAAATTTAAACACAAGGTCTGGAGTAAATACTGAACTATCACAAATTTAAACACAGGGACTGGAGGAAATTCTGAACTGTCACAAATTTAAACACAAGGCCTGGAGGAAATACTAAACTGTCACAAATTTAAACACAGGGACTGGAGGAAATACTGAACTGTCACAAATTTAAACACAGGGCCTGGAGGAAATACTGAACTGTCACAAATTTAAACACAGGGCCTGGAGGAAATACTGAACTGTCACAAATTTAAACACAAGGCCTGGAGGAAATACTGAACTGTCACAAATTTAAACACAGGGCCTGGAGTAAATACTGAACTGTCACAAATTTAAACACAGGGTCTGGAGGAAATACTGAACTGTCACAAATTTAAACACAGGGCCTGGAGTAAGTACTGAACTGTCACAAATTTAAACACAGGGCCTGGAGGGAAATACTGAACTGTCACAAATTTAAACACAAGGCCTGGAGGAAATACTGAACTGTCACAAATTTAAACACAAGGCCTGGAGGAAATACTGAACTGTCACAAATTTAAACACAAGGCCTGGAGGAAATACTGAACTGTCACAAATTTAAACACAGGGCCTGGAGGAAATACTGAACTGTCACAAATTTAAACAAAGGGCCTGGAGGAAATACTGAACTGTCACAAATTTAAACACAGGGCCTGGAGGAAATACTGAACTGTCACAAATTTAAACACAGGGCCTGGAGGAAATACTGAACTGTCACAAATTTAAACACAAGGCCTGGAGTAAATACTGAATTGTCACAAATTTAAACACAAGGCCTGGAGGAAATACTGAACTGTCACAAATTTAAACACTGGGCCTGGAGGAAAAACTGACTGTCACAAATTTAAACACAACGCCTGGAGGAAATACTGAACTGTCACAAATTTAAACACAGGGCCTGGAGTAAATACTGAACTGTCACAAATTTAAACACAAGGCCTGGAGTAAATACTGAACTGTCACAAATTTAAACACAGGGCATGGAGGAAATACTGAACTGTCAGAAATTTAAACACAAGGTCCGGAGGAAATACAGAACTGTCACAAATTTAAACACAACGCCTGGAGGAAATACTGAACTGTCACAAATTTAAACACAACGCCTGGAGGAAATACTGAACTGTCACAAATTTAAACACAGGGCCTGGAGTAAATACTGAACTGTCACAAATTTAAACACAAGGCCTGGAGTAAATACTGAACTGTCACAAATTTAAACACAGGGCATGGAGGAAATACTGAACTGTCAGAAATTTAAACACAAGGTCCGGAGGAAATACAGAACAGTCACAAATTTAAACACAAGGCCTGGAGTAAATACTGAACTGTCACAAATTTAAACACAGGGTCTGGAGGGAAATACTGAACTGTCACAAATTTAAACACAAGGCCTGGAGGAAATGCTGAACTGTCACAAATGTAAACACAAGGCCTGGAGGAAATACTGAACTGTCACAAATTTAAACACAGGGTCTGGAGGAAATACTGAACTGTCACAAATTTAAACACAAGGCCTGGAGGAAATACTGAACTGTCACAAATTTAAACACAGGGTCTGGAGGAAATACTGAACTGTCACAAATTTAAACACAAGGCCTGGAGGAAAGACTGAACTGTCACAAATTTAAACACAGGGCCTGGAGGAAATACTGAACTGTCACAAATTTAAACACAAGGCCTGGAGGAGATACTGAACTGTCACAAATTTAAACACAGGGCCTGGAGGAAATACTGAACTGTGACAAATTTAAACACAGGGACTGGAGGAAATTCTGAACTGTCACAAATTTAAACACAATGCCAGGAGGAAATACTGAACTGTCACAAATTTAAACACAGGGCCTAGAGGAAATACTGAACTGTCACAAATTTAAACACAAGGCCTGGAGGAGATACTGAACTGTCACAAATTTAAACACAGGGACTGGAGGAAATTCTGAACTGTCACAAATTTAAACACAATGCCTGGAGGAAATACTGAACTGTCACAAATTTAAACACAGGGCCTAGAGGAAATACTGAACTGTCACAAATTTAAACACAGGGCCTGGAGGAAATACTGAACTGTCACAAATTTAAACACAGGGCCTGGAGGAAATACTGAACTGTCACAAATTTAAACACAATGCCTGGAGGAAATACTGAACTGTCACAAATTTAAACACAGGGCCTAGAGGAAATACTGAACTGTCACAAATTTAAACACAAGGCCTGGAGGAAATACTGAACTGTGACAAATTTAAACACAGGGACTGGAGGAAATTCTGAACTGTCACAAATTTAAACACAATGCCTGGAGGAAATACTGAACTGTCACAAATTTAAACACAGGGCCTAGAGGAAATACTGAACTGTCACAAATTTAAACACAGGGCCTGGAGGAAATACTGAACTGTCACAAATTTAAACACAGGGACTGGAGGAAATACTGAACTGTCACAAATTTAAACACAGGGCCTGGAGGAAATACTGAACTGTCACAAATTTAAACACAGGGCCTGGAGGAAATACTGAACTGTCACAAATTTAAACACAAGGCCTGGAGGAAATACTGAACTGTCACAAATTTAAACACAGGGCCTGGAGTAAATACTGAACTGTCACAAATTTAAACACAGGGTCTGGAGGAAATACTGAACTGTCACAAATTTAAACACAGGGCCTGGAGTAAGTACTGAACTGTCACAAATTTAAACACAGGGTCTGGAGGAAATACTGAACTGTCACAAATTTAAACACAAGGCCTGGAGTAAATACTGAACTGTCACAAATTTAAACACAAGGCCTGGAGGAAATACTGAACTGTCACAAATTTAAACACAAGGCCTGGAGTAAATACTGAACTGTCACAAATTTAAACACAAGGCCTGGAGGGAAATACTGAACTGTCATAAATTTAAACACAAGGCCTGGAGGAAATACTGAACTGTCACAAATTTAAACACAAGGTCTGGAGGAAATACTGAACTGTCATAAATTTAAACACAAGGCCTGGAGGAAATACTGAACTGTCACAAATTTAAACACAAGGCCTGGAGGGAAATACTGAACTGTCATAAATTTAAACACAAGGCCTGGAGGAAATACTGAACTGTCACAAATTTAAACACAAGGCCTGGAGGGAAATACTGAACTGTCACAAATTTAAACACAAGGCCTGGAGTAAATACTGAACTGTCACAAATTTAAACACAAGGCCTGGAGGGAAATACTGAACTGTCATAAATTTAAACACAAGGCCTGGAGGAAATACTGAACTGTCACAAATTTAAACACAAGGCCTGGAGTAAATACTGAACTGTCATAAATTTAAACACAAGGCCTGGAGGAAATACTGAACTGTCACAAATTTAAACACAAGGCCTGGAGGGAAATACTGAACTGTCATAAATTTAAACACAAGGCCTGGAGGAAATACTGAACTGTCACAAATTTAAACACAAGGCCTGGAGGAAATACTGAACTGTCACAAATTTAAACACAAGGCCTGGAGGAAATACTGAACTGTCACAAATTTAAACACAGGGCCTGGAGGAAATACTGAACTGTCACAAATTTAAACACAGGGCCTGGAGGAAATACTGAACTGTCACAAATTTAAACACAGGGCCTGGAGGAAATACTGAACTGTCACAAATTTAAACACAGGGCCTGGAGGAAATACTGAACTGTCACAAAATTAAACACAAGGCCTGGAGTAAATACTGAATTGTCACAAATTTAAACACAAGGCCTGGAGGAAATACTGAACTGTCACAAATTTAAACACAAGGCCTGGAGGAAAAACTGAACTGTCACAAATTTAAACACAAGGCCTGGAGTAAATACTGAACTGTCACAAATTTAAACACAGGGCCTGGAGGAAATACTGAACTGTCACAAATTTAAACACAAGGCCTGGGGGAAATACTGAACTGTCACAAATTTAAACACAAGGCCTGGGGGAAATACTGAACTGTCATAAATTTAAACACAGAGCCTGGACGAAATACTGAACTGTCATAAATTTAAACACAGGGCCTGGAGTAAATACTGAACTGTCATAAATTTAAACACAGGGCCTGGAGGAAATACTGAACTGTCACAAATTTAAACACAGGGCCTGGAGGAAATACAGAACTGTCACAAATTTAAACACAAGGCCTTGAGGAAATACTGAACTGTCACAAATTTAAACACAGGGCCAGGGGAAAATACTGAACTGTCACAAATTTAAACACAGGGCCTGGAGGGAATACTGAACTGTCACAAATTTAAACACAAGGTCTGGAGGAAATAATGAACTGTCACAACTTTAAACACAAGGGCTGGAGGAAATACTGAACTGTCACAAATTTAAACACAGGGCCAGGGGAAAATACTGAACTGTCACAAATTTAAACACAGGGCCAGGGGAAAATACTGAACTGTCACAAATTTAAACACAGGGCCTGGAGGAAATACTGAACTGTCACAAATTTAAACACAGGGCCAGGGGAAAATACTGAACTGTCACAAATTTAAACAAAGGGCCAGGGGAAAATACTGAACTGTCACAAATTTAAACACAAGGGCTGGAGGAAATACTGAACTGTCACAATTTTAAACTCAGGGCCAGGGGAAAATACTGAACTGTCACAAATTTAAACACAAGGCCTGGAGTAAATACTGAACTGTCACAAATTTAAACACAAGGGCTGGAGGAAATACTGAACTGTCACAAATTTAAACACAAGGCCTGGGGGAAATACTGAACTGTCATAAATTTAAACACAGAGCCTGGACGAAATACTGAACTGTCATAAATTTAAACACAGGGCCTGGAGTAAATACTGAACTGTCATAAATTTAAACACAGGGCCTGGAGGAAATACTGAACTGTCACAAATTTAAACACAGGGCCTGGAGGAAATACAGAACTGTCACAAATTTAAACACAAGGCCTTGAGGAAATACTGAACTGTCACAAATTTAAACACAGGGCCAGGGGAAAATACTGAACTGTCACAAATTTAAACACAGGGCCTGGAGGGAATACTGAACTGTCACAAATTTAAACACAAGGTCTGGAGGAAATAATGAACTGTCACAACTTTAAACACAAGGGCTGGAGGAAATACTGAACTGTCACAAATTTAAACACAGGGCCAGGGGAAAATACTGAACTGTCACAAATTTAAACACAGGGCCAGGGGAAAATACTGAACTGTCACAAATTTAAACACAGGGCCTGGAGGAAATACTGAACTGTCACAAATTTAAACACAGGGCCAGGGGAAAATACTGAACTGTCACAAATTTAAACAAAGGGCCAGGGGAAAATACTGAACTGTCACAAATTTAAACACAAGGGCTGGAGGAAATACTGAACTGTCACAATTTTAAACACAGGGCCAGGGGAAAATACTGAACTGTCACAAATTTAAACACAAGGCCTGGAGTAAATACTGAACTGTCACAAATTTAAACACAAGGGCTGGAGGAAATACTGAACTGTCACAATTTTAAACACAGGGCCAGGGGAAAATACTGAACTGTCACAAATTTAAACACAGGGACTGGAGGAAATACTGAACTGTCACAACTTTAAACACAGGGCCAGGGGAAAATACTGAACTGTCACAAATTTAAACACAAGGGCTGGAGGAAATACTGAACTGTCACAATTTTAAACACAGGGCCAGGGGAAAATACTGAACTGTCACAAATTTAAACACAGGGCCTGGAGGAAATACTGAACTGTCACAAATTTAAACACAGGGCCTGGAGGAAATACTGAACTGTCACAAATTTAAACACAAGGGCTGGAGGAAATACTGAACTGTCACAAATTTAAACACAGGTCCTGGAGGAAATACTGAACTGTCACAAATTTAAACACAGGGCCTGGAGGAAATACTGAACTGTCACAAATTTAAACACAAGGCCTGGAGGAAATACTGAACTATCACAAATTTAAACACAGGGCCTGGAGGAAATACTGAACTGTCACAGATTTAAACACAGGGCCTGGAGGAAATACTGAACTGTCACAAATTTAAACACAGGGCCTGGAGGAAATACTGAACTGTCACAACTTTAAAGACACAGCCTGGAGGAAATACTGAACAGTCACAAATTTAAACACAGGGCCTGGAGGAAATACTGAACTGTCACAAATTTAAACACAGGGCCTGGAGGAAATACTGAACAGTCACAAATTTAAACACAGGGCCTGGAGGAAATACTGAACTGTCACAGTTTTAAACACAGGTCCTAGGTGAAATACTGAACTGTCACAACTTTGAACACAGGGCCTGGAGGAAATACTGAATTGTCACAAATTTAAACACAGGGCCTGGGGGAAATACTGATCTGCCATAACTATAAACGCAGGGCCTTGGGGGAAATACGGCAGTGTCACAACATTACGACAGGTCCTGGAGGAAACACGGAGGGTCATAACTTTAAAGACAGGTCCTGGGTGAAATAGTGAGCTGTCACAACTGTAAACACAGGTCCTGGCGGAAATAGTGAGCTGTCACAACGGGAAACACAGGTCCTGGTGGAAATACTGAACTGTCACAAATTTAAACATAAGGCCTGGAGGAAATACTGAACTGTCACAAATGTAAACATGGGATGTGGGGGTAATACTGAACTGTCACAATTTTAAACACAGGGCCAGGGGAAAATACTGAACTGTCACAACTTTAAACACAGGGTCTGGAGGAAATACTGAACTGTCACAAATTTAAACACAAGGCCTGGAGTAAATACTGAACTGTCACAAATTTAAACACAGGGCCTGGAGGAAATACTGAACTGTCACAAATTTAAACACAGGGCCTGGAGGAAATACTGAACTGTCACAACTGTAAACACAAGGCCTGGAGGAAATACTGAGCTGTCACAAATTTAAACACAGGGCCTGGGGGAAATACTGAACTGTCACAACTGTAAATACAGGGCCTGGAAAAAATACTGAACTTTCCCTACTGTAAATATTGGGACTGGAGGAAATACTAAACTGTCACAATTTTAAACTTAGGGCCTGGAGGAAATACTGAACTGTCACAACTTAAAACACAGGGCCTGGAGGAAATACTGAACTGTCACAAATTTAAACACAAGGCCTGGGAGAAATACTGAACTGTCACAAATTTAAACAGACAGACTGGATGAAAAACTGAGCTGTCACAACTTTAAACACAGGTCCTGGGGGAAATACTGAACTGTCACAAATTTAAACACAGGGCCTGGAGGAAATACTGAACTGTCACAAATTTAAACACAGGGCCTGGAGGAAATACTGAACTGTCACAAATTTAAACACAGGGCCTGGAGAAAAGACTGAACTGTCACAAATTTAAACACAGGGGCCGGATGAAAGACAGAACAGTCACAACTTTAAACACAGGGTCTGGAGGAAAGACTGAACTGTCACAAATTTAAACACAGGGCCTGGAGTAAATACTGAACTGTCACAAATTTAACCACAGGGCCTGGAGGAAATACTGAACAGTCACAAATTTAAACACAGGGTCTGGAGGAAATACTGAACTGTCACAAATTTAAACACAAGGCCTGGAGGAAATACTGAACTGTCACAAATTTAAACACAGGGCCTGGAGGAAATACTGAACTGTCACAAATTTAAACACAGGGCCTGTAGGAAATACAGAACTGTCACAAATTTAAACACAAGGCCTGGAGGAAATACTGAACTGTCACAAATTTAAACACAAGGCCTGGAGGAAATATTGAACTGTCACAAATTTAAACACAGGGCCTGGAGGAAATACTGAACTGTCACAAATTTAAACACAAGGCCTGGAGGAAATACTGAACAGTCACAAATTTAAACACAAGGCCTGGAGGAAATACTGAACTGTCACAAATTTAAACACAGGGCCTGGAGGAAATACTGAACAGTCACAAATTTAAACACAAGGCCTGGAGGAAATACTGAACTGTCACAAATTTAAACACGGGGTCTGGAGGAAATACTGAACTGTCACAAATTTAAACACAGGGCCTGGAGGAAATACTGATCTGTCACAAATTTAAACACAAGGCCTGGAGGAAATACTGAACTGTCACAAATTTAAACACAAGGCCTGGAGGAAATACTGAACTGTCACAAATTTAAACACAGGGCCTGGAGGGAATACTGAACTGTCACAAATTTAAACACAAGGCCTGGAGGAAATACTGAACTGTCACAAACTTAAACACAGTGCCTGGAGGAAATACTGAACTGTCACAAATTTAAACACAGGGCCTGGAGGGAATACTGAACTGTCACAAATTTAAACACAAGGCCTGGAGGAAATACTGAACTGTCACAAACTTAAACACAGGGCCTGGAGGGAATACTGAACAGTCACAAATTTAAACACAAGGCCTGGAGGAAATACTGAACTGTCACAAATTTAAACACAAGGCCTGGAGGAAATACTGAACTGTCACAAATTTAAACACAGGGTCTGGAGGAAATACTGAACTGTCACAAATTTAAACACAAGGCCTGGAGGGAATACTGAACTGTCACAAATTTAAACACAAGGCCTGGAGTAAATACTGAACTGTCACAAATTTAAACACAGGGCCTGGAGGGAATACTGAACTGTCACAAATTTAAACACAAGGCCTGGAGGAAATATTGAACTGTCACAAATTTAAACACAAGGCCTGGAGTAAATACTGAACTGTCACAAATTTAAACACAGGGTCTGGAGGAAATACTGAACTGTTACAAATTTAAACACAGGGCCTGGAGGAAATACTGAACTGTCACAAATTTAAACACAAGGCCTGGAGGAAAGACTGAACTGTCACAAATTTAAACACAAGGCCTGGAGGAAATACTGAACTGTCACAAATTTAAACACAAGGCCTGGAGGAAATACTGAACTGTCACAAATTTAAACACAAGGCCTGGAGGAAAGACTGAACTGTCACAAATTTAAACACAGGGCTTGGAGGGAATACTGAAATGTCACAAATTTAAACACAAGGCCTGGAGGAAATACTGAACTGTCACAAATTTAAACACAGGGCCTGGAGGGAATACTGAACTGTCACAAATTTAAACACAAGGCCTGGAGGAAATATTGAACTGTCACAAATTTAAACACAAGGCCTGGAGGAAAGACTGAACTGTCACAAATTTAAACACAGGGCCTGGAGGAAATACTGAACTGTCACAAATTTAAACACAAGGCCTGGAGGAAATACTGAACTGTCACAAATTTAAACACAAGGCCTGGAGGAAATACTGAACTGTCACAAATTTAAACACAAGGCCTGGAGGAAATACTGAACTGTCACAAATTTAAACACAAGGCCTGGAGGAAATACTGAACTGTCACAAATTTAAACACAGGGCCTGGAGGGAATACTGAACTGTCACAAATTTAAACACAAGGCCTGGAGGAAATATTGAACTGTCACAAATTTAAACACAAGGCCTGGAGGAAATACTGAACTGTCACAAATTTAAACACAAGGCCTGGAGGAAATACTGAACTGTCACAAATTTAAACACAAGGCCTGGAGGAAATACTGAACTGTCACAAATTTAAACACAAGGCCTGGAGGAAAGACTGAACTGTCACAAATTTAAACACAAGGCCTGGAGGAAATACTGAACTGTCACAAATTTAAACACAAGGCCTGGAGGAAATACTGAACTGTCACAAATTTAAACACAAGGCCTGGAGGAAATACTGAACTGTCACAAATTTAAACACAAGGCCTGGAGGAAATACTGAACTGTCACAAATTTAAACACAAGGCCTGGAGGAAAGACTGAACTGTCACAAATTTAAACACAGGGCCTGGAGGGAATACTGAACTGTCACAAATTTAAACACAAGGCCTGGAGGAAATATTGAACTGTCACAAATTTAAACACAAGGCCTGGAGGAAAGACTGAACTGTCACAAATTTAAACACAAGGCCTGGAGGAAATACTGAACTGTCACAAATTTAAACACAAGGCCTGGAGGAAATACTGAACTGTCACAAATTTAAACACAAGGCCTGGAGGAAATACTGAACTGTCACAAATTTAAACACAAGGCCTGGAGGGAATACTGAACTGTCACAAATTTAAACACAGGGCCTGGAGGAAATACTGAACTGTCACAAATTTAAACACAAGGCCCGGAGGAAATACTGAACTGTCACAAATTTAAACACAGGGCCTGGAGGGAATACTGAACTGTCACAAATTTAAACACAAGGCCTGGAGGAAATATTGAACTGTCACAAATTTAAACACAAGGCCTGGAGGAAAGACTGAACTGTCACAAATTTAAACACAAGGCCTGGAGGAAATATTGAACTGTCACAAATTTAAACACAAGGCCTGGAGGAAAGACTGAACTGTCACAAATTTAAACACAAGGCCTGGAGGAAATACTGAACTGTCACAAATTTAAACACAAGGCCTGGAGGAAATACTGAACTGTCACAAATTTAAACACAAGGCCTGGAGGAAATACTGAACTGTCACAAATTTAAACACAGGGCCTGGAGGAAATACTGAACTGTCACAAATTTAAACACAAGGCCTGGAGGAAATACTGAACTGTCACAAATTTAAACACAAGGCCTGGAGGAAATATTGAACTGTCACAAATTTAAACACAAGGCCTGGAGGAAATACTGAACTGTCACAAATTTAAACACAAGGCCTGGAGGAAATACTGAACTGTCACAAATTTAAACACAAGGCCTGGAGGAAATACTGAACTGTCACAAATTTAAACACAGGGCCTGGAGGAAATACTGAACTGTGACAAATTTAAACACAAGGCCTGGAGGAAATACTGAACTGTCACAAATTTAAACACAGGGCCTGGAGGGAATACTGAACTGTCACAAATTTAAACACAAGGCCTGGAGGAAATACTGAACTGTCACAAACTTAAACACAGTGCCTGGAGGAAATACTGAACTGTCACAAATTTAAACACAAGGCCTGGAGGAAATACTGAACTGTCACAAACTTAAACACAGGGCCTGGAGGAAATACTGAACTGTCACAAATTTAAACACAAGGCCTGGAGGAAATACTGAACTGTCACAAATTTAAACACAAGGCCTGGAGGAAATTCTGAACTGTCACTAATTTAAACACAAGGCCTGGAGGAAATACTGAACTGTCACAAATTTAAACACAGGGTCTGGAGGAAATACTGAACTGTCACAAATTTAAACACAAGGCCTGGAGGAAATACTGAACTGTCACAAATTTAAACACAGGGTCTGGAGGAAATACTGAACTGTCACAAATTTAAACACAAGGCCTGGAGGAAATACTGAACTGTCACAAATTTAAACACAGGGCCTGGAGGAAATACTGAACTGTCACAAATTTAAACACAAGGCCTGGAGGGAATACTGAACTGTCACAAATTTAAACACAAGGCCTGGAGGAAATACTGAACTGTCACAAATTTAAACACAAGGCCTGGAGGAAATACTGAACTGTCACAAATTTAAACACAGGGCCTGGAGGGAATACTGAACTGTCACAAATTTAAACACAAGGCCTGGAGGAAATATTGAACTGTCACAAATTTAAACACAAGGCCTGGAGGAAAGACTGAACTGTCACAAATTTAAACACAAGGCCTGGAGGAAATACTGAACTGTCACAAATTTAAACACAAGGCCTGGAGGAAATACTGAACTGTCACAAATTTAAACACAAGGCCTGGAGGAAAGACTGAACTGTCACAAATTTAAACACAGGGCCTGGAGGGAATACTGAACTGTCACAAATTTAAACACAAGGCCTGGAGGAAATACTGAACTGTCACAAATTTAAACACAGGGCCTGGAGGGAATACTGAACTGTCACAAATTTAAACACAAGGCCTGGAGGAAATATTGAACTGTCACAAATTTAAACACAAGGCCTGGAGGAAAGACTGAACTGTCACAAATTTAAACACAAGGCCTGGAGGAAATACTGAACTGTCACAAATTTAAACACAAGGCCTGGAGGAAATACTGAACTGTCACAAATTTAAACACAAGGCCTGGAGGAAATACTGAACTGTCACAAATTTAAACACAAGGCCTGGAGGAAATACTGAACTGTCACAAATTTAAACACAAGGCCTGGAGGAAATACTGAACTGTCACAAATTTAAACACAGGGCCTGGAGGGAATACTGAACTGTCACAAATTTAAACACAAGGCCTGGAGGAAATATTGAACTGTCACAAATTTAAACACAAGGCCTGGAGGAAAGACTGAACTGTCACAAATTTAAACACAAGGCCTGGAGGAAATACTGAACTGTCACAAATTTAAACACAAGGCCTGGAGGAAATACTGAACTGTCACAAATTTAAACACAAGTCCTGGAGGAAATACTGAACTGTCACAAATTTAAACACAAGGCCTGGAGGAAATACTGAACTGTCACAAATTTAAACACAAGGCCTGGAGGAAATATTGAACTGTCACAAATTTAAACACAAGGCCTGGAGGAAATACTGAACTGTCACAAATTTAAACACAGGGCCTGGAGGAAATACTGAACTGTGACAAATTTAAACACAAGGCCTGGAGGAAATACAGAACTGTCACAAATTTAAACACAGGGCCTGGAGGGAAATACTGAACTGTCACAACTTTAAACACAGGGCCTGGAGGAAATACTGAGCTGTCACAAATTTAAACACAAGGCCTGGAGGAAATACTGAACTGTCACAAATTAAAACACAGGGCCTGGAGTAAATACTGAACTGTCACAAATTTAAACACAAGGCCTGGAGGAAATACTGAACTGTCACAAATTTAAACACAAGGCCTGGAGGAAAGACTGAACTGTCACAAATTTAAACACAAGGCCTGGAGGAAATACTGAACTGTCACAAATTTAAACACAAGGCCTGGAGGAAATACTGAACTGTCACAAATTTAAACACAAGGCCTGGAGGAAAGACTGAACTGTCACAAATTTAAACACAGGGTCTGGAGGAAATACTGAACTGTCACAAATTTAAACACAAGGCCTGGAGGAAATACTGAACTGTCACAAATTTAAACACAAGGCCTGGAGGAAATACTGAACTGTCACAAATTTAAACACAAGGCCTGGAGGAAATATTGAACTGTCACAAATTTAAACACAAGGCCTGGAGGAAATACTGAACTGTCACAAATTTAAACACAAGGCCTGGAGGAAATACTGAACTGTCACAAATTTAAACACAAGGCCTGGAGGAAATACTGAACTGTCACAAATTTAAACACAGGGCCTGGAGGAAATACTGAACTGTGACAAATTTAAACACAAGGCCTGGAGGAAATACAGAACTGTCACAAATTTAAACACAGGGCCTGGAGGGAAATACTGAACTGTCACAACTTTAAACACAGGGCCTGGAGGAAATACTGAGCTGTCACAAATTTAAACACAGGGCCTGGAGGAAATACTGAACTGTCACAAATTTAAACACAGGGCCTGGAGTAAATACTGAACTGTCACAACTTTAAACACAGGGCCTGGAGGGAATACTGAACTGTCACAACTTTAAACACAGGGCCTGGAGGGAATACTGAACTGTCACAAATTTAAACACAAGGCCTGGAGGAAATACTGAACTGTCACAAATTTAAACACAGGGCCTGGAGGAAATACTGAACTGTCACAAATTTAAACACAAGGCCTGGAGGAAATACAGAACTGTCACAACTTTAAACACAGGGTCTGGAGGAAATACTGAGCTGTCACAGCTTTAAACACAGGGCCAGGAGGAAATACTGAATTGTCACAACTTTAAACACAAGGCCTGGAGGAAATACTGAACTGTCACAAATTTTAACACAGGACCTGGAGGAAATACTGAACTGTCACAAATTTAAACACAAGGCCTGGAGGAAATACTGAACTGTCACAAATTTAAACACAAGGCCTGGAGGAAATACTGAACTGTCACAAATTTAAACACAAGGCCTGGAGGAAAGACTGAACTGTCACAAATTTAAACACAGGGTCTGGAGGAAATACTGAACTGTCACAAATTAAAACACAAGGCCTGGTGGAAATACTGAACTGTCACAAATTTAAACACAAGGCCTGGAGGAAATACTGAACTGTCACAAATTTAAACACAAGGCCTGGAGGAAATATTGAACTGTCACAAATTTAAACACAAGGCCTGGAGGAAATACTGAACTGTCACAAATTTAAACACAAGGCCTGGAGGAAATACTGAACTGTCACAAATTTAAACACAAGGCCTGGAGGAAATACTGAACTGTCACAAATTTAAACACAGGGCCTGGAGGAAATACTGAACTGTGACAAATTTAAACACAAGGCCTGGAGGAAATACTGAACTGTCACAAATTTAAACACAGGGCCTGGAGGGAAATACTGAACTGTCACAACTTTAAACACAGGGCCTGGAGGAAATACTGAGCTGTCACAAATTTAAACACAAGGCCTGGAGGAAATACTGAACTGTCACAAATTAAAAAACAGGGCCTGGAGGAAATACTGAACTGTCACAAATTTAAACACAGGGCCAGGAGGAAATACTGAATTGTCACAACTTTAAACACAAGGCCTGGAGGAAATACTGAACTGTCACAAATTTTAACACAGGACCTGGAGGAAATACTGAACTGTCACAAATTTAAACACAAGGCCTGGAGGAAATACTGAACTGTCACAAATTTAAACACAAGGCCTGGAGGAAATACTGAACTGTCACAAATTTAAACACAAGGCCTGGAGGAAATACTGAACTGTCACAAATTTAAACACAAGGCCTGGAGGAAATACTGAACTGTCACAAATTTAAACACAAGGCCTGGAGGAAATACTGAACTGTCACAAATTTAAACACAAGGCCTGGAGGAAATACTGAACTGTCACAAATTTAAACACAGGGCCTGGAGGAAATACTGAACTGTCACAAATTTAAACACAAGGCCTGGAGGAAATACTGAACTGTCACAAATTTAAACACAAGGCCTGGAGGAAATACTGAACTGTCACAAATTTAAACACAAGGCCTGGAGGAAATACTGAACTGTCACAAATTTAAACACAGGGACTGGAGGAAATACTGAACTGTCACAAATTTAAACACAAGGCCTGGAGGAAATAGTGAACTGTCACAAATTTAAACACAGGGCCTGGAGGAAATACTGAACTGTCACAAATTTAAACACAAGGCCTGGAGGAAATACTGAACTGTCACAAATTCAAAGACAGGTCCTGGGGGAAATATTGAGCTGTCGCAAATTCAAAGACAGGTCCTGGGGGAAATATTGAGCTGTCACAAATTTAAACTCAAGTCCTGGAGGAAATACTGAACTGTCACAACTTTAAACACAGGGCCTGGAGAAAATACTGAACTGTCACAAATTTAAACACAGGGCCTGGAGGAAATACTGAACTGTCACAAATTTAAACACAGGGTCTGGAGGAAATACTGAACTGTCACTACTTTAAACACAGGGCCTGGAGAAAATACTGAACTGTCACAAATTTAAACACAAGGCCTGGAGGAAATACTGAACTGTCACAAATTTAAACACAGGGCCTGGAGGAAATACTGAACTGTCACAAATTTAAACACAGGGACTGGAGGAAATACTGAACTGTCACAAATTTAAACACAGGGCCTGGAGGAAATACTGAACTGTCACAAATTTAAACACAGGGCCTGGAGTAAATACTGAACTGTCACAAATTTAAACACAGGGCCTGGAGGAAATACTGAACTGTCACAAATTTAAACACAGGGCCTGGAGTAAATACTGAACTGTCACAAATTTAAACACAGGGTCTGGAGGAAATACTGAACTGTCACTACTTTAAACACAGGGCCTGGAGAAAATACTGAACTGTCACAAATTTAAACACAAGGCCTGGAGGAAATACTGAACTGTCACAAATTTAAACACAGGGCCTGGAGGAAATACTGAACTGTCACTACTTTAAAGTCAGGGCCTGGGGCAAATTCCGAACAGTCACAACTGCAAACACAGGGCCTGGAGGAAATATTGAGCTGTCACAACTGTAAAGACAGGGCCTGGAGGAAATACTGAGCTGTCACAACTTTAAAGACAGGTCCTGGGGGAAAGACTGAACTGTCTCCAATTTAAAGACATGCCCTGGGGGAAATATTGAGCTGTCACAGCCTCAAAGACAGGTCCTGGAGGAAATACTGAACTGTCACAAATTTAAACACAGGGCCTGGAGGAAATACTGAACTGTCACAAATTTAAACACAAGGCCTGGAGGAAATACTGAACTGTCACAAATTTAAACACAAGGCCTGGAGGAAATACTGAACTGTCACAAATTTAAACACAGGGACTGGAGGAAATACTGAGCTGTCACAAATTTAAACACAAGGCCTGGAGGAAATACTGAACTGTCACAAATTTAAACACAGGGCCTGGACTAAATACTGAACTGTCACAAATTAAAACACAAGGCCTGGAGGAAATACTGAACTGTCACAAATTTAAACACAGCGCCTGGGGGAAATACTGAACTGTCTCAAATTTAAACACAGGGCCTGGAGGAAATACTGAACTGTCTCAAATTTAAACACAAGGCCTGGAGGAAAGACTGAACTGTCACAAATTTAAACACAGGGCCTGGAGGAAATACTGAACTGTCACAAATTTAAACACAGGGCCTGGACTAAATACTGAACTGTCACAAATTTATACACAAGGCCTGGAGGAAATACTGAACTGTCACAAATTTAAACACAAGGCCTGGAGGAAATACTGAACTGTCACAAATTTAAACACAGGGTCTGGAGTAAATACTGAACTGTCACTACATTAAAGTCAGGGCCTGGGGCAAATTCTGAACTGTCACAACTGCATACACAGTGCCTGGAGGAAATATTGAGCTGTCACAACTGTAAAGACAGGGCCTGGAGGAAATACTGAGCTGTCACAACTTTAAAGACAGGTCCTGGGGGAAAGACTGAACTGTCTCCAATTTAAAGACATGCCCTGGGGGAAATATTGAGCTGTCACAACCTCAAAGACAGGTCCTGGGGGAAGTTCTGAACTGTCACAAATTTAAACACAAGGCCTGGAGGAAATACTGAACTGTCACAAATTTAAACACAGGGCCTGGAGGAAATACTGAACTGTCACAAATTTAAACACAAGGCCTGGAGGGAATACTGAACTGTTACAAATTTAAACACAGGGCCTGGAGGGAAATACTGAACTGTCACAAATTTAAACACAAGGCCTGGAGTAAATACTGAACTGTCACAAATTTAAACACAGGGCCTGGAGGGAATACTGAACTGTTACAAATTTAAACACAGGGCCTGGAGGAAATACTGAACTGTCACAAATTTAAACACAGGGTCTGGAGGAAATACTGAACTGTCACAACTTTAAACACAGGGTCTGGAGTAAAGACTGAACTGTCACAAATTTAAACACAGGGCCTGGAGGAAATACTGAACTGTCACAACTTTAAACACAGGGTCTGGAGGAAATACTGAACTGTCACAAATTTAAACACAGGGCCTGGAGGAAATACTGAACAGTCACAAATTTAAACACAGGGCCTGGAGGAAATACTGAACAGTCACAAATTGAAACACAAGGCCTGGAGGAAATACTGAACTGTCACAAATTTAAACACAGGGTCTAGAGGAAATACTGAACTGTCACAAATTTAAACACAAGGCCTGGAGGAAATACTGAACTGTCACAAATTTAAACACAGGGCCTGGAGGGAATACTGAACTGTCACAAATTTAAACACAAGGCCTGGAGTAAATACTGAACTGTCACAAATTTAAACACAAGGCCTGGAGGAAATACTGAACTGTCACAAATTTAAACACAAGGCCTGGAGGAAATACTGAACTGTCACAAATTTAAACACAAGGCCTGGAGGAAATACTGAACTGTCACGAATTTAAACACAAGGCCTGGAGGAAATACAGAACTGTCACAACTTTAAACACAGGGCCTGGAGGGAATACTGAACTGTCACAAATTTAAACACAAGGCCTGGAGGAAATACTGAACTGTCACAAATTTAAACACACGGCCTGGAGGAAATACTGAACTGTCACAAATTTAAACACAAGGCCTGGAGGAAATAGTGAACTGTCACAAATTTAAACACAAGGCCTGGAGGAAATACTGAACTGTCACAAATTTAAACACAAGGCCTGGAGGAAATAGTGAACTGTCACAAATTTAAACACAGGGCCTGGAGGAAATACTGAACTGTCACAAATTTAAACACAAGGCCTGGAGGAAATACTGAACTGTCACAAATTTAAACACACGGCCTGGAGGAAATACTGAACTGTCACAAATTTAAACACAAGGCCTGGAGGAAATACTGAACTGTCACAAATTTAAACACAAGGCCTGGAGGAAATACTGAACTGTCACAAATTTAAACACAAGGCCTGGAGGAGATACAGAACTGTCACAACTTTAAACACAGGGCCTGGAGGGAATACTGAACTGTCACAAATTTAAACACAAGGCCTGGAGGAAATACTGAACTGTCACAAATTTAAACACACGGCCTGGAGGAAATACTGAACTGTCACAAATTTAAACACAGGGCCTGGAGGAGATACAGAACTGTCACAACTTTAAACACAGGGCCTGGAGGGAATACTGAACTGTCACAAATTTAAACACATGGCCTGGAGGAAATACTGAACTGTCACAAATTTAAACACACGGCCTGGAGGAAATACTGAACTGTCACAAATTTAAACACAAGGCCTGGAGGAAATACTGAACTGTCACAAATTTAAACACAAGGCCTGGAGGAAATAGTGAACTGTCACAAATTTAAACACAAGGCCTGGAGGAAATACTGAACTGTCACAAATTTAAACACAAGGTCTGGAGGAAATACTGAACTTTCACAAATTTAAACACAAGGCCTGGAGGAAATACTGAACTGTCACAAATTTAAACACAGGGCCTGGAGGAAATACTGAACTGTCACAAATTTAAACACAAGGCCTGGAGGAAATACTGAACTGTCACAACCTTCACCACAGGGCCTGGAGGAAATACTGAACTGTCACAAATTCAAAGACAGGTCCTGGGGTAAATATTGAGCTGTCGCAAATTCAAAGACAGGTCCTGGTGGAAATATTGAGCTGTCGCAAATTAAAAGACAGGGCCTGGGGTAAATACTGAGCTGTCACAACTTTAAACTCAAGGCCTGGAGGAAATACTGAACTGTCACAAATTTAAACACAGGGACTGGAGGAAATACTGAACTGTCACAACTTTAAACACAGGGCCTGGAGAAAATACTGAACTGTCACAAATTTAAACACAGGGCCTGGAGGAAATACTGAACTGTCACAAATTTAAACACAGGGCCTGGAGGAAATACTGAACTGTCACAAATTTAAACACAAGGCCTGGAGGAAATACTGAACTGTCACAAATTTAAAGACAGGTCCTGGGGGAAAGACTGAAATGTCTCCAATTTAAAGACATGCCCTGGGGGAAATATTGAGCTGTCACAACCTCAAAGACAGGTCCTGGAGGAAATACTGAACTGTCACAACTTTAAACACAGGGCCTGGAGGAAATACTGAACTGTCACAAATTTAAACACAGGGCCTGGAGGAAATACTGAACTGTCACAAATTTAAACACAGGGCCTGGAGGAAATACTGAACTGTCACAAATTTAAACACAAGGCCTGGAGGAAATACTGAACTGTCACAAATTTAAACACAGGGCCTGGAGGAAATACTGAACTGTCACAAATTTAAACACAGGGCCTGGAGGAAATACTGAACTGTCACAAATTTAAACACAAGGCCTGGAGGAAATACTGAACTGTCACAAATTTAAACACAAGGCCTGGAGTAAATACTGAACTGTCACAAATTTAAACACAAGGCCTGGAGGAAATACTGAACTGTCACAAATTTAAACACAAGGCCTGGAGGAAATACTGAACTGTCACAAATTTAAACACAAGGCCTGGAGGAAATACTGAACTTTCACAAATTTAAACACAGGGCCTGGAGGAAATACTGAACTGTCACAAATTTAAACACAGGGCCTGGAGGAAATACTGAACTGTCACAAATTTAAACACAAGGCCTGGAGGAAATACTGAACTGTCACAAATTTAAACACAAGGCCTGGAGGAAATACTGAACTGTCACAAATTTAAACACAGGGCCTGGGGGAAGTACTGAACTGTCACAAATTTAAACTCAAGGCCTGGAGTAAATACTGAACTGTCACAAATTTAAACACAAGGCCTGGAGGAAATACTGAACTGTCACAAATTTAAACACAAGGCCTGGAGGAAATACTGAACTGTCACAAATTTAAACACAGGGCCTGGAGGAAATACTGAACTGTCACAAATTTAAGCACAAGGCCTGGAGGAAATACTGAACTGTCACAAATTTAAACACAAGGCCTGGAGGAAATACTGAACTGTCACAAATTTAAACACAGGGCCTGGAGTAAATACTGAACTGTCACAAATTTAAACACAGGGCCTGGAGGGAATACTGAACTGTCACAAATTTATACACAAGGCCTGGAGGAAATACTGAACTGTCACAAATTTAAACACAAGGCCTGGAGGAAATACTGAACTGTCACAAATTTAAACACAGGGACTGGAGTAAATACTGAACTGTCACAAATTTAAACACAGGGCCTGGAGTAAATACTGAACTGTCACAAATTTAAACACAAGGCCTGGAGGAAATACTGAACTGTCACAAATTTAAACACAAGGCCTGGAGTAAATACTGAACTGTCACAAATTTAAACACAGGGACTGGAGTAAATACTGAACTGTCACAAATTTAAACACAAGGCCTGGAGTAAATACTGAACTGTCACAAATTTAAACACAGGGACTGGAGTAAATACTGAACTGTCACAAATTTAAACACAAGGCCTGGAGTAAATACTGAACTGTCACAAATTTAAACACAGGGACTGGAGTAAATACTGAACTGTCACAAATTTAAACACAAGGCCTGGAGTAAATACTGTACTGTCACAAATTTAAACACAAGGCCTGGAGGAAATACTGAACTGTCACAAATTTAAACACAGGGCCTGGAGGGAAATACTGAACTGTCACAAATTTAAACACAAGGCCTGGAGTAAATACTGAACTGTCACAAATTTAAACACAGGGCCTGGAGTAAATACTGAACTGTCACAAATTTAAACACAAGGTCTGGAGGAAATACTGAACTGTCACAAATTTAAACACAAGGCCTGGAGTAAATACTGAACTGTCACAAATTTAAACACAGGGCCTGGAGTAAATACTGAACTGTCACAAATTTAAACACAAGGCCTGGAGGAAATACTGAACTGTCACAAATTTAAACACAGGGCCTGGAGGGAAATACTGAACTGTCACAAATTTAAACACAAGGCCTGGAGTAAATACTGAACTGTCACAAATTTAAACACAAGGCCTGGAGGAAATACTGAACTGTCACAAATTTAAACACAAGGCCTGGAGGAAATACTGAACTGTCACAAATTTAAACACAGGGCCTGGAGGAAATACTGAACTGTCACAAATTTAAGCACAAGGCCTGGAGGAAAGACTGAACTGTCACAAATTTAAACACAGGGCCTGGAGGAAATACTGAACTGTCACAAATTTAAACACAAGGCCTGGAGTAAATACTGAACTGTCACAAATTTAAACACAAGGCCTGGAGGAAATACTGAACTGTCACAAATTTAAACACAAGGCCTGGAGGAAATACTGAACTGTCACAAATTTAAACACAAGGCCTGGAGGAAATACTGAACTGTCACAAATTTAAACACAGGGCCTGGAGGAAATACTGAACTTTCACAAATTTAAACACAGGGCCTGGAGGAAATACTGAACTGTCACAAATTTAAACACAGGGCCTGGACAAAATACTGAACTGTCACCAATTTAAACAAAAGGCCTGGAGGAAATACTGAACTGTCACAAATTTAAACACAGGGCCTGGAGGAAATACTGAACTGTCACAAATTTAAACACAAGGCCTGGAGGAAATACTGAACTGTCACAAATTTAAACACAGGGCCTGGAGGAAATACTGAACTGTCACAAATTTAAACACAAGGCCTGGAGGAAATACTGAACTGTCACAAATTTAAACACAAGGCCTGGAGGAAATACTGAACTGTCACAAATTTAAACACAGGGCCTGGAGGAAATACTGAACTGTCACAAATTTAAACACAAGGCCTGGAGGAAATACTGAACTGTCACAAATTTAAACACAGGGCCTGGAGGAAATACTGAACTGTCACAAGTTTAAACACAAGGCCTGCAGTAAATACTGAACTGTCACAAATTTAAACACAAGGCCTGGAGGAAATACTGAACTGTCACAAATTTAAACACAAGGCCTGGAGGAAATACCGAACTGTCACAAATTTAAACACAGGGCCTGGAGGAAATACTGAACTGTCACAAATTTAAACACAAGGCCTGGAGCAAATACTGAACTGTCACAAATTTAAACACAAGGCCTGGAGGAAATACCGAACTGTCACAAATTTAAACACAGGGCCTGGAGGAAATACTGAACTGTCACAAATTTAAACACAAGGCCTGGAGGAAATACTGAACTGTCACAAATTTAAACACAAGGCCTGGAGGAAATACTGAACTGTCACAAATTTAAACACAAGGCCTGGAGGAAATACTGAACTGTCACAAATTTAAACACAAGGCCTGGAGGAAATACTGAACTGTCACAAATTTAAACACAAGGCCTGGAGGAAATACTGAACTGTCACAAATTTAAACACAGGACCTGGAGGAAATACTGAACTGTCACAAATTTAAACACAGGGCCTGGAGGAAATACTGAACTGTCACAAATTTAAACACAAGGCCTGGAGTAAATACTGAACTGTCACAAATTTAAACACAGGGCCTGGAGGAAATACTGAACTGTCACAACTTTAAACACAGGGCCTGGAGGAAATACTGAACTGTCACAAATTTAAACACAAGGCCTGGAGTAAATACTGAACTGTCACAAATTTAAACACAAGGCCTGGAGGAAATACTGAACTGTCACAAATTTAAACACAGGGCCTGGAGGAAATACTGAACTGTCACAAATTTAAACACAAGGCCTGGAGGAAATACTGAACTGTCACAAATTTAAACACAGGGCCTGGAGGAAATACCGAACTGTCACAAATTTAAACACAGGGCCTGGAGGAAATACTGAACTGTCACAAATTTAAACACAAGGCCTGGAGGAAATACTGAACTGTCACAAATTTAAACACAGGGCCTGGAGGAAATACTGAACTGTCACAAATTTAAACACAGGGTCTGGAGGAAATACTGAACTGTCACAAATTTAAACACAAGGCCTGGAGGAAATACTTAACTGTCACAAATTTAAACACAAGGCCTGGAGGAAATACTGAACTGTCACAAATTTAAACACAGGGCCTGGAGGAAATACTGAACTGTCACAACTTTAAACACAAGGCCTGGAGGAAATACTGAACTGTCACAAATTTAAACACAGGGCCTGGAGGAAATACTGAACTGTCACAAATTTAAACACAAGGCCTGGAGGAAATACTGAACTGTCACAAATTTAAACACAAGGCCTGGAGGAAATACTGAACTGTCACAAATTTAAACACAAGGCCTGGAGGAAATACTGAACTGTTACAAATTTAAACACAGGGCCTGGAGGAAATATTGAACTGTCACAACTTTAAAAACAAGGCCTGGAGGAAATACTGAACTGTCACAACTTTAAACACAGGTCTTGGGGAAATACTGAACTGTCACAAATTTAAACACAGGGCCTTGAGGAAATACTGAACTGTCACAAATTTAAACACAGGGCCTAGAGTAAATACTGAACTGTCACAAATTTAAACACAGGGCCTGGAGGAAATACTGAACTGTCACAAATTTAAACACAGGGCCTGGAGGAAATACTGAACTGTCACAAATTTAAACACAGGGCCTGGAGGAAATACTGAACTGTCACAAATTTAAACACAGGGTCTGGAGGAAATACTGAACAGTCACAAATTTAAACACAAGGCCTGGAGTAAATACTGAACTGTCACAAATTTAAACACAGGGCCTTGAGGAAATACTGAACTGTCACAAATTTAAACACAAGGCCTGGAGGAAATACTGAACTGTCACAAATTTAAACACAGGGCCTGGAGGAAATACTGAACTGTCACAAATTTAAACACAGGGTCTGGAGGAAATACTGAACTGTCACAAATTTAAACACAAGGCCTGGAGGAAATACTGAACTGTCACAAATTTAAACACAAGGCCTGGAGGAAATACTGAACTGTCACAAATTTAAACACAGGGCCTGGAGGAAATACTGAACTGTCACAACTTTAAACACAGGTCTTGGGGAAATACTGAACTGTCACAAATTTAAACACAGGGCCTTGAGGAAATACTGAACTGTCACAAATTTAAACACAGGGCCTGGAGTAAATACTGAACTGTCACAAATTTAAACACAGGGCCTGGAGGAAATACTGAACTGTCACAAATTTAAACACAGGGCCTGGAGGAAATACTGAACTGTCACAAATTTAAACACAGGGTCTGGAGGAAATACTGAACAGTCACAAATTTAAACACAGGGCCTGGAGGAAATACTGAACAGTCACAAATTTAAACACAGGGTCTGGAGGAAATACTGAACAGTCACAAATTTAAACACAAGGCCTGGAGTAAATACTGAACTGTCACAAATTTAAACACAGGGCCTGGAGTAAATACTGAACTGTCACAAAATTAAACACAGGGTCTGGAGGAAATACTGAACAGTCACAAATTTAAACACAAGGCCTGGAGTAAATACTGAACTGTCACAAATTTAAACACAGGGCCTTGAGGAAATACTGAACTGTCATAAATTTAAACACAAGGCCTGCAGGAAATACTGAACTGTCACAAATTTAAACACAGGGCCTGGAGGAAATACTGAACTGTCACAAATTTAAACACAAGGCCTGGAGTAAATACTGAACTGTCACAAATTTAAACACAGGGCCTGGAGGAAATACTGAACTGTCATAAATTTAAACACAAGGCCTGGAGGAAATACTGAACTGTCACAAATTTAAACACAAGGCCTGGAGGAAATACTGAACTGTCACAAATTTAAACACAGGGCCTGGAGGAAATACTGAACTGTCACAAATTTAAACACAAGGCCTGGAGTAAATACTGAACTGTCACAAATTTAAACACAAGGCCTGGAGGAAATACCGAACTGTCACAAATTTAAACACAGGGCCTGGATGAAATACTGAACTGTCACAAATTTAAACACAAGGCCTGGAGGAAATACTGAACTGTCACAAATTTAAACACAAGGCCTGGAGGAAATACTGAACTGTCACAAATTTAAACACAAGGCCTGGAGGAAATACTGAACTGTCACAAATTTAAACACAATGCCTGGAGGAAATACTGAACTGTCACAAATTTAAACACAAGGCCTGGAGGAAATACTGAACTGTCACAAATTTAAACACAGGGCCTGGAGTAAATACTGAACTGTCACGAATTTAAACACAGGGCCTGGAGTAAATACTGAACTGTCACAAATTTAAACACAGGGCCTGGAGTAAATACTGAACTGTCACAAATTTAAACACAAGGCCTGGAGTAAATACTGAACTGTCACAAATTTAAACACAAGGCCTGGAGGAAATACTGAACTGTCACAAATTTAAACACAAGGCCTGGAGGAAATAATGAACTGTCACAAATTTAAACACAGGGCCTGGAGGGAATACTGAACTGTCACAAATTTAAACACAGGGCCTGGAGGAAATACTGAACTGCCACAAATTTAAACACAAGGCCTGGAGGAAATACTGAACTGTCACAAATTTAAACACAGGGCCTGGAGGAAATACTGAACTGTCACAAATTTAAACACAAGGCCTGGAGGAAATACCGAACTGTCACAAATTTAAACACAGGGCCTGGAGGAAATACTGAACTGTCACAAATTTAAACACAAGGCCTGGAGTAAATACTGAACTGTCACAAATTTAAACACAGGGCCTGGAGGAAATACTGAACTGTCACAAATTTAAACACAGGGCCTGGAGGAAATACTGAACTGTCACAAATTTAAACACAAGGCCTGGAGTAAATACTGAACTGTCACAAATTTATACACAAGGCCTGGAGGAAATACTGAACTGTCACAAATTTAAACACAAGGCCTGGAGGAAATACTGAACTGTCACAAATTTAAACACAGGGCCTGGAGGAAATACTGAACTGTCACAACTTTAAACACTGGTCTTGGGGAAATACTGAACTGTCACAAATTTAAACACAGGGCCTTGAGGAAATACTGAACTGTCACAAATTTAAACACAGGGCCTGGAGTAAATACTGAACTGTCACAAATTTAAACACAAGGCCTGGAGTAAATACTGAACTGTCACAAATTTAAACACAGGACCTGGAGTAAATACTGAACTGTCACAAATTTAAACACAAGGCCTGGAGTAAATACTGAACTGTCACAAATTTATACACAAGGCCTGGAGGAAATACTGAACTGTCACAAATTTAAACACAAGGCCTGGAGTAAATACTGAACTGTCACAAATTTAAACACAGGACCTGGAGTAAATACTGAACTGTCACAAATTTAAACACAAGGCCTGGAGTAAATACTGAACTGTCACAAATTTAAACACAGGGCCTGGAGGAAATACTGAACTGTCATAAATTTAAACACAAGGCCTGGAGGAAATACTGAACTGTCACAAATTTAAACACAAGGCCTGGAGGAAATACTGAACTGTCACAAATTTAAACACAGGGCCTGGAGGAAATACTGAACTGTCACAAATTTAAACACAAGGCCTGGAGTAAATACTGAACTGTCACAAATTTAAACACAAGGCCTGGAGGAAATACCGAACTGTCACAAATTTAAACACAGGGCCTGGATGAAATACTGAACTGTCACAAATTTAAACACAAGGCCTGGAGGAAATACTGAACTGTCACAAATTTAAACACAAGGCCTGGAGGAAATACTGAACTGTCACAAATTTAAACACAAGGCCTGGAGGAAATACTGAACTGTCACAAATTTAAACACAAGGCCTGGAGGAAATACTGAACTGTCACAAATTTAAACACAAGGCCTGGAGGAAATACTGAATAGTCACAAATTTAAACACAGGGCCTGGAGTAAATACTGAACTGTCACGAATTTAAACACAGGGCCTGGAGTAAATACTGAACTGTCACAAATTTAAACACAGGGCCTGGAGTAAATACTGAACTGTCACAAATTTAAACACAAGGCCTGGAGGAAATACTGAACTGTCACAAATTTAAACACAAGGCCTGGAGGAAATAATGAACTGTCACAAATTTAAACACAGGGCCTGGAGGGAATACTGAACTGTCACAAATTTAAACACAGGGCCTGGAGGAAATACTGAACTGCCACAAATTTAAACACAAGGCCTGGAGGAAATACTGAACTGTCACAAATTTAAACACAGGGCCTGGAGGAAATACTGAACTGTCACAAATTTAAACACAAGGCCTGGAGGAAATACCGAACTGTCACAAATTTAAACACAGGGCCTGGAGGAAATACTGAACTGTCACAAATTTAAACACAAGGCCTGGAGTAAATACTGAACTGTCACAAATTTAAACACAGGGCCTGGAGGAAATACTGAACTGTCACAAATTTAAACACAGGGCCTGGAGGAAATACTGAACTGTCACAAATTTAAACACAAGGCCTGGAGTAAATACTGAACTGTCACAAATTTAAACACAGGGCCTGGAGGAAATACTGAACTGTCACAAATTTAAACACAGGGCCTGGAGGAAATACTGAACTGTCACAAATTTAAACACAGGGCCTGGAGGAAATACTGAACTGTCACAAATTTAAACACAAGGCCTGGAGGAAATACTGAACTGTCACAAATTTAAACACAAGGCCTGGAGGAAATACTGAACTGTCACAAATTTAAACACAGGGCCTGGAGGAAATACTGAACTGTCACAACTTTAAACACTGGTCTTGGGGAAATACTGAACTGTCACAAATTTAAACACAGGGCCTTGAGGAAATACTGAACTGTCACAAATTTAAACACAGGGCCTGGAGTAAATACTGAACTGTCACAAATTTAAACACAAGGCCTGGAGTAAATACTGAACTGTCACAAATTTAAACACAGGACCTGGAGTAAATACTGAACTGTCACAAATTTAAACACAAGGCCTGGAGTAAATACTGAACTGTCACAAATTTATACACAAGGCCTGGAGGAAATACTGAACTGTCACAAATTTAAACACAAGGCCTGGAGTAAATACTGAACTGTCACAAATTTAAACACAGGACCTGGAGTAAATACTGAACTGTCACAAATTTAAACACAAGGCCTGGAGTAAATACTGAACTGTCACAAATTTATACACAAGGCCTGGAGGAAATACTGAACTGTCACAAATTTATACACAAGGCCTGGAGGGAATACTGAACTGTCACAAATTTAAACACAGGGCCTGGAGGAAATACTGAACTGTCACAAATTTAAACACAAGGCCTGGAGGAAATACTGAACTGTCACAAATTTAAACACAAGGCCTGCAGGAAATACCGAACTGTCACAAATTTAAACACAGGGCCTGGAGGAAATACTGAACTGTCACAAATTTAAACACAAGGCCTGGAGGAAATACTGAACTGTCACAAATTTAAACACAGGGCCTGGAGGAAATACTGAACTGTCACAACTTTAAACACAGGTCTTGGGGAAATACTGAACTGTCACAAATTTAAACACAGGGCCTTGAGGAAATACTGAACTGTCACAAATTTAAACACAGGGCCTTGAGGAAATACTGAACTGTCACAAATTTAAACACAGGGCCTGGAGTAAATACTGAACTGTCACAAATTTAAACACAAGGCCTGGAGTAAATACTGAACTGTCACAAATTTAAACACAGGACCTGGAGTAAATACTGAACTGTCACAAATTTAAACACAAGGCCTGGAGTAAATACTGAACTGTCACAAATTTATACACAAGGCCTGGAGGAAATACTGAACTGTCACAAATTTAAATACAAGGCCTGGAGTAAATACTGAACTGTCACAAATTTAAACACAGGGCCTGGAGGAAATACTGAACTGTCACAAATTTAAACACAGGGCCTGGAGGAAATACTGAACTGTCACAAATTTAAACACAAGGCCTGGAGGAAATACCGAACTGTCATAAATTTAAACACAGGGCCTGGAGGAAATACTGAACTGTCACAAATTTAAACACAAGGCCTGGAGTAAATACTGAACTGTCACAAATTTAAACACAGGGCCTGGAGTAAATACTGAACTGTCACAAATTTAAACACAAGGCCTGGAGTAAATACTGAACTGTCACAAATTTAAACACAAGGCCTGGAGGGAATACTGAACTGTCACAAATTTAAACACAGGGCCTGGAGGAAATACTGAACTGTCACAAATTTAAACACAGGGCCTGGAGGAAATACTGAACTGTCACAAATTTAAACACAAGGTCTGGAGGCAATACTGAACTGTCACAAATTTAAACACAGGGCCTGGAGGGAAATACTGAAATGTCACAAATTTAAACACAAGGCCTTGAGGAAATACTGAACTGTCACAAATTTAAACACAGGGCCTGGAGTAAATACTGAACTGTCACAAATTTAAACACAGGGCCTGGAGGAAATACTGAACTGTCACAAATTTAAACACAGGACCTGGAGTAAATACTGAACTGTCACAAATTTAAACACAAGGCCTGGAGGAAATACTGAACTGTCACAAATTTAAACACAAGGTCTGGAGGAAATACTGAACTGTCACAAATTTAAACACAGGGTCTGGAGGAAATACTGAACTGTCACAAATTTAAACACAAGGCCTGGAGTAAATACTGAACTGTCACAAATTTAAACACAAGGCCTGGAGGAAATACTGAACTGTCACAAATTTAAACACAAGGCCTGGAGGAAAGACTGAACTGTCACAAATTTAAACTCAGGGCCTTGAGGAAATACTGAACTGTCACAAATTTAAACTCAGGGCCTGGAGTAAATACTGAACTGTCACAAATTTAAACACAAGGCCTGGAGGAAATACTGAACTGTCACAAATTTAAACACAAGGCCTGGAGTAAATACTGAACTGTCACAAATTTAAACGCAGGGCCTTGAGGAAATACTGAACTGTCACAAATTTAAACACAGGGCCTGGAGTAAATACTGAACTGTCACAAATTTAAACACAAGTCCTGGAGGAAATACTGAACTGTCACAAATTTAAACACAAGGTCTGGAGGAAATACTGAACTGTCACAAATTTAAACACAGGGTCTGGAGGAAATACTGAACTGTCACAAATTTAAACACAGGGCCTGGAGGAAATACTGAACTGTGACAAATTTAAACACAAGGCCTGGAGGAAATACTGAACTGTCACAAATTTAAACACAGGGTCTGGAGGAAATACTGAACTGTCACAAATTTAAACACAGGGCCTGGAGGAAATACTGAACTGTGACAAATTTAAACACAAGGCCTGGGGTAAATACTGAACTGTCACAAATTTAAACTCAGGGCCTTGAGGAAATACTGAACTGTCACAAATTTAAACACAAGGCCTGGAGTAAATACTGAACTGTCACAAATTTAAACACAAGGCCTGGAGTAAATACTGAACTGTCACAAATTTAAACACAGGGCCTGGAGTAAATACTGAACTGTCACAAATTTAAACACAAGGCCTGGAGGAAATACTGAACTGTCACAAATTTAAACACAAGGCCTGGAGGAAATAATGAACTGTCACAAATTTAAACACAGGGCCTGGAGGGAATACTGAACTGTCACAAATTTAAACACAGGGCCTGGAGGAAATACTGAACTGTCACAAATTTAAACACAGGGCCTGGAGTAAATACTGAACTGTCACAAATTTAAACACAGGGCCTGGAGTAAATACTGAACTGTCACAAATTTAAACACAAGGCCTGGAGGAAATACTGAACTGTCACAAATTTAAACACAAGGCCTGGAGGAAATAATGAACTGTCACAAATTTAAACACAGGGCCTGGAGGGAATACTGAACTGTCACAAATTTAAACACAGGGCCTGGAGGAAATACTGAACTGTCACAAATTTAAACACAGGGCCTGGAGGAAATACTGAACTGTCACAAATTTAAACACAGGGCCTGGAGGAAATACTGAACTGCCACAAATTTAAACACAAGGCCTGGAGTAAATACTGAACTGTCACAAATTTAAACACAAGGCCTGGAGGAAATACTGAACTGTCACAAATTTAAACACAAGGCCTGGAGGAAAGACTGAACTGTCACAAATTTAAACTCAGGGCCTTGAGGAAATACTGAACTGTCACAAATTTAAACTCAGGGCCTGGAGTAAATACTGAACTGTCACAAATTTAAACACAAGGCCTGGAGGAAATACTGAACTGTCACAAATTTAAACACAAGGCCTGGAGTAAATACTGAACTGTCACAAATTTAAACTCAGGGCCTTGAGGAAATACTGAACTGTCACAAATTTAAACACAGGGCCTGGATTAAATACTGAACTGTCACAAATTTAAACACAGGGCCTGGAGTAAATACTGAACTGTCACAAATTTAAACACAAGGCCTGGAGGAAATACTGAACTGTCACAAATTTAAACACAAGGTCTGGAGGAAATACTGAACTGTCACAAATTTAAACACAGGGTCTGGAGGAAATACTGAACTGTCACAAATTTAAACACAAGGCCTGGAGTAAATACTGAACTGTCACAAATTTAAACTCAGGGCCTTGAGGAAATACTGAACTGTCACAAATTTAAACACAGGGCCTGGAGTAAATACTGAACTGTCACAAATTTAAACACAGGGCCTGGAGTAAATACTGAACTGTCACAAATTTAAACACAAGGCCTGGAGGAAATACTGAACTGTCACAAATTTAAACACAAGGCCTGGAGGAAATAATGAACTGTCACAAATTTAAACACAGGGCCTGGAGGGAATACTGAACTGTCACAAATTTAAACACAGGGCCTGGAGGAAATACTGAACTGCCACAAATTTAAACACAAGGCCTGGAGGAAATACTGAACTGTCACAAATTTAAACACAGGGCCTGGAGGAAATACTGAACTGTCACAAATTTAAACACAAGGCCTGGAGGAAATACCGAACTGTCACAAATTTAAACACAGGGCCTGGAGGAAATACTGAACTGTCACAAATTTAAACACAAGGCCTGGAGTAAATACTGAACTGTCACAAATTTAAACACAGGGCCTGGAGGAAATACTGAACTGTCACAAATTTAAACACAGGGCCTGGAGGAAATACTGAACTGTCACAAATTTAAACACAAGGCCTGGAGTAAATACTGAACTGTCACAAATTTATACACAAGGCCTGGAGGAAATACTGAACTGTCACAAATTTAAACACAAGGCCTGGAGGAAATACTGAACTGTCACAAATTTAAACACAGGGCCTGGAGGAAATACTGAACTGTCACAACTTAGCACTGGTCTTGGGGAAATACTGAACTGTCACAAATTTAAACACAGGGCCTTGAGGAAATACTGAACTGTCACAAATTTAAACACAGGGCCTGGAGTAAATACTGAACTGTCACAAATTTAAACACAAGGCCTGGAGTAAATACTGAACTGTCACAAATTTAAACACAGGACCTGGAGTAAATACTGAACTGTCACAAATTTAAACACAAGGCCTGGAGTAAATACTGAACTGTCACAAATTTATACACAAGGCCTGGAGGAAATACTGAACTGTCACAAATTTAAATACAAGGCCTGGAGTAAATACTGAACTGTCACAAATTTAAACACAGGGCCTGGAGGAAATACTGAACTGTCACAAATTTAAACACAAGGCCTGGAGGAAATACTGAACTGTCACAAATTTAAACACAAGGCCTGGAGGAAATACCGAACTGTCACAAATTTAAACACAGGGCCTGGAGGAAATACTGAACTGTCACAAATTTAAACACAAGGCCTGGAGTAAATACTGAACTGTCACAAATTTAAACACAGGGCCTGGAGGAAATACTGAACTGTCACAAATTTAAACACAGGGCCTGGAGGAAATACTGAACTGTCACAAATTTAAACACAAGGCCTGGAGTAAATACTGAACTGTCACAAATTTAAACACAGGGCCTGGAGGAAATACTGAACTGTCACAAATTTAAACACAGGGCCTGGAGGAAATACTGAACTGTCACAAATTTAAACACAAGGCCTGGAGGAAATACTGAACTGTCACAAATTTAAACACAAGGCCTGGAGGAAATACTGAACTGTCACAAATTTAAACACAGGGCCTGGATGAAATACTGAACTGTCACAACTTTAAACACAGGTCTTGGGGAAATACTGAACTGTCACAAATTTAAACACAGGGCCTTGAGGAAATACTGAACTGTCACAAATTTAAACACAGGGCCTTGAGGAAATACTGAACTGTCACAAATTTAAACACAGGGCCTTGAGGAAATACTGAACTGTCACAAATTTAAACACAGGGCCTGGAGTAAATACTGAACTGTCACAAATTTAAACAGAAGGCCTGGAGTAAATACTGAACTGTCACAAATTTAAACACAGGACCTGGAGTAAATACTGAACTGTCACAAATTTAAACACAAGGCCTGGAGTAAATACTGAACTGTCACAAATTTATACACAAGGCCTGGAGGAAATACTGAACTGTCACAAATTTAAATACAAGGCCTGGAGTAAATACTGAACTGTCACAAATTTAAACACAGGGCCTGGAGGAAATACTGAACTGTCACAAATTTAAACACAAGGCCTGGAGGAAATACTGAACTGTCACAAATTTAAACACAAGGCCTGGAGGAAATACTGAACTGTCACAAATTTAAACACAAGGTCTGGAGGAAATACTGAACTGTCACAAATTTAAACACAGGGTCTGGAGGAAATACTGAACTGTCACAAATTTAAACACAAGGCCTGGAGTAAATACTGAACTGTCACAAATTTAAACTCAGGGCCTTGAGGAAATACTGAACTGTCACAAATTTAAACACAGGGCCTGGAGTAAATACTGAACTGTCACAAATTTAAACACAGGGCCTGGAGTAAATACTGAACTGTCACAAATTTAAACACAAGGCCTGGAGGAAATACTGAACTGTCACAAATTTAAACACAAGGCCTGGAGGAAATAATGAACTGTCACAAATTTAAACACAGGGCCTGGAGGGAATACTGAACTGTCACAAATTTAAACACAGGGCCTGGAGGAAATACTGAACTGCCACAAATTTAAACACAAGGCCTGGAGTAAATACTGAACTGTCACAAATTTAAACACAGGGCCTGGAGGAAATACTGAACTGTCACAAATTTAAACACAAGGCCTGGAGGAAATACCGAACTGTCACAAATTTAAACACAGGGCCTGGAGGAAATACTGAACTGTCACAAATTTAAACACAAGGCCTGGAGTAAATACTGAACTGTCACAAATTTAAACACAGGGCCTGGAGGAAATACTGAACTGTCACAAATTTAAACACAGGGCCTGGAGGAAATACTGAACTGTCACAAATTTAAACACAAGGCCTGGAGTAAATACTGAACTGTCACAAATTTATACACAAGGCCTGGAGGAAATACTGAACTGTCACAAATTTAAACACAAGGCCTGGAGGAAATACTGAACTGTCACAAATTTAAACACAGGGCCTGGAGGAAATACTGAACTGTCACAACTTAGCACTGGTCTTGGGGAAATACTGAACTGTCACAAATTTAAACACAGGGCCTTGAGGAAATACTGAACTGTCACAAATTTAAACACAGGGCCTGGAGTAAATACTGAACTGTCACAAATTTAAACACAAGGCCTGGAGTAAATACTGAACTGTCACAAATTTAAACTCAGGGCCTTGAGGAAATACTGAACTGTCACAAATTTAAACACAGGGCCTGGAGTAAATACTGAACTGTCACAAATTTAAACACAGGGCCTGGAGTAAATACTGAACTGTCACAAATTTAAACACAAGGCCTGGAGGAAATACTGAACTGTCACAAATTTAAACACAAGGCCTGGAGGAAATAATGAACTGTCACAAATTTAAACACAGGGCCTGGAGGGAATACTGAACTGTCACAAATTTAAACACAGGGCCTGGAGGAAATACTGAACTGCCACAAATTTAAACACAAGGCCTGGAGTAAATACTGAACTGTCACAAATTTAAACACAGGGCCTGGAGGAAATACTGAACTGTCACAAATTTAAACACAAGGCCTGGAGGAAATACCGAACTGTCACAAATTTAAACACAGGGCCTGGAGGAAATACTGAACTGTCACAAATTTAAACACAAGGCCTGGAGTAAATACTGAACTGTCACAAATTTAAACACAGGGCCTGGAGGAAATACTGAACTGTCACAAATTTAAACACAGGACCTGGAGTAAATACTGAACTGTCACAAATTTAAACACAAGGCCTGGAGTAAATACTGAACTGTCACAAATTTATACACAAGGCCTGGAGGAAATACTGAACTGTCACAAATTTAAATACAAGGCCTGGAGTAAATACTGAACTGTCACAAATTTAAACACAGGGCCTGGAGGAAATACTGAACTGTCACAAATTTAAACACAAGGCCTGGAGGAAATACTGAACTGTCACAAATTTAAACACAAGGCCTGGAGGAAATACCGAACTGTCACAAATTTAAACACAGGGCCTGGAGGAAATACTGAACTGTCACAAATTTAAACACAAGGCCTGGAGTAAATACTGAACTGTCACAAATTTAAACACAGGGCCTGGAGGAAATACTGAACTGTCACAAATTTAAACACAGGGCCTGGAGGAAATACTGAACTGTCACAAATTTAAACACAAGGCCTGGAGTAAATACTGAACTGTCACAAATTTAAACACAGGGCCTGGAGGAAATACTGAACTGTCACAAATTTAAACACAAGGCCTGGAGGAAATACTGAACTGTCACAAATTTAAACACAAGGCCTGGAGGAAATACTGAACTGTCACAAATTTAAACACAGGGCCTGGAGGAAATACTGAACTGTCACAACTTTAAACACAGGTCTTGGGGAAATACTGAACTGTCACAAATTTAAACACAGGGCCTTGAGGAAATACTGAACTGTCACAAATTTAAACACAGGGCCTTGAGGAAATACTGAACTGTCACAAATTTAAACACAGGGCCTTGAGGAAATACTGAACTGTCACAAATTTAAACACAGGGCCTGGAGTAAATACTGAACTGTCACAAATTTAAACAGAAGGCCTGGAGTAAATACTGAACTGTCACAAATTTAAACACAGGACCTGGAGTAAATACTGAACTGTCACAAATTTAAACACAAGGCCTGGAGTAAATACTGAACTGTCACAAATTTATACACAAGGCCTGGAGGAAATACTGAACTGTCACAAATTTAAATACAAGGCCTGGAGTAAATACTGAACTGTCACAAATTTAAACACAGGGCCTGGAGGAAATACTGAACTGTCACAAATTTAAACACAAGGCCTGGAGGAAATACTGAACTGTCACAAATTTAAACACAGGGCCTGGAGGAAATACTGAACTGTCACAAATTTAAACACAAGGCCTGGAGTAAATACTGAACTGTCACAAATTTAAACACAGGGCCTGGAGGAAATACTGAACTGTCACAAATTTAAACACAGGGCCTGGAGGAAATACTGAACTGTCACAAATTTAAACACAAGGCCTGGAGTAAATACTGAACTGTCACAAATTTATACACAAGGCCTGGAGGAAATACTGAACTGTCACAAATTTAAACACAAGGCCTGGAGGAAATACTGAACTGTCACAAATTTAAACACAGGGCCTGGAGGAAATACTGAACTGTCACAACTTTAAACACAGGTCTTGGGGAAATACTGAACTGTCACAAATTTAAACACAGGGCCTTGAGGAAATACTGAACTGTCACAAATTTAAACACAGGGCCTGGAGTAAATACTGAACTGTCACAAATTTAAACACAGGGCCTGGAGGAAATACTGAACTGTCACAAATTTAAACACAGGACCTGGAGTAAATACTGAACTGTCACAAATTTAAACACAAGGCCTGGAGGAAATACTGAACTGTCACAAATTTAAACACAAGGTCTGGAGGAAATACTGAACTGTCACAAATTTAAACACAAGGTCTGGAGGAAATACTGAACTGTCACAAATTTAAACACAAGGCCTGGAGTAAATACTGAACTGTCACAAATTTAAACTCAGGGCCTTGAGGAAATACTGAACTGTCACAAATTTAAACACAGGGCCTGGAGGAAATACTGAACTGTCACAAATTTAAACACAGGACCTGGAGTAAATACTGAACTGTCACAAATTTAAACACAGGGTCTGGAGGAAATACTGAACTGTCACAAATTTAAACACAGGACCTGGAGTAAATACTGAACTGTCACAAATTTAAACACAGGGTCTGGAGGAAATACTGAACTGTCACAAATTTAAACACAGGGCCTTGAGGAAATACTGAACTGTCACAAATTTAAACACAGGGCCTGGAGGAAATACTGAACTGTCACAAATTTAAACACAGGACCTGGAGTAAATACTGAACTGTCACAAATTTAAACACAGGGCCTGGAGGAAATACTGAACTGTCACAAATTTAAACACAGGACCTGGAGTAAATACTGAACTGTCACAAATTTAAACACAGGGTCTGGAGGAAATACTGAACTGTCACAAATTTAAACACAGGGCCTTGAGGAAATACTGAACTGTCACAAATTTAAACACAGGGCCTGGAGTAAATACTGAACTGTCACAAATTTAAACACAGGGCCTGGAGGAAATACTGAACTGTCACAAATTTAAACACAGGACCTGGAGTAAATACTGAACTGTCACAAATTTAAACACAGGACCTGGAGTAAATACTGAACTGTCACAAATTTAAACACAAGGCATGGAGGAAATACTGAACTGTCACAAATTTAAACACAAGGCCTGGAGGAAATAATGAACTGTCACAAATTTAAACACAAGGCCTGGAGGAAATACTGAACTGTCACAAATTTAAACACAAGGCCTGGAGGAAATACTGAACTGTCACAAATTTAAACACAGGGCCTGGAGGAAATACTGAACTGTCACAAATTTAAACACAGGGTCTGGAGGAAATACTGAACAGTCACAAATTTAAACACAAGGCCTGGAGGAAATACTGAACTGTCACAAATTTAAACACAAGGCCTGGAGGAAATACTGAACTGTCACAAATTTAAACACAAGGCCTGGAGGAAATACTGAACTGTCACAAATTTAAACACAGGGCCTGGAGGAAATACTGAACTGTCACAAATTTAAACACAAGGCCTGGAGGAAATACTGAACTGTCACAAATTTAAACACAAGGCCTGGAGGAAATACTGAACTGTCACAAATTTAAACACAAGGCCTGGAGGAAATACTGAACTGTCACAAATTTAAACACAGGGCCTGGAGGAAATACTGAACTGTCACAAATTTAAACACAGGGTCTGGAGGAAATACTGAACAGTCACAAATTTAAACACAAGGCCTGGAGTAAATACTGAACTGTCACAAATTTAAACACAGGGCCTTGAGGAAAATCTGAACTGTCATAAATTTAAACACAAGGCCTGGAGGAAATACTGAACTGTCACAAATTTAAACACAGGGCCTGGAGGAAATACTGAACTGTCACAAATTTAAACACAAGGCCTGGAGGAAATACTGAACTGTCACAAATTTAAACACAGGGCCTGGAGGAAATACTGAACTGTCACAAATTTAAACACAAGGCCTGGAGGAAATACTGAACTGTCACAAATTTAAACACAAGGCCTGGAGGAAATACTGAACTGTCACAAATTTAAACACAGGGCCTGGAGGAAATACTGAACTGTCACAAATTTAAACACAAGGCCTGGAGGAAATACTGAACTGTCACAAATTTAAACACAGGGCCTGGAGGAAATACTGAACTGTCACAAATTTAAACACAAGGCCTGGAGGATATACTGAACTGTCACAAATTTAAACACAAGGCCTGGAGGAAATACTGAACTGTCACAAATTTAAACACAGGGCCTGGAGTAAATACTGAACTGTCACAAATTTAAACACAAGGCCTGGAGGAAATACTGAACTGTCACAAATTTAAACACAGGGCCTGGAGGAAATACTGAACTGTCACAAATTTAAACACAAGGCCTGGAGGAAATACTGAACTGTCACAAATTTAAACACAAGGCCTGGAGGAAATACTGAACTGTCACAAATTTAAACACAGGGCCTGGAGGAAATACTGAACTGTCACAAATTTAAACACAAGGCCTGGAGGAAATACTGAACTGTCACAAATTTAAACACAGGGCCTGGAGGAAATACTGAACTGTCACAAATTTAAACACAAGGCCTGGAGGATATACTGAACTGTCACAAATTTAAACACAAGGCCTGGAGGAAATACTGAACTGTCACAAATTTAAACACAAGGCCTGGAGGAAATACTGAACGGTCACAAATTTAAACACAGGGCCTGGAGGAAATACTGAACTGTCACAAATTTAAACACAGGGTCTGGAGGAAATACTGAACAGTCACAAATTTAAACACAAGGCCTGGAGTAAATACTGAACTGTCACAAATTTAAACACAGGGCCTTGAGGAAATACTGAACTGTCATAAATTTAAACACAAGGCCTGGAAGAAATACTGAACTGTCACAAATTTAAACACAAGGCCTGGAGGAAATACTGAACTGTCACAAATTTAAACACAAGGCCTGGAGTAAATACTGAACTGTCACAAATTTAAACACAAGGCCTGGAGGAAATACCGAACTGTCACAAATTTAAACACAAGGCCTGGCGGGAATACTGAACTGTCACAAATTTAAACACAGGGCCTGGAGGAAATACTGAACTGTCACAAATTTAAACACAAGGCCTGGAGGAAATACTGAACTGTCACAAATTTAAACACAGGGCGTGGAGGAAATACTGAACTATCACAAATTTAAACACAGGGACTGGAGGAAATACTGAACGGTCACAAATTTAAACACAAGGCCTGGAGGAAATACTGAACTGTCACAAATTTAAACACAAGGCCTGGAGGAAATACTGAACTGTCACAAATTTAAACACAGGGCCTGGAGGAAATACTGAACTGTCACAAATTTAAACACAGGGCCTTGAGGAAATACTGAACTGTCAGAAATTTAAACACAAGGCCTGGAAGAAATACTGAACTGTCACAAATTTAAACACAAGGCCTGGAGGAAATACTGAACTGTCACAAATTTAAACACAGGGCCTGGAGGAAATACTGAACTGTCACAAATTTAAACACAGGTCCTGGAGGAAATACTGAACTGTCACAAATTTAAACACAAGTCCTGGAGGAAATACTGAACTGTCACAAATTTAAACACAGGGCCTGGAGGAAATACTGAACTGTCACAAATTTAAACACAGGGCCTTGAGGAAATACTGAACTGTCAGAAATTTAAACACAAGGCCTGGAAGAAATACTGAACTGTCACAAATTTAAACACAAGGCCTGGAGGAAATACTGAACTGTCACAAATTTAAACACAGGGCCTGGAGGAAATACTGAACTGTCACAAATTTAAACACAAGGCCTGGAGTAAATACTGAACTGTCACAAATTTAAACACAAGGCCTGGAGGAAATACTGAACTGTCACAAATTTAAACACAGGGCGTGGAGGAAATACTGAACTGTCACAAATTTAAACACAGGGACTGGAGTAAATACTGAACTGTCACAAATTTAAACACAGGGACTGGAGTAAATACTGAACTGTCACAAATTTAAACACAGGGCCTGGAGGAAATACTGAACTGTCACAAATTTAAACACAAGGCCTGGAGGAAATACTGAACTGTCACAAATTTAAACACAGGGCCTGGAGTAAATACTGAACTGTCACAAATTTAAACACAGGGACTGGAGTAAATACTGAACTGTCACAAATTTAAACACAGGGACTGGAGTAAATACTGAACTGTCACAAATTTAAACACAAGGCCTGGAGGAAATACTGAACTGTCACAAATTTAAACACAGGGCCTGGAGTAAATACAGAACTGTCACAAATTTAAACACAAGGCCTGGAGGAAATACTGAACTGTCACAAATTTAAACAGAAGGCCTGGAGTAAATACTGAACTGTCACAAATTTAAACACAGGGCCTGGAGGAAATACTGAACTGTCACAAATTTAAACACAAGGCCTGGAGTAAATACTGAACTGTCACAAATTTAAACACAAGGCCTGGAGGAAATACTGAACTGTCACAAATTTAAACACAAGGCCTGGAGGAAATACTGAACAGTCACAAATTTAAACACAAGGCCTGGAGGAAATACTGAACTGTCACAAATTTAAACACAGGGCCTGGAGTAAATACTGAACTGTCACAAATTTAAACACAAGGCCTGGAGGAAATACTGAACTGTCACAAATTTAAACAGAAGGCCTGGAGTAAATACTGAACTGTCACAAATTTAAACACAAGGCCTGGAGTAAATACTGAACTGTCACAAATTTAAACACAAGGCCTGGAGGAAATACTGAACTGTCACAAATTTAAACACAGGGCCTGGAGTAAATACTGAACTGTCACAAATTTAAACACAAGGCCTGGAGGGAAATACTGAACTGTCACAAATTTAAACACAGGGCCTGGAGTAAATACTGAACTGTCACAAATTTAAACACAAGGCCTGGAGGGAAAAACTGAACTGTCACAAATTTAAACACAAGGACTGGAGGGAAATACTGAACTGTCACAAATTTAAACACAGGGCCTGGAGGAAATACTGAACTGTCACAAATTTAAACACAAGGCCTGGAGGAAATACTGAACTGTCACAAATTTAAACACAGGGCCTGGAGGAAATACTGAACTGTCACAAATTTAAACACAAGGCCTGGAGTAAATACTGAACTGTCACAAATTTAAACACAGGGCCTGGAGGAAATACTGAACTGCTACAAATTTAAACACAGGGCCTGGAGGAAATACTGAACTGTCACAAATTTAAAGACAGGGCCTGGAGGAAATACTGAACTGTCACAAATTTAAACACAGGGCCTGGAGGAAATACTGAACTGTCACAAATTTAAAGACAGGGCCTGGAGGAAATACTGAACTGTCACAAATTTAAACACAGGGCCTGGAGGAAATACTGAACTGTCACAAATTTAAACACAGGGACTGGAGGAAATACTGAACTGTCACAAATTTAAACACAGGGCCTGGAGTAAATACTGAACTGTCACAAATTTAAACACAAGGCCTGGAGGGAATACTGAACTGTCACAAATTTAAACACAAGGCCTGGAGGAAATACTGAACTGTCACAAATTTAAACACAGGGCCTGGAGTAAATACTGAACTGTCACAAATTTAAACACAAGGCCTGGAGTAAATACTGAACTGTCACAAATTTAAACACAAGGCCTGGAGGAAATACTGAACTGTCACAAATTTAAACACAGGGCCTGGAGTAAATACTGAACTGTCACAAATTTAAACACAAGGCCTGGAGGAAATACTGAACTGTCACAAATTTAAACACAGGGCCTGGAGGAAATACTGAACTGTCACAAATTTAAACACAAGGCCTGGAGGAAATACTGAACTGTCACAAATTTAAACACAGGGCCTGGAGGGAATACTGAACAGTCACAAATTTAAACACAAGGCCTGGAGGAAATACTGAACTGTCACAAATTTAAACACAAGGCCTGGAGGAAATACTGAACTGTCACAAATTTAAACACAAGGCCTGGAGGAAACACTGAACTGTCACAAATTTAAACACAGGGCCTGGAGGAAATACTGAACTGTCACAAATTTAAACACAAGGCCTGGAGGAAATACTGAACTGTCACAAATTTAAACACAGGGTCTGGAGGGAATACTGGACTGTCACAAATTTAAACACAGGGCCTGGAGGAAATACTGAACTGTCACAAATTTAAACACAGGGCCTTGAGTAAATACTGAACTGTCATAAATTTAAACACAGGGCCTGGAGTAAATACTGGACTGTCACAAATTTAAACACAGGGCCTGGAGGAAATACTGAACTGTCACAAATTTAAACACAAGGCCTGGAGGAAATACTGAACTGTCACAAATTTAAACACAGGGCCTGGAGGATGTACTGAACTGTCACAAATTTAAACACAAGGCCTGGAGGAAATACTGAACTGTCACAAATTTAAACACAAGGCCTGGAGGAAATACTGAACTGTCACAAATTTAAACACAAGGCCTGGAGGAAATACTGAACTGTCACAAATTTAAACACAGGCCTGGAGGAAATACTGAACTGTCACAAATTTAAACACAGGGTCTGGAGTAAATACTGAACTGTCACAAATTTAAACACAGGGCCTGGAGTAAATACTGAACTGTCACAAATTTAAACACAGGGCCTGGAGGAAATACTGAACTGTCACAAATTTAAACACAAGGCCTGGAGGAAGTACTGAACTGTCACAAATTTAAACACAGGGTCTGGAGTAAATACTGAACTGTCACAAATTTAAACACAGGGCCTGGAGTAAATACTGAACTGTCACAAATTTAAACACAAGGCCTGGAGGAAATACTGAACTGTCTCAAATTTAAACACAAGGCCTGGGGTAAATACTGAACTGTCACAAATTTAAACACAGGGCCTGGAGGAAATACTGAACTGTCACAAATTTAAACACAAGGCCTGGAGTAAATACTGAACTGTCACAAATTTAAACACAAGGCCTGGAGGAAATACTGAACTGTCACAAATTTAAACACAGTGCCTGGAGGAAATACTGAACTGTCACAAATTTAAACACAAGGCCTGGAGTAAATACTGAACTGTCACAAATTTAAACACAAGGCCTGGAGGAAATACTGAACTGTCACAAATTTAAACACAGGGCCTGGAGTAAATACTGAACTGTCACAAATTTAAACACAAGGCCTGGAGGGAAAAACTGAACTGTCACAAATTTAAACACAAGGACTGGAGGGAAATACTGAACTGTCACAAATTTAAACACAGGGCCTGGAGGAAATACTGAACTGTCACAAATTTAAACACAAGGCCTGGAGGAAATACTGAACTGTCACAAATTTAAACACAGGGCCTGGAGGAAATACAGAACTGTCACAAATTTAAACACAAGGCCTGGAGTAAATACTGAACTGTCACAAATTTAAACACAGGGCCTGGAGGAAATACTGAACTGCTACAAATTTAAACACAGGGCCTGGAGGAAATACTGAACTGTCACAAATTTAAAGACAGGGCCTGGAGGAAATACTGAACTGTCACAAATTTAAACACAGGGCCTGGAGGAAATACTGAACTGTCACAAATTTAAAGACAGGGCCTGGAGGAAATACTGAACTGTCACAAATTTAAACACAGGGCCTGGAGGAAATACTGAACTGTCACAAATTTAAACACAGGGACTGGAGGAAATACTGAACTGTCACAAATTTAAACACAGGGCCTGGAGTAAATACTGAACTGTCACAAATTTAAACACAAGGCCTGGAGGGAAATACTGAACTGTCACAAATTTAAACACAGGGCCTGGAGTAAATACTGAACTGTCACAAATTTAAACACAAGGCCTGGAGTAAATACTGAACTGTCACAAATTTAAACACAAGGCCTGGAGGAAATACTGAACTGTCACAAATTTAAACACAGGGCCTGGAGTAAATACTGAACTGTCACAAATTTAAACACAAGGCCTGGAGGAAATACTGAACTGTCACAAATTTAAACACAGGGCCTGGAGGAAATACTGAACTGTCACAAATTTAAACACAAGGCCTGGAGGAAATACTGAACTGTCACAAATTTAAACACAGGGCCTGGAGGGAATACTGAACAGTCACAAATTTAAACACAAGGCCTGGAGGAAATACTGAACTGTCACAAATTTAAACACAAGGCCTGGAGGAAATACTGAACTGTCACAAATTTAAACACAAGGCCTGGAGGAAACACTGAACTGTCACAAATTTAAACACAGGGCCTGGAGGAAATACTGAACTGTCACAAATTTAAACACAAGGCCTGGAGGAAATACTGAACTGTCACAAATTTAAACACAGGGTCTGGAGGGAATACTGGACTGTCACAAATTTAAACACAGGGCCTGGAGGAAATACTGAACTGTCACAAATTTAAACACAGGGCCTTGAGTAAATACTGAACTGTCATAAATTTAAACACAGGGCCTGGAGTAAATACTGAACTGTCACAAATTTAAACACAGGGCCTGGAGGATGTACTGAACTGTCACAAATTTAAACACAAGGCCTGGAGGAAATACTGAACTGTCACAAATTTAAACACAAGGCCTGGAGGAAATACTGAACTGTCACAAATTTAAACACAAGGCCTGGAGGAAATACTGAACTGTCACAAATTTAAACACAGGCCTGGAGGAAATACTGAACTGTCACAAATTTAAACACAGGGTCTGGAGTAAATACTGAACTGTCACAAATTTAAACACAGGGCCTGGAGTAAATACTGAACTGTCACAAATTTAAACACAGGGCCTGGAGGAAATACTGAACTGTCACAAATTTAAACACAAGGCCTGGAGGAAGTACTGAACTGTCACAAATTTAAACACAGGGTCTGGAGTAAATACTGAACTGTCACAAATTTAAACACAGGGCCTGGAGTAAATACTGAACTGTCACAAATTTAAACACAAGGCCTGGAGGAAATACTGAACTGTCTCAAATTTAAACACAAGGCCTGGGGTAAATACTGAACTGTCACAAATTTAAACACAGGGCCTGGAGGAAATACTGAACTGTCACAAATTTAAACACAAGGCCTGGAGTAAATACTGAACTGTCACAAATTTAAACACAAGGCCTGGAGGAAATACTGAACTGTCACAAATTTAAACACAGGGCCTGGAGGAAATACTGAACTGTCACAAATTTAAACACAAGGCCTGGAGTAAATACTGAACTGTCACAAATTTAAACACAAGGCCTGGAGGAAATACTGAACTGTCACAAATTTAAACACAGGGCCTGGAGGAAATACTGAACTGTCACAAATTTAAACACAAGGCCTGGAGGAAATACTGAACTGTCACAAATTTAAACACAAGGCCTGGAGTAAATACTGAACTGTCACAAATTTAAACACAAGGCCTGGAGGAAATACTGAACTGTCACAAATTTAAACACAGGGCCTGGAGGAAATACTGAACTGTCACAAATTTAAACACAAGGCCTGGAGGAAATACTGAACTGTCACAAATTTAAACACAAGGCCTGGAGTAAATACTGAACTGTCACAAATTTAAACACAAGGCCTGGAGGAAATACTGAACTGTCACAAATTTAAACACAGGGCCTGGAGGAAATACTGAACTGTCACAAATTTAAACACAGGGCCTGGAGGAAATACTGAACTGTCACAAATTTAAACACAGGGCCTGGAGGAAATACTGAACTGTCACAAATTTAAACACAAGGCCTGGAGGAAATACTGAACTGTCACAAATTTAAACACAGGGCCTGGAGGAAATACTGAACTGTCACAAATTTAAACACAAGGCCTGGAGGAAATACTGAACAGTCACAAATTTAAACACATGGCCTGGAGGAAATACTGAACTGTCACAAATTTAAACACAAGGCCTGGAGGAAATACTGAACTGTCACAAATTTAAACACAGGGCCTGGAGGAAATACTGAACTTTCACAAATTTAAACACAAGGCCTGGAGGAAATACTGAACTGTCACAAATTTAAACACAGGGCCTGGAGGAAATACTGAACTTTCACAAATTTAAACACAAGGCCTGGAGGAAATACTGAACTGTCACAAATTTAAACACAGGGCCTGGAGGAAATACTGAACTGTCACAAATTTAAACACAGGGCTGGAGGAAATACTGAACTGTCACAAATTTGAACACAGGGCCTGGAGGAAATACTGAACTGTCACAAATTTAAACACAGGGCCTGGAGGAAATACTGAACTGTCACAAATTAAAACACAAGGCCTGGAGGAAATACTGAACTGTCACAAATTTAAACACAAGGCCTGGAGGGAATACTGAACTGTCACAAATTTAAACACAGGGTCTGGAGGAAATACTGAACTGCCACAAATTTAAACACAAGGTCTGGAGGAAATACTGAACTGTCACAAATTTAAACACAAGGCCTGGAGGAAATACTGAACTGTCACAAATTTAAACACAAGGCCTGGAGGGAATACTGAACTGTCACAAATTTAAACACAGGGTCTGGAGGAAATACTGAACTGCCACAAATTTAAACACAAGGTCTGGAGGAAATACTGAACTGTCACAAATTTAAACACAGGGTCTGGAGGAAATACTGAACTGTCACAAATTTAAACACAAGGCCTGGAGGAAATACTGAACTGTCACAAATTTAAACACAGGGCCTGGAGTAAATACTGAACTGTTACAAATTTAAACACAGGGTCTGGAGGAAATACTGAACTGTCACAAATTTAAACACAAGGCCTGGAGGAAATACTGAACTGTCACAAATTTAAACACAGGGTCTGGAGGAAATACTGAACTGTCACAAATTTAAACACAAGGCCTGGAGGAAATACTGAACTGTCACAAATTTAAACACAAGGCCTGGAGGAAATACTGAACTGTCACAAATTTAAACACAGGGCCTGGAGTAAATACTGAACTGTCACAAATTTAAACACAGGGCCTGGAGTAAATACTGAACTGTCACAAATTTAAACACAAGGCCTGGAGGAAATACTGAACTGTCACAAATTTAAACACAAGGCCTGGAGGAAATACTGAACTGTCACAAATTTAAACACAGGGTCTGGAGGAAATACTGAACTGTCACAAATTTAAACACAGGGCCTGGAGTAAATACTGAACTGTTACAAATTTAAACACAAGGCCTGGAGGAAATACTGAACTGTCACAAATTTAAACACAGGGTCTGGAGGAAATACTGAACTGTCACAAATTTAAACACAGGGCCTGGAGTAAATACTGAACTGTCACAAATTTAAACACAGGGGCTGGAGGAAATACTGAACTGTTACAAATTTAAACACAAGGCCTGGAGGGAATACTGAACTGTCACAAATTTAAACAGAAGGCCTGGAGTAAATACTGAACTGTCACAAATTTAAACACGGGGCCTGGAGGAAATACTGAACTGTCACAAATTTAAACACAAGTCCTGGAGTAAATACTGAACTGTCACAAATTTAAACACAAGGCCTGGAGGAAATACTGAACTGTCACAAATTTAAACACAGGGCGTGGATGAAATACTGAACTGTCACAAATTTAAACACAAGGCCTGGAGTAAATACTGAACTGTCACAAATTTAAACACAAGGCCTGGAGGAAATACTGAACAGTCACAAATTTAAACACAGGGCCTGGAGTAAATACTGAACTGTCACAAATTTAAACACAAGGCCTGGAGGAAATACTGAACTGTCACAAATTTAAACACAAGGCCTGGAGGAAATACTGAACTGTCACAAATTTAAACACAAGGCCTGGAGGAAATACTGAACTGTCACAAATTTAAACACAAGGCCTGGAGGAAATACTGAACAGTCACAAATTTAAACAGAAGGCCTGGAGTAAATACTGAACTGTCACAAATTTAAACACAAGGCCTGGAGTAAATACTGAACAGTCACAAATTTAAACACAAGGCCTGGAGGAAATACTGAACTGTCACAAATTTAAACACAGGGCCTGGAGTAAATACTGAACTGTCACAAATTTAAACACAAGGCCTGGAGGGAAATACTGAACTGTCACAAATTTAAACACAGGGCCTGGAGTAAATACTGAACTGTCACAAATTTAAACACAATGCCTGGAGGGAAATACTGAACTGTCACAAATTTAAACACAAGGCCTGGAGGGAATACTGAACTGTCACAAATTTAAACACAGGGCCTGGAGGAAATACTGAACTGTCACAAATTTAAACACAAGGCCTGGAGGAAATACTGAACTGTCACAAATTTAAACACAGGGCCTGGAGGAAATACTGAACTGTCACAAATTTAAACACAAGGCCTGGAGTAAATACTGAACTGTCACAAATTTAAACACAGGGCCTGGAGGAAATACTGAACTGTCACAAATTTAAACACAAGGCCTGGAGTAAATACTGAATTGTCACAAATTTAAACACAAGGCCTGGAGTAAATACTGAACAGTCACAAATTTAAACACAAGGCCTGGAGGGAAATACTGAACTGTCACAAATTTAAACACAAGGCCTGGAGGAAATACTGAACTGTCACAAATTTAAACACAGGGCCTGGAGGAAATACTGAACTGTCACAAATTTAAACACAAGGCCTGGAGTAAATACTGAACTGTCACAAATTTAAACACAAGGCCTGGAGGAAATACTGAACTGTCACAAATTTAAACACAAGGCCTGGAGGAAATACTGAACAGTCACAAATTTAAACACAAGGCCTGGAGGAAATACTGAACTGTCACAAATTTAAACACAGGGCCTGGAGTAAATACTGAACTGTCACAAATTTAAACACAAGGCCTGGAGGAAATACTGAACTGTCACAAATTTAAACAGAAGGCCTGGAGTAAATACTGAACTGTCACAAATTTAAAAACAAGGCCTGGAGTAAATACTGAACTGTCACAAATTTAAACACAAGGCCTGGAGGAAATACTGAACTGTCACAAATTTAAACACAGGGCCTGGAGTAAATACTGAACTGTCACAAATTTAAACACAAGGCCTGGAGGGAAATACTGAACTGTCACAAATTTAAACACAGTGCCTGGAGTAAATACTGAACTGTCACAAATTTAAACACAAGGCCTGGAGGGAAAAACTGAACTGTCACAAATTTAAACACAAGGCCTGGAGGGAAATACTGAACTGTCACAAATTTAAACACAGGGCCTGGAGGAAATACTGAACTGTCACAAATTTAAACACAAGGCCTGGAGGAAATACTGAACTGTCACAAATTTAAACTCAAGGCCTGGAGGAAATACTGAACTGTCACAAATTTAAACACAAGGCCTGGAGGAAATACTGAACTGTCACAAATTTAAACACAAGGCCTGGAGGAAATACTGAACTGTCACAAATTTAAACACAGGGCCTGGAGGAAATACTGAACTGTCACAAATTTAAACACAAGGCCTGGAGTAAATACTGAACTGTCACAAATTTAAACACAGGGCCTGGAGGAAATACTGAACTGCTACAAATTTAAACACGGGGCCTGGAGGAAATACTGAACTGTCACAAATTTAAAGACAGGGCCTGGAGGAAATACTGAACTGTCACAAATTTAAACACAGGGCCTGGAGGAAATACTGAACTGTCACAAATTTAAAGACAGGGCCTGGAGGAAATACTGAACTGTCACAAATTTAAACACAGGGCCTGGAGGAAATACTGAACTGTCACAAATTTAAACACAGGGACTGGAGGAAATACTGAACTGTCACAAATTTAAACACAGGGCCTGGAGTAAATACTGAACTGTCACAAATTTAAACACAAGGCCTGGAGGGAAATACTGAACTGTCACAAATTTAAACACAGGGCCTGGAGTAAATACTGAACTGTCACAAATTTAAACACAAGGCCTGGAGTAAATACTGAACTGTCACAAATTTAAACACAAGGCCTGGAGGAAATACTGAACTGTCACAAATTTAAACACAGGGCCTGGAGTAAATACTGAACTGTCACAAATTTAAACACAAGGCCTGGAGGAAATACTGAACTGTCACAAATTTAAACACAGGGCCTGGAGGAAATACTGAACTGTCACAAATTTAAACACAAGGCCTGGAGGAAATACTGAACTGTCACAAATTTAAACACAGGGCCTGGAGGGAATACTGAACAGTCACAAATTTAAACACAAGGCCTGGAGGAAATACTGAACTGTCACAAATTTAAACACAAGGCCTGGAGGAAATACTGAACTGTCACAAATTTAAACACAAGGCCTGGAGGAAACACTGAACTGTCACAAATTTAAACACAGGGCCTGGAGGAAATACTGAACTGTCACAAATTTAAACACAAGGCCTGGAGGAAATACTGAACTGTCACAAATTTAAACACAGGGCCTGGAGGAAATACTGAACTGTCACAAATTTAAACACAGGGTCTGGAGGGAATACTGGACTGTCACAAATTTAAACACAGGGCCTGGAGGAAATACTGAACTGTCACAAATTTAAACACAGGGCCTTGAGTAAATACTGAACTGTCATAAATTTAAACACAGGGCCTGGAGTAAATACTGGACTGTCACAAATTTAAACACAGGGCCTGGAGGAAATACTGAACTGTCACAAATTTAAACACAAGGCCTGGAGGAAATACTGAACTGTCACAAATTTAAACACAGGGCCTGGAGGATGTACTGAACTGTCACAAATTTAAACACAAGGCCTGGAGGAAATACTGAACTGTCACAAATTTAAACACAAGGCCTGGAGGAAATACTGAACTGTCACAAATTTAAACACAAGGCCTGGAGGAAATACTGAACTGTCACAAATTTAAACACAGGCCTGGAGGAAATACTGAACTGTCACAAATTTAAACACAGGGTCTGGAGTAAATACTGAACTGTCACAAATTTAAACACAGGGCCTGGAGTAAATACTGAACTGTCACAAATTTAAACACAGGGCCTGGAGGAAATACTGAACTGTCACAAATTTAAACACAAGGCCTGGAGGAAGTACTGAACTGTCACAAATTTAAACACAGGGTCTGGAGTAAATACTGAACTGTCACAAATTTAAACACAGGGCCTGGAGTAAATACTGAACTGTCACAAATTTAAACACAAGGCCTGGAGGAAATACTGAACTGTCTCAAATTTAAACACAAGGCCTGGGGTAAATACTGAACTGTCACAAATTTAAACACAGGGCCTGGAGGAAATACTGAACTGTCACAAATTTAAACACAAGGCCTGGAGTAAATACTGAACTGTCACAAATTTAAACACAAGGCCTGGAGGAAATACTGAACTGTCACAAATTTAAACACAGGGCCTGGAGGAAATACTGAACTGTTACAAATTTAAACACAAGGCCTGGAGGAAATACTGAACTGTCACAAATTTAAACACAGGGCCTGGAGGAAATACTGAACTGTCACAAATTTAAACACAGGGCCTGGAGGAAATACTGAACTGTCACAAATTTAAACACAGGGCCTGGAGGAAATACTGAACTGTCACAAATTTAAACACAAGGCCTGGAGGAAATACTGAACTGTCACAAATTTAAACACAGGGCCTGGAGGAAATACTGAACTGTCACAAATTTAAACACAAGGCCTGGAGGAAATACTGAACTGTCACAAATTTAAACACATGGCCTGGAGGAAATACTGAACTGTCACAAATTTAAACACAAGGCCTGGAGGAAATACTGAACTGTCACAAATTTAAACACAGGGCCTGGAGGAAATACTGAACTTTCACAAATTTAAACACAAGGCCTGGAGGAAATACTGAACTGTCACAAATTTAAACACAGGGCCTGGAGGAAATACTGAACTGTCACAAATTTAAACACAGGGCTGGAGGAAATACTGAACTGTCACAAATTTGAACACAGGGCCTGGAGGAAATACTGAACTGTCACAAATTTAAACACAGGGCCTGGAGGAAATACTGAACTGTCACAAATTTAAACACAAGGCCTGGAGGAAATACTGAACTGTCACAAATTTAAACACAAGGCCTGGAGGGAATACTGAACTTTCACAAATTTAAACACAAGGCCTGGAGGAAATACAGAACTGTCACAAATTTAAACACAGGGCCTGGAGGAAATACTGAACTGTCACAAATTTAAACACAGGGCCTGGAGGAAATACTGAACTGTCACAAATTTAAACACAGGGTCTGGAGGAAATACTGAACTGCCACAAATTTAAACACAAGGTCTGGAGGAAATACTGAACTGTCACAAATTTAAACACAAGGCCTGGAGGGAATACTGAACTGTCACAAATTTAAACACAAGGCCTGGAGGAAATACTGAACTGTCACAAATTTAAACACAGGCCTGGAGGAAATACTGAACTGTCACAAATTTAAACACAGGGTCTGGAGTAAATACTGAACTGTCACAAATTTAAACACAGGGCCTGGAGTAAATACTGAACTGTCACAAATTTAAACACAGGGCCTGGAGGAAATACTGAACTGTCACAAATTTAAACACAAGGCCTGGAGGAAGTACTGAACTGTCACAAATTTAAACACAGGGTCTGGAGTAAATACTGAACTGTCACAAATTTAAACACAGGGCCTGGAGTAAATACTGAACTGTCACAAATTTAAACACAAGGCCTGGAGGAAATACTGAACTGTCTCAAATTTAAACACAAGGCCTGGGGTAAATACTGAACTGTCACAAATTTAAACACAGGGCCTGGAGGAAATACTGAACTGTCACAAATTTAAACACAAGGCCTGGAGTAAATACTGAACTGTCACAAATTTAAACACAAGGCCTGGAGGAAATACTGAACTGTCACAAATTTAAACACAGGGCCTGGAGGAAATACTGAACTGTTACAAATTTAAACACAAGGCCTGGAGGAAATACTGAACTGTCACAAATTTAAACACAGGGCCTGGAGGAAATACTGAACTGTCACAAATTTAAACACAGGGCCTGGAGGAAATACTGAACTGTCACAAATTTAAACACAGGGCCTGGAGGAAATACTGAACTGTCACAAATTTAAACACAAGGCCTGGAGGAAATACTGAACTGTCACAAATTTAAACACAGGGCCTGGAGGAAATACTGAACTGTCACAAATTTAAACACAAGGCCTGGAGGAAATACTGAACTGTCACAAATTTAAACACATGGCCTGGAGGAAATACTGAACTGTCACAAATTTAAACACAAGGCCTGGAGGAAATACTGAACTGTCACAAATTTAAACACAGGGCCTGGAGGAAATACTGAACTTTCACAAATTTAAACACAAGGCCTGGAGGAAATACTGAACTGTCACAAATTTAAACACAGGGCCTGGAGGAAATACTGAACTGTCACAAATTTAAACACAGGGCTGGAGGAAATACTGAACTGTCACAAATTTGAACACAGGGCCTGGAGGAAATACTGAACTGTCACAAATTTAAACACAGGGCCTGGAGGAAATACTGAACTGTCACAAATTTAAACACAAGGCCTGGAGGAAATACTGAACTGTCACAAATTTAAACACAAGGCCTGGAGGGAATACTGAACTTTCACAAATTTAAACACAAGGCCTGGAGGAAATACAGAACTGTCACAAATTTAAACACAGGGCCTGAAGGAAATACTGAACTGTCACAAATTTAAACACAGGGCCTGGAGGAAATACTGAACTGTCACAAATTTAAACACAGGGTCTGGAGGAAATACTGAACTGCCACAAATTTAAACACAAGGTCTGGAGGAAATACTGAACTGTCACAAATTTAAACACAAGGCCTGGAGGGAATACTGAACTGTCACAAATTTAAACACAGGGTCTGGAGGAAATACTGAACTGCCACAAATTTAAACACAAGGTCTGGAGGAAATACTGAACTGTCACAAATTTAAACACAGGGTCTGGAGGAAATACTGAACTGTCACAAATTTAAACACAAGGCCTGGAGGAAATACTGAACTGTCACAAATTTAAACACAGGGCCTGGAGTAAATACTGAACTGTTACAAATTTAAACACAGGGTCTGGAGGAAATACTGAACTGTCACAAATTTAAACACAAGGCCTGGAGGAAATACTGAACTGTCACAAATTTAAACACAGGGTCTGGAGGAAATACTGAACTGTCACAAATTTAAACACAAGGCCTGGAGGAAATACTGAACTGTCACAAATTTAAACACAAGGCCTGGAGGAAATACTGAACTGTCACAAATTTAAACACAGGGCCTGGAGTAAATACTGAACTGTCACAAATTTAAACACAGGGCCTGGAGTAAATACTGAACTGTCACAAATTTAAACACAAGGCCTGGAGGAAATACTGAACTGTCACAAATTTAAACACAAGGCCTGGAGGAAATACTGAACTGTCACAAATTTAAACACAGGGCCTGGAGTAAATACTGAACTGTTACAAATTTAAACACAAGGCCTGGAGGAAATACTGAACTGTCACAAATTTAAACACAGGGTCTGGAGGAAATACTGAACTGTCACAAATTTAAACACAGGGCCTGGAGTAAATACTGAACTGTCACAAATTTAAACACAGGGGCTGGAGGAAATACTGAACTGTTACAAATTTAAACACAAGGCCTGGAGGGAATACTGAACTGTCACAAATTTAAACAGAAGGCCTGGAGTAAATACTGAACTGTCACAAATTTAAACACAGGGCCTGGAGGAAATACTGAACTGTCACAAATTTAAACACAAGTCCTGGAGTAAATACTGAACTGTCACAAATTTAAACACAAGGCCTGGAGGAAATACTGAACTGTCACAAATTTAAACACAGGGCGTGGATGAAATACTGAACTGTCACAAATTTAAACACAAGGCCTGGAGTAAATACTGAACTGTCACAAATTTAAACACAAGGCCTGGAGGAAATACTGAACAGTCACAAATTTAAACACAGGGCCTGGAGTAAATACTGAACTGTCACAAATTTAAACACAAGGCCTGGAGGAAATACTGAACAGTCACAAATTTAAACAGAAGGCCTGGAGTAAATACTGAACTGTCACAAATTTAAACACAAGGCCTGGAGTAAATACTGAACAGTCACAAATTTAAACACAAGGCCTGGAGGAAATACTGAACTGTCACAAATTTAAACACAGGGCCTGGAGTAAATACTGAACTGTCACAAATTTAAACACAAGGCCTGGAGGGAAATACTGAACTGTCACAAATTTAAACACAGGGCCTGGAGTAAATACTGAACTGTCACAAATTTAAACACAAGGCCTGGAGGGAAATACTGAACTGTCACAAATTTAAACACAAGGCCTGGAGGGAATACTGAACTGTCACAAATTTAAACACAGGGCCTGGAGGAAATACTGAACTGTCACAAATTTAAACACAGGGCCTGGAGGAAATACTGAACTGTCACAAATTTAAACACAGGGCCTGGAGGAAATACTGAACTGTCACAAATTTAAACACAAGGCCTGGAGTAAATACTGAACTGTCACAAATTTAAACACAGGGCCTGGAGGAAATACTGAACTGTCACAAATTTAAACACAGGGACTGGAGGAAATACTGAACTGTCACAAATTTAAACACAAGGCCTGGAGTAAATACTGAATTGTCACAAATTTAAACACAAGGCCTGGAGTAAATACTGAACAGTCACAAATTTAAACACAGGGGCTGGAGTAAATACTGAACTGTCACAAATTTAAACACAAGGCCTGGAGTAAATACTGAATTGTCACAAATTTAAACACAAGGCCTGGAGTAAATACTGAACAGTCACAAATTTAAACACAATGCCTGGAGGGAAATACTGAACTGTCACAAATTTAAACACAAGGCCTGGAGGAAATACTGAACTGTCACAAATTTAAACAAAGGGCCTGGAGGAAATACTGAACTGTCACAAATTTAAACACAAGGCCTGGAGTAAATACTGAACTGTCACAAATTTAAACACAGGGCCTGGAGGAAATACTGAACTGTCACAAATTTAAAGACAGGGCCTGGAGGAAATACTGAACTATCACAAATTTAAACACAAGGCCTGGAGGAAATACTGAACTGTCACAAATTTAAACACAGGGGCTGGAGGAAATACTGAACTGTCACAAATTTAAACACAGGGCCTGGAGGTAATACTGAACTGTCACAAATTTAAAGACAGGGCCTGGAGGAAATACTGAACTGTCACAAATTTAAACACAGGGCCTGGAGGAAATACTGAACTGTCACAAATTTAAACACAAGGCCTGGAGGAAATACTGAACTGTCACAAATTTAAACACAGGGCCTGGAGTAAATACTGAACTGTCACAAATTTAAACACAATGCCTGGAGGGAAATACTGAACTGTCACAAATTTAAACACAGGGCCTGGAGTAAATACTGAACTGTCACAAATTTAAACACAAGGCCTGGAGGGAAATACTGAACTGTCACAAATTTAAACACAGGGCCTGGAGTAAATACTGAACTGTCACAAATTTAAACACAGGGCCTGGAGTAAATACTGAACTGTCACAAATTTAAACACAAGGCCTGGAGTAAATACTGAACTGTCACAAATTTAAACACAAGGCCTGGAGTAAATACTGAACTGTCACAAATTTAAACACTGGGCCTGGAGAAAATACTGAACTGTCACAAATTTAAACACAAGGCCTGGAGGAAATACTGAACTGTCACAAATTTAAACACAGGGCCTGGAGGAAATACTGAACTGTCACAAATTTAAACACAAGGCCTGGAGGAAATACTGAACTGTCACAAATTTAAACACAGGGCCTGGAGGGAATACTGAACAGTCACAAATTTAAACACAAGGCCTGGAGGAAATACTGAACTGTCACAAATTTAAACACAAGGCCTGGAGGAAACACTGAACTGTCACAAATTTAAACACAGGGCCTGGAGGAAATACTGAACTGTCACAAATTTAAACACAAGGCCTGGAGGAAATACTGAACTGTCACAAATTTAAACACAGGGCCTTGAGTAAATACTGAACTGTCATAAATTTAAACACAGGGCCTGGAGTAAATACTGGACTGTCACAAATTTAAACACAGGGCCTGGAGGAAATACTGAACTGTCACAAATTTAAACACAAGGCCTGGAGGAAATACTGAACTGTCACAAATTTAAACACAGGGCCTGGAGGATGTACTGAACTGTCACAAATTTAAACACAAGGCCTGGAGGAAATACTGAACTGTCACAAATTTAAACACAAGGCCTGGAGGAAATACTGAACTGTCACAAATTTAAACACAAGGCCTGGAGGAAATACTGAACTGTCACAAATTTAAACACAGGGTCTGGAGTAAATACTGAACTGTCACAAATTTAAACACAGGGCCTGGAGTAAATACTGAACTGTCACAAATTTAAACACAGGGCCTGGAGGAAATACTGAACTGTCACAAATTTAAACACAAGGCCTGGAGTAAATACTGAACTGTCACAAATTTAAACACAAGGCCTGGAGTAAATACTGAACAGTAACAAATTTAAACACAGGGCCTGGAGGGAAATACTGAACTGTCACAAATTTAAACACAAGGCCTGGAGGAAATACTGAACTGTCACAAATTTAAACACAGGGCCTGGAGGAAATACTGAACTGTCACAAATTTAAACACAAGGCCTGGAGTAAATACTGAACTATCACAAATTTAAACACAGGGCCTGGAGGAAAGACTGAACTGTCACAAATTTAAACACAGGGCCTGGAGGAAATACTGAACTGTCACAAATTTAAACACAGGGCCTGGAGGAAAGACTGAACTGTCACAAATTTAAACACAGGGCCTGGAGGAAATACTGAACTGTCACAAATTTAAACACAGGGCCTGGAGGAAATACTGAACTATCACAAATTTAAACACAGGGCCTGGAGGAAAGACTGAACTGTCACAAATTTAAACACAAGGCCTGGAGGAAATACTGAACTGTCACAAATTTAAACACAGGGCCTGGAGGAAATACTGAACTGTCACAAATTTAAACACAGGGCCTGGAGGAAATACTGAACTGTCACAAATTTAAAGACAGGGCCTGGAGGAAATACTGAACTGTCACAAATTTAAACACAGGGCCTGGAGGAAATACTGAACTGTCACAAATTTAAAGACAGGGCCTGGAGGAAATACTGAACTGTCACAAATTTAAACACAGGGCCTGGAGTAAATACTGAACTGTCACAAATTTAAACACAGGGACTGGAGGAAATACTGAACTGTCACAAATTTAAACACAGGGCCTGGAGTAAATACTGAACTGTCACAAATTTAAACACAAGGCCTGGAGGGAAATACTGAACTGTCACAAATTTAAACACAGGGCCTGGAGTAAATACTGAACTGTCACAAATTTAAACACAAGGCCTGGAGGGAAATACTGAACTGTCACAAATTTAAACACAAGGCCTGGAGGGAAATACTGAACTGTCACAAATTTAAACACAGGGCCTGGAGTAAATACTGAACTGTCACAAATTTAAACACAGGGCCTGGAGTAAATACTGAACTGTCACAAATTTAAACACAGGGTCTGGAGGAAATACTGAACTGTCACAAATTTAAACACAAGGCCTGGAGGAAATACTGAACTGTCACAAATTTAAACACAAGGCCTGGAGGAAATACTGAACTGTCACAAATTTAAACACAGGGCCTGGAGGAAATACTGAACTGTCACAAATTTAAACACAAGGCCTGGAGGAAATACTGAACTGTCACAAATTTAAACACAGGGCCTGGAGGGAATACTGAACTGTCACAAATTTAAACACTGGGCCTGGAGGAAAGACTGAACTGTCAAAAATTTAAACACAGGGTCTGGAGGAAATACTGAACTGTCACAAATTTAAACACAAGGCCTGGAGTAAATACTGAACAGTCACAAATTTAAACACAAGGCCTGGAGGAAATACTGAACTGTCACAAATTTAAACACAAGGCCTGGAGGAAATACTGAACTGTCACAAATTTAAACACAAGGCCTGGAGGAAACACTGAACTGTCACAAATTTAAACACAGGGCCTGGAGGAAATACTGAACTGTCACAAATTTAAACACAAGGCCTGGAGGAAATACTGAACTGTCACAAATTTAAACACAGGGCCTTGAGTAAATACTGAACTGTCATAAATTTAAACACAGGGCCTGGAGTAAATACTGGACTGTCACAAATTTAAACACAGGGCCTGGAGGAAATACTGAACTGTCACAAATTTAAACACAAGGCCTGGAGTAAATACTGAACTGTCACAAATTTAAACACAGGGCCTGGAGGATGTACTGAACTGTCACAAATTTAAACACAAGGCCTGGAGGAAATACTGAACTGTCACAAATTTAAACACAAGGCCTGGAGGAAATACTGAACTGTCACAAATTTAAACACAAGGCCTGGAGGAAATACTGAACTGTCACAAATTTAAACACAGGGTCTGTAGTAAATACTGAACTGTCACAAATTTAAACACAGGGCCTGGAGGAAATACTGAACTGTCACAAATTTAAAGACAGGGCCTGGAGGAAATACTGAACTGTCACAAATTTAAACACAGGGCCTGGAGGAAATACTGAACTGTCACAAATTTAAACACAGGGACTGGAGGAAATACTGAACTGTCACAAATTTAAACACAGGGCCTGGAGTAAATACTGAACTGTCACAAATTTAAACACAAGGCCTGGAGGGAAATACTGAACTGTCACAAATTTAAACACATGGCCTGGAGTAAATACTGAACTGTCACAAATTTAAACACAAGGCCTGGAGGGAAATACTGAACTGTCACAAATTTAAACACAAGGCCTGGAGGGAAATACTGAACTGTCACAAATTTAAACACAGGGCCTGGAGTAAATACTGAACTGTCACAAATTTAAACACAGGGCCTGGAGTAAATACTGAACTGTCACAAATTTAAACACAGGGCCTGGAGGAAATACTGAACTGTCACAAATTTAAACACAGGGCCTGGAGTAAATACTGAACTGTCACAAATTTAAACACAAGGCCTGGAGTAAATACTGAACTGTCACAAATTTAAACACAGGGCCTGGAGTAAATACTGAACTGTCACAAATTTAAACACAAGGCCTGGAGGAAATACTGAACTGTCACAAATTTAAACACAGGGCCTGGAGGAAATACTGAACTGTCACAAATTTAAACACAGGGCCTGGAGTAAATACTGAACTGTCACAAATTTAAACACAGGGCCTGGAGGGAATACTGAACTGTCACAAATTTAAACACAAGGCCTGGAGGAAACACTGAACTGTCACAAATTTAAACACAGGGCCTGGAGGAAATACTGAACTGTCACAACTTTAAACACAAGGCCTGGAGGAAATACTGAACTGTCACAAATTTAAACACAGGGCCTGGAGGGAATACTGAACAGTCACAAATTTAAACACAAGGCCTGGAGGAAATACTGAACTGTCACAAATTTAAACACAAGGCCTGGAGGAAATACTGAACTGTCACAAATTTAAACACAAGGCCTGGAGGAAACACTGAACTGTCAGAAATTTAAACACAGGGCCTGGAGGAAATACTGAACTGTCACAAATTTAAACACAAGGCCTGGAGGAAATACTGAACTGTCACAAATTTAAACACAGGGCCTTGAGTAAATACTGAACTGTCATAAATTTAAACACAGGGCCTGGAGTAAATACTGGACTGTCACAAATTTAAACACAGGGCCTGGAGGAAATACTGAACTGTCACAAATTTAAACACAAGGCCTGGAGGAAATACTAAACTGTCACAAATTTAAACACAGGGCCTGGAGGATGTACTGAACTGTCACAAATTTAACACAAGGCCTGGAGGAAATACTGAACTGTCACAAATTTAAACACAAGGCCTGGAGGAAATACTGAACTGTCACAAATTTAAACACAAGGCCTGGAGGAAATACTGAACTGTCACAAATTTAAACACAGGCCTGGAGGAAATACTGAACTGTCACAAATTTAAACACAGGGTCTGGAGTAAATACTGAACTGTCACAAATTTAAACACAGGGCCTGGAGTAAATACTGAACTGTCACAAATTTAAACACAGGGCCTGGAGGAAATACTGAACTGTCACAAATTTAAACACAAGGCCTGGAGGAAGTACTGAACTGTCACAAATTTAAACACAGGGTCTGGAGTAAATACTGAACTGTCACAAATTTAAACACAGGGCCTGGAGTAAATACTGAACTGTCACAAATTTAAACACAAGGCCTGGAGGAAATACTGAACTGTCTCAAATTTAAACACAAGGCCTGGGGTAAATACTGAACTGTCACAAATTTAAACACAAGGCCTGGAGGAAATACTGAACTGTCACAAATTTAAACACAAGGCCTGGAGGAAATACTGAACTGTCACAAATTTAAACACAAGGCCTGGGGTAAATACTGAACTGTCACAAATTTAAACACAAGGCCTGGAGGAAATACTGAACTGTCACAAATTTAAACACAAGGCCTGGAGGAAATACTGAACTGTCACAAATTTAAACACAAGGCCTGGAGGAAATACTGAACTGTCACAAATTTAAACACAGGGCCTGGAGGAAATACTGAACTGTCACAAATTTAAACACAAGGCCTGGAGGAAATACTGAACTGTCACAAATTTAAACACAGGGTCTGGAGGAAATACAGAACTGTCACAAATTTAAACACAATGCCTGGAGGAAATACTGAACTGTCACAAATTTAAACAGAAGGCCTGGAGGAAATACTGAACTGTCACAAATTTAAACACAGGGCCTGGAGGAAATACTGAACTGTCACAAATTTAAACACAAGGCCTGGAGGAAATACTGAACTGTCACAAATTTAAACACAGGGCCTGGAGGGAATACTGAACTGTCACAAATTTAAACACAAGGCCTGGAGGAAATACTGAACTGTCACAAATTTAAACACAGGGCCTGGAGGGAATACTGAACTGTCACAAATTTAAACACAGGGTCTGGAGGAAATACTGAACTGCCACAAATTTAAACACAAGGTCTGGAGGAAATACTGAACTGTCACAAATTTAAACACAAGGCCTGGAGGAAATACTGAACTGTCACAAATTTAAACACAAGGCCTGGAGGAAATACTGAACTGTCACAAATTTAAACACAAGGCCTGGAGGGAATACTGAACTGTCACAAATTTAAACACAGGGTCTGGAGGAAATACAGAACTGTCACAAATTTAAACACAGGGCCTGGAGGGAATAATGAACTGTCACAAATTTAAACACAGGGCCTGGAGGAAATACTGAACTGTCACAAATTTAAACACAAGGCCTGGAGGAAATACTGAACTGTCACAAATTTAAACACAGGGCCTGGAGGAAATACTGAACTGTCACAAATTTAAACACAGGGCCTGGAGGAAATACTGAACTGTCACAAATTTAAACACAAGGCCTGGAGGGAATACTGAACTGTCACAAATTTAAACACAGGGTCTGGAGGAAATACTGAACTGCCACAAATTTAAACACAAGGTCTGGAGGAAATACTGAACTGTCACAAATTTAAACACAAGGCCTGGAGGGAATACTGAACTGTCACAAATTTAAACACAAGGCCTGGAGGGAATACTGAACTGTCACAAATTTAAACACAGGGCCTGGAGGAAATACTGAACTGTCACAAATTTAAACACAAGGCCTGGAGGGAATACTGAACTGTCACAAATTTAAACACAAGGCCTGGAGTAAATACTGAACTGTTACAAATTTAAACACAAGGCCTGGAGGAAATACTGAACTGTCACAAATTTAAACACAAGGCCTGGAGGGAATACTGAACTGTCACAAATTTAAACACAGGGTCTGGAGGAAATACTGAACTGTCACAAATTTAAACACAAGGCCTGGAGGAAATACTGAACTGTCACAAATTTAAACACAAGGCCTGGAGGGAATACTGAACTGTCACAAATTTAAACACAGGGTCTGGAGGAAATACTGAACTGCCACAAATTTAAACACAAGGTCTGGAGGAAATACTGAACTGTCACAAATTTAAACACAAGGCCTGGAGGGAATACTGAACTGTCACAAATTTAAACACAAGGCCTGGAGGGAATACTGAACTGTCACAAATTTAAACACAGGGCCTGGAGGAAATACTGAACTGTCACAAATTTAAACACAAGGCCTGGAGGGAATACTGAACTGTCACAAATTTAAACACAGGGTCTGGAGTAAATACTGAACTGTCACAAATTTAAACACAAGGCCTGGAGGAAATACTGAACTGTCACAAATTTAAACACAAGGCCTGGAGGGAATACTGAACTGCCACAAATTTAAACACAAGGTCTGGAGGAAATACTGAACTGTCACAAATTTAAACACAGGGTCTGGAGGAAATACTGAACTGTCACAAATTTAAACACAAGGCCTGGAGGAAATACTGAACTGTCACAAATTTAAACACAGGGCCTGGAGTAAATACTGAACTGTTACAAATTTAAACACAAGGCCTGGAGGAAATACTGAACTGTCACAAATTTAAACACAGGGCCTGGAGTAAATACTGAACTGTCACAAATTTAAACACAGGGGCTGGAGGAAATACTGAACTGTCACAAATTTAAACACAGGGCCTGGAGGAAATACTGAACTGTTACAAATTTAAACACAAGGCCTGGAGGAAATACTGAACTGTCACAAATTTAAACACAAGGCCTGGAGTAAATACTGAACTGTCACAAATTTAAACACAGGGCCTGGAGGAAATACTGAACTGTCACAAATTTAAACACAGGGCCTGGAGGAAATACTGAACTGTCACAAATTTAAACACAAGGCCTGGAGTAAATACTGAACTGTCACAAATTTAAACACAGGGCCTGGAGTAAATACTGATCTGTCACAAATTTAAACACAAGGCCTGGAGGAAATACTGAACTGTCACAAATTTAAACACAAGTCCTGGAGGAAATACTGAACTGTCACAAATTTAAACACAGGGCCTGGAGGAAATACTGAACTGTCACAAATTTAAACACAGGGCCTGGAGGAAATACTGGACTGTCACAATTTTAAACACAGGGGCTGGAGGAAATACTGAACTGTCACCACTTTAAAGACAGTTCCTGGGGGAAATATTGAGCTCTCACAACTTTAAACACAAGGCCTGGATGAAATACTGAACTGTCACAAATTTAAACACAAGGCCTGGAGTAAATACTGAACTGTCACAAATTTAAACACAGGGCCTGGAGGGAATACTGAACTGTCACAAATTTAAACACAGGGTCTGGAGTAAATACTGAACTGTCACAAATTTAAACACAAGGCCTGGAGTAAATACTGAACTGTCACAAATTTAAACACAAGGCCTGGAGGAAATACTGAACTGTCACAAATTTAAACACAGGGCCTGGAGTAAATACTGAACTGTCACAAATTTAAACACAGGGGCTGGAGGAAATACTGAACTGTCACAAATTTAAACACAGGGCCTGGAGGGAATACTGAACTGTCACAAATTTAAACACAGGGTCTGGAGTAAATACTGAACTGTCACAAATTTAAACACAGGGCCTGGAGTAAATACTGAACTGTCACAAATTTAAACACAGGGTCTGGAGTAAGAACTGAACTGTCACAAATTTAAACACAAGGCCTGGAGTAAATACTGAACTGTCACAAATTTAAACACAGGGCCTGGAGTAAATACTGAACTGTCACAAATTTAAACACAAGGCCTGGAGTAAATACTGAACTGTCACAAATTTAAACACAGGGACTGGAGGAAATACTGAACTGTCACAAATTTAAACACAAGGCCTGGAGTAAATACTGAACTGTCACAAATTTAAACACAAGGCCTGGAGTAAATACTGAACTGTCACAAATTTAAACACAAGGCCTGGAGTAAATACTGAACTGTCACAAATTTAAACACAGGGTCTGGAGGAAATACTGAACTGTCACAAATTTAAACACAGGGTCTGGAGTAAGAACTGAACTGTCACAAATTTAAACACAAGGCCTGGAGTAAATACTGAACTGTCACAAATTTAAACATAGGGTCTGGAGTAAGAACTGAACTGTCACAAATTTAAACACAGGGTCTGGAGTAAATACTGAACTGTCACAAATTTAAACACAGGGCCTGGAGTAAATACTGAACTGTCACAAATTTAAACATAGGGTCTGGAGTAAGAACTGAACTGTCACAAATTTAAACACAAGGCCTGGAGTAAATACTGAACTGTCACAAATTTAAACACAAGGCCTGGAGTAAATACTGAACTGTCACAAATTTAAACACAGGGCCTGGATGAAATACTGAACTGTCACAAATTTAAACATAGGGTCTGGAGTAAGAACTGAACTGTCACAAATTTAAACACAAGGCCTGGAATAAATACTGAACTGTCACAAATTTAAACACAAGGCCTGGAGTAAATACTGAACTGTCACAAATTTAAACACAAGGCCTGGAGGAAATACTGAACTGTCACAAATTTAAACACAAGGCCTGGAGGAAATACTGAACTGTCACAAATTTAAAGACAGGTCCAGGGGAAATACTGAGCTGTCACAAATTTAAACACAGGGTCTGGAATAAATACTGAACTGTCACAAATTTAAACACAGGGCCTGGAGTAAATACTGAACTGTCACAAATTTAAACACAGGGTCTGGAATAAATACTGAACTGTCACAAATTTAAACACAAGGCCTGGAGGGAATACTGAACTGTCACAAATTTAAACACAGGGCCTGGAGTAAATACTGAACTGTCACAAATTTAAACACAAGGCCTGGAGTAAATACTGAACTGTCACAAATTTAAACACAGGGCCTGGAGGAAATACTGAACTGTCACAAATTTAAACACAAGGCCTGGAGTAAATACTGAACTGTCACAAATTTAAACACAAGGCCTGGAGTAAATACTGAACTGTCACAAATATAAACACAAGGCCTGGAGTAAATACTGAACTGTCACAAATTTAAACATAGGGTCTGGAGTAAGAACTGAACTGTCACAAATTTAAACACAGGGTCTGGAGTAAATACTGAACTGTCACAAATTTAAACACAAGGCCTGGAGGAAATACTGAACTGTCACAAATTTAAACATAGGGTCTGGAGTAAGAACTGAACTGTCACAAATTTAAACACAAGGCCTGGAGTAAATACTGAACTGTCACAAACTTAAACACAAGGCCTGGAGTAAATACTGAACTGTCACAAATATAAACACAAGGCCTGGAGTAAATACTGAACTGTCACAAATTTAAACACAAGGCCTGGAGTAAATACTGAACTGTCACAAATTTAAACACAGGGTCTGGAGTAAATACTGAACTGTCACAAATTTAAACACAGGGCCTGGAGTAAATAGTGAATTGTCACAAATTTAAACACAGGGTCTGGAGTAAATACTGAACTGTCACAAATTTAAACACAAGGCCTGGAGTAAATACTGAACTGTCACAAATTTAAACACAGGGTCTGGAGTAAAGACTGAATTGTCACAAATTTAAACACAGGGTCTGGAGTAAATACTGAACTGTCACAAATTTAAACACAAGGCCTGGAGTAAATACTGAACTGTCACAAATTTAAACACAGGGCCTGGAGTAAATAGTGAATTGTCGCAAATTTAAACACAGGGTCTGGAGTAAATACTGAACTGTCACAAATTTAAACACAAGGCCTGGAGTAAATACTGAACTGTCACAAATTTAAACACAGGGCCTGGAGGAAATACTGAACTGTCACAAATTTAAACACAAGGCCTGGAGGAAATACTGAACTGTCACAAATTTAAACACAGGGCCTGGAGTAAATACTGAACTGTCACAAATTTAAACACAGGGGCTGGAGGAAATACTGAACTGTCACAAATTTAAACACAGGGCCTGGAGGAAATACTGAACTGTCACAAATTTAAACACAAGGCCTGGAGGAAATACTGAACTGTCACAAATTTAAACACAAGGCCTGGAGGAAATACTGAACTGTCACAAATTTAAACACAGGGCCTGGAGGAAATACTGAACTGTCACAAATTTAAACACAGGGCCTGGAGGAAATACTGAACTGTCGCAAATTTAAACACAAGGCCTGGAGTAAATACTGAACTGTCACAAATTTAAACACAAGGCCTGGAGGAAATACTGAACTGTCACAAATTTAAACACAAGGCCTGGAGGAAATACTGAACTGTCACAAATTTAAACACAAGGCCTGGAGGAAATACTGAACTGTCACAAATTTAAACACAGGGCCTGGAGGAAATACTGAACTGTCACAAATTTAAACACAAGTCCTGGAGGAAATACTGAACTGTCACAAATTTAAACACAGGGCCTGGAGGAAATACTGAACTGTCACAAATTTAAACACAGGGCCTGGAGGAAATACTGAACTGTCACAAATTTAAACACAGGGGCTGGAGGAAATACTGAACTGTCACAAATTTAAACACAGGGCCTGGAGTAAATACTGAACTGTCACAATTTTAAACACAGGGCCTGGAGGGAATACTGAGCTGTCACAAATTTAAACACAGGGTCTGGAGTAAATACTGAACTGTCAAAAATTTAAACACAGGGTCTGGAGTAAGTACTGAACTGTCACAAATTTAAACACAAGGCCTGGAGTAAATACTGAACTGTCACAAATTTAAACACAAGGCCTGGAGTAAATACTGAACTGTCACAAATTTAAACACAGGGTCTGGAGTAAATACTGAACTGTCACAAATTTAAACACAAGGCCTGGAGTAAATACTGAACTGTCACAAATTTAAACACAGGGTCTGGAGTAAATACTGAACTGTCACAAATTTAAACGCAGGGCCTGGAGTAAATACTGAACTGTCACAAATTTAAACACAAGGCCTGGAGTAAATACTGAACTGTCACAAATTTAAACACAGGGTCTGGAGTAAATACTGAACTGTCACAAATTTAAACACAGGGTCTGGAGTAAATACTGAACTGTCACAAATTTAAACACAGGGTCTGGAGGAAATACTGAACTGTCACAAATTTAAACACAGGGTCTGGAGGAAATACTGAACTGTCACAAATTTAAACACAAGGCCTGGAGTAAATACTGAACTGTCACAAATTTAAACACAGGGTCTGGAGGAAATACTGAACTGTCACAAATTTAAACACAGGGTCTGGAGTAAATACTGAACTGTCAAAAATTTAAACACAGGGTCTGGAGTAAGTACTGAACTGTCACAAATTTAAACACAAGGCCTGGAGTAAATACTGAACTGTCACAAATTTAAACACAAGGCCTGGAGTAAATACTGAACTGTCACAAATTTAAACACAAGGCCTGGAGTAAATACTGAACTGTCACAAATTTAAACACAGGGTCTGGAGTAAATACTGAACTGTCACAAATTTAAACACAAGGCCTGGAGTAAATACTGAACTGTCACAAATTTAAACACAGGGTCTGGAGTAAATACTGAACTGTCACAAATTTAAACACAGGGCCTGGAGGAAATACTGAACTGTCACAAATTTAAACACAGGGCCTGGAGGAAATACTGAACTGTCACAAATTTAAACACAAGGCCTGGAGGAAATACTGAACTGTCACAAATTTAAACACAGTGCCTGGAGGAAATACTGAACGGTCACAAATTTAAACACAGGGCCTGGAGGAAATACTGAACTGTCACAAATTTAAACACAGGGCCTGGAGGAAATACTGAACTGTCTCAAATTTAAACACAGGGTCTGGAGGAAATACTGAACAGTCACAAATTTAAACACAAGGCCTGGAGTAAATACTGAACTGTCACAAATTTAAACACAGGGCCTTGAGGAAATACTGAACTGTCATAAATTTAAACACAAGGCCTGGAAGAAATACTGAACTGTCACAAATTTAAACACAAGGCCTGGAGTAAATACTGAACTGTCACAAATTTAAACACAGGGCCTGGAGTAAATACTGAACTGTCACAAATTTAAACACAAGGCCTGGAGGAAATACTGAACTGTCACAAATTTAAACACAAGGCCTGGAGTAAATACTGAACTGTCACAAATTTAAACACAGGGCCTGGAGGAAATACTGAACTGTCACAAATTCAAACACAGGGCGTGGAGGAAATACTGAACTGTCACAAATTTAAACACAAGGCCTGGAGGAAATACTGAACTGTCACAAATTTAAACACAAGGCCTGGAGGAAATACTGAACTGTCACAAATTTAAACACAAGGCCTGGAGGAAATACTGAACTGTCACAAATTTAAACAGAAGGCCTGGAGTAAATACTGAACTGTCACAAATTTAAACACAAGGCCTGGAGGAAATACTGAACTGTCACAAATTTAAACACAAGGCCTGGAGTAAATACTGAACTGTCACAAATTTAAACACAGGGCCTGGAGTAAATACTGAACTGTCACAAATTTAAACACAAGGCCTGGAGGGAAATACTGAACTGTCACAAATTTAAACACAGGGCCTGGAGGAAATACTGAACTGTCACAAATTTAAACACAGGGCCTGGAGGAAATACTGAACTGTCACAAATTTAAACACAGGGCCTGGAGGAAATACCGAACTGTCACAAATTTAAACACAGGGCCTGGAGTAAATACTGAACTGTCACAAATTTAAACACAAGGCCTGGAGGAAATACCGAACTGTCACAAATTTAAACACAGGGCCTGGAGGAAATACTGAACTGTCACAAATTTAAACACAAGGCCTGGAGGAAATACTGAACTGTCACAAATTTAAACACAGGGCCTGGAGGAAATACTGAACTGTCACAAATTTAAACACAGGGTCTGGAGGAAATACTGAACTGTCACAAATTTAAACACAAGGCCTGGAGGAAATACTGAACTGTCACAAATTTAAACACAGGGTCTGGAATAAATACTGAACTGTCACAAATTTAAACACAAGGCCTGGAGGAAAGACTGAACTGTCACAAATTTAAACACAATGCCTGGAGGGAATACTGAACTGTCACAAATTTAAACACAGGGCCTGGAGTAAATACTGAACTGTCACAAATTTAAACACAAGGCCTGGAGTAAATACTGAACTGTCACAAATTTAAACACAAGGCCTGGAGCAAATACTGAACTGTCACAAATTTAAACACAGGGCCTGGAGTAAATACTAAACTGTCACAAATTTAAACACAAGGCCTGGAGTAAATACTGAACTGTCACAAATTTAAACACAAGGCCTGGAGTAAATACTGAACTGTCACAAATTTAAACATAAGGCCTGGAGTAAATACTGAACTGTCACAAATTTAAACATAGGGTCTGGAGTAAGAACTGAACTGTCACAAATTTAAACACAGGGTCTGGAGTAAATACTGAACTGTCACAAATTTAAACACAGGGCCTGGAGTAAATACTGAACTGTCACAAATTTAAACATAGGGTCTGGAGTAAGAACTGAACTGTCACAAATTTAAACACAAGGCCTGGAGTAAATACTGAACTGTCACAAATTTAAACACAGGGCCTGGAGTAAATACTGAACTGTCACAAATTTAAACACAGGGCCTGGAGGAAATACTGAACTGTCACAAATTTAAACACAAGGCCTGGAGGAAATACTGAACTGTCACAAATTTAAACACAAGGCCTGGAGTAAATACTGAACTGTCACAAATTTAAACACAAGGCCTGGTGGAAATACTGAACTGTCACAAATTTAAACACAGTGCCTGGAGGAAACACTGAACTGTCACAAATTTAAACATAGGGTCTGGAGTAAGAACTGAACTGTCACAAATTTAAACACAAGGCCTGGAGTAAATACTGAACTGTCACAAATTTAAACACAAGGCCTGGAGGGAATACTGAACTGTCACAAATTTAAACACAGGGTCTGGAATAAATACTGAACTGTCACAAATTTAAACACAAGGCCTGGAGGGAATACTGAACTGTCACAAATTTAAACACAGGGTCTGGAATAAATACTGAACTGTCACAAATTTAAACACAGGGCCTGGAGGAAATACTGAACTGTCACAAATTTAAACATAGGGTCTGGAGTAAGAACTGAACTGTCACAAATTTAAACACAAGGCCTGGAGTAAATACTGAACTGTCACAAATTTAAACACAAGGCCTGGAGGGAATACTGAACTGTCACAAATTTAAACACAGGGTCTTGAATAAATACTGAACTGTCACAAATTTAAACACAGGGTCTGGACTAAATACTGAACTGTCACAAATTTAAACACAGGGCCTGGAGTAAATAGTGAATTGTCACAAATTTAAACACAGGGTCTGGAGTAAATACTGAACTGTCACAAATTTAAACACAAGGCCTGGAGTAAATACTGAACTGTCACAAATTTAAACACAAGGCCTGGAGTAAATACTGAACTGTCACAAATTTAAACACAAGGCCTGGAGGAAATACTGAACTGTCACAAATTTAAACACAAGGCCTGGAGGAAATACTGAACTGTCACAAATTTAAACACAGGGCCTGGAGGAAATACTGAACTGTCACAAATTTAAACACAGGGCCTGGAGGAAATACTGAACTGTCACAAATTTAAACACAGGGCCTGGAGTAAATACTGAACTGTCACAAATTTAAACACAGGGCCTGGAGTAAATACTGAACTGTCACAAATTTAAACACAAGGCCTGGAGGAAATACTGAACTGTCACAAATTTAAACACAAGTCCTGGAGGAAATACTGAACTGTCACAAATTTAAACACAAGGCCTGGAGGAAATACTGAACTGTCACAAATTTAAACACAGGGCCTGGAGGAAATACTGAACTGTCACAAATTTAAACACAGGGCCTGGAGGAAATACTGAACTGTCACAAATTTAAACACAGGGGCTGGAGGAAATACTGAACTGTCACAAATTTAAACACAGGGCCTGGAGTAAATACTGAACTGTCACAAATTTAAACACAGGGCCTGGAGGGAATACTGAGCTGTCACAAATTTAAACACAGGGTCTGGCGTAAATACTGAACTGTCACAAATTTAAACACAGGGCCTGGAGTAAATACTGAACTGTCAAAAATTTAAACACAGTGTCTGGAGTAAGTACTGAACTGTCACAAATTTAAACACAAGGCCTGGAGGAAATACTGAACTGTCACAAATTAAAACACAGGGCCTGGAGGAAATACTGAACTGTCACAAATTTAAACACAGGGCCTGGAGGAAATACTGAACTGTCACAAATTTAAACACAGGGTCTGGAGGAAATACTGAACGGTCACAAATTAAAACACAGGGCCTGGAGGAAATACTGAACTGTCACAAATTTAAACACAGGGCCTGGAGGAAATACTGAACTGTCACAAATTTAAACACAGGGTCTGGAGGAAATACTGAACAGTCACAAATTTAAACACAAGGCCTGGAGGAAATACTGAACTGTCACAAATTTAAACACAGGGCCTTGAGGAAATACTGAACTGTCATAAATTTAAACACAAGGCCTGGAAGAAATACTGAACTGTCACAAATTTAAACACAAGGCCTGGAGTAAATACTGAACTGTCACAAATATAAACACAAGGCCTGGAGGAAATACTGAACTGTCACAAATTTAAACACAGGATCTGGAGTAAATACTGAACTGTCACAAATTTAAACACAAGGCCTGGAGGAAATACTGAACTGTCACAAATTTAAACACAGGGCCTTGAGGAAATACTGAACTGTCATAAATTTAAACACAAGGCCTGGAAGAAATACTGAACTGTCACAAATTTAAACACAAGGCCTGGAGTAAATACTGAACTGTCACAAATTTAAACACAAGGCCTGGAGGAAATACTGAACTGTCACAAATTTAAACACAGGATCTGGAGTAAATACTGAACTGTCACAAATTTAAACACAAGGCCTGGAGTAAATACTGAACCGTCACAAATTTAAACACAGGGCCTGGAGGAAATACTGAACTGTCACAAATTTAAACACAAGGCCTGGAGGAAATACTGAACTGTCACAAATTTAAACACAGGGTCTGGAGGAAATACTGAACTGTCACAAATTTAAACACAAGGCCTGGAGGAAATACTGAACTGTCACAAATTTAAACACAGGGCCTGGAGGAAATACTGAACTGTCACAAATTTAAACACAGGGTCTGGAGGAAATACTGAACAGTCACAAATTTAAACACAAGGCCTGGAGTAAATACGGAACTGTCACAAATTTAAACAAAGGGCCTGGAGGAAATACTGAACTGTCACAAATTTAAACACAAGGCCTGGAGGAAATACTGAACTGTCATAAATTTAAACACAAGGCCTGGAAGAAATACTGAACTGTCACAAATTTAAACACAAGGCCTGGAGGAAATACTGAACTGTCACAAATTTAAACACAGGGCCGGGAGGAAATACTGAACTGTCACAAATTTAAGCACAAGGCCTGGAGGAAATACTGTACTGTCACAAATTTAAACACAAGGCCTGGAGGAAATACTGAACTGTCACAAATTTAAACACAGGGCGTGGAGGAAATACTGAACTGTCACAAATTTAAACACAGGGACTGGAGGAAATACTGAACTGTCACAAATTTAAACACAAGGCCTGGAGGAAATACTGAACTGTCACAAATTTAAACACAGGGCCTGGAGTAAATACTGAACTGTCACCAATTTAAACACAAGGCCTGGAGGAAATACTGAACTGTCACAAATTTAAACAGAAGGCCTGGAGGAAATACTGAACTGTCACAAATTTAAACACAAGGCCTGGAGGAAATACTGAACAGTCACAAATTTAAACACAAGGCCTGGAGTAAATACTGAACTGTCACAAATTTAAACACAAGGCCTGGAGGAAATACTGAACTGTCACAAATTTAAACACAGGGCGTGGAGGAAATACTGAACTGTCACAAATTTAAACACAGGGCCTGGAGGAAATACTGAACTGTCACAAATTTAAACACAGGGCCTGGAGGAAATACTGAACTGTCACAAATTTAAACACAAGGCCTGGAGTAAATACTGAACTGTCACAAATTTAAACACAGGGCCTGGAGGAAATACTGAACTGTCACAAATTTAAACACAAGGCCTGGAGTAAATACTGAACTGTCACAAATTTAAACACAGGGCCTGGAGGAAATACTGAAATGTCACAAATTTAAACACAAGGCCTGGAGTAAATACTGAACTGTCACAAATTTAAACACAAGGCCTGGAGGAAATACTGAACTGTCACAAATTTAAACACAGGGCGTGGAGGAAATACTGAACTGTCACAAATTTAAACACAGGGCCTGGAGGAAATACTGAACAGTCACAAATTTAAACACAAGGCCTGGAGGAAATACTGAACTGTCACAAATTTAAACACAGGGCCTGGAGTAAATACTGAACTGTCACAAATTTAAACACAAGGCCTGGAGGAAATACTGAACTGTCACAAATTTAAACAGAAGGCCTGGAGTAAATACTGAACTGTCACAAATTTAAACACAAGGCCTGGAGTAAATACTGAACTGTCACAAATTTAAACACAAGGCCTGGAGTAAATACTGAACTGTCACAAATTTAAACACAGGGCCTGGAGTAAATACTGAACTGTCACAAATTTAAACACAAGGCCTGGAGGAAATACTGAACTGTCACAAATTTAAACACAGGGCCTGGAGGGAATACTGAACTGTCACAAATTTAAACACAAGGCCTGGAGTAAATACTGAACTGTCACAAATTTAAACACAAGGCCTGGAGTAAATACTGAACTGTCACAAATTTAAACACAGGGCCTGGAGGGAATACTGAACTGTCACAAATTTAAACACAAGGCCTGGAGTAAATACTGAACTGTCACAAATTTAAACACAAGGCCTGGAGTAAATACTGAACTGTCACAAATTTAAACACAGGGCCTGGAGTAAATACTGAACTGTCACAAATTTAAACACAAGGCCTGGAGTAAATACTGAACTGTCACAAATTTAAACACAGGGCCTGGAGGGAATACTGAACTGTCACAAATTTAAACACAAGGCCTGGAGTAAATACTGAACTGTCACAAATTTAAACACAAGGCCTGGAGGAAATACTGAACTGTCACAAATTTAAACACAGGGCCTGGAGAGAATACTGAACTGTCACAAATTTAAACACAGGGCCTGGAGAGAATACTGAACTGTCACAAATTTAAACACAAGGCCTGGAGTAAATACTGAACTGTCACAAATTTAAACACAAGGCCTGGAGTAAATACTGAACTGTCACAAATTTAAACACAAGGCCTGGAGGAAATACTGAACTGTCACAAATTTAATCACAGGGCCTGGAGTAAATACTGAACTGTCACAAATTTAAACACAAGGCCTGGAGGGAAATACTGAACTGTCACAAATTTAAACACAAGGCCTGGAGGGAAATACTGAACTGTCACAAATTTAAACACAAGGCCTGGAGGAAATACTGAACTGCTACAAATGTAAACACAGGGCCTGGAGGAAATACTGAACTGTCACAAATTTAAACACAAGGCCTGGAGGGAAATAGTGAACTGTCACAAATTTAAACACAGGGCCTGGAGTAAATACTGAACTGTCACAAATTTAATCACAGGGCCTGGAGTAAATACTGAACTGTCACAAATTTAAACACAAGGCCTGGAGGGAAATACTGAACTGTCACAAATTTAAACACAAGGCCTGGAGGGAAATACTGAACTGTCACAAATTTAAACACAAGGCCTGGAGGAAATACTGAACTGCTATAAATTTAAACACAGGGCCTGGAGTAAATACTGAACTGTCACAAATTTAAACACAAGGCCTGGAGGGAAATAGTGAACTGTCACAAATTTAAACACAGGGCCTGGAGTAAATACTGAACTGTCACAAATTTAAACACAAGGCCTGGAGGGAAATACTGAACTGTCACAAATTTAAACACAAGGCCTGGAGGGAAATACTGAACTGTCACAAATTTAAACACAGGGCCTGGAGTAAATACTGAACTGTCACAAATTTAAACACAGGGCCTGGAGTAAAAACTGAACTGTCACAAATTTAAACACAAGGCCTGGAGTAAATACTGAACTGTCACAAATTTAAACACAGGGCCTGGAGGAAATACTGAACTGTCATAAATTTAAACACAAGGCCTGGAGGAAATACTGAACTGTCACAAATTTAAACACAGGGCCTGGAGGAAATACTGAACTGTCACAAATTTAAACACAAGGCCTGGAGGAAATACTGAACTGTCACAAATTTAAACACAAGGCCTGGAGGAAATACTGAACTGTCACAAATTTAAACACAGGGCCTGGAGGAAATACTGAACTGTCACAAATTTAAACACAAGGCCTGGAGGAAATACTGAACTGTCACAAATTTAAACACAGGGCCTGGAGGAAATACTGAACTGTCACAAATTTAAACACAAGGCCTGGAGGAAATACTGAACTGTCACAAATTTAAACACAGGGCCTGGAGGAAATACTGAACTGTCACAAATTTAAACACAAGGCCTGGAGGAAATACTGAACTGTCACAAATTTAAACACAGGGCCTGGAGGAAATACTGAACTGTCACAAATTTAAACACAAGGCCTGGAGGAAATACTGAACTGTCACAAATTTAAACACAGGGCCTGGAGTAAATACTGAACTGTCACAAATTTAAACACAAGGCCTGGAGGAAATACTGAACTGTCACAAATTTAAACACAGGGCCTGGAGGAAATACTGAACTGTCACAAATTTAAACACAAGGCCTGGAGGAAATACTGAACTGTCACAAATTTAAACACAGGGCCTGGAGTAAATACTGAACTGTCACAAATTTAAACACAAGGCCTGGAGGAAATACTGAACTGTCACAAATTTAAACACAGGGCCTGGAGGAAATACTGAACTGTCACAAATTTAAACACAGGGACTGGAGGAAATACTGAACTGTCACAAATTTAAACACAAGGCCTGGAGTAAATACTGAACTGTCACAAATTTAAACACTGGGCCTGGAGTAAATACTGAACTGTCACAAATTTAAACACAAGGCCTGGAGGAAATACTGAACTGTCACAAATTTAAACACTAGGCCTGGAGGAAATACTGAACTGTCACAAATTTAAACACAGGGCCTGGAGGAAATACTGAACTGTCACAAATTTAACACAAGGCCTGGAGGAAATACTGAACTGTCACAAATTTAAACACAGGGCCTGGAGGAAATACTGAACTGTCACAAATTTAAACACAGGGTCTGGAGGAAATACTGAACAGTCACAAATTTAAACACAAGGCCTGGAGTAAATACGGAACTGTCACAAATTTAAACACAGGGCCTTGAGGAAATACTGAACTGTCATAAATTTAAACACAAGGCCTGGAAGAAATACTGAACTGTCACAAATTTAAACACAGGGCCGGGAGGAAATACTGAACTGTCACAAATTTAAACACAAGGCCTGGAGGAAATACTGAACTGTCACAAATTTAAACACAGGGCCGGGAGGAAATACTGAACTGTCACAAATTTAAGCACAAGGCCTGGAGGAAATACTGTACTGTCACAAATTTAAACACAAGGCCTGGAGGAAATACTGAACTGTCACAAATTTAAACACAGGGCGTGGAGGAAATACTGAACTGTCACAAATTTAAACACAGTGACTGGAGGAAATACTGAACAGTCACAAATTTAAACACAAGGCCTGGAGGAAATACTGAACTGTCACAAATTTAAACACAGGGCCTGGAGTAAATACTGAACTGTCACAAATTTAAACACAAGGCCTGGAGGAAATACTGAACTGTCACAAATTTAAACAGAAGGCCTGGAGTAAATACTGAACTGTCACAAATTTAAACACAAGGCCTGGAGTAAATACTGAACTGTCACAAATTTAAACACAAGGCCTGGAGGAAATACTGAACTGTCACAAATTTAAACACAGGGCGTGGAGGAAATACTGAACTGTCACAAATTTAAACACAGGGCCTGGAGGAAATACTGAACAGTCACAAATTTAAACACAAGGCCTGGAGGAAATACTGAACTGTCACAAATTTAAACACAGGGCCTGGAGTAAATACTGAACTGTCACAAATTTAAACACAAGGCCTGGAGGAAATACTGAACTGTCACAAATTTAAACAGAAGGCCTGGAGTAAATACTGAACTGTCACAAATTTAAACACAAGGCCTGGAGTAAATACTGAACTGTCACAAATTTAAACACAAGGCCTGGAGTAAATACTGAACTGTCACAAATTTAAACACAGGGCCTGGAGTAAATACTGAACTGTCACAAATTTAAACACAAGGCCTGGAGGGAAATACTGAACTGTCACAAATTTAATCACAGGGCCTGGAGTAAATACTGAACTGTCACAAATTTAAACACAAGGCCTGGAGGGAAATACTGAACTGTCACAAATTTAAACACAAGGCCTGGAGGGAAATACTGAACTGTCACAAATTTAAACACAAGGCCTGGAGGAAATACTGAACTGCTACAAATTTAAACACAGGGCCTGGAGGAAATACTGAACTGTCACAAATTTAAACACAGGGCCTGGAGTAAATACTGAACTGTCACAAATTTAAACACAAGGCCTGGAGGGAAATAGTGAACTGTCACAAATTTAAACACAGGGCCTGGAGTAAATACTGAACTGTCACAAATTTAAACACAAGGCCTGGAGGGAAATACTGAACTGTCACAAATTTAAACACAAGGCCTGGAGGGAAATACTGAACTGTCACAAATTTAAACACAAGGCCTGGAGTAAATACTGAACTGTCACAAATTTAAACACAAGGCCTGGAGTAAATACTGAACTGTCACAAATTTAAACACAAGGCCTGGAGGGAAATACTGAACTGTCACAAATTTAAACACAAGGCCTGGAGGAAATACTGAACTGTCACAAATTTAAACACAAGGCCTGGAGGGAAATACTGAACTGTCACAAATTTAAACACAAGGCCTGGAGGAAATACTGAACTGTCACAAATTTAAACACAAGGCCTGGAGTAAATACTGAACTGTCACAAATTTAAACACAGGGCCTGGAGTAAAAACTGAACTGTCACAAATTTAAACACAAGGCCTGGAGTAAATACTGAACTGTCACAAATTTAAACACAGGGCCTGGAGGAAATACTGAACTGTCATAAATTTAAACACAAGGCCTGGAGGAAATACTGAACTGTCACAAATTTAAACACAAGGCCTGGAGTAAAAACTGAACTGTCACAAATTTAAACACAAGGCCTGGAGTAAATACTGAACTGTCACAAATTTAAACACAGGGCCTGGAGGAAATACTGAACTGTCATAAATTTAAACACAAGGCCTGGAGGAAATACTGAACTGTCACAAATTTAAACACAAGGTCTGGAGGAAATACTGAACTGTCACAAATTTAAACACAGGGCCTGGAGGAAATACTGAACTGTCACAAATTTAAACACAGGGACTGGAGGAAATACTGAACTGTCACAAATTTAAACACAAGGCCTGGAGTAAATACTGAACTGTCACAAATTTAAACACTGGGCCTGGAGTAAATACTGAACTGTCACAAATTTAAACACAAGGCCTGGAGGAAATACTGAACTGTCACAAATTTAAACACTAGGCCTGGAGGAAATACTGAACTGTCACAAATTTAAACACAGGGCCTGGAGGAAATACTGAACTGTCACAAATTTAAACACAAGGCCTGGAGGAAATACTGAACTGTCACAAATTTAAACACAGGGCCTGGAGTAAATACTGAACTGTCACAAATTTAAACACAAGGCCTGGAGGAAATACTGAACTGCCACAAATTTAAACACTAGGCCTGGAGGAAATACTGAACTGTCACAAATTTAAACACAGGGCCTGGAGTAAATACTGAACTGTCTCAAATTTAAACACAGGGCCTGGAGGAAATACTGAACTGTCACAAATTTAAACACAAGGCCTGGAGGAAATACTGAACTGCCACAAATTTAAACACTAGGCCTGGAGGAAATACTGAACTGTCACAAATTTAAACACAGGGCCTGGAGTAAATACTGAACTGTCTCAAATTTAAACACAGGGCCTGGAGTAAATACTGAACTGTCACAAATTTAAACACAAGGCCTGGAGTAAATACTGAACTGTCACAAATTTAAACACAGGGCCTGGAGTAAATACTGAACTGTCACAAATTTAAACACAAGGCCTGGAGGGAAATACTGAACTGTCACAAATTTAAACACAAGGCCTGGAGGGAAATACTGAACTGTCACAAATTTAAACACAGGGCCTGGAGTAAATACTGAACTGTCACAAATTTAAACACAAGGCCTGGAGTAAATACTGAACTGTCACAAATTTAAACACAAGTCCTGGAGTAAATACTGAACTGTCACAAATTTAAACACAAGGCCTGGAGGAAATACTGAACTGTCACAAATTTAAACACTAGGCCTGGAGGAAATACTGAACTGTCACAAATTTAAACACAGGGCCTGGAGGAAATACTGAACTGTCACAAATTTAAACACAGGGACTGGAGGAAATACTGAACTGTCACAAATTTAAACACAAGGCCTGGAGTAAATACTGAACTGTCACAAATTTAAACACTGGGCCTGGAGTAAATACTGAACTGTCACAAATTTAAACACAAGGCCTGGAGGAAATACTGAACTGTCACAAATTTAAACACTAGGCCTGGAGGAAATACTGAACTGTCACAAATTTAAACACAAGGCCTGGAGGAAATACTGAACTGTCACAAATTTAAACACAGGGCCTGGAGGAAATACTGAACTGTCACAAATTTAAACACAGGGTCTGGAGGAAATACTGAACAGTCACAAATTTAAACACAAGGCCTGGAGTAAATACGGAACTGTCACAAATTTAAACACAGGGCCTTGAGGAAATACTGAACTGTCATAAATTTAAACACAAGGCCTGGAAGAAATACTGAACTGTCACAAATTTAAACACAGGGCCGGGAGGAAATACTGAACTGTCACAAATTTAAACACAAGGCCTGGAGGAAATACTGAACTGTCACAAATTTAAACACAGGGCCGGGAGGAAATACTGAACTGTCACAAATTTAAGCACAAGGCCTGGAGGAAATACTGTACTGTCACAAATTTAAACACAAGGCCTGGAGGAAATACTGAACTGTCACAAATTTAAACACAGGGCGTGGAGGAAATACTGAACTGTCACAAATTTAAACACAGTGACTGGAGGAAATACTGAACAGTCACAAATTTAAACACAAGGCCTGGAGGAAATACTGAACTGTCACAAATTTAAACACAGGGCCTGGAGTAAATACTGAACTGTCACAAATTTAAACACAAGGCCTGGAGGAAATACTGAACTGTCACAAATTTAAACAGAAGGCCTGGAGTAAATACTGAACTGTCACAAATTTAAACACAAGGCCTGGAGTAAATACTGAACTGTCACAAATTTAAACACAAGGCCTGGAGGAAATACTGAACTGTCACAAATTTAAACACAGGGCGTGGAGGAAATACTGAACTGTCACAAATTTAAACACTGGGCCTGGAGGAAATACTGAACAGTCACAAATTTAAACACAAGGCCTGGAGGAAATACTGAACTGTCACAAATTTAAACACAGGGCCTGGAGTAAATACTGAACTGTCACAAATTTAAACACAAGGCCTGGAGTAAATACTGAACTGTCACAAATTTAAACACAGGGCCTGGAGTAAATACTGAACTGTCACAAATTTAAACACAAGGCCTGGAGGGAAATACTGAACTGTCACAAATTTAATCACAGGGCCTGGAGTAAATACTGAACTGTCACAAATTTAAACACAAGGCCTGGAGGGAAATACTGAACTGTCACAAATTTAAACACAAGGCCTGGAGGGAAATACTGAACTGTCACAAATTTAAACACAAGGCCTGGAGGAAATACTGAACTGCTACAAATTTAAACACAGGGCCTGGAGGAAATACTGAACTGTCACAAATTTAAACACAGGGCCTGGAGTAAATACTGAACTGTCACAAATTTAAACACAAGGCCTGGAGGGAAATAGTGAACTGTCACAAATTTAAACACAGGGCCTGGAGTAAATACTGAACTGTCACAAATTTAAACACAAGGCCTGGAGGGAAATACTGAACTGTCACAAATTTAAACACAAGGCCTGGAGGGAAATACTGAACTGTCACAAATTTAAACACAGGGCCTGGAGTAAATACTGAACTGTCACAAATTTAAACACAGGGCCTGGAGTAAAAACTGAACTGTCACAAATTTAAACACAAGGCCTGGAGTAAATACTGAACTGTCACAAATTTAAACACAGGGCCTGGAGGAAATACTGAACTGTCATAAATTTAAACACAAGGCCTGGAGGAAATACTGAACTGTCACAAATTTAAACACAAGGTCTGGAGGAAATACTGAACTGTCACAAATTTAAACACAGGGCCTGGAGGAAATACTGAACTGTCACAAATTTAAACACAGGGACTGGAGGAAATACTGAACTGTCACAAATTTAAACACAAGGCCTGGAGTAAATACTGAACTGTCACAAATTTAAACACTGGGCCTGGAGTAAATACTGAACTGTCACAAATTTAAACACAAGGCCTGGAGGAAATACTGAACTGTCACAAATTTAAACACTAGGCCTGGAGGAAATACTGAACTGTCACAAATTTAAACACAGGGCCTGGAGGAAATACTGAACTGTCACAAATTTAAACACAAGGCCTGGAGGAAATACTGAACTGTCACAAATTTAAACACAGGGCCTGGAGTAAATACTGAACTGTCACAAATTTAAACACAAGGCCTGGAGGAAATACTGAACTGCCACAAATTTAAACACTAGGCCTGGAGGAAATACTGAACTGTCACAAATTTAAACACAGGGCCTGGAGTAAATACTGAACTGTCTCAAATTTAAACACAGGGCCTGGAGGAAATACTGAACTGTCACAAATTTAAACACAAGGCCTGGAGGAAATACTGAACTGCCACAAATTTAAACACTAGGCCTGGAGGAAATACTGAACTGTCACAAATTTAAACACAGGGCCTGGAGTAAATACTGAACTGTCTCAAATTTAAACACAGGGCCTGGAGTAAATACTGAACTGTCACAAATTTAAACACAAGGCCTGGAGTAAATACTGAACTGTCACAAATTTAAACACAGGGCCTGGAGTAAATACTGAACTGTCACAAATTTAAACACAAGGCCTGGAGGGAAATACTGAACTGTCACAAATTTAAACACAAGGCCTGGAGGGAAATACTGAACTGTCACAAATTTAAACACAGGGCCTGGAGTAAATACTGAACTGTCACAAATTTAAACACAGGGCCAGGAGTAAATACTGAACTGTCACAAATTTAAACACAAGGCCTGGAGTAAATACTGAACTGTCACAAATTTAAACACAGGGCCAGGAGTAAATACTGAACTGTCACAAATTTAAACACAAGGCCTGGAGTAAATACTGAACTGTTACAAATTTAAACACAGGGCCAGGAGTAAATACTGAACTGTCACAAATTTAAACACAGGGCCTGGAGTAAATACTGAACTGTCACAAATTTAAACACAGGGCCTGGAGGAAATACTGAACTGTCATAAATTTAAACACAAGGCCTGGAGGAAATACTGAACTGTCACAAATTTAAACACAAGGCCTGGAGGAAATACTGAACTGTCACAAATTAAAACACAGGGCCTGGAGGAAATACTGAACAGTCACAAATTTAAACACAGGGACTGGAGGAAATACTGAACTGTCACAAATTTAAACACAAGGCCTGGAGGAAATACTGAACTGTGACAAATTTAAACACAAGGCCTGGAGGAAATACTGAACTGTGACAAATTTAAACACAGGGCCTGGAGTAAATACTGAACTGTCACAACTTTAAGCACAAGGCCTGGAGGAAATACTGAACTGTCACAAATTTAAACACAGGGCCTGGAGGAAATACTGAACTGTCACAAATTTAAACACAAGGCCTGGAGGAAATACTGAACTGTCACAAATTTAAACACAAGGCCTGGAGTAAATACTGAACTGTCAAAAATTTAAACACAGGGCCTGGAGTAAATACTGAACTGTCACAAATTTAAACACAAGGCCTGGAGGAAATACTGAACTGTCACAAATTTAAACACAGGGCCTGGAGGAAATACTGAACTGTCACAAATTTAAACACAGGGCCTGGAGTAAATACTGAACTGTCACAAATTTAAACACAAGGCCTGGAGGAAATACTGAACTGCCACAAATTTAAACACTAGGCCTGGAGGAAATACTGAACTGTCACAAATTTAAACACAAGGCCTGGAGGAAATACTGAACTGTCACAAATTTAAACACAAGGCCTGGAGGAAATACTGAACTGTCACAAATTTAAACACAGGGCCTGGAGGAAATACTGAACTGCCACAAATTTAAACACAGGGCCTGGAGTAAATACTGAACTGTCACAAATGTAAACACTAGGCCTGGAGGAAATACTGAACTGTCACAAATTTAAACACAGGGCCTGGAGTAAATACTGAACTGTCACAAATTTAAACACAAGGCCTGGAGGAAATACTGAACTGCCACAAATTTAAACACTAGGCCTGGAGGAAATACTGAACTGTCACAAATTTAAACACAAGGCATGGAGGAAATACTGAACTGTCACAAATTTAAACACAGGGCCTGGAGTAAATACTGAACTGTCTCAAATTTAAACACAGGGCCTGGAGTAAATACTGAACTGTCACAAATTTAAACACAGGGCCTGGAGTAAATACTGAACTGTCACAAATTTAAACACAAGGCCTGGAGTAAATACTGAACTGTCACAAATTTAAACACAGGGCCTGGAGTAAATACTGAACTGTCACAAATTTAAACACAAGGCCTGGAGGAAATACTGAACTGTCACAAATTTAAACACAGGGCCTGGAGTAAATACTGAACTGTCACAAATTTAAACACAAGGCCTCGAGGAAATACTGAACTGTCACAAATTTAAACACAAGGCCTGGAGGAAATACTGAACTGTCACAAATTTAAACACAAGGCCTGGAGGAAATACTGAACTGTCACAAATTTAAACACAAGGCCTGGAGGAAATACTGAACTGTCACAAATTTAAACACAGGGCCTGGAGTAAATACTGAACTGTCTCAAATTTAAACACAGGGCCTGGAGGAAATACTGAACTGACACAAATTTAAACACAAGGCCTGGAGTAAATACTGAACTGTCACAAATTTAAACACAAGGCCTGGAGTAAATACTGAACTGTCACAAATTTAAACACAGGGCCTGGAGTAAATACTGAACTGTCACAAATTTAAACACAAGGCCTGGAGTAAATACTGAACTGTCACAAATTTAAACACAAGGCCTGGAGTAAATACTGAACTGTCACAAATTTAAACACAGGGCCTGGAGTAAATACTGAACTGTCACAAATTTAAACACAAGGCCTGGAGGAAATACTGAACTGTCACAAATTTAAACACAAGGCCTGGAGTAAATACTGAACTGTCACAAATTTAAACACAGGGCCTGGAGGGAATACTGAACAGTCACAAATTTAAACACAAGGCCTGGAGGAAATACTGAACTGTCACAAATTTAAACACAAGGCCTGGAGGAAATACTGAACTGTCACAAAATTAAACACAAGGCCTGGAGGAAATACTGAACTGTCACAAATTTAAACACAGGGCCTGGAGGAAATACTGAACTGTCACAAATTTAAACACAGGGCCTGGAGTAAATACTGAACTGTCACAAATTTAAACACAGGGCCTGGAGGAAATACTGAACTGTCACAAATTTAAACACAAGGCCTGGAGGAAATACTGAACTGTCACAAATTTAAACACAAGGCCTGGAGGAAATACTGAACTGTCACAAATTTAAACACAGGGCCTGGAGTAAATACTGAACTGTCATAAATTTAAACACAGGGCCTGGAGTAAATACTGGACTGTCACAAATTTAAACACAGGGCCTGGAGGAAATACTGAACTGTCACAAATTTAAACACAAGGCCTGGAGGAAATACTGAACTGTCACAAATTTAAACACAGGGCCTGGAGGAAATACTGAACTGTCACAAATTTAAACACAAGGCCTGGAGGAAATACTGAACTGTCGCAAATTTAAACACAGGGCCTGGAGTAAATACTGAACTGTCACAAATTTAAACACAAGGCCTGGAGGAAATACTGAACTGTCACAAATTTAAACATAAGGCCTGGAGGAAATACTGAACTGTCACAAATTTAAACACAAGGCCTGGAGGAAATACTGAACTGTCACAAATTTAAACACAAGGCCTGGAGGAAATACTGAACTGTCACAAATTTAAACACAGGCCTGGAGGAAATACTGAACTGTCACAAATTTATACACTGGGTCTGGAGTAAATACTGAACTGTCACAAATTTAAACACAGGGCCTGGAGGAAATACTGAACTGTCACAAATTTATACACTGGGTCTGGAGGAAATATTGAACTGTCACAAATTTAAACACAGGGCCTGGAGGAAATACTGAACTGTCACAAATTTAAACACAAGGCCTGGAGGGAAATACTGAACTGTCATAAATTTAAACACAAGGCCTGGAGTAAATACTGAACTGTCACAAATTTAAACACAAGGCCTGGAGGAAACACTGAACTGTCACAAATTTAAACACAAGGCCTGGAGTAAATACTGAACTGTCACAAATTTAAACACAGGGTCTGGAGGAAATACTGAACTGCCACAAATTTAAACACACGGCCTGGAGTAAATACTGAATTGTCACAAATTTAAACACAAGGCCTGGAGGAAATACTGAACTGTCACAAATTTAAACACAAGGCCTGGAGGGAATACTGAACTGTCACAAATTTAAACACAAGGCCTGGAGTAAATACTGAACTGTCACAAATTTAAACACAAGGCCTGGAGGGAATACTGAACTGTCACAAATTTAAACACAGGGTCTGGAGGAAATACTGAACTGCCACAAATTTAAACACAAGGCCTGGAGTAAATACTGAACTGTCACAAATTTAAACACAGGGCCTGGAGGAAATACTGAACTGTCACACATTTAAACACAAGGCCTGGAGGAAATACTGAACTGTCACAAATTTAAACACAGGGCCTGGAGGAAATACTGAACTGTCACAAATTTAAACACAAGGCCTGGAGTAAATACTGAACTGTCACAAATTTAAACACAGGGGCCTGGAGGAAATACTGAACTGTCACAAATTTAAACACAAGGCCTGGAGGAAATACTGAACTGTCACAAATTTAAACACAGGGCCTGGAGGAAATACTGAACTGTCACAAATTTAAACACAGGGCCTGGAGGAAATACTGAACTGTCACAAATTTAAACACAGGGCCTGGAGGAAATACTGAACTGTCACAAATTTAAACACAGGGCCTGGAGGAAATACTGAACTGTCACAAATTTAAACACAAGGCCTGGAGGAAATACTGAACTGTCACAAATTTAAACACAGGGGCTGGAGGAAATACTGAACTGTCACAAATTTAAACACAGGGCCTGGAGGAAATACTGAACTGTCACAAATTTAAACACAAGGCCTGGAGTAAATACTGAACTGTCACAAATTTAAACACAGGGGCTGGAGGAAATACTGAACTGTCACAAATTTAAACACAGGGCCTGGAGGAAATACTGAACTGTTACAAATTTAAACACAAGGCCTGGAGGAAATACTGAACTGTCACAAATTTAAACACAAGGCCTGGAGGAAATACTGAACTGTCACAAATTTAAACACAGGGCCTGGAGGAAATACTGAACTGTCACATATTTAAACACAAGGCCTGGAGTAAATACTGAACTGTCACAAATTTAAACACAGGGCCTGGAGTAAATACTGAACTGTCACAAATTTAAACACAGGGCCTGGAGGAAATACTGAACTGTCACAAATTTAAACACAAGTCCTGGAGGAAATACTGAACTGTCACAAATTTAAACACAGGGCCTGGAGGAAAGACTGAACTGTCACAAATTTAAACACAGGGGCTGGAGGAAATACTGAACTGTCACCACTTTAAAGACAGTTCCTGGGGGAAATATTGAGCTCTCACAACTTTAAACACAAGGCCTGGATGAAATACTGAACTGTCACAAATTTAAACACAAGGCCTGGAGTAAATACTGAACTGTCACAAATTTAAACACAGGGCCTGGAGTAAATACTGAACTGTCACAAATTTAAACACAGGGCCTGGAGGGAAATACTGAACTGTCACAAATTTAAACACAGGGCCTGGAGGAAATACTGAACTGTCACAAATTTAAACACAAGGCCTGGAGGAAATACTGAACTGTCACAAATTTAAACACAAGGCCTGGAGTAAATACTGAACTGTCACAAATTTAAACACAGGGTCTGGAGGAAATACTGAACTGTCACAAATTTAAACACAGGGTCTGGAGTAAATACTGAACTGTCACAAATTTAAACACAGGGTCTGGAGTAAATACTGAACTGTCACAAATTTAAACACAAGGCCTGGAGGAAATACTGAACTGTCACAAATTTAATCACAGGGTCTGGAGTAAATACTGAACTGTCACAAATTTAAACACAAGGCCTGGAGTAAATACTGAACTGTCACAAATTTAAACACAAGTCCTGGAGTAAATATTGAACTGTCACAAATTTAAACACAAGGCCTGGAGTAAATACTGAACTGTCACAAATTTAAACACAGGGTCTGGAGTAAATACTGAACTTTCACAAATTTAAACACAAGGCCTGGAGTAAATACTGAACTGTCACAAATTTAAACACAAGTCCTGGAGTAAATACTGAACTGTCACAAATTTAAACACAAGGCCTGGAGTAAATACTGAACTGTCACAAATTTAAACACAGGGTCTGGAGGAAATACTGAATTGTCACAAATTTAAACACAGGGCCTGGAGTAAATACTGAACTGTCACAAATTTAAACACAGGGTCTGGAGTAAATACTGAACTGTCACAAATTTAAACACAGGGTCTGGAGGAAATACTGAAATGTCACAAATTTAAACACAGGGCCTGGAGGAAATACTGAACTGTCACAAATTTAAACACAGGGTCTGGAGTAAATACTGAACTGTCACAAATTTAAACACAGGGTCTGGAGTAAATACTGAACTGTCACAAATTTAAACACAGGGCCTGGAGGAAATACTGAACTGTCACAAATTTAAACACAGGGCCTGGAGTAAATACTGAACTGTCACTAATTTAAACACAGGGCCTGGAGTAAATACTGAACTGTCACAAATTTAAACACAGGGCCTGGAGGAAATACTGAACTGTCACAAATTTAAACACAGGGCCTGGAGGAAATACTGAACTGTCACAAATTTAAACACAGGGCCTGGAGTAAATACTGAACTGTCACAAATTTAAACACAGGGTCTGGAGTAAATACTGAACTGTCACAAATTTAAACACAAGGCCTGGAGTAAATACTGAACTGTCACAAATTTAAACACAAGGCCTGGAGTAAATACTGAACTGTCACAAATTTAAACACAGGGCCTGGAGGAAATACGGAACTGTCACAAATTTAAACACAGGGCCTGGAGTAAATACTGAACTGTCACAAATTTAAACACAGGGCCTGGAGGAAATACTGAACTGTCACAAATTTAAACACAGGGTCTGGAGTAAATACTGAACTGTCACAAATTTAAACACAGGGTCTGGAGTAAATACTGAACTGTCACAAATTTAAACACAAGGCCTGGAGGAAATACTGAACTGTCACAAATTTAAACACAGGGCCTGGAGGAAATACTGAACTGCCACAAATTTAAACACAGGTCCTGGAGGAAATACTGAACTGTCACAAATTTAAACACAAGGCCTGGAGGAAATACTGAACTGTCACAAATTTAAACACAAGGCCTGGAGTAAATACTGAACAGTCACAAATTTAAACACAAGGCCTGGAGGAAATACTGAAATGTCACAAATTTAAACACAAGGCCTGGAGTAAATACTGAACTGTCACAAATTTAAACACAAGGCCTGGAGGAAATACTGAACTGTCACAAATTTAAACACAGGGCCTGGAGGAAATACTGAACTGTCACAAATTTAAACACAAGGCCTGGAGGAAATACTGAACTGTCACAAATTTAAACACAGGTCCTGGAGGAAATACTGAACTGTCACAAATTTAAACACAGGTCCTGGAGGAAATACTGAACTGTCACAAATTTAAACACAAGGCCTGGAGGAAATACTGAACTGTCACAAATTTAAACACAAGGCCTGGAGGAAATACTGAAATGTCACAAATTTAAACACAAGGCCTGGAGTAAATACTGAACTGTCACAAATTTAAGCACAAGGCCTGGAGGAAATACTGAACTGTCACAAATTGAAACAAAGGGCCTGGAGGAAATACTGAACTGTCACAAATTTAAACACAAGTCCTGGAGGAAATACTGAACTGTCACAAATTTAAACACAAGTCCTGGAGTAAATACTGAACTGTCACAAATTTAAACACAAGCCTGGAGGAAATACTGAACTTTCACAAATTGAAACAAAGGGCCTGGAGGAAATACTGAACTGTCACAAATTTAAACACAAGGCCTGGAGGAAATACTGAACTGTCACAAATTTAAACACAAGGCCTGGAGGAAATACTGAACTGTCACAAATTTAAACACAAGGCCTGGAGGGAATACTGAACTGTCACAAATTTAAACACAGGGCCTGGAGTAAATACTGAACTGTCACAAATTTAAACACAGGGTCTGGAGGAAATACTGAACTGTCACAAATTTAAACACAAGGCCTGGAGGAAATACTGAACTGTCACAAATTTAAACACAACGCCTGGAGGAAATACTGAACTGTCACAAATTTAAACACAAGGCCTGGAGGGAATACTGAACTGTCACAAATTTAAACACAGGGCCTGGAGTAAATACTGAACTGTCACAAATTTAAACACAGGGTCTGGAGGAAATACTGAACTGTCACAAATTTAAACACAAGGCCTGGAGGAAATACTGAACTGTCACAAATTTAAACACAAGGCCTGGAGGAAATACTGAACTGTCACAAATTTAAACACAAGGCCTGGAGGAAATACTGAACTTTCACAAATTGAAACAAAGGGCCTGGAGGAAATACTGAACTGTCACAAATTTAAACACAAGGCCTGGAGGAAATACTGAACTGTCACAAATTTAAACACAAGGCCTGGAGGGAATACTGAACTGTCACAAATTTAAACACAGGGCCTGGAGTAAATACTGAACTGTCACATATTTAAACACAGGGTCTGGAGTAAATACTGAACTGTCACAAATTTAAACACAGGGCCTGGAGTAAATACTGAACTGTCACATATTTAAACACAGGGTCTGGAGGAAATACTGAACTGTCACAAATTTAAACACAAGGCCTGGAGGAAATACTGAACTGTCACAAATTTAAACACAAGGCCTGGAGGGAATACTGAACTGTCACAAATTTAAACACAGGGCCTGGAGTAAATACTGAACTGTCACATATTTAAACACAGGGTCTGGAGTAAATACTGAACTGTCACAAATTTAAACACAGGGTCTGTAGTAAATACTGAATGGTCACAAATTTAAACACAAGGCCTGGAGGAAATACTGAACTGTCACATATTTAAACACAGGGTCTGTAGTAAATACTGAACGGTCACAAATTTAAACACAAGGCCTGGAGTAAATACTGAACTGTCACAAATTTAAACACAGGGTCTGGAGTAAATACTGAACTGTCACAAATTTAAACACAGGGCCTGGAGGAAATACTGAACTGTCACAAATTTAAACACAGGGCCTGGAGTAAATACTGAACTGTCACAAATTTAAACACAGGGCCTGGAGGAAATACTGAACTGTCACAAATTTAAACACAGGGCCTGGAGTAAATACTGAACTGTCACAAATTTAAACACAGGGCCTGGAGGAAATACTGAACTGTCACAAATTTAAACACAGGGTCTGGAGTAAATACTGAACTGTCACAAATTTAAACACAGGGCCTGGAGTAAATACTGAACTGTCACAAATTTAAACACAGGGCCTGGAGGAAATACTGAACTGTCACAAATTTAAACACAGGGCCTGGAGGAAATACTGAACTGTCACAAATTTAAACACAGGGTCTGGAGTAAATACTGAACTGTCACAAATTTAAACACACGGCCTGGAGGAAATACTGAACTGTCACACATTTAAACACAGGGCCTGGAGGAAATACTGAACTGTCACAAATTTAAACACAAGGCCTGGAGGAAATACTGAACTGTCACAAATTTAAACACAGGGCCTGGAGGAAATACTGAACTGTCACAAATTTAAACACAGGTCCTGGAGGAAATACTGAACTGTCACAAATTTAAACACAAGGCCTGGAGGAAATACTGAACTGTCACAAATTTAAACACAAGGCCTGGAGGAAATACTGAACTGTCACAAATTTAAACACAAGGCCTGGAGTAAATACTGAACTGTCACAAATTTAAGCACAAGGCCTGGAGGAAATACTGAACTGTCACAAATTGAAAGAAAGGGCCTGGAGGAAATACTGAACTGTCACAAATTTAAACACAAGTCTTGGAGGAAATACTGAACTGTCACAAATTTAAACACAGGGCCTGGAGGAAATACTGAACTGTTACAAATTTAAACACAAGGCCTGGAGGAAATGCTGAACTGTCACAAATTTAAACAAAGGGCCTGGAGGAAATACTGAACTGTCACAAATTTAAACACAAGACCTGGAGGAAATACTGAACTGTTACAAATTTAAACACAAGACCTGGAGGAAATACTGAACTGTTACAAATTTAAACACAGGGCCTGGAGGAAATACTGAACTGTCACAAATTTAAACACAAGACCTGGAGGAAATACTGAACTGTTACAAATTTAAACACAGGGCCTGGAGGAAATACTGAACTGTCACAAATTTAAACACAAGGCCTGGAGGAAATGCTGAACTGTCACAAATTTAAACACAAGTCTTGGAGGAAATACTGAACTGTCACAAATTGAAACAAAGGGCCTGGAGGAAATACTGAACTGTCACAAATTTAAACACAAGGCCTGGAGGAAATGCTGAACTGTCACAAATTTAAACACAAGGCCTGGAGGAAATACTGAACTGTTACAAATTTAAACACAGGGCCTGGAGGAAATACTGAACTGTCACAAATTTAAACACAAGGCCTGGAGGAAATGCTGAACTGTCACAAATTTAAACACAAGGCCTGGAGGAAATGCTGAACTGTCACAAATTTAAACACAAGGCCTGGAGGAAATGCTGAACTGTCACAAATTTAAACACAAGGCCTGGAGGAAATGCTGAACTGTCACAAATTTAAACACAAGGCCTGGAGGAAATACTGAACTGTCACAAATTTAAACACAAGGCCTGGAGGAAATGCTGAACTGTCACAAATTTAAACACAAGGCCTGGAGGAAATACTGAACTGTCACAAATTTAAACACAAGGCCTGGAGGAAATGCTGAACTGTCACAAATTTAAACACAAGGCCTGGAGGAAATACTGAACTGTCACAAATTTAAACACAAGGCCTGGAGGAAATACTGAACTGTCACAAATTTAAACACAAGGCCTGGAGGAAATACTGAACTGTCACAAATTTAAACACAAGGCCTGGAGGAAATACTGAACTGTCACAAATTTAAACACAGGACCTGGAGGAAATACTGAACATTAACAAATTTAAACACAGGGCCTGGAGGAAATACTGAACTGTCACAAATTTAAACACAGGGCCTGGAGGAAATACTGAACTGTCACAAATTTAAACACAGGGCCTGGAGGAAATACTGAACTGTCACAACTTTAAACACAGGGTCTGGAGGAAATACTGAACTGTCACAACTTTAAACACAAGGCCTGGAGTAAATACTGAACTGTCACAAATTTAAACAAAGGGCCTGGAGTAAATACTGAACTGTCACAAATTTAAACACAAGGCCTGGAGGAAATACTGAACTGTCACAAATTTAAACACAAGGCCTGGAGGAAATACTGAACTGTCACAAATTTAAACACAGGGCCTGGAGGGAAATACTGAACTGTCACAAATTTAAACACAGGGTCTGGAGGAAATACTGAACTGTCACAACTTTAAACACAAGGCCTGGAGTAAATACTGAACTGTCACAAATTTAAACACAGGGCCTGGAGGAAATACTGAACTGTCACAAATTTAAACACAGGGCCTGGAGGAAATACTGAACTGTCACAACTTTAAACACAGGGTCTGGAGGAAATACTGAACTGTCACAACTTTAAACACAGGGCCTGGAGGAAATACTGAAATGTCACAAATTTAAACACAAGGCCTGGAGGAAATACTGAACTGTCACAAATTTAAACACAAGGCCTGGAGTAAATACTGAACTGTCACAAATTTAAACACAAGGCCTGGAGGGAATACTGAACTGTCACAAATTTAAACACAGGGCCTGGAGGAAATACTGAACTGTCACAAATTTAAACACAGGGCCTGGAGTAAATACTGAACTGTCACAAATTTAAACACAAGGCCTGGAGGAAATACTGAACTGTCACAAATTTAAACACAAGGCCTGGAGGAAACACTGAACTGTCACAAATTTAAACACAAGGCCTGGAGTAAATACTGAACTGTCACAAATTTAAACACAGGGCCTGGAGGAAATACTGAACTGTCACAAATTTAAACACAAGGCCTGGAGGAAATACTGAACTGTCACAAATTTAAACACAAGGCCTGGAGGGAATACTGAACTGTCACAAATTTAAACACAGGGTCTGGAGGAAATACTGAACTGCCACAAATTTAAACACAAGGCCTGGAGTAAATACTGAACTGTCACAAATTTAAACACAAGGCCTGGAGGGAATACTGAACTGTCACAAATTTAAACACAGGGTCTGGAGGAAATACTGAACTGCCACAAATTTAAACACAAGGCCTGGAGTAAATACTGAACTGTCACAAATTTAAACACAGGGGCTGGAGGAAATACTGAACTGTCACCACTTTAAAGACAGTTCCTGGGGGAAATATTGAGCTCTCACAACTTTAAACACAAGGCCTGGATGAAATACTGAACTGTCACAAATTTAAACACAAGGCCTGGAGTAAATACTGAACTGTCACAAATTTAAACACAAGGCCTGGAGGAAATACTGAACTTTCACAAATTGAAACAAAGGGCCTGGAGGAAATACTGAACTGTCACAAATTTAAACACAAGGCCTGGAGGAAATACTGAACTGTCACAAATTTAAACACAAGGCCTGGAGGAAATACTGAACTGTCACAAATTTAAACACAAGGCCTGGAGGGAATACTGAACTGTCACAAATTTAAACACAGGGCCTGGAGTAAATACTGAACTGTCACACATTTAAACACAGGGTCTGGAGGAAATACTGAACTGTCACAAATTTAAACACAGGGTCTGGAGGAAATACTGAACTGTCACAAATTTAAACACAAGGCCTGGAGGAAATACTGAACTGTCACAAATTTAAACACAAGGCCTGGAGGAAATACTGAACTGTCACAAATTTAAACACAAGGCCTGGAGGAAATACTGAACTTTCACAAATTGAAACAAAGGGCCTGGAGGAAATACTGAACTGTCACAAATTTAAACACAAGGCCTGGAGGAAATACTGAACTGTCACAAATTTAAACACAAGGCCTGGAGGGAATACTGAACTGTCACAAATTTAAACACAGGGCCTGGAGTAAATACTGAACTGTCACATATTTAAACACAGGGTCTGGAGTAAATACTGAACTGTCACAAATTTAAACACAAGGACTGGAGTAAATACTGAACTGTCACAAATTTAAACACAGGGCCTGGAGGAAATACTGAACTGTCACAAATTTAAACACAGGGCCTGGAGTAAATACTGAACTGTCACAAATTTAAACACAGGGTCTGGAGTAAATACTGAACTGTCACAAATTTAAACACAGGGCCTGGAGGAAATACTGAACTGTCACAAATTTAAACACAGGGCCTGGAGTAAATACTGAACTGTCACAAATTTAAACACAGGGTCTGGAGTAAATACTGAACTGTCACAAATTTAAACACAGGGCCTGGAGTAAATACTGAACTGTCACAAATTTAAACACAGGGCCTGGAGTAAATACTGAACTGTCACAAATTTAAACACAGGGCCTGGAGGAAATACTGAACTGTCACAAATTTAAACACAGGGCCTGGAGTAAATACTGAACTGTCACAAATTTAAACACAGGGTCTGGAGTAAATACTGAACTGTCACAAATTTAAACACACGGCCTGGAGGAAATACTGAACTGTCACAAATTTAAACACAGGGCCTGGAGGAAATACTGAACTGTCACAAATTTAAACACAAGGCCTGGAGGAAATACTGAACTGTCACAAATTTAAACACAGGGCCTGGAGGAAATACTGAACTGTCACAAATTTAAACACAAGGCCTGGAGGAAATACTGAACTGTCACAAATTTAAACACAAGGCCTGGAGGAAATACTGAACTGTCACAAATTTAAACACAAGGCCTGGAGTAAATACTGAACTGTCACAAATTTAAGCACAAGGCCTGGAGGAAATACTGAACTGTCACAAATTGAAAGAAAGGGCCTGGAGGAAATACTGAACTGTCACAAATTTAAACACAAGTCCTGGAGGAAATACTGAACTGTCACAAATTTAAACACAAGTCTTGGAGGAAATACTGAACTTTCACAAATTGAAACACAAGGCCTGGAGGAAATACTGAACTGTCACAAATTTAAGCACAAGGCCTGGAGGAAATACTGAACTGTCACAAATTGAAAGAAAGGGCCTGGAGGAAATACTGAACTGTCACAAATTTAAACACAGGGCCTGGAGGGAATACTGAACTGTCACAAATTTAAACACAAGACCTGGAGGAAATACTGAACTGTTACAAATTTAAACACAAGGCCTGGAGGAAATACTGAACTGTCACAAATTTAAACACAAGGCCTGGAGGAAATACTGAACTGTCACAAATTTAAACACAAGGCCTGGAGTAAATACTGAACTGTCACAAATTTAAGCACAAGGCCTGGAGGAAATACTGAACTGTCACAAATTTAAACACAAGGCCTGGAGGAAATACTGAACTGTCACAAATTTAAACACAAGGCCTGGAGTAAATACTGAATTGTCACAAATTTAAGCACAAGGCCTGGAGGAAATACTGAACTGTCACAAATTGAAAGAATGGGCCTGGAGGAAATACTGAACTGTCACAAATTTAAACACAAGTCCTGGAGGAAATACTGAACTGTCACAAATTTAAACACAAGTCTTGGAGGAAATACTGAACTTTCACAAATTGAAACAAAGGGCCTGGAGGAAATACTGAACTGTCACAAATTTAAGCACAAGGCCTGGAGGAAATACTGAACTGTCACAAATTGAAAGAAAGGGCCTGGAGGAAATACTGAACTGTCACAAATTTAAACACAGGGCCTGGAGGGAATACTGAACTGTCACAAATTTAAACACAAGGCCTGGAGGAAATGCTGAACTGTCACAAATTTAAACACAAGACCTGGAGGAAATACTGAACTGTTACAAATTTAAACACAGGGCCTGGAGGAAATACTGAACTGTCACAAATTTAAACACAAGGCCTGGAGGAAATACTGAGCTGTCACAAATTTAAACACAAGGCCTGGAGGAAATGCTGAACTGTCACAAATTTAAACACAAGGCCTGGAGGGAATACTGAACTGTCACAAATTTAAACACAAGGCCTGGAGGAAATGCTGAACTGTCACAAATTTAAACACAAGACCTGGAGGAAATACTGAACTGTTACAAATTTAAACACAGGGCCTGGAGGAAATGCTGAACTGTCACAAATTTAAACACAATTCTTGGAGGAAATACTGAACTTTCACAAATTGAAACAAAGGGCCTGGAGGAAATACTGAACTGTCACAAATTTAAACACAAGGCCTGGAGGAAATGCTGAACTGTCACAAATTTAAACACAAGGCCTGGAGGAAATACTGAACTGTTACAAATTTAAACACAGGGTCTGGAGGAAATACTGAACTGTCACAAATTTAAACACAAGGCCTGGAGGAAATACTGAACTGTCACAAATTTAAACACAGGGCCTGGAGGAAATACTGAACTGTCACAAATTTAAACACAAGGCCTGGAGGAAATGCTGAACTGTCACAAATTTAAACACAAGGCCTGGAGGAAATGCTGAACTGTCACAAATTTAAACACAAGGCCTGGAGGAAATGCTGAACTGTCACAAATTTAAACACAAGGCCTGGAGGAAATACTGAACTGTCACAAATTTAAACACAAGGCCTGGAGGGAATACTGAACTGTCACACATTTAAACACAGGGTCTGGAGGAAATACTGAACTGTCACAAATTTAAACACAGGGCCTGGAGGGAAATACTGAACTGTCACAAATTTAAACACAAGGCCTGGAGGAAATGCTGAACTGTCACAAATTTAAACACAAGGCCTGGAGGAAATACTGAACTGTCACAAATTTCAACACAAGGCCTGGAGGAAATGCTGAACTGTCACAAATTTAAACACAAGGCCTGGAGGAAATACTGAACTGTCACAAATTTAAACACAAGGCCTGGAGGAAATGCTGAACTGTCACAAATTTCAACACAAGGCCTGGAGGAAATGCTGAACTGTCACAAATTTAAACACAAGGCCTGGAGGAAATACTGAACTGTCACAAATTTAAACACAAGGCCTGGAGGAAATGCTGAACTGTCACAAATTTAAACACAAGGCCTGGAGGAAATACTGGACTGTCACAAATTTAAACACAAGGCCTGGAGGAAATGCTGAACTGTCACAAATTTAAACACAAGGCCTGGAGGAAATACTGAACTGTCACAAATTTAAACACAAGGCCTGGAGGAAATACTGAACTGTCACAAATTTAAACACAAGGCCTGGAGGAAATACTGAACTGTCACAAATTTAAACACAAGGCCTGGAGGAAATACTGAACTGTCACAAATTTAAACACAAGGCCTGGAGGAAATACTGAACTGTCACAAATTTAAACACAGGGCCTGGAGGAAATACTGAACTGTCACAAATTTAAACACAGGGCCTGGAGGAAATACTGAACTGTCACAACTTTAAACACAGGGTCTGGAGGAAATACTGAACTGTCACAACTTTAAACACAAGGCCTGGAGTAAATACTGAACTGTCACAAATTTAAACAAAGGGCCTGGAGTAAATACTGAACTGTCACAAATTTAAACACAAGGCCTGGAGGAAATACTGAACTGTCACAAATTTAAACACAAGGCCTGGAGGAAATACTGAACTGTCACAGATTTAAACACAGGGCCTGGAGGGAAATACTGAACTGTCACAAATTTAAACACAAGGCCTGGAGGAAATACTGAACTGTCACAAATTTAAAGACAAGGCCTGGAGGAAATACTGAACTGTCACAAATTTAAACACAGGGCCTGGAGGGAAATACTGAACTGTCACAAATTTAAACACAGGGTCTGGAGGAAATACTGAACTGTCACAACTTTAAACACAAGGCCTGGAGTAAATACTGAACTGTCACAAATTTTAACACAGGGCCTGGAGGAAATACTGAACTGTCACAAATTTAAACACAGGGCCTGGAGGAAATACTGAACTGTCACAACTTTAAACACAGGGTCTGGAGGAAATACTGAACTGTCACAAATTTAAACACAAGGCCTGGAGGGAAATACTGAACTGTCACAAATTTAAACACAGGGCCTGGAGGAAATACTGAAATGTCACAAATTTAAACACAGGGCCTGGAGGAAATACTGAAATGTCACAAATTTAAACACAAGGCCTGGAGGAAATACTGAACTGTCACAAATTTAAACACAAGGCCGGGAGTAAATACTGAACTGTCACAAATTTAAACACAGGGCCTGGAGGAAATACTGAACTGTCACAAATTTAAACACAAGGCCTGGAGGAAATACTGAACTGTCACAAATTTAAACACAAGGCCTGGAGGGAATACTGAACTGTCACAAATTTAAACACAGGGTCTGGAGGAAATACTGAACTGCCACAAATTTAAACACAAGGCCTGGAGTAAATACTGAACTGTCACAAATTTAAACACAAGGCCTGGAGGGAATACTGAACTGTCACAAATTTAAACACAGGGTCTGGAGGAAATACTGAACTGCCACAAATTTAAACACAAGGCCTGGAGTAAATACTGAACTGTCACAAATTTAAACACAAGGCCTGGAGGGAATACTGAACTGTCACAAATTTAAACACAGGGTCTGGAGGAAATACTGAACTGCCACAAATTTAAACACAAGGCCTGGAGTAAATACTGAACTGTCACAAATTTAAACACAAGGCCTGGAGGGAATACTGAACTGTCACAAATTTAAACACAGGGTCTGGAGGAAATACTGAACTGCCACAAATTTAAACACAAGGCCTGGAGTAAATACTGAACTGTCACAAATTTAAACACAAGACCTGGAGGGAATACTGAACTGTCACAAATTTAAACACAGGGTCTGGAGGAAATACTGAACTGCCACAAATTTAAACACAAGGCCTGGAGGAAATACTGAACTGTCACAAATTTAAACACAGGGGCTGGAGGAAATACTGAACTGTCACAAATTTAAACACAGGGCCTGGAGGAAATACTGAACTGTTACAAATTTAAACACAAGGCCTGGAGGAAATACTGAACTGTCACAAATTTAAACACAAGGCCTGGAGGAAATACTGAACGGTCACAAATTTAAACACAGGGCCTGGAGGAAATACTGAACTGTCACAAATTTAAACACAGGGCCTGGAGGAAATACTGAACTGTCACAAATTTAAACACAAGGCCTGGAGTAAATACTGAACTGTCACAAATTTAAACACAGGGCCTGGAGTAAATACTGAACTGTCACAAATTTAAACACAGGGCCTGGAGGAAATACTGAACTGTCACAAATTTAAACACAAGTCCTGGAGGAAATACTGAACTGTCACAAATTTAAACACAGGGCCTGGAGGAAAGACTGAACTGTCACAAATTTAAACACAGGGGCTGGAGGAAATACTGAACTGTCACCACTTTAAAGACAGTTCCTGGGGGAAATATTGAGCTCTCACAACTTTAAACACAAGGCCTGGATGAAATACTGAACTGTCACAAATTTAAACACAAGGCCTGGAGGAAATGCTGAACTGTCACAAATTTAAACACAAGGCCTGGAGGAAATACTGAACTGTCACAAATTTAAACACAAGGCCTGGAGGAAATGCTGAACTGTCACAAATTTAAACACAAGGCCTGGAGGAAATACTGAACTGTCACAAATTTAAACACAAGGCCTGGAGGAAATGCTGAACTGTCACAAATTTAAACACAAGGCCTGGAGGAAATACTGAACTGTCACAAATTTAAACACAAGGCCTGGAGGAAATACTGAACTGTCACAAATTTAAACACAAGGCCTGGAGGAAATACTGAACTGTCACAAATTTAAACACAAGGCCTGGAGGAAATACTGAACTGTCACAAATTTAAACACAGGGTCTGGAGGAAATACTGAACTGCCACAAATTTAAACACAAGGCCTGGAGTAAATACTGAACTGTCACAAATTTAAACACAAGGCCTGGAGGGAATACTGAACTGTCACAAATTTAAACACAGGGTCTGGAGGAAATACTGAACTGCCACAAATTTAAACACAAGGCCTGGAGTAAATACTGAACTGTCACAAACTTAAACACAAGGCCTGGAGGAAATACTGAACTGTCACAAATTTAAACACAGGGTCTGGAGGAAATACTGAACTGCCACAAATTTAAACACAAGGCCTGGAGTAAATACTGAACTGTCACAAATTTAAACACAAGGCCTGGAGGGAATACTGAACTGTCACAAATTTAAACACAGGGTCTGGAGGAAATACTGAACTGCCACAAATTTAAACACAAGGCCTGGAGGAAATACTGAACTGTCACAAATTTAAACACAGGGGCTGGAGGAAATACTGAACTGTCACAAATTTAAACACAGGGCCTGGAGGAAATACTGAACTGTTACAAATTTAAACACAAGGCCTGGAGGAAATACTGAACTGTCACAAATTTAAACACAAGGCCTGGAGGAAATACTGAACTGTCACAAATTTAAACACAGGGCCTGGAGGAAATACTGAACTGTCACAAATTTAAACACAGGGCCTGGAGGAAATACTGAACTGTCACAAATTTAAACACACGGCCTGGAGTAAATACTGAACTGTCACAAATTTAAACACAGGGCCTGGAGTTAATACTGAACTGTCACAAATTTAAACACAGGGCCTGGAGGAAATACTGAACTGTCACAAATTTAAACACAAGTCCTGGAGGAAATACAGAACTGTCACAAATTTAAACACAGGGCCTGGAGGAAAGACTGAACTGTCACAAATTTAAACACAGGGGCTGGAGGAACTACTGAACTGTCACCACTTTAAAGACAGTTCCTGGGGGAAATATTGAGCTCTCACAACTTTAAACACAAGGCCTGGATGAAATACTGAACTGTCACAAATTTAAACACAAGGCCTGGAGGAAATACTGAACTGTCACAAATTTAAACACAAGGCCTGGAGGAAATGCTGAACTGTCACAAATTTAAACACAAGGCCTGGAGGAAATACTGAACTGTCACAAATTTAAACACAAGGCCTGGAGGAAATACTGAACTGTCACAAATTTAAACACAAGGCCTGGAGGAAATACTGAACTGTCACAAATTTAAACACAAGGCCTGGAGGAAATGCTGAACTGTCACAAATTTAAACACAAGGCCTGGAGGAAATACTGAACTGTCACAAATTTAAACACAAGGCCTGGAGGAAATGCTGAACTGTCACAAATTTAAACACAAGGCCTGGAGGAAATACTGAACTGTCACAAATTTAAACACAAGGCCTGGAGGAAATACTGAACTGTCACAAATTTAAACACAAGGCCTTGGGGAAATACTGAACTGTCACAAATTTAAACACAAGGCCTTGGGGAAATACTGAACTGCCACAAATTTAAACACAGGGCCTGGAGGAAATACTGAACTGTCACAAATTTAAACACAAGGCCTGGAGGAAATACTGAACTGTCACAAATTTAAACACAAGGCCTGGAGGAAATACTGAACTGTCACAAATTTAAACACAGGGCCTGGAGGAAATACTGAACTGTCACAAATTTAAACACAAGGTCTGGAGGAAATACTGTACTGTCACAAATTTAAACACAAGGCCTGGAGGAAATACTGAACTGTCACAAATTTAAACACAAGGTCTGGAGGAAATACTGAACTGTCACAAATTTAAACACAGGGCCTGGAGGAAATACTGAACATTAACAAATTTAAACACAGGGCCTGGAGTAAATACTGAACTGTCACAAATTTAAACACAGGGCCTGGAGGAAATACTGAACTGTCACAAATTTAAACACAGGGCCTGGAGGAAATACTGAACTGTCACAAATTTAAACACAGGGCCTGGAGGAAATACTGAACTGTCACAAATTTAAACACAGGGCCTGGAGGAAATACTGAACTGTCACAAATTTAAACACAAGGCCTGGAGGAAATACTGAACTGTCACAAATTTAAACACAAGGCCTGGAGGAAATACTGAACATTAACAAATTTAAACACAGGGCCTGGAGGAAATACTGAACTGTCACAAATTTAAACACAGGGCCTGGAGGAAATACTGAACTGTCACAACTTTAAACACAGGGTCTGGAGGAAATACTGAACTGTCACAAATTTAAACACAGGGCCTGGAGGAAATACTGAACTGTCACAAATTTAAACACAGGGCCTGGAGGAAATACTGAACTGTCACAAATTTAAACACAGGGTCTGGAGGAAATACTGAACTGTCACAACTTTAAACACAAGGCCTGGAGGAAATACTGAACTGTCACAAATTTAAACACAGGGTCTGGAGGAAATACTGAACTGTCACAACTTTAAACACAAGGCCTGGAGGAAATACTGAACTGTCACAACTTTAAACACAAGGCCTGGAGGAAATACTGAACTGTCACAAATTTAAACACAGGGTCTGGAGGAAATACTGAACTGTCACAAATTTAAACACAAGGCCTGGAGGAAATACTGAACTGTCACAAATTTAAACACAAGGCCTGGAGTAAATACTGAACTGTCACAAATTTAAACAAAGGGCCTGGAGGAAATACTGAACTGTCACAAATTTAAACACAAGGCCTGGAGTAAATACTGAACTGTCACAAATTTAATCAAAGGGCCTGGAGTAAATACTGAACTGTCACAAATTTAAACACAAGGCCTGGAGGAAATACTGAACTGTCACAAATTTAAACACAAGGCCTGGAGGAAATACTGAACTGTCACAAATTTAAACACAGGGCCTGGAGGGAAATACTGAACTGTCACAAATTTAAACACAGGGTCTGGAGGAAATACTGAACTGTCACAACTTTAAACACAAGGCCTGGAGTAAATACTGAACTGTCACAAATTTAAACACAGGGCCTGGAGGAAATACTGAACTGTCACAACTTTAAACACAGGGTCTGGAGGAAATACTGAACTGTCACAACTTTAAACACAGGGCCTGGAGGAAATATTGAAATGTCACAAATTTAAACACAAGGCCTGGATGAAATACTGAACTGTCACAAATTTAAACACAAGGCCTGGAGGAAATACTGAACTGTCACTAATTTAAACACAGGGCCTGGAGGAAATACTGAACTGTCACAAATTTAAACACAGGGCCTCTAGGAAATACTGAACTGTCACAAATTTAAACACAAGGCCTGGAGTAAATACTGAACTGTCACAAATTTAAACACAGGGCCTGGAGTAAATACTGAACTGTCACAAATTTAAACACAGGGCCTGGAGGAAATACTGAACTGTCACAAATTTAAACACAAGTCCTGGAGGAAATACTGAACTGTCACAAATTTAAACACAGGGCCTGGAGGAAAGACTGAACTGTCACAAATTTAAACACAGGGGCTGGAGGAAATACTGAACTGTCACCACTTTAAAGACAGTTCCTGGGGGAAATATTGAGCTCTCACAACTTTAAACACAAGGCCTGGATGAAATACTGAACTGTCACAAATTTAAACACAAGGCCTGGAGTAAATACTGAACTGTCACAAATTTAAACACAGGGCCTGGACGGAATACTGAACTGTCACAAATTTAAACACAGGGTCTGGAGTAAATACTGAACTGTCACAAATTTATACACAGGGCCTGGAGTAAATACTGAACTGTCACAAATTTAAACACAAGGCCTGGAGTAAATACTGAACTGTCACAAATTTAAACACAAGGCCTGGAGTAAACTCTGAACTGTCACAAATTTAAACACAAGTCCTGGAGTAAATACTGAACTGTCACAAATTTAAACACAAGGCCTGGAGTAAATACTGAACTGTCACAAATTTAAACACAAGGCCTGGAGGAAATACTGAACTGTCACAAATTTAAACACAGGGCCTGGAGGAAATACTGAACTGTCACAAATTTAAACACAGGGCCTGGAGGAAATACTGAACTGTCACAAATTTAAACACAGGGTCTGGAGGAAATACTGAACTGTCACAACTTTAAACACAAGGCCTGGAGGAAATACTGAACTGTCACAAATTTAAACACAGGGTCTGGAGGAAATACTGAACTGTCACAACTTTAAACACAAGGCCTGGAGGAAATACTGAACTGTCACAACTTTAAACACAAGGCCTGGAGGAAATACTGAACTGTCACAAATTTAAACACAGGGTCTGGAGGAAATACTGAACTGTCACAAATTTAAACACAAGGCCTGGAGGAAATACTGAACTGTCACAAATTTAAACACAAGGCCTGGAGTAAATACTGAACTGTCACAAATTTAAACAAAGGGCCTGGAGGAAATACTGAACTGTCACAAATTTAAACACAAGGCCTGGAGGAAATACTGAACTGTCACAAATTTAAACAAAGGGCCTGGAGGAAATACTGAACTGTCACAAATTTAAACACAAGGCCTGGAGGAAATACTGAACTGTCACAAATTTAAACACAAGGCCTGGAGTAAATACTGAACTGTCACAAATTTAAACAAAGGGCCTGGAGGAAATACTGAACTGTCACAAATTTAAACACAAGGCCTGGAGGAAATACTGAACTGTCACAAATTTAAACACAGGGCCTGGAGGAAATACTGAACTGTCACAAATTTAAACACAGGGCCTGGAGGAAATACTGAACTGTCACAAATTTAAACACAAGGCCTGGAGGAAATACTGAACTGTCACAAATTTAAACACAAGGCCTGGAGTAAATACTGAACTGTCACAAATTTAATCAAAGGGCCTGGAGTAAATACTGAACTGTCACAAATTTAAACACAAGGCCTGGAGGAAATACTGAACTGTCACAAATTTAAACACAAGGCCTGGAGGAAATACTGAACTGTCACAAATTTAAACACAGGGCCTGGAGGGAAATACTGAACTGTCACAAATTTAAACACAGGGTCTGGAGGAAATACTGAACTGTCACAACTTTAAACACAAGGCCTGGAGTAAATACTGAACTGTCACAAATTTAAACACAGGGCCTGGAGGAAATACTGAACTGTCACAACTTTAAACACAGGGTCTGGAGGAAATACTGAACTGTCACAACTTTAAACACAGGGCCTGGAGGAAATATTGAAATGTCACAAATTTAAACACAAGGCCTGGATGAAATACTGAACTGTCACAAATTTAAACACAAGGCCTGGAGGAAATACTGAACTGTCACTAATTTAAACACAGGGCCTGGAGGAAATACTGAACTGTCACAAATTTAAACACAGGGCCTCTAGGAAATACTGAACTGTCACAAATTTAAACACAAGGCCTGGAGTAAATACTGAACTGTCACAAATTTAAACACAGGGCCTGGAGTAAATACTGAACTGTCACAAATTTAAACACAGGGCCTGGAGGAAATACTGAACTGTCACAAATTTAAACACAAGTCCTGGAGGAAATACTGAACTGTCACAAATTTAAACACAGGGCCTGGAGGAAAGACTGAACTGTCACAAATTTAAACACAGGGGCTGGAGGAAATACTGAACTGTCACCACTTTAAAGACAGTTCCTGGGGGAAATATTGAGCTCTCACAACTTTAAACACAAGGCCTGGATGAAATACTGAACTGTCACAAATTTAAACACAAGGCCTGGAGTAAATACTGAACTGTCACAAATTTAAACACAGGGCCTGGACGGAATACTGAACTGTCACAAATTTAAACACAGGGTCTGGAGTAAATACTGAACTGTCACAAATTTAAACACAGGGCCTGGAGTAAATACTGAACTGTCACAAATTTAAACACAAGGCCTGGAGTAAATACTGAACTGTCACAAATTTAAACACAAGGCCTGGAGTAAACACTGAACTGTCACAAATTTAAACACAAGTCCTGGAGTAAATACTGAACTGTCACAAATTTAAACACAAGGCCTGGAGTAAATACTGAACTGTCACAAATTTAAACACAAGGCCTGGAGGAAATACTGAACTGTCACAAATTTAAACACAGGGCCTGGAGGAAATACTGAACTGTCACAAATTTAAACACAGGGCCTGGAGGAAATACTGAACTGTCACAAATTTAAACACAGGTCCTGGAGGAAATACTGAACTGTCACAAATTTAAACACAAGGCCTGGAGGAAATACTGAACTGTCACAAATTTAAACACAAGGCCTGGAGGAAATACTGAACTGTCACAAATTTAAACACAAGGCCTGGAGTAAATACTGAACTGTCACAAATTTAAGCACAAGGCCTGGAGGAAATACTGAACTGTCACAAATTGAAAGAAAGGGCCTGGAGGAAATACTGAACTGTCACAAATTTAAACACAAGTCCTGGAGGAAATACTGAACTGTCACAAATTTAAACACAGGGCCTGGAGTAAATACTGAACTGTCACAAATTTAAACACAGGGCCTGGAGGAAATACTGAACTGTCACAAATTTAAACACAAGTCTTGGAGGAAATACCGAACTTTCACAAATTGAAACAAAGGGCCTGGAGGAAATACTGAACTGTCACAAATTTAAACACAAGGCCTGGAGGAAATTCTGAACTGTCACAAATTTAAACACAAGACCTGGAGGAAATACTGAACTGTTACAAATTTAAACACAGGGCCTGGAGGAAATACTGAACTGTCACAAATTTAAACACAAGGCCTGGAGGAAATGCTGAACTGTCACAAATTTAAACACAAGTCTTGGAGGAAATACTGAACTTTCACAAATTGAAACAAAGGGCCTGGAGGAAATACTGAACTGTCACAAATTTAAACACAAGGCCTGGAGGAAATGCTGAACTGTCACAAATTTAAACACAAGGCCATGAGGAAATACTGAACTGTTACAAATTTAAACACAGGGCCTGGAGGAAATACTGAACTGTCACAAATTTAAACACAAGGCCTGGAGGAAATGCTGAACTGTCACAAATTTAAACACAAGGCCTGGAGGAAATGCTGAACTGTCACAAATTTAAACACAAGGCCTGGAGGAAATGCTGAACTGTCACAAATTTAAACACAAGGCCTGGAGGAAATGCTGAACTGTCACAAATTTAAACACAAGGCCTGGAGGAAATACTGAACTGTCACAAATTTAAACACAAGGCCTGGAGGAAATGCTGAACTGTCACAAATTTAAACACAAGGCCTGGAGGAAATACTGAACTGTCACAAATTTAAACACAAGGCCTGGAGGAAATGCTGAACTGTCACAAATTTAAACACAAGGCCTGGAGGAAATACTGAACTGTCACAAATTTAAACACAAGGCCTGGAGGAAATACTGAACTGTCACAAATTTAAACACAAGGCCTGGAGGAAATACTGAACTGTCACAAATTTAAACACAAGGCCTGGAGGAAATACTGAACTGTCACAAATTTAAACACAAGGCCTGGAGGAAATACTGAACTGTCACAAATTTAAACACAGGGCCTGGAGGAAATACTGAACATTAACAAATTTAAACACAGGGCCTGGAGGAAATACTGAACTGTCACAAATTTAAACACAGGGCCTGGAGGAAATACTGAACTGTCACAAATTTAAACACAGGGCCTGGAGGAAATACTGAACTGTCACAACTTTAAACACAGGGTCTGGAGGAAATACTGAACTGTCACAACTTTAAACACAAGGCCTGGAGTAAATACTGAACTGTCACAAATTTAAACAAAGGGCCTGGAGTAAATACTGAACTGTCACAAATTTAAACACAGGGCCTGGAGGAAATACTGAACTGTCACAAATTTAAACACAAGGCCTGGAGGAAATACTGAACTGTCACAAATTTAAACACAGGGCCTGGAGGGAAATACTGAACTGTCACAAATTTAAACACAGGGTCTGGAGGAAATACTGAACTGTCACAACTTTAAACACAAGGCCTGGAGTAAATACTGAACTGTCACAAATTTAAACACAGGGCCTGGAGGAAATACTGAACTGTCACAAATTTAAACACAGGGCCTGGAGGAAATACTGAACTGTCACAACTTTAAACACAGGGTCTGGAGGAAATACTGAACTGTCACAACTTTAAACATAGGGCCTGGAGGAAATACTGAAATGTCACAAATTTAAACACAAGGCCTGGAGGAAATACTGAACTGTCACAAATTTAAACACAAGGCCTGGAGTAAATACTGAACTGTCACAAATTTAAACACAAGGCCTGGAGGGAATACTGAACTGTCACAAATTTAAACACAGGGCCTGGAGTAAATACTGAACTGTCACAAATTTAAACACAAGGCCTGGAGGAAATACTGAACTGTCACAAATTTAAACACAAGGCCTGGAGGAAACATTGAACTGTCACAAATTTAAACACAAGGCCTGGAGTAAATACTGAACTGTCACAAATTTAAACACAGGGCCTGGAGGAAATACTGAACTGTCACAAATTTAAACACAAGGCCTGGAGGAAATACTGAACTGTCACAAATTTAAACACAAGGCCTGGAGGGAATACTGAACTGTCACAAATTTAAACACAGGGTCTGGAGGAAATACTGAACTGCCACAAATTTAAACACAAGGCCTGGAGTAAATACTGAACTGTCACAAATTTAAACACAAGGCCTGGAGGGAATACTGAACTGTCACAAATTTAAACACAGGGTCTGGAGGAAATACTGAACAGTCACAAATTTAAACACAGGGTCTGGAGGAAATACTGAACTGCCACAAATTTAAACACAAGGCCTGGAGTAAATACTGAACTGTCACAAATTTAAACACAGGGGCTGGAGGAAATACTGAACTGTTACAAATTTAAACACAAGGCCTGGAGGAAATACTGAACTGTCACAAATTTAAACACAAGGCCTGGAGGAAATACTGAACTGTCACAAATTTAAACACAAGGCCTGGAGGAAATATTGAACTGTCACAAATTTAAACACAGGGCCTGGAGGAAATACTGAACTGTCACAAATTTAAACAAAAGGCCTGGAGTAAATACTGAACTGTCACAAATTTAAACACAGGGCCTGGAGTAAATACTGAACTGTCACAAATTTAAACACAGGGCCTGGAGGAAATACTGAACTGTCACAAATTTAAACACAAGTCCTGGAGGAAATACTGAACTGTCACAAATTTAAACACAGGGCCTGGAGGGAATACTGAACTGTCACAAATTTAAACACAGGGTCTGGAGTAAATACTGAACTGTCACAAATTTAAACACAGGGCCTGGAGTAAATACTGAACTGTCACAAATTTAAACACAGGGCCTGGAGTAAATACTGAACTGTCACAAATTTAAACACAGGGCCTGGAGGAAATACTGAACTGTCACAAATTTAAACACAAGTCCTGGAGGAAATACTGAACTGTCACAAATTTAAACACAAGGCCTGGAGGAAACACTGAACTGTCACAAATTTAAACACAAGGCCTGGAGTAAATACTGAACTGTCACAAATTTAAACACAGGGCCTGGAGGAAATACTGAACTGTCACAAATTTAAACACAAGGCCTGGAGGAAATACTGAACTGTCACAAATTTAAACACAAGGCCTGGAGGGAATACTGAACTGTCACAAATTTAAACACAGGGTCTGGAGGAAATACTGAACTGCCACAAATTTAAACACAAGGCCTGGAGTAAATACTGAACTGTCACAAATTTAAACACAAGGCCTGGAGGGAATACTGAACTGTCACAAATTTAAACACAGGGTCTGGAGGAAATACTGAACAGTCACAAATTTAAACACAGGGTCTGGAGGAAATACTGAACTGCCACAAATTTAAACACAAGGCCTGGAGTAAATACTGAACTGTCACAAATTTAAACACAGGGGCTGGAGGAAATACTGAACTGTCACAAATTTAAACACAGGGCCTGGAGGAAATACTGAACTGTTACAAATTTAAACACAAGGCCTGGAGGAAATACTGAACTGTCACAAATTTAAACACAAGGCCTGGAGGAAATACTGAACTGTCACAAATTTAAACACAAGGCCTGGAGGAAATATTGAACTGTCACAAATTTAAACACAGGGCCTGGAGGAAATACTGAACTGTCACAAATTTAAACACAAGGCCTGGAGTAAATACTGAACTGTCACAAATTTAAACACAGGGCCTGGAGTAAATACTGAACTGTCACAAATTTAAACACAGGGCCTGGAGGAAATACTGAACTGTCACAAATTTAAACACAAGTCCTGGAGGAAATACTGAACTGTCACAAATTTAAACACAGGGCCTGGAGGGAATACTGAACTGTCACAAATTTAAACACAGGGTCTGGAGTAAATACTGAACTGTCACAAATTTAAACACAGGGCCAGGAGTAAATACTGAACTGTCACAAATTTAAACACAGGGCCTGGAGTAAATACTGAACTGTCACAAATTTAAACACAGGGCCTGGAGGAAATACTGAACTGTCACAAATTTAAACACAAGTCCTGGAGGAAATACTGAACTGTCACAAATTTAAACACAGGGCCTGGAGGGAATACTGAACTGTCACAAATTTAAACACAGGGTCTGGAGTAAATACTGAACTGTCACAAATTTAAACACAGGGCCTGGAGTAAATACTGAACTGTCACAAATTTAAACACAAGGCCTGGAGTAAATACTGAACTGTCACAAATTTAAACACAAGGCCTGGAGTAAATACTGAACTGTCACAAATTTAAACACAAGTCCTGGAGTAAATACTGAACTGTCACAAATTTAAACACAAGGCCTGGAGTAAATACTGAACTGTCACAAATTTAAACACAAGGCCTGGAGGAAATACTGGACTGTCACAAATTTAAACACAAGGCCTGGAGTAAATACTGAACTGTCACAAATTTAAACACAAGTCCTGGAGTAAATACTGAACTGTCACAAATTTAAACACAAGGCCTGGAGGAAATACTGAACTGTCACAAATTTAAACACAAGGCCTGGAGTAAATACTGAACTGTCACAAATTTAAACACAAGTCCTGGAGTAAATACTGAACTGTCACAAATTTAAACACAAGGCCTGGAGTAAATACTGAACTGTCACAAATTTAAACACAGGGTCTGGAGTAAATACTGAACTGTCACAAATTTAAACACAAGGCCTGGAGTAAATACTGAACTGTCACAAATTTAAACACAGGGCCTGGAGTAAATACTGAACTGTCACAAATTTAAACACAGGGCCTGGAGGAAATACTGAACTGTCACAAATTTAAACACAGGGCCTGGAGTAAATACTGAACTGTCACAAATTTAAACACAGGGCCTGGAGTAAATACTGAACTGTCACAAATTTAAACACAGGGTCTGGAGGAAATACTGAACTGTCACAAATTTAAACACAGGGTCTGGAGGAAATACTGAACTGTCACAAATTTAAACACAGTGTCTGGAGGAAATACTGAACTGTCACAAATTTAAACACAGGGCCTGGAGTAAATACTGAACTGTCACAAATTTAAACACAGGGCCTGGAGTAAATACTGAACTGTCACAAATTTAAACACGTGGCCTGGAGGAAATACTGAACTGTCACAAATTTAAACACAGGGCCTGGAGTAAATACTGAACTGTCACAAATTTAAACACAAGGCCTGGAGTAAATACTGAACTGTCACAAATTTAAACACAAGTCCTGGAGTAAATACTGAACTGTCACAAATTTAAACACAAGGCCTGGAGTAAATACTGAACTGTCACAAATTTAAACACAAGGCCTGGAGGAAATACTGGACTGTCACAAATTTAAACACAAGGCCTGGAGGAAATACTGAACTGTCACAAATTTAAACACAGGGCCTGGAGGAAATACTGAACTGTCACAAATTTAAACACAAGGCCTGGAGTAAATACTGAACTGTCACAAATTTAAACACAAGTCCTGGAGTAAATACTGAACTGTCACAAATTTAAACACAAGGCCTGGAGGAAATACTGAACTGTCACAAATTTAAACACAAGGCCTGGAGTAAATACTGAACTGTCACAAATTTAAACACAAGTCCTGGAGTAAATACTGAACTGTCACAAATTTAAACACAAGGCCTGGAGTAAATACTGAACTGTCACAAATTTAAACACAGGGTCTGGAGTAAATACTGAACTGTCACAAATTTAAACACAAGGCCTGGAGTAAATACTGAACTGTCACAAATTTAAACACAGGGTCTGGAATAAATACTGAACTGTCACAAATTTAAACACAGGGCCTGGAGTAAATACTGAACTGTCACAAATTTAAACACAAGGCCTGGAGGAAATACTGAACTGTCACAAATTTAAACACAAGGCCTGGAGTAAATACTGAACTGTCACAAATTTAAACACGTGGCCTGGAGGAAATACTGAACTGTCACAAATTTAAACACAGGGCCTGGAGGAAATACTGAACTGTCACAAATTTAAACACAAGGCCTGGAGGAAATACTGAACTGTCACAAATTTAAACACAGGGCCTGGAGGAAATACTGAACTGTCACAAATTTAAACACAAGGCCTGGAGGAAATGCTGAACTGTCACAAATTTAAACACAAGGCCTGGAGGAAATACTGAACTGTCACAAATTTAAACACAAGTCCTGGAGGAAATACTGAACTGTCACAAATTTAAACACAGGGCCTGGATGAAATACTGAACAGTCACAAATTTAAACACAAGGCCTGGAGGAAATACTGAACTGTCACAAATTTAAACACAGGGCCTGGAGGAAATACAGAACATTAACAAATTTAAACACAAGGCCTGGAGGAAATACTGAACTGTCACAAATTTAAACACAGGGCCTGGAGTAAATACTGAACTGTCACAAATTTAAACACAAGGCCTGGAGGAAATACTGAACTGTCACAAATTTAAACACAGGGCCTGGAGGAAATACTGAACTGTCACAACTTTAAACACAGGGTCTGGAGGAAATACTGAACTGTCACAACTTTAAACACAAGGCCTGGAGTAAATACTGAACTGTCACAAATTTAAACAAAGGGCCTGGAGTAAATACTGAACTGTCACAAATTTAAACACAGGGTCTGGAGGAAATACTGAACTGTCACAACTTTAAACACAAGGCCTGGAGTAAATACTGAACTGTCACAAATTTAAACAAAGGGCCTGGAGTAAATACTGAACTGTCACAAATTTAAACACAGGGTCTGGAGGAAATACTGAAATGTCACAAATTTAAACACAAGGCCTGGAGGAAATACTGAACTGTCACAAATTTAAACACAAGGCCTGGAGTAAATACTGAACTGTCACAAATTTAAACACAAGGCCTGGAGGGAATACTGAACTGTCACAAATTTAAACACAGGGCCTGGAGGAAATACTGAACTGTCACAAATTTAAACACAAGGCCTGGAGGAAATACTGAACTGTCACAAATTTAAACACAAGGTCTGGAGGAAATACTGAACTGTCACAACTTTAAACACAGGGCCTGGAGGAAATACTGAAATGTCACAAATTTAAACACAAGGCCTGGAGGGAATACTGAACTGTCACAAATTTAAACACAAGGTCTGGAGGAAATACTGAACTGTCACAAATTTAAACACAAGGCCTGGAGGAAATACTGAACTGTCACAAATTTAAACACAAGGCCTGGAGGAAATACTGAACTGTCACAAATTTAAACACAGGGCCTGGAGGAAATACTGAACTGTCACAAATTTAAACACAGGGTCTGGAGGAAACACTGAACTGTCACAAATTTAAACACAAGGCCTGGAGTAAATACTGAACTGTCACAAATTTAAACACAGGGCCTGGAGGAAATACTGAACTGTCACAAATTTAAACACAAGGCCTGGAGGAAATACTGAACTGTCACAAATTTAAACACAAGGCCTGGAGGGAATACTGAACTGTCACAAATTTAAACACAGGGTCTGGAGGAAATACTGAACTACCACAAATTTAAACACAAGGCCTGGAGTAAATACTGAACTGTCACAAATTTAAACAAAAGGCCTGGAGAAAATACTGAACTGTCACAAATTTAAACACAGGGCCTGGAGGAAATACAGAACTGTCACAAATTTAAACACAAGGGCCTGGAGGAAATACTGAACTGTCACAAATTTAAACACAGGGCCTGGAGGAAATACTGAACTGTCACAAATTTAAACACAAGGGCCTGGAGGAAATACTGAACTGTCACAAATTTAAACACAGGGCCTGGAGGAAATACTGATCTGTCACAAATTTAAACACAGGGCCTGGAGGAAATACTGAACTGTCACAAATTTAAACACAGGGTCTGGAGGAAATACTGAACTGTCACAACTTTAAACACAAGGCCTGGAGTAAATACTGAACTGTCACAAATTTAAACAAAGGGCCTGGAGTAAATACTGAACTGTCACAAATTTAAACACAGGGCCTGGAGGAAATACTGAACTGTCACAACTTTAAACACAAGGCCTGGAGTAAATACTGAACTGTCACAAATTTAAACACAGGGCCTGGAGGAAATACTGAACTGTCACAAATTTAAACACAGGGTCTGGAGGAAATACTGAACTGTCACAACTTTAAACACAAGGCCTGGAGTAAATACTGAACTGTCACAAATTTAAACAAAGGGCCTGGAGTAAATACTGAACTGTCACAAATTTAAACACAGGGCCTGGAGGAAATACTGAACTGTCACAACTTTAAACACAGGGTCTGGAGGAAATACTGAAATGTCACAAATTTAAACACAAGGCCTGGAGGAAATACTGAACTGTCACAAATTTAAACACAAGGCCTGGAGTAAATACTGAACTGTCACAAATTTAAACACAAGGCCTGGAGGGAATACTGAACTGTCACAAATTTAAACACAAGGCCTGGAGGAAATACTGAACTGTCACAAATTTAAACACAAGGCCTGGAGTAAATACTGAACTGTCACAAATTTAAACACAGGGCCTGGAGGAAATACTGAACTGTCACAAATTTAAACACAGGGCCTGGAGGAAATACTGAACTGTCACAAATTTAAACACAAGGCCTGGAGGAAATACTGAACTGTCACAAATTTAAACACAAGGTCTGGAGGAAATACTGAACTGTCACAACTTTAAACACAGGGCCTGGAGGAAATACTGAAATGTCACAAATTTAAACACAAGGCCTGGAGGGAATACTGAACTGTCACAAATTTAAACACAAGGTCTAGAGGAAATACTGAACTGTCACAAATTTAAACACAAGGTCTGGAGGAAATACTGAACTGTCACAACTTTAAACACAGGGCCTGGAGGAAATACTGAAATGTCACAAATTTAAACACAAGGCCTGGAGGGAATACTGAACTGTCACAAATTTAAACACAAGGTCTGGAGGAAATACTGAACTGTCACAAATTTAAACACAAGGCCTGGAGTAAATACTGAACTGTCACAAATTTAAACACAGGGCCTGGAGGAAATACTGAACTGTCACAAATTTAAACACAAGGCCTGGAGGAAATACTGAACTGTCACAAATTTAAACACAAGGCCTGGAGGGAATACTGAACTGTCACAAATTTAAACACAGGGTCTGGAGGAAATACTGAACTGCCACAAATTTAAACACAAGGCCTGGAGGAAATACTGAACTGTCACAAATTTAAACACAAGGCCTGGAGGAAATACTGAACTGTCACAAATTTAAACAAAAGGCCTGGAGAAAATACTGAACTGTCACAAATTTAAACACAGGGCCTGGAGGAAATACAGAACTGTCACAAATTTAAACACAAGGGCCTGGAGGAAATACTGAACTGTCACAAATTTAAACACAGGGCCTGGAGGAAATACTGAACTGTCACAAATTTAAACACAAGGGCCTGGAGGAAATACTGAACTGTCACAAATTTAAACACAGGGCCTGGAGGAAATACTGAACTGTCACAAATTTAAACACAGGGCCTGGAGGAAATACTGAACTGTCACAAATTTAAACACAGGGCCTGGAGTAAATACTGAACTGTCACAAATTTAAACACAGGGCCTGGAGGAAATACTGAACTGTCACAAATTTAAACACAGGGCCTGGAGTAAATACTGAACTGTCACAAATTTAAACACAGGGCCTGGAGGAAATACTGAACTGTCACAAATTTAAACACAGGGCCTGGAGTAAATACTGAACTGTCACAAATTTAAACACAAGGCCTGGAGTAAATACTGAACTGTCACAAATTTAAACACAAGGCCTGGAGGAAATACAGAACTGTCACAAATTTAAACACAAGGCCTGGAGTAAATACTGAACTGTCACAAATTTAAACACAAGGCCTGGAGGGAATACTGAACTGTCACAAATTTAAACACAAGGCCTGGAGGAAATACTGAACTGTTACAAATTTAAACACAGGGGCTGGAGGAAATACTGAACTGTCACAAATTTAAACACAGGGCCTGGAGGAAATACAGAACTGTCACAAATTTAAACACAGGGCCTGGAGGAAATACTGAACTGTCACAAATTTAAACACAGGGCCTGAAGGAAATACTGAACTGTCACAAATTTAAACACAAGGCCTGGAGGAAATACTGAACTGTCACAAATTTAAACACAGGGTCTGGAGTAAATACTGAACTGTCACAAATTTAAACACAAGGCCTGGAGGGAATACTGAACTGTCACAAATTTAAACACAAGGCCTGGAGGAAATACTGAACTGTCACAAATATTAAACACAAGGCCTGGAATAAATACTGAACTGTCACAAATTTAAACACAAGGCCTGGAGTAAATACTGAACTGTCACAAATTTAAACACAAGGCCTGGAATAAATACTGAACTGTCACAAATTTAAACACAAGGCCTGGAGGAAATACAGAACTGTCACAAATTTAAACACAAGGCCTGGAGTAAATACTGAACTGTCACAAATTTAAACACAGGGCCTGGAGGAAATACTGAACTGTCACAAATTTAAACACAAGGCCTGGAGTAAATACTGAACTGTCACAAATTTAAACACAAGGCCTGGAGTAAATACTGAACTGTCACAAATTTAAACACAGGGCCTGGAGGAAATACTGAACTGTCACAAATTTAAACACAAGGCCTGGAGGAAATACTGAACTGTCACAAATTTAAGCACAAGGCCTGGAATAAATACTGAACTGTCACAAATTTAAACACAAGGCCTGGAGGAAATACAGAACTGTCACAAATTTAAACACAAGGCCTGGAGTAAATACTGAACTGTCACAAATTTAAACACAAGGCCTGGAGTAAATACTGAACTGTCACAAATTTAAACACAGGGCCTGGAGGAAATACTGAACTGTCACAAATTTAAACACAAGGCCTGGAGTAAATACTGAACTGTCACAAATTTAAACACAAGGCCTGGAGTAAATACTGAACTGTCACAAATTTAAACACAGGCCCTGGAGGAAATACTGAACTGTCACAAATTTAAACACAAGGCCTGGAGTAAATACTGAACTGTCACAAATTTAAACACAGGGCCTGGAGGAAATACTGAACTGTCACAAATTTAAACACAAGGCCTGGAGTAAATACTGAACTGTCACAAATTTAAACACAAGGCCTTGAGTAAATACTGAACTGTCACAAATTTAAACACAAGGCCTGGAGTAAATACTGAACTGTCACAAATTTAAACACAGGGCCTGGAGGAAATACTGAACTGTCACAAATTTAAACACAAGGCCTCGAGGAAATACTGAACTGTCACAAATTTAAACACAGGGCCTGGAGTAAATACTGAACTGTCACAAATTTAAACACAAGGCCTGGAGTAAATACTGAACTGTCACAAATTTAAACACAGGGCCTGGAGGAAATACTGAACTGTCACAAATTTAAACACAAGGCCTGGAGTAAATACTGAACTGTCACAAATTTAAACACAGGGCCTGGAGGAAATACAGAACTGTCACAAATTTAAACACAGGGCCTGGAGTAAATACTGAACTGTCACAAATTTAAACACAAGGCCTGGAGGAAATACTGAACTGTCACAAATTTAAACACAAGGCCTGGAGGAAATACAGAACTGTCACAAATTTAAACACAGGGCCTGGAGTAAATACTGAACTGTCACAAATTTAAACACAAGGCCTGGAGTAAATACTGAACTGTCACAAATTTAAACACAAGGCCTGGAGGAAATACAGAACTGTCACAAATTTAAACACAGGGCCTGGAGTAAATACTGAACTGTCACAAATTTAAACACAAGGCCTGGAGGAAATACTGAACTGTCACAAATTTAAACACAGGGCCTGGAGGAAATACTGAACTGTCACAAATTTAAACACAAGGCCTGGAGGAAATACTGAACTGTCACAAATTTAAACACAGGGGCTGGAGGAAATACTGAACTGTCACAAATTTAAACACAAGGCCTGGAGTAAATACTGAACTGTCACAAATTTAAACACAAGGCCTGGAGGAAATACAGAACTGTCACAAATTTAAACACAGGGCCTGGAGTAAATACTGAACTGTCACAAATTTAAACACAAGGCCTGGAGGAAATACTGAACTGTCACAAATTTAAACACAGGGCCTGGAGGAAATACTGAACTGTCACAAATTTAAACACAAGGCCTGGAGGAAATACTGAACTGTCACAAATTTAAACACAGGGCCTGGAGGAAATACTGAACTGTCACAAATTTAAACACAAGGCCTGGAGGAAATACTGAACTGTCACAAAATTAAACACAAGGCCTGGAGTAAATACTGAACTGTCACAAATTTAAACACAAGGCCTGGAGGAAATACTGAACTGTCACAAATTTAAACACAAGGCCTGGAGGAAATACTGAACTGTCACAAATTTAAACACAGGGCCTGGAGGAAATACTGAACTGTCACAAATTTAAACACAAGGCCTGGAGTAAATACTGAACTGTCACAAATTTAAACACAGGGTCTGGAGGAAATACTGAACTGTTACAAATTTAAACACAAGGCCTGGAGGAAATACTGAACTGTCACAAATTTAAACACAAGGGCCTGGAGGAAATACTGAACTGTCACAAATTTAAACACAGGGTCTGGAGGAAATACTGAACTGTCACAAATTTAAACACAAGGCCTGGAGGAAATACTGAACTGTCACAAATTTAAACACAGGGCCTGGAGGAAATACTGAACTGTCACAAATTTAAACACAGGGTCTGGAGGAAATACTGAACTGTCACAAATTTAAACACAAGGCCCGGAGGAAATACTGTACTGTCACAAATTTAAACACAAGGCCTGGAGGAAATACTGAACTGTCACAAATTTAAACACAGGGCCTGGAGGAAATACTGAACTGTCACAAATTTAAACACAGGGTCTGGAGGAAATACTGAACTGTCACAAATTTAAACACAAGGCCTGGAGGAAATACTGAACTGTCACAAATTTAAACACAAGGCCTGGAGGAAATACTGAACTGTCACAAATTTATACACAGGGCATGGAGGAAATACTGAACTGTCACAAATTTAAACACAAGGCCCGGAGGAAATACTGTACTGTCACAAATTTAAACACAAGGCCCGGAGGAAATACTGAACTGTCACAAATTTAAACACAAGGCCCGGAGGAAATACTGAACTGTCACAAATTTAAACACAAGGCCCGGAGGAAATACTGCACTGTCACAAATTTAAACACAAGGCCCGGAGGAAATACTGAACTGTCACAAATTTAAACACAAGGCCTGGAGGAAATACTGAACTGTCACAAACTTAAACACAGGGCCTGGAGTAAATACTGAACTGTCACAAATTTAAACACAAGGCCTGGAGTAAATACAGAACGGTCACAAATTTAAACACAAGGCCTGGAGTAAATACTGAACTGTCACAAATTTAAACACAAGGCCTGGAGTAAATACTGAACTGTCACAAATTTAAACACAAGGCCTGGAGTAAATACTGAACTGTCACAAATTTAAACACAAGGCCTGGAGGAAATACTGAACTGTCACAAATTTAAACACAGGGCCTGGAGGAAATACTGAACTGTCACAAATTTAAACACAGGGCCTGGAGTAAATACTGAACTGTCACAAATTTAAACACAAGGCCTGGAGTAAATACTGAACTGTCACAAATTTAAACACAAGGCCTGGAGGAAATACAGAACTGTCACAAATTTAAACACAAGGCCTGGAGGAAATACAGAACTGTCACAAATTTAAACACAGGGTCAGGAGGAAATACTGAACTGTCACAAATTTAAACACAAGGCCCGGAGGAAATACTGTACTGTCACAAATTTAAACACAAGGCCTGGAGGAAATACTGAACTGTCACAAATTTAAACACAAGGCCTGGAGTAAATACTGAACTGTCACAAATTTAAACACAAGGCCTGGAGGGAATACTGAACTGTTACAAATTTAAACACAGGGGCTGGAGGAAATACTGAACTGTCACAAATTTAAACACAGGGCCTGGAGGAAATACAGAACTGTCACAAATTTAAACACAGGGCCTGGAGGAAATACTGAACTGTCACAAATTTAAACACAGGGCCTGAAGGAAATACTGAACTGTCACAAATTTAAACACAAGGCCTGGAGGAAATACTGAACTGTCACAAATTTAAACACAGGGTCTGGAGTAAATACTGAACTGTCACAAATTTAAACACAAGGCCTGGAGGGAATACTGAACTGTCACAAATTTAAACACAAGGCCTGGAATAAATACTGAACTGTCACAAATTTAAACACAAGGCCTGGAGTAAATACTGAACTGTCACAAATTTAAACACAAGGCCTGGAATAAATACTGAACTGTCACAAATTTAAACACAAGGCCTGGAGGAAATACAGAACTGTCACAAATTTAAACACAAGGCCTGGAGTAAATACTGAACTGTCACAAATTTAAACACAGGGCCTGGAGGAAATACTGAACTGTCACAAATTTAAACACAAGGCCTGGAGTAAATACTGAACTGTCACAAATTTAAACACAAGGCCTGGAGTAAATACTGAACTGTCACAAATTTAAACACAGGGCCTGGAGGAAATACTGAACTGTCACAAATTTAAACACAAGGCCTGGAGTAAATACTGAACTGTCACAAATTTAAACACAAGGCCTGGAATAAATACTGAACTGTCACAAATTTAAACACAAGGCCTGGAGGAAATACAGAACTGTCACAAATTTAAACACAAGGCCTGGAGTAAATACTGAACTGTCACAAATTTAAACACAGGGCCTGGAGTAAATACTGAACTGTCACAAATTTAAACACAAGGCCTGGAGGGAAATACAGAACTGTCACAAATTTAAACACAAGGCCTGGAGTAAATACTGAACTGTCACAAATTTAAACACAGGGCCTGGAGGAAATACTGAACTGTCACAAATTTAAACACAAGGCCTGGAGTAAATACTGAACTGTCACAAATTTAAACACAGGGCCTGGAGGGAAATACTGAACTGTCACAAATTTAAACACAAGGCCTGGAGGGAAATACTGAACTGTCACAAATTTAAACACAAGGCCTGGAGTAAATACTGAACTGTCACAAATTTAAACACAGGGCCTGGAGGAAATACTGAACGGTCACAAATTTAAACACAAGGCCTGGAGTAAATACTGAACTGTCACAAATTTAAACACAAGGCCTGGAGGGAAATACTGAACTGTCACAAATTTAAACACAAGGCCTGGAGTAAATACTGAACTGTCACAAATTTAAACACAGGGCCTGGAGGAAATACTGAACTGTCACAAATTTAAACACAAGGCCTGGAGTAAATACTGAACTGTCACAAATTTAAACACAAGGCCTGGAGTAAATACTGAACTGTCACAAATTTAAACACAAGGCCTGGAGTAAATACTGAACTGTCACAAATTTAAACACAGGGCCTGGAGGAAATACTGAACTGTCACAAATTTAAACACAAGGCCTGGAGTAAATACTGAACTGTCACAAATTTAAACACAGGCCCTGGAGGAAATACTGAACTGTCACAAATTTAAACACAAGGCCTGGAGTAAATACTGAACTGTCACAAATTTAAACACAGGGCCTGGAGGAAATACTGAACTGTCACAAATTTAAACACAAGGCCTGGAGTAAATACTGAACTGTCACAAATTTAAACACAAGGCCTGGAGTAAATACTGAACTGTCACAAATTTAAACACAAGGCCTGGAGTAAATACTGAACTGTCACAAATTTAAACACAGGGCCTGGAGTAAATACTGAACTGTCACAAATTTAAACACAAGGCCTGGAGTAAATACTGAACTGTCACAAATTTAAACACAGGGCCTGGAGTAAATACTGAACTGTCACAAATTTAAACAAAAGGCCTGGAGTAAATACTGAACTGTCACAAATTTAAACACAGGGCCTGGAGGAAATACTGAACTGTCACAAATTTAAACACAAGGCCTGGAGTAAATACTGAACTGTCACAAATTTAAACACAGGGCCTGGAGGAAATACAGAACTGTCACAAATTTAAACACAGGGCCTGGAGTAAATACTGAACTGTCACAAATTTAAACACAAGGCCTGGAGGAAATACTGAACTGTCACAAATTTAAACACAAGGCCTGGAGGAAATACAGAACTGTCACAAATTTAACACAGGGCCTGGAGTAAATACTGAACTGTCACAAATTTAAACACAAGGCCTGGAGTAAATACTGAACTGTCACAAATTTAAACACAAGGCCTGGAGGAAATACAGAACTGTCACAAATTTAAACACAGGGCCTGGAGTAAATACTGAACTGTCACAAATTTAAACACAAGGCCTGGAGTAAATACTGAACTGTCACAAATTTAAACACAGGGTCTGGAGGAAATACTGAACAGTCACAAATTTAAACACAGGGCCTGGAGGAAATACTGAACTGTCACAAATTTAAACACAAGGCCTGGAGGAAATACTGAACTGTCACAAATTTAAACACAGGGGCTGGAGGAAATACTGAACTGTCACAAAATTAAACACAAGGCCTGGAGTAAATACTGAACTGTCACAAATTTAAACACAAGGCCTGGAGGAAATACTGAACTGTCACAAATTTAAACACAAGGCCTGGAGGAAATACTGAACTGTCACAAATTTAAACACAGGGCCTGGAGGAAATACTGAACTGTCACAAATTTAAACACAAGGCCTGGAGGAAATACTGAACTGTCACAAATTTAAACACAGGGCATGGAGGAAATACTGAACTGTCACAAATTTAAACACAAGGCCCGGAGGAAATACTGTACTGTCACAAATTTAAACACAAGGCCCGGAGGAAATACTGAACTGTCACAAATTTAAACACAAGGCCCGGAGGAAATACTGAACTGTCACAAATTTAAACACAAGGCCCGGAGGAAATACTGCACTGTCACAAATTTAAACACAAGGCCCGGAGGAAATACTGTACTGTCACAAATTTAAACACAAGGCCTGGAGGAAATACTGAACTGTCACAAACTTAAACACAGGGCCTGGAGTAAATACTGAACTGTCACAAATTTAAACACAAGGCCTGGAGTAAATACTGAACTGTCACAAATTTAAACACAGGGCCTGGAGTAAATACTGAACTGTCACAAATTTAAACACAAGGCCTGGAGTAAATACTGAACTGTCACAAATTTAAACACAAGGCCTGGAGGAAATACTGAACTGTCACAAATTTAAACACAAGGCCTGGAGGAAATACTGAACTGTCACAAATTTAAACACAGGGCCTGGAGGAAATACTGAACTGTCACAAATTTAAACACAGGGCCTGGAGAAAATGCTGAACTGTCACAAATTTAAACACAAGGCCTGGAGTAAATACTGAACTGTCACAAATTTAAACACAAGGCCTGGAGGAAATACTGAACTGTCACAAATTTAAACACAGGGCCTGGAGGAAATACTGAACTGTCACAAATTTAAACACAGGGTCTGGAGGAAATACTGAACTGTCACAAATTTAAACACAAGGCCTGGAGGAAATACTGAACTGTCACAAATTTAAACACAAGGCCTGGAGGAAATACTGAACTGTCACAAATTTAAACACAGGGCATGGAGGAAATGCTGAACTGTCACAAATTTAAACACAAGGCCCGGAGGAAATACTGTACTGTCACAAATTTAAACACAAGGCCTGGAGGAAATACTGAACTGTCACAAATTTAAACACAGGGCCTGGAGGAAATACTGAACTGTCACAAATTTAAACACAGGGTCTGGAGGAAATACTGAACTGTCACAAATTTAAACACAAGGCCTGGAGGAAATACTGAACTGTCACAAATTTAAACACAAGGCCTGGAGGAAATACTGAACTGTCACAAATTTAAACACAGGGCATGGAGGAAATACTGAACTGTCACAAATTTAAACACAAGGCCCGGAGGAAATACTGTACTGTCACAAATTTAAACACAAGGCCTGGAGGAAATACTGAACTGTCACAAATTTAAACACAAGGCCCGGAGGAAATACTGAACTGTCACAAATTTAAACACAAGGCCCGGAGGAAATACTGCACTGTCACAAATTTAAACACAAGGCCCGGAGGAAATACTGAACTGTCACAAATTTAAACACAAGGCCTGGAGGAAATACTGAACTGTCACAAACTTAAACACAGGGCCTGGAGTAAATACTGAACTGTCACAAATTTAAACACAAGGCCTGGAGTAAATACTGAACTGTCACAAATTTAAACACAAGGCCTGCAGTAAATACTGAACTGTCACAACTTTAAACACAGGGTCTGGAGGAAATACTGAACTGTCACAACTTTAAACACAAGGCCTGGAGTAAATACTGAACTGTCACAAATTTAAACAAAGGGCCTGGAGTAAATACTGAACTGTCACAAATTTAAACACAGGGTCTGGAGGAAATACTGAACTGTCACAACTTTAAACACAAGGCCTGGAGTAAATACTGAACTGTCACAAATTTAAACAAAGGGCCTGGAGTAAATACTGAACTGTCACAAATTTAAACACAGGGTCTGGAGGAAATACTGAAATGTCACAAATTTAAACACAAGGCCTGGAGGAAATACTGAACTGTCACAAATTTAAACACAAGGCCTGGAGTAAATACTGAACTGTCACAAATTTAAACACAAGGCCTGGAGGGAATACTGAACTGTCACAAATTTAAACACAGGGCCTGGAGGAAATACTGAACTGTCACAAATTTAAACACAAGGCCTGGAGGAAATACTGAACTGTCACAAATTTAAACACAAGGTCTGGAGGAAATACTGAACTGTCACAACTTTAAACACAGGGCCTGGAGGAAATACTGAAATGTCACAAATTTAAACACAAGGCCTGGAGGGAATACTGAACTGTCACAAATTTAAACACAAGGTCTGGAGGAAATACTGAACTGTCACAAATTTAAACACAAGGCCTGGAGGAAATACTGAACTGTCACAAATTTAAACACAAGGCCTGGAGGAAATACTGAACTGTCACAAATTTAAACACAGGGCCTGGAGGAAATACTGAACTGTCACAAATTTAAACACAGGGTCTGGAGGAAACACTGAACTGTCACAAATTTAAACACAAGGCCTGGAGTAAATACTGAACTGTCACAAATTTAAACACAGGGCCTGGAGGAAATACTGAACTGTCACAAATTTAAACACAAGGCCTGGAGGAAATACTGAACTGTCACAAATTTAAACACAAGGCCTGGAGGGAATACTGAACTGTCACAAATTTAAACACAGGGTCTGGAGGAAATACTGAACTACCACAAATTTAAACACAAGGCCTGGAGTAAATACTGAACTGTCACAAATTTAAACAAAAGGCCTGGAGAAAATACTGAACTGTCACAAATTTAAACACAGGGCCTGGAGGAAATACAGAACTGTCACAAATTTAAACACAAGGGCCTGGAGGAAATACTGAACTGTCACAAATTTAAACACAGGGCCTGGAGGAAATACTGAACTGTCACAAATTTAAACACAAGGGCCTGGAGGAAATACTGAACTGTCACAAATTTAAACACAGGGCCTGGAGGAAATACTGAACTGTCACAAATTTAAACACAGGGCCTGGAGGAAATACTGATCTGTCACAAATTTAAACACAGGGCCTGGAGGAAATACTGAACTGTCACAAATTTAAACACAGGGCCTGGAGTAAATACTGAACTGTCACAAATTTAAACACAGGGCCTGGAGGAAATACTGAACTGTCACAAATTTAAACACAGGGTCTGGAGGAAATACTGAACTGTCACAACTTTAAACACAAGGCCTGGAGTAAATACTGAACTGTCACAAATTTAAACAAAGGGCCTGGAGTAAATACTGAACTGTCACAAATTTAAACACAGGGCCTGGAGGAAATACTGAACTGTCACAACTTTAAACACAGGGTCTGGAGGAAATACTGAAATGTCACAAATTTAAACACAAGGCCTGGAGGAAATACTGAACTGTCACAAATTTAAACACAAGGCCTGGAGTAAATACTGAACTGTCACAAATTTAAACACAAGGCCTGGAGGGAATACTGAACTGTCACAAATTTAAACACAAGGCCTGGAGGAAATACTGAACTGTCACAAATTTAAACACAAGGCCTGGAGTAAATACTGAACTGTCACAAATTTAAACACAGGGCCTGGAGGAAATACTGAACTGTCACAAATTTAAACACAGGGCCTGGAGGAAATACTGAACTGTCACAAATTTAAACACAAGGCCTGGAGGAAATACTGAACTGTCACAAATTTAAACACAAGGTCTGGAGGAAATACTGAACTGTCACAACTTTAAACACAGGGCCTGGAGGAAATACTGAAATGTCACAAATTTAAACACAAGGCCTGGAGGGAATACTGAACTGTCACAAATTTAAACACAAGGTCTGGAGGAAATACTGAACTGTCACAAATTTAAACACAAGGTCTCGAGGAAATACTGAACTGTCACAACTTTAAACACAGGGCCTGGAGGAAATACTGAAATGTCACAAATTTAAACACAAGGCCTGGAGGGAATACTGAACTGTCACAAATTTAAACACAAGGTCTGGAGGAAATACTGAACTGTCACAAATTTAAACACAAGGCCTGGAGTAAATACTGAACTGTCACAAATTTAAACACAGGGCCTGGAGGAAATACTGAACTGTCACAAATTTAAACACAAGGCCTGGAGGAAATACTGAACTGTCACAAATTTAAACACAAGGCCTGGAGGGAATACTGAACTGTCACAAATTTAAACACAGGGTCTGGAGGAAATACTGAACTGCCACAAATTTAAACACAAGGCCTGGAGTAAATACTGAACTGTCACAAATTTAAACAAAAGGCCTGGAGAAAATACTGAACTGTCACAAATTTAAACACAGGGCCTGGAGGAAATACAGAACTGTCACAAATTTAAACACAAGGGCCTGGAGGAAATACTGAACTGTCACAAATTTAAACACAGGGCCTGGAGGAAATACTGAACTGTCACAAATTTAAACACAAGGGCCTGGAGGAAATACTGAACTGTCACAAATTTAAACACAGGGCCTGGAGGAAATACTGAACTGTCACAAATTTAAACACAGGGCCTGGAGGAAATACTGAACTGTCACAAATTTAAACACAGGGCCTGGAGGAAATACTGAACTGTCACAAATTTAAACACAGGGCCTGGAGTAAATACTGAACTGTCACAAATTTAAACACAGGGCCTGGAGGAAATACTGAACTGTCACAAATTTAAACACAGGGCCTGGAGTAAATACTGAACTGTCACAAATTTAAACACAGGGCCTGGAGGAAATACTGAACTGTCACAAATTTAAACACAGGGCCTGGAGTAAATACTGAACTGTCACAAATTTAAACACAAGGCCTGGAGTAAATACTGAACTGTCACAAATTTAAACACAAGGCCTGGAGGAAATACAGAACTGTCACAAATTTAAACACAAGGCCTGGAGTAAATACTGAACTGTCACAAATTTAAACACAAGGCCTGGAGGGAATACTGAACTGTCACAAATTTAAACACAAGGCCTGGAGGAAATACTGAACTGTTACAAATTTAAACACAGGGGCTGGAGGAAATACTGAACTGTCACAAATTTAAACACAGGGCCTGGAGGAAATACAGAACTGTCACAAATTTAAACACAGGGCCTGGAGGAAATACTGAACTGTCACAAATTTAAACACAAGGCCTGGAGGAAATACTGAACTGTCACAAATTTAAACACAAGGCCTGGAGGAAATACAGAACTGTCACAAATTTAAACACAGGGCCTGAAGGAAATACTGAACTGTCACAAATTTAAACACAAGGCCTGGAGGAAATACTGAACTGTCACAAATTTAAACACAGGGTCTGGAGTAAATACTGAACTGTCACAAATTTAAACACAAGGCCTGGAGGGAATACTGAACTGTCACAAATTTAAACACAAGGCCTGGAGGAAATACTGAACTGTCACAAATATTAAACACAAGGCCTGGAATAAATACTGAACTGTCACAAATTTAAACACAAGGCCTGGAGTAAATACTGAACTGTCACAAATTTAAACACAAGGCCTGGAATAAATACTGAACTGTCACAAATTTAAACACAAGGCCTGGAGGAAATACAGAACTGTCACAAATTTAAACACAAGGCCTGGAGTAAATACTGAACTGTCACAAATTTAAACACAGGGCCTGGAGGAAATACTGAACTGTCACAAATTTAAACACAAGGCCTGGAGTAAATACTGAACTGTCGCAAATTTAAACACAAGGCCTGGAGTAAATACTGAACTGTCACAAATTTAAACACAGGGCCTGGAGGAAATACTGAACTGTCACAAATTTAAACACAAGGCCTGGAGGAAATACTGAACTGTCACAAATTTAAACACAAGGCCTGGAATAAATACTGAACTGTCACAAATTTAAACACAAGGCCTGGAGGAAATACAGAACTGTCACAAATTTAAACACAAGGCCTGGAGTAAATACTGAACTGTCACAAATTTAAACACAAGGCCTGGAGTAAATACTGAACTGTCACAAATTTAAACACAGGGCCTGGAGGAAATACTGAACTGTCACAAATTTAAACACAAGGCCTGGAGTAAATACTGAACTGTCACAAATTTAAACACAAGGCCTGGAGTAAATACTGAACTGTCACAAATTTAAACACAAGGCCTGGAGTAAATACTGAACTGTCACAAATTTAAACACAGGGCCTGGAGGAAATACTGAACTGTCACAAATTTAAACACAAGGCCTGGAGTAAATACTGAACTGTCACAAATTTAAACACAGGCCCTGGAGGAAATACTGAACTGTCACAAATTTAAACACAAGGCCTGGAGTAAATACTGAACTGTCACAAATTTAAACACAGGGCCTGGAGGAAATACTGAACTGTCACAAATTTAAACACAAGGCCTGGAGTAAATACTGAACTGTCACAAATTTAAACACAAGGCCTTGAGTAAATACTGAACTGTCACAAATTTAAACACAAGGCCTGGAGTAAATACTGAACTGTCACAAATTTAAACACAGGGCCTGGAGGAAATACTGAACTGTCACAAATTTAAACACAAGGCCTCGAGGAAATACTGAACTGTCACAAATTTAAACACAGGGCCTGGAGTAAATACTGAACTGTCACAAATTTAAACACAAGGCCTGGAGTAAATACTGAACTGTCACAAATTTAAACACAGGGCCTGGAGGAAATACTGAACTGTCACAAATTTAAACACAAGGCCTGGAGTAAATACTGAACTGTCACAAATTTAAACACAGGGCCTGGAGGAAATACAGAACTGTCACAAATTTAAACACAGGGCCTGGAGTAAATACTGAACTGTCACAAATTTAAACACAAGGCCTGGAGGAAATACTGAACTGTCACAAATTTAAACACAAGGCCTGGAGGAAATACAGAACTGTCACAAATTTAAACACAGGGCCTGGAGTAAATACTGAACTGTCACAAATTTAAACACAAGGCCTGGAGTAAATACTGAACTGTCACAAATTTAAACACAAGGCCTGGAGGAAATACAGAACTGTCACAAATTTAAACACAGGGCCTGGAGTAAATACTGAACTGTCACAAATTTAAACACAAGGCCTGGAGGAAATACTGAACTGTCACAAATTTAAACACAGGGCCTGGAGGAAATACTGAACTGTCACAAATTTAAACACAAGGCCTGGAGGAAATACTGAACTGTCACAAATTTAAACACAGGGGCTGGAGGAAATACTGAACTGTCACAAATTTAAACACAAGGCCTGGAGTAAATACTGAACTGTCACAAATTTAAACACAAGGCCTGGAGGAAATACAGAACTGTCACAAATTTAAACACAGGGCCTGGAGTAAATACTGAACTGTCACAAATTTAAACACAAGGCCTGGAGGAAATACTGAACTGTCACAAATTTAAACACAGGGCCTGGAGGAAATACTGAACTGTCACAAATTTAAACACAAGGCCTGGAGGAAATACTGAACTGTCACAAATTTAAACACAGGGCCTGGAGGAAATACTGAACTGTCACAAATTTAAACACAAGGCCTGGAGGAAATACTGAACTGTCACAAAATTAAACACAAGGCCTGGAGTAAATACTGAACTGTCACAAATTTAAACACAAGGCCTGGAGGAAATACTGAACTGTCACAAATTTAAACACAAGGCCTGGAGGAAATACTGAACTGTCACAAATTTAAACACAGGGCCTGGAGGAAATACTGAACTGTCACAAATTTAAACACAAGGCCTGGAGTAAATACTGAACTGTCACAAATTTAAACACAGGGTCTGGAGGAAATACTGAACTGTTACAAATTTAAACACAAGGCCTGGAGGAAATACTGAACTGTCACAAATTTAAACACAAGGGCCTGGAGGAAATACTGAACTGTCACAAATTTAAACACAGGGTCTGGAGGAAATACTGAACTGTCACAAATTTAAACACAAGGCCTGGAGGAAATACTGAACTGTCACAAATTTAAACACAGGGCCTGGAGGAAATACTGAACTGTCACAAATTTAAACACAGGGTCTGGAGGAAATACTGAACTGTCACAAATTTAAACACAAGGCCCGGAGGAAATACTGTACTGTCACAAATTTAAACACAAGGCCTGGAGGAAATACTGAACTGTCACAAATTTAAACACAGGGCCTGGAGGAAATACTGAACTGTCACAAATTTAAACACAGGGTCTGGAGGAAATACTGAACTGTCACAAATTTAAACACAGGGCCTGGAGGAAATACTGAACTGTCACAAATTTAAACACAAGGCCCGGAGGAAATACTGTACTGTCACAAATTTAAACACAAGGCCCGGAGGAAATACTGAACTGTCACAAATTTAAACACAAGGCCCGGAGGAAATACTGAACTGTCACAAATTTAAACACAAGGCCCGGAGGAAATACTGCACTGTCACAAATTTAAACACAAGGCCCGGAGGAAATACTGAACTGTCACAAATTTAAACACAAGGCCTGGAGGAAATACTGAACTGTCACAAACTTAAACACAGGGCCTGGAGTAAATACTGAACTGTCACAAATTTAAACACAAGGCCTGGAGTAAATACAGAACGGTCACAAATTTAAACACAAGGCCTGGAGTAAATACTGAACTGTCACAAATTTAAACACAAGGCCTGGAGTAAATACTGAACTGTCACAAATTTAAACACAAGGCCTGGAGTAAATACTGAACTGTCACAAATTTAAACACAAGGCCTGGAGGAAATACTGAACTGTCACAAATTTAAACACAGGGCCTGGAGGAAATACTGAACTGTCACAAATTTAAACACAGGGCCTGGAGTAAATACTGAACTGTCACAAATTTAAACACAAGGCCTGGAGTAAATACTGAACTGTCACAAATTTAAACACAAGGCCTGGAGGAAATACAGAACTGTCACAAATTTAAACACAAGGCCTGGAGGAAATACAGAACTGTCACAAATTTAAACACAGGGTCAGGAGGAAATACTGAACTGTCACAAATTTAAACACAAGGCCCGGAGGAAATACTGTACTGTCACAAATTTAAACACAAGGCCTGGAGGAAATACTGAACTGTCACAAATTTAAACACAAGGCCTGGAGTAAATACTGAACTGTCACAAATTTAAACACAAGGCCTGGAGGGAATACTGAACTGTTACAAATTTAAACACAGGGGCTGGAGGAAATACTGAACTGTCACAAATTTAAACACAGGGCCTGGAGGAAATACAGAACTGTCACAAATTTAAACACAGGGCCTGGAGGAAATACTGAACTGTCACAAATTTAAACACAGGGCCTGAAGGAAATACTGAACTGTCACAAATTTAAACACAAGGCCTGGAGGAAATACTGAACTGTCACAAATTTAAACACAGGGTCTGGAGTAAATACTGAACTGTCACAAATTTAAACACAAGGCCTGGAGGGAATACTGAACTGTCACAAATTTAAACACAAGGCCTGGAATAAATACTGAACTGTCACAAATTTAAACACAAGGCCTGGAGTAAATACTGAACTGTCACAAATTTAAACACAAGGCCTGGAATAAATACTGAACTGTCACAAATTTAAACACAAGGCCTGGAGGAAATACAGAACTGTCACAAATTTAAACACAAGGCCTGGAGTAAATACTGAACTGTCACAAATTTAAACACAGGGCCTGGAGGAAATACTGAACTGTCACAAATTTAAACACAAGGCCTGGAGTAAATACTGAACTGTCACAAATTTAAACACAAGGCCTGGAGTAAATACTGAACTGTCACAAATTTAAACACAGGGCCTGGAGGAAATACTGAACTGTCACAAATTTAAACACAAGGCCTGGAGTAAATACTGAACTGTCACAAATTTAAACACAAGGCCTGGAATAAATACTGAACTGTCACAAATTTAAACACAAGGCCTGGAGGAAATACAGAACTGTCACAAATTTAAACACAAGGCCTGGAGTAAATACTGAACTGTCACAAATTTAAACACAGGGCCTGGAGTAAATACTGAACTGTCACAAATTTAAACACAAGGCCTGGAGGGAAATACAGAACTGTCACAAATTTAAACACAAGGCCTGGAGTAAATACTGAACTGTCACAAATTTAAACACAGGGCCTGGAGGAAATACTGAACTGTCACAAATTTAAACACAAGGCCTGGAGTAAATACTGAACTGTCACAAATTTAAACACAGGGCCTGGAGGGAAATACTGAACTGTCACAAATTTAAACACAAGGCCTGGAGGGAAATACTGAACTGTCACAAATTTAAACACAAGGCCTGGAGTAAATACTGAACTGTCACAAATTTAAACACAGGGCCTGGAGGAAATACTGAACGGTCACAAATTTAAACACAAGGCCTGGAGTAAATACTGAACTGTCACAAATTTAAACACAAGGCCTGGAGGGAAATACTGAACTGTCACAAATTTAAACACAAGGCCTGGAGTAAATACTGAACTGTCACAAATTTAAACACAGGGCCTGGAGGAAATACTGAACTGTCACAAATTTAAACACAAGGCCTGGAGTAAATACTGAACTGTCACAAATTTAAACACAAGGCCTGGAGTAAATACTGAACTGTCACAAATTTAAACACAAGGCCAGGAGTAAATACTGAACTGTCACAAATTTAAACACAGGGCCTGGAGGAAATACTGAACTGTCACAAATTTAAACACAAGGCCTGGAGTAAATACTGAACTGTCACAAATTTAAACACAGGCCCTGGAGGAAATACTGAACTGTCACAAATTTAAACACAAGGCCTGGAGTAAATACTGAACTGTCACAAATTTAAACACAGGGCCTGGAGGAAATACTGAACTGTCACAAATTTAAACACAAGGCCTGGAGTAAATACTGAACTGTCACAAATTTAAACACAAGGCCTGGAGTAAATACTGAACTGTCACAAATTTAAACACAAGGCCTGGAGTAAATACTGAACTGTCACAAATTTAAACACAGGGCCTGGAGTAAATACTGAACTGTCACAAATTTAAACACAAGGCCTGGAGTAAATACTGAACTGTCACAAATTTAAACACAGGGCCTGGAGTAAATACTGAACTGTCACAAATTTAAACAAAAGGCCTGGAGTAAATACTGAACTGTCACAAATTTAAACACAGGGCCTGGAGGAAATACTGAACTGTCACAAATTTAAACACAAGGCCTGGAGTAAATACTGAACTGTCACAAATTTAAACACAGGGCCTGGAGGAAATACAGAACTGTCACAAATTTAAACACAGGGCCTGGAGTAAATACTGAACTGTCACAAATTTAAACACAAGGCCTGGAGGAAATACTGAACTGTCACAAATTTAAACACAAGGCCTGGAGGAAATACAGAACTGTCACAAATTTAACACAGGGCCTGGAGTAAATACTGAACTGTCACAAATTTAAACACAAGGCCTGGAGTAAATACTGAACTGTCACAAATTTAAACACAAGGCCTGGAGGAAATACAGAACTGTCACAAATTTAAACACAGGGCCTGGAGTAAATACTGAACTGTCACAAATTTAAACACAAGGCCTGGAGTAAATACTGAACTGTCACAAATTTAAACACAGGGTCTGGAGGAAATACTGAACAGTCACAAATTTAAACACAGGGCCTGGAGGAAATACTGAACTGTCACAAATTTAAACACAAGGCCTGGAGGAAATACTGAACTGTCACAAATTTAAACACAGGGGCTGGAGGAAATACTGAACTGTCACAAAATTAAACACAAGGCCTGGAGTAAATACTGAACTGTCACAAATTTAAACACAAGGCCTGGAGGAAATACTGAACTGTCACAAATTTAAACACAAGGCCTGGAGGAAATACTGAACTGTCACAAATTTAAACACAGGGCCTGGAGGAAATACTGAACTGTCACAAATTTAAACACAAGGCCTGGAGGAAATACTGAACTGTCACAAATTTAAACACAGGGCATGGAGGAAATACTGAACTGTCACAAATTTAAACACAAGGCCCGGAGGAAATACTGTACTGTCACAAATTTAAACACAAGGCCCGGAGGAAATACTGAACTGTCACAAATTTAAACACAAGGCCCGGAGGAAATACTGAACTGTCACAAATTTAAACACAAGGCCCGGAGGAAATACTGCACTGTCACAAATTTAAACACAAGGCCCGGAGGAAATACTGTACTGTCACAAATTTAAACACAAGGCCTGGAGGAAATACTGAACTGTCACAAACTTAAACACAGGGCCTGGAGTAAATACTGAACTGTCACAAATTTAAACACAAGGCCTGGAGTAAATACTGAACTGTCACAAATTTAAACACAGGGCCTGGAGTAAATACTGAACTGTCACAAATTTAAACACAAGGCCTGGAGTAAATACTGAACTGTCACAAATTTAAACACAAGGCCTGGAGGAAATACTGAACTGTCACAAATTTAAACACAAGGCCTGGAGGAAATACTGAACTGTCACAAATTTAAACACAGGGCCTGGAGGAAATACTGAACTGTCACAAATTTAAACACAGGGCCTGGAGAAAATGCTGAACTGTCACAAATTTAAACACAAGGCCTGGAGTAAATACTGAACTGTCACAAATTTAAACACAAGGCCTGGAGGAAATACTGAACTGTCACAAATTTAAACACAGGGCCTGGAGGAAATACTGAACTGTCACAAATTTAAACACAGGGTCTGGAGGAAATACTGAACTGTCACAAATTTAAACACAAGGCCTGGAGGAAATACTGAACTGTCACAAATTTAAACACAAGGCCTGGAGGAAATACTGAACTGTCACAAATTTAAACACAGGGCATGGAGGAAATGCTGAACTGTCACAAATTTAAACACAAGGCCCGGAGGAAATACTGTACTGTCACAAATTTAAACACAAGGCCTGGAGGAAATACTGAACTGTCACAAATTTAAACACAGGGCCTGGAGGAAATACTGAACTGTCACAAATTTAAACACAGGGTCTGGAGGAAATACTGAACTGTCACAAATTTAAACACAAGGCCTGGAGGAAATACTGAACTGTCACAAATTTAAACACAAGGCCTGGAGGAAATACTGAACTGTCACAAATTTAAACACAGGGCATGGAGGAAATACTGAACTGTCACAAATTTAAACACAAGGCCCGGAGGAAATACTGTACTGTCACAAATTTAAACACAAGGCCTGGAGGAAATACTGAACTGTCACAAATTTAAACACAAGGCCCGGAGGAAATACTGAACTGTCACAAATTTAAACACAAGGCCCGGAGGAAATACTGCACTGTCACAAATTTAAACACAAGGCCCGGAGGAAATACTGAACTGTCACAAATTTAAACAAAGGGCCTGGAGGAAATACTGAACAGTCACAAATTTAAACACAGGGCCTGGAGGAAATACTGAACTGTCACAAATTTAAACACAGGGCCTGGAGGAAATACTGAACTGTCACAAATTTAAACACAAGGACTGGAGTAAATACTGAATTGTCACAAATTTAAACACAAGGCCTGGAGGAAATACTGAACTGTCACAAATTTAAACACTGGGCCTGGAGGAAAAACTGACTGTCACAAATTTAAACACAAGGCCTGGAGGAAATACTGAACTGTCACAAATTTAAACACAGGGCCTGGAGTAAATACTGAACTGTCACAAATTTAAACACAAGGCCTGGAGTAAATACTGAACTGTCACAAATTTAAACACAGGGCCTGGAGGAAATACTGAACTGTCACAAATTTAAACACAAGGTCCGGAGGAAATACAGAACTGTCACAAATTTAAACACAAGGCCTGGAGTAAATACTGAACTGTCACAAATTTAAACACAGGGTCTGGAGGGAAATACTGAACTGTCACAAATTTAAACACAAGGCCTGGAGGAAATACTGAACTGTCACAAATGTAAACACAAGGCCTGGAGGAAATACTGAACTGTCACAAATTTAAACACAGGGTCTGGAGGAAATACTGAACTGTCACAAATTTAAACACAAGTCCTGGAGGAAATACTGAACTGTCACAAATTTAAACACAGGGTCTGGAGGAAATACTGAACTGTCACAAATTTAAACACAAGGCCTGGAGGAAAGACTGAACTGTCACAAATTTAAACACAGGGCCTGGAGGAAATACTGAACTGTCACAAATTTAAACACAAGGCCTGGAGGAGATACTGAACTGTCACAAATTTAAACACAGGGCCTGGAGGAAATACTGAACTGTGACAAATTTAAACACAAGGCCTGGAGGAAATACTGAACTGTCACAAATTTAAACACAATGCCTGGAGGAAATACTGAACTGTCACAAATTTAAACACAGGGCCTAGAGGAAATACTGAACTGTCACAAATTTAAACACGGGGCCTGGAGGAAATACTGAACTGTCACAAATTTAAACACAATGCCTGGAGGAAATACTGAACTGTCACAAATTTAAACACAGGGCCTAGAGGAAATACTGAACTGTCACAAATTTAAACACAGGGCCTGGAGGAAATACTGAACTGTCACAAATTTAAACACAGGGACTGGAGGAAATACTGAACTGTCACAAATTTAAACACAGGGCCTGGAGGAAATACTGAACTGTCACAAATTTAAACACAGGGCCTGGAGGAAATACTGAACTGTCACAAATTTAAACACAAGGCCTGGAGGAAATACTGAACTGTCACAAATTTAAACACAGGGCCTGGAGTAAATACTGAACTGTCACAAATTTAAACACAGGGCCTGGAGGAAATACTGAACTATCACAAATTTAAACACAGGGCCTGGAGGAAATACTGAACTGTCACAAATTTAAACACAAGGCCTGGAGGAAATACTGAACTGTCACAAATTTAAACACAAGGCCTGGAGGAAATACTGAACTGTCACAAATTTAAACACAGGGTCTGGAGGAAATACTGAACTGTCACAAATTTAAACACAGGGCCTGGAGTAAGTACTGAACTGTCACAAATTTAAACACAGGGCCTGGAGTAAATACTGAACTGTCACAAATTTAAACACAAGGCCTGGAGGAAATACTGAACTGTCACAAATTTAAACACAGGGCCTGGAGGGAAATACTGAACTGTCATAAATTTAAACACAAGGCCTGGAGGAAATACTGAACTGTCACAAATTTAAACACAAGGCCTGGAGGAAATACTGAACTGTCACAAATTTAAACACAAGGCCTGGAGGAAATACTGAACTGTCACAAATTTAAACACAGGGCCTGGAGGAAATACTGAACTGTCACAAATTTAAACACAGGGCCTGGAGGAAATACTGAACTGTCACAAATTTAAACACAGGGCCTGGAGGAAATACTGAACTGTCACAAATTTAAACACAGGGCCTGGAGGAAATACTGAACTGTCACAAATTTAAACACAAGGCCTGGAGTAAATACTGAATTGTCACAAATTTAAACACAAGGCCTGGAGTAAATACTGAACTGTCACAAATTTAAACACAAGGCCTGGAGGAAATACTGAACTGTCACAACTTTAAACAGAGGGCCTGGAGGAAATACTGAACTGTCACAAATTTAAACACAAGGCCTGGAGTAAATACTGAACTGTCACAAATTTAAACACAAGGCCTGGAGGAAATACTGAACTATCACAAATTTAAACACAAGGCCTGGAGGAAATACTGAACTGTCACAAATTTAAACACAAGGCCTCGAGGAAATACTGAACTGTCACAAATTTAAACACAAGTCCTGGGGGAAATACTGAACTGTCACAAATTTAAACACAAGGCCTGGAGGAAATACTGAACTATCACAAATTTAAACACAAGGCCTGGAGTAAATACTGAACTGTCACAAATTTAAACACAAGGCCTGGAGGAAATACTGAACTATCACAAATTTAAACACAAGGCCTGGAGGAAATACTGAACTGTCACAAATTTAAACACAAGGCCTCGAGGAAATACTGAACTGTCACCAATTTAAACACAAGGCCTGGAGGAAATACTGAACTGTCACCAATTTAAATACAAGGCCTCGAGGAAATACTGAACTGTCACAAATTTAAACACAAGGCCTGGAGGAAATACTGAACTGTCACAAATTTAAACACAAGGCCTCGAGGAAATACTGAACTGTCACAAATTTAAACACAAGGCCTGGAGTAAATACTGAACTGTCACAAATTTAAACACAGGGCCTGGAGGAAATACTGAACTGTCACAAATTTAAACACAAGGCCTGGGGGAAATACTGAACTGTCACAAATTTAAACACAAGGCCTGGGGGAAATACTGAACTGTCATAAATTTAAACACAGAGCCTGGACGAAATACTGAACTGTCATAAATTTAAACACAGGGCCTGGAGTAAATACTGAACTGTCACAAATTTAAACACAAGGCCTGGAGTAAATACTGAACTGTCACAAATTTAAACACAAGGCCTGGAGGAAATACTGAACTGTCACAAATGTCAACACAGGGCCTGGAGGAAATACTGAACTGTCACAAATTTAAACACAGGGCCTGGAGTAAATACTGAACTGTCACAAATTTAAACACAAGGCCTGGAGGAAATACTGAACTGTCACAAATTTAAACACAGGGCCTGGAGTAAATACTGAACTCTCATAAATTTAAACACAGGGCCTGGAGTAAATACTGAACTGTCACAAATTTAAACACAAGGCCTGGAGGAAATACTGAACTGTCACAAATTTAAACACAGGGCCTGGAGTAAATACTGAACTGTCACAAATTTAAACACAGGGCCTGGAGGAAATGCTGAACTGTCACAAATTTAAACACAGGGCCTGGAGGAAATACTGAACTGTCACAAATTTAAACACAAGGCCTGGGGGAAATACTGAACTGTCACAAATTTAAACACAAGGCCTGGAGGAAATACTGAACTGTCACAAATTTAAACACAAGGCCTGGGGGAAATACTGAACTGTCACAAATTTAAACACAAGGCCTGGGGGAAATACTGAACTGTCACAAATTTAAACACAAGGCCTGGAGTAAATACTGAACTGTCACAAATTTAAACACAAGGCCTGGAGGAAATACTGAACTGTCACAAATTTAAACACAGGGCCTGGAGTAAATACTGAACTGTCACAAATTTAAACACAGGGCCTGGAGGAAATGCTGAACTGTCACAAATTTAAACACAAGGCCTGGAGGAAATACTGAACTGTCACAAATTTAAACACAAGGCCTGGGGGAAATACTGAACTGTCACAAATTTAAACACAAGGCCTGGAGGAAATACTGAACTGTCACAAATTTAAACACAAGGCCTGGGGGAAATACTGAACTGTCACAAATTTAAACACAAGGCCTGGGGGAAATACTGAACTGTCACAAATTTAAACACAAGGCCTGGGGGAAATACTGAACTGTCACAAATTTAAACACAAGGCCTGGAGTAAATACTGAACTGTCACAAATTTAAACACAAGGCCTGGAGGAAATACTGAACTGTCACAACTTTAAACAGAGGGCCTGGAGGAAATACTGAACTGTCACAAATTTAAACACAAGGCCTGGAGGAAATACTGAACTGTCACAAATTTAAACACGGGGCCTGGAGGAAATACTGAACTGTGACAAATTTAAACACAAGGCCTGGAGGAAATACTGAACTGTCACAAATTTAAACACAAGGCCTGGAGGAAATACTGAACTGTCACAAATTTAAACACAAGGCCTGGAGGAAATTCTGAACTGTCACAAATTTAAACACAAGGCCTGGAGGAAATACTAAACTGTCACAAATTTAAACACAGGGACTGGAGGAAATACTGAACTGTCACAAATTTAAACACAAGGTCTGGAGGAAATACTGAACTGTCACAAATTTAAACACAGGGCCTGGAGGAAATACTGAACAGTCACAAATTTAAACACAGGGACTGGAGGAAATTCTGAACTGTCACAAATTTAAACACAAGGCCTGGAGGAAATACTAAACTGTCACAAATTTAAACACAGGGACTGGAGGAAATACTGAACTGTCACAAATTTAAACACAGGGCCTGGAGGAAATACTGAACTGTCACAAATTTAAACACAGGGCCTGGAGGAAATACTGAACTGTCACAAATTTAAACACAATGCCTGGAGGAAATACTGAACTGTCACAAATTTAAACACAGGGCCTGGAGTAAATACTGAACTGTCACAAATTTAAACACAGGGTCTGGAGGAAATACTGAACTGTCACAAATTTAAACACAGGGCCTGGAGTAAGTACTGAACTGTCACAAATTTAAACACAGGGCCTGGAGGGAAATACTGAACTGTCACAAATTTAAACACAAGGCCTGGAGGAAATACTGAACTGTCACAAATTTAAACACAAGGCCTGGAGGAAATACTGAACTGTCACAAATTTAAACACAAGGCCTGGAGGAAATACTGAACTGTCACAAATTTAAACACAGGGCCTGGAGGAAATACTGAACTGTCACAAATTTAAACAAAGGGCCTGGAGGAAATACTGAACTGTCACAAATTTAAACACAGGGCCTGGAGGAAATACTGAACTGTCACAAATTTAAACAAAGGGCCTGGAGGAAATACTGAACAGTCACAAATTTAAACACAGGGCCTGGAGGAAATACTGAACTGTCACAAATTTAAACACAGGGCCTGGAGGAAATACTGAACTGTCACAAATTTAAACACAAGGACTGGAGTAAATACTGAATTGTCACAAATTTAAACACAAGGCCTGGAGGAAATACTGAACTGTCACAAATTTAAACACTGGGCCTGGAGGAAAAACTGACTGTCACAAATTTAAACACAAGGCCTGGAGGAAATACTGAACTGTCACAAATTTAAACACAGGGCCTGGAGTAAATACTGAACTGTCACAAATTTAAACACAAGGCCTGGAGTAAATACTGAACTGTCACAAATTTAAACACAGGGCCTGGAGGAAATACTGAACTGTCACAAATTTAAACACAAGGTCCGGAGGAAATACAGAACTGTCACAAATTTAAACACAAGGCCTGGAGTAAATACTGAACTGTCACAAATTTAAACACAGGGTCTGGAGGGAAATACTGAACTGTCACAAATTTAAACACAAGGCCTGGAGGAAATACTGAACTGTCACAAATGTAAACACAAGGCCTGGAGGAAATACTGAACTGTCACAAATTTAAACACAGGGTCTGGAGGAAATACTGAACTGTCACAAATTTAAACACAAGTCCTGGAGGAAATACTGAACTGTCACAAATTTAAACACAGGGTCTGGAGGAAATACTGAACTGTCACAAATTTAAACACAAGGCCTGGAGGAAAGACTGAACTGTCACAAATTTAAACACAGGGCCTGGAGGAAATACTGAACTGTCACAAATTTAAACACAAGGCCTGGAGGAGATACTGAACTGTCACAAATTTAAACACAGGGCCTGGAGGAAATACTGAACTGTGACAAATTTAAACACAAGGCCTGGAGGAAATACTGAACTGTCACAAATTTAAACACAATGCCTGGAGGAAATACTGAACTGTCACAAATTTAAACACAGGGCCTAGAGGAAATACTGAACTGTCACAAATGTAAACACGGGGCCTGGAGGAAATACTGAACTGTCACAAATTTAAACACAATGCCTGGAGGAAATACTGAACTGTCACAAATTTAAACACAGGGCCTAGAGGAAATACTGAACTGTCACAAATTTAAACACAGGGCCTGGAGGAAATACTGAACTGTCACAAATTTAAACACAGGGACTGGAGGAAATACTGAACTGTCACAAATTTAAACACAGGGCCTGGAGGAAATACTGAACTGTCACAAATTTAAACACAGGGCCTGGAGGAAATACTGAACTGTCACAAATTTAAACACAAGGCCTGGAGGAAATACTGAACTGTCACAAATTTAAACACAGGGCCTGGAGGAAATACTGAACTGTCACAAATTTAAACACAGGGTCTGGAGGAAATACTGAACTGTCACAAATTTAAACACAAGGCCTGGAGGAAATACTGAACTGTCACAAATTTAAACACAGGGCCTGGAGTAAATACTGAACTGTCACAAATTTAAACACAAGGCCTGGAGGAAATACTGAACTGTCACAAATTTAAACACAGGGCCTGGAGGGAAATACTGAACTGTCATAAATTTAAACACAAGGCCTGGAGGAAATACTGAACTGTCACAAATTTAAACACAAGGCCTGGAGGAAATACTGAACTGTCACAAATTTAAACACAAGGCCTGGAGGAAATACTGAACTGTCACAAATTTAAACACAGGGCCTGGAGGAAATACTGAACTGTCACAAATTTAAACACAGGGCCTGGAGGAAATACTGAACTGTCACAAATTTAAACACAGGGCCTGGAGGAAATACTGAACTGTCACAAATTTAAACACAGGGCCTGGAGGAAATACTGAACTGTCACAAATTTAAACACAAGGCCTGGAGTAAATACTGAATTGTCACAAATTTAAACACAAGGCCTGGAGTAAATACTGAACTGTCACAAATTTAAACACAAGGCCTGGAGGAAATACTGAACTGTCACAACTTTAAACAGAGGGCCTGGAGGAAATACTGAACTGTCACAAATTTAAACACAAGGCCTGGAGTAAATACTGAACTGTCACAAATTTAAACACAAGGCCTGGAGGAAATACTGAACTATCACAAATTTAAACACAAGGCCTGGAGGAAATACTGAACTGTCACAAATTTAAACACAAGGCCTCGAGGAAATACTGAACTGTCACAAATTTAAACACAAGTCCTGGGGGAAATACTGAACTGTCACAAATTTAAACACAAGGCCTGGAGGAAATACTGAACTATCACAAATTTAAACACAAGGCCTGGAGTAAATACTGAACTGTCACAAATTTAAACACAAGGCCTGGAGGAAATACTGAACTATCACAAATTTAAACACAAGGCCTGGAGGAAATACTGAACTGTCACAAATTTAAACACAAGGCCTCGAGGAAATACTGAACTGTCACCAATTTAAACACAAGGCCTGGAGGAAATACTGAACTGTCACCAATTTAAATACAAGGCCTCGAGGAAATACTGAACTGTCACAAATTTAAACACAAGGCCTGGAGGAAATACTGAACTGTCACAAATTTAAACACAAGGCCTCGAGGAAATACTGAACTGTCACAAATTTAAACACAAGGCCTGGAGTAAATACTGAACTGTCACAAATTTAAACACAGGGCCTGGAGGAAATACTGAACTGTCACAAATTTAAACACAAGGCCTGGGGGAAATACTGAACTGTCACAAATTTAAACACAAGGCCTGGGGGAAATACTGAACTGTCATAAATTTAAACACAGAGCCTGGACGAAATACTGAACTGTCATAAATTTAAACACAGGGCCTGGAGTAAATACTGAACTGTCACAAATTTAAACACAAGGCCTGGAGTAAATACTGAACTGTCACAAATTTAAACACAAGGCCTGGAGGAAATACTGAACTGTCACAAATGTCAACACAGGGCCTGGAGGAAATACTGAACTGTCACAAATTTAAACACAGGGCCTGGAGTAAATACTGAACTGTCACAAATTTAAACACAAGGCCTGGAGGAAATACTGAACTGTCACAAATTTAAACACAGGGCCTGGAGTAAATACTGAACTCTCATAAATTTAAACACAGGGCCTGGAGTAAATACTGAACTGTCACAAATTTAAACACAAGGCCTGGAGGAAATACTGAACTGTCACAAATTTAAACACAGGGCCTGGAGTAAATACTGAACTGTCACAAATTTAAACACAGGGCCTGGAGGAAATGCTGAACTGTCACAAATTTAAACACAGCGCCTGGAGGAAATACTGAACTGTCACAAATTTAAACACAAGGCCTGGGGGAAATACTGAACTGTCACAAATTTAAACACAAGGCCTGGAGGAAATACTGAACTGTCACAAATTTAAACACAAGGCCTGGGGGAAATACTGAACTGTCACAAATTTAAACACAAGGCCTGGGGGAAATACTGAACTGTCACAAATTTAAACACAAGGCCTGGAGTAAATACTGAACTGTCACAAATTTAAACACAAGGCCTGGAGGAAATACTGAACTGTCACAAATTTAAACACAGGGCCTGGAGTAAATACTGAACTGTCACAAATTTAAACACAGGGCCTGGAGGAAATGCTGAACTGTCACAAATTTAAACACAAGGCCTGGAGGAAATACTGAACTGTCACAAATTTAAACACAAGGCCTGGGGGAAATACTGAACTGTCACAAATTTAAACACAAGGCCTGGAGGAAATACTGAACTGTCACAAATTTAAACACAAGGCCTGGGGGAAATACTGAACTGTCACAAATTTAAACACAAGGCCTGGGGGAAATACTGAACTGTCACAAATTTAAACACAAGGCCTGGGGGAAATACTGAACTGTCACAAATTTAAACACAAGGCCTGGAGTAAATACTGAACTGTCACAAATTTAAACACAAGGCCTGGAGGAAATACTGAACTGTCACAACTTTAAACAGAGGGCCTGGAGGAAATACTGAACTGTCACAAATTTAAACACAAGGCCTGGAGGAAATACTGAACTGTCACAAATTTAAACACAGGGCCTGGAGTAAATACTGAACTGTCACAAATTTAAACACAAGGCCTGGAGGAAATACTGAACTGTCACAAATTTAAACACAAGGCCTGGGGGAAATACTGAACTGTCACAAATTTAAACACAAGGCCTGGAGGAAATACTGAACTGTCACAAATTTAAACACAGGGTCTGGAGGAAATACTGAACTGTCACAAATTTAAACACAAGGCCTGGAGGAAATACTGAAATGTCACCAATTTAAACACAAGGCCTCGAGGAAATACTGAACTGTCACAAATTTAAACACAAGGCCTGGAGTAAATACTGAACTGTCACAAATTTAAACACAAGGCCTGGAGGAAATACTGAACTATCACAAATTTAAACACAAGGCCTGGAGGAAATACTGAACTGTCACCAATTTAAACACAAGGCCTCGAGGAAATACTGAACTGTCACAAAGTTAAACACAAGGCCTGGGGGAAATACTGAACTGTCACAAATTTAAACACAAGGCCTGGAGGAAATACTGAACTGTCACCAATTTAAACACAAGGCCTGGAGTAAATACTGAACTATCACAAATTTAAACACAAGGCCTGGAGGAAATACTGAACTGTCACCAATTTAAACACAAGGCCTGGAGGAAATACTGAACTATCACAAATTTAAACACAAGGCCTGGAGGAAATACTGAACTGTCACCAATTTAAACACAAGGCCTGGAGTAAATACTGAACTGTCACAAATTTAAACACAAGGCCTGGAGGAAATACTGAACTATCACAAATTTAAACACAAGGCCTGGAGGAAATACTGAACTGTCACCAATTTAAACACAAGGCCTCGAGGAAATACTGAACTGTCACAAATTTAAACACAAGGCCTGGAGGAAATACTGAACTGTCACAAATTTAAACACAAGGCCTGGAGGAAATACTGAACTGTCATCAATTTGAACACAAGGCCTCGAGGAAATACTGAACTGTCACAAATTTAAACACAAGGCCTGGAGGAAATACTGAACTGTCATCAATTTGAACACAAGGCCTCGAGGAAATACTGAACTGTCACAAATTTAAACACAAGGCCTGGAGGAAATACTGAACTGTCACAAATTTAAACACAAGGCCTGGAGGAAATACTGAACTGTCATCAATTTGAACACAAGGCCTCGAGGAAATACTGAACTGTCACAAATTTAAACACAAGGCCTGGAGTAAATACTGAACTGTCACAAATTTAAACACAAGGCCTGGAGGAAATACTGAACTGTCACAAATTTAAACACAGGGTCTGGAGGGAATACTGAACTGTCACAAATTTAAACACAAGGCCTGGAGGAAATACTGAACAGTCACAAATTTAAACACAAGGCCTGGAGGAAATACTGAACTGTCACAAATTTAAACACAGGGCCTGGAGTAAATACTGAACTGTCACAAATTTAAACACAAGGCCTGGAGGAAATACTGACTGTCACAAATTTAAACACAAGGCCTGGAGGAAATACTGAACTGTCACAAATTTAAACACAGGGCCTGGAGTAAATACTGAACTGTCACAAATTTAAACACAAGGCCTGGAGGAAATACTGAACTGTCACAAATTTAAACACTGGATCTGGAGGGAATACTGAACTGTCACAAATTTAAACACAAGGCCTGGAGGAAATACTGAACTATCACAAATTTAAACACAAGGCCTGGAGGAAATACTGAACTGTCACAAATTTAAACACAAGGCCTGGAGGAAATACTGAACTGTCACAAATTTAAACACAAGGCCTGGAGGAAATACTGAACTGTCACAAATTTAAACACAGGGCCTGGAGTAAATACTGAACTGTCACAAATTTAAACACAAGGCCTGGAGGAAATACTGTGCTGTCACAAATTTAAACACAAGGCCTGGAGGAAATACTGAACTGCCACAAATTTAAACACAGGGCCTGGAGTAAATACTGAACTGTCACAAATTTAAACACAAGGCCTGGAGGAAATACTGACTGTCACAAATTTAAACACAAGGCCTGGAGGAAATACTGAACTGTCACAAATTTAAACACAGGGCCTGGAGTAAATACTGAACTGTCACAAATTTAAACACAAGGCCTGGAGGAAATACTGAACTGTCACAAATTTAAACACAAGGCCTGGAGGAAATACTGAACTGTCACATATTTAAACACAAGGCCTGGAGGAAATACTGATCTGTCACAAATTTAAACACAGGGCCTGGAGTAAATACTGAACTGTCACAAATTTAAACACAAGGCCTGGAGGAAATACTGACTGTCACAAATTTAAACACAGGGCCTGGAGGAAATACTGAACTATCACAAATTTAAACACAAGGCCTGCAGGAAATACTGAACTGTCACCAATTTAAACACAAGGCCTCGAGGAAATAATGAACTGTCACAAATTTAAACACAAGGCCTGGAGGAAATAATGAACTGTCTCCAATTTAAACACAAGGCCTCGAGGAAATACTGAACTGTCACAAATTTAAACACAAGGCCTGGAGTAAATACTGAACTGTCACAAATTTAAACACAAGGCCTGGAGGAAATACTGAACTATCACAAATTTAAACACAAGGCCTCGAGGAAATACTGAACTGTCACAAATTTAAACACAAGTCCTGGGGGAAATACTGAACTGTCACAAATTTAAACACAAGGCCTGGAGGAAATACTGAACTATCACAAATTTAAACACAAGGCCTCGAGGAAATACTGAACTGTCACAAATTTAAACACAAGTCCTGGGGGAAATACTGAACTGTCACAAATTTAAACACAAGGCCTGGAGGAAATACTGAACTGTCACAAATTTAAACACAAGGCCTGGAGTAAATACTGAACTGTCACAAATTTAAACACAAGGCCTGGAGGAAATACTGAACTGTCACAAATTTAAACACAAGGCCTGGAGGAAATACTGAACTGTCACAAATTTAAACACAAGGCCTCGAGGAAATACTGAACTGTCACCAATTTAAACACAAGGCCTGGAGGAAATACTGAACTGTCACCAATTTAAATACAAGGCCTCGAGGAAATACTGAACTGTCACAAATTTAAACACAAGGCCTGGAGGAAATACTGAACTGTCACAAATTTAAACACAAGGCCTCGAGGAAATACTGAACTGTCACAAATTTAAACACAGGGCCTGGAGGAAATACTGAACTGTCACAAATTTAAACACAGGGCCTGGAGTAAATACTGAACTGTCACAAATTTAAACACAGGGCCTGGAGTAAATGCTGAACTGTCACAAATTTAAACACAGGGCCTGGAGTAAATACTGAACTGTCACAAATTTAAACACAAGGCCTGGAGGAAATACTGAACTGTCACAAATTTAAACACAAGGCCTGGAGGAAATACTGAACTGTCAGAAATTGAAACACAAGGCCTGGAGGAAATACTGAACTGTCACAAATTTAAACACAAGGCCTGGAGGAAATACTGAACTGTCACAAATTTAAACTCAAGGCCTGGAGGAAATACTGAACTGTCACAAATTTAAACACAAGGCCTGGAGGAAATTTTGAACTGTCACAAATTTAAACACAGGGCCTGGAGGAAATACTGAACTGTCACAAATTTAAACACAAGGCCTGGAGGAAATACTGAACTGTCACAACTTTAAACACAAGGCCTGGAGGAAATACTGAACTGTCACAAATTTAAACACAGGGCCTGGAGGAAATACTGAACTGTCACAAATTTAAACACAGGGCCTGGCGGAAATACTGAACTGTCACCAATTTAAACACAAGGCCTGGAGTAAATACTGAACTATCACAAATTTAAACACAAGGCCTGGAGGAAATACTGAACTGTCACCAATTTAAACACAAGGCCTGGAGGAAATACTGAACTATCACAAATTTAAACACAAGGCCTGGAGGAAATACTGAACTGTCACCAATTTAAACACAAGGCCTGGAGTAAATACTGAACTGTCACAAATTTAAACACAAGGCCTGGAGGAAATACTGAACTATCACAAATTTAAACACAAGGCCTGGAGGAAATACTGAACTGTCACCAATTTAAACACAAGGCCTCGAGGAAATACTGAACTGTCACAAATTTAAACACAAGGCCTGGAGGAAATACTGAACTGTCATCAATTTGAACACAAGGCCTCGAGGAAATACTGAACTGTCACAAATTTAAACACAAGGCCTGGAGTAAATACTGAACTGTCACAAATTTAAACACAAGGCCTGGAGGAAATACTGAACTGTCACAAATTTAAACACAGGGTCTGGAGGGAATACTGAACTGTCACAAATTTAAACACAAGGCCTGGAGGAAATACTGACTGTCACAAATTTAAACACAAGGCCTGGAGGAAATATTGAACTGTCACAAATTTAAACACAGGGCCTGGAGTAAATACTGAACTGTCACAAATTTAAACACAAGGCCTGGAGGAAATACTGAACTGTCACAAATTTAAACACAGGGGCAGGAGGAAATACTGAACTGTCACAAATTTAAACACAGGGGCTGGAGTAAATACTGAACTGTGACAAATTTAAACACAAGGCCTGGAGGAAATACTGAACTGTCACAAATTTAAACACAGGGCCTGGCGGAAATACTGAACTGTCACCAATTTAAACACAAGGCCTGGAGTAAATACTGAACTATCACAAATTTAAACACAAGGCCTGGAGGAAATACTGAACTGTCACCAATTTAAACACAAGGCCTGGAGGAAATACTGAACTATCACAAATTTAAACACAAGGCCTGGAGGAAATACTGAACTGTCACCAATTTAAACACAAGGCCTGGAGTAAATACTGAACTGTCACAAATTTAAACACAAGGCCTGGAGGAAATACTGAACTATCACAAATTTAAACACAAGGCCTGGAGGAAATACTGAACTGTCACCAATTTAAACACAAGGCCTCGAGGAAATACTGAACTGTCACAAATTTAAACACAAGGCCTGGAGGAAATACTGAACTGTCATCAATTTGAACACAAGGCCTCGAGGAAATACTGAACTGTCACAAATTTAAACACAAGGCCTGGAGTAAATACTGAACTGTCACAAATTTAAACACAAGGCCTGGAGGAAATACTGAACTGTCACAAATTTAAACACAGGGTCTGGAGGGAATACTGAACTGTCACAAATTTAAACACAAGGCCTGGAGGAAATACTGACTGTCACAAATTTAAACACAAGGCCTGGAGGAAATATTGAACTGTCACAAATTTAAACACAGGGCCTGGAGTAAATACTGAACTGTCACAAATTTAAACACAAGGCCTGGAGGAAATACTGAACTGTCACAAATTTAAACACAGGGGCAGGAGGAAATACTGAACTGTCACAAATTTAAACACAGGGGCTGGAGTAAATACTGAACTGTGACAAATTTAAACACAGGGCCTGGAGGAAATACTGAACTGTCACAAATTTAAACACAAGGCCTGGAGTAAATACTGAACTGTCACAAATTTAAACACTGGGTCTGGAGGGAATACTGAACTGTCACAAATTTAAACACAAGGCGTGGAGGAAATACTGAACTGTCACAAATTTAAACACAGGGCCTGGAGTAAATACTGAACTGTCACAAATTTAAACACAAGGCCTGGAGGAAATACTGAACTGTCACAAATTTAAACACAAGGCCTGGAGGAAATACTGAACTGTCACAAATTTAAACACAAGGCCTGGAGGAAATACTGAACTGTCATCAATTTGAACACAAGGCCTCGAGGAAATACTGAACTGTCACAAATTTAAACACAAGGCCTGGAGTAAATACTGAACTGTCACAAATTTAAACACAAGGCCTGGAGGAAATACTGAACTGTCACAAATTTAAACACAAGGCCTGGAGGAAATACTGAACTGTCATCAATTTGAACACAAGGCCTCGAGGAAATACTGAACTGTCACAAATTTAAACACAAGGCCTGGAGTAAATACTGAACTGTCACAAATTTAAACACAAGGCCTGGAGGAAATACTGAACTGTCACAAATTTAAACACAGGGTCTGGAGGGAATACTGAACTGTCACAAATTTAAACACAAGGCCTGGAGGAAATACTGACTGTCACAAATTTAAACACAAGGCCTGGAGGAAATATTGAACTGTCACAAATTTAAGCACAGGGCCTGGAGTAAATACTGAACTGTCACAAAGTTAAACACAAGGCCTGGAGGAAATACTGAACTGTCACAAATTTAAACACAGGGGCTGGAGTAAATACTGAACTGTGACAAATTTAAACACAAGGCCTGGAGGAAATACTGAACTGTCACAAATTTAAACACTGGGTCTGGAGGGAATACTGAACTGTCACAAATTTAAACACAAGGCCTGGAGGAAATACTGAACTGTCACAAATTTAAACACAAGGCCTGGAGGAAATACTGAACTGTCACAAATTTAAACACAAGGCCTGGAGGAAATACTGAACTGTCACAAATTTAAACACAGGGCCTGGAGTAAATACTGAACTGTCACAAATTTAAACACAAGGCCTGGAGGAAATACTGAACTGTCACAAATTTAAACACAAGGCCTGGAGGAAATACTGAACTGTCACAAATTTAAACACAAGGCCTCGAGGAAATACTGAACTGTCACAAATTTAAACACAAGTCCTGGGGGAAATACAGAACTGTCACAAATTTAAACACAAGGCCTGGAGGAAATACTGAACTGTCACAAATTTAAACACAAGGCCTGGAGGAAATACTGAACTATCACAAATTTAAACACAAGGCCTGGAGTAAATACTGAACTATCACAAATTTAAACACAAGGCCTGGAGGAAATACTGAACTGTCACAAATTTAAACACAAGGCCTCGAGGAAATACTGAACTGTCACCAATTTAAACACAGGGCCTGGAGGAAATACTGAACTGTCACAAATTTAAACACAAGGCCTGGAGGAAATACTGAATTGTCACCAATTTAAATACAAGGCCTCGAGGAAATACTGAACTGTCACAAATTTAAACACAAGGCCTGGAGGAAATACTGAACTGTCACAAATTTAAACACAAGGCCTCGAGGAAATACTGAACTGTCACAAATTTAAACACAGGGACTGGAGGAAATACTGAACTGTCACAAATTTAAACACAAGGCCTGGAGGAAATACTGAACTGTCACCAATTTAAACACAAGGCCTCGAGGAAATACTGAACTGTCACAAATTTAAACACAAGGCCTGGAGTAAATACTGAACTGTCACAAATTTAAACACAAGGCCTGGAGGAAATACTGAACTGTCACAAATTTAAACACAGGGCCTGGAGGAAATACTGAACTGTCACAAATTTAAACACAGGGCCTGGAGTAAATACTGAACTGTCACAAATTTAAACACAGGGCCTGGAGTAAATACTGAACTGTCACAAATTTAAACACAGGGCCTGGAGTAAATACTGAACTGTCACAAATTTAAACACAAGGCCTGGAGGAAATACTGAACTGTCACAAATTTAAACACAAGGCCTGGAGGAAATACTGAACTGTCACAAATTTAAACACAAGGCCTGGAGGAAATTTTGAACTGTCACAAATTTAAACACAGGGCCTGGAGGAAATACTGAACTGTCACAAATTTAAACACAAGGCCTGGAGGAAATACTGAACTGTCACAACTTTAAACACAAGGCCTGGAGGAAATACTGAACTGTCACAAATTTAAACACAGGGCCTGGAGGAAATACTGAACTGTCACAAATTTAAACACAGGGCCTGGAGGAAATACTGAACTGTCACAAATTTAAACACAAGGCCTGGAGGAAATACTGAACTGTCATAAATTTAAACACAAGGCCTGGAGGAAATACTGAACTGTCACAACTTTAAACACAAGGCCTGGAGGAAATACTGAACTGTCACAAATTTAAACACAAGGCCTGGAGGAAATACTGAACTGTCACAACTTTAAACACAAGGCCTGGAGGAAATACTGAACTGTCACAAATTTAAACACAGGGCCTGGAGGAAATACTGAACTGTCACAAATTTAAACACAGGGCCTGGAGGAAATACTGAACTGTCACAAATTTAAACACAAGGCCTGGAGGAAATACTGAACTGTCACAAATTTAAACACAAGGCCTGGAGGAAATACTGAACTGTCACACATTTAAACACAAGGACTGGAGGAAATACTGAACTGTCACAAATTTAAACACAAGGCCTGGAGGAAATACTGAACTGTCACAAATTTAAACACAGGGCCTGGAGGAAATACTGAACTGTCACAAATTTAAACACAAGGCCTGGAGGAAATACTGAACTGTCACAAATTTAAACACAAGGCCTCGAGGAAATACTGAACTGTCACAAATTTAAACACAGGGCCTGGAGGAAATACTGAACTGTCACAAATTTAAACACAGGGCCTGGAGTAAATACTGAACTGTCACAAATTTAAACACAGGGCCTGGAGTAAATACTGAACTGTCACAAATTTAAACACAGGGCCTGGAGTAAATACTGAACTGTCACAAATTTAAACACAAGGCCTGGAGGAAATACTGAACTGTCACAAATTTAAACACAAGGCCTGGAGGAAATACTGAACTGTCAGAAATTGAAACACAAGGCCTGGAGGAAATACTGAACTGTCACAAATTTAAACACAGGGTCTGGAGGGAATACTGAACTGTCACAAATTTAAACACAAGGCCTGGAGGAAATACTGAACTGTCACAAATTTAAACTCAAGGCCTGGAGGAAATACTGAACTGTCACAAATTTAAACACAAGGCCTGGAGGAAATTTTGAACTGTCACAAATTTAAACACAGGGCCTGGAGGAAATACTGAACTGTCACAAATTTAAACACAAGGCCTGGAGGAAATACTGAACTGTCACAACTTTAAACACAAGGCCTGGAGGAAATACTGAACTGTCACAAATTTAAACACAGGGCCTGGAGGAAATACTGAACTGTCACAAATTTAAACACAGGGCCTGGCGGAAGTACTGAACTGTCACCAATTTAAACACAAGGCCTGGAGTAAATACTGAACTATCACAAATTTAAACACAAGGCCTGGAGGAAATACTGAACTGTCACCAATTTAAACACAAGGCCTGGAGGAAATACTGAACTATCACAAATTTAAACACAAGGCCTGGAGGAAATACTGAACTGTCACCAATTTAAACACAAGGCCTGGAGTAAATACTGAACTGTCACAAATTTAAACACAAGGCCTGGAGGAAATACTGAACTGTCACAAATTTAAACACAGGGTCTGGAGGGAATACTGAACTGTCACAAATTTAAACACAAGGCCTGGAGGAAATACTGACTGTCACAAATTTAAACACAAGGCCTGGAGGAAATATTGAACTGTCACAAATTTAAACACAGGGCCTGGAGTAAATACTGAACTGTCACAAATTTAAACACAAGGCCTGGAGGAAATACTGAACTGTCACAAATTTAAACACAGGGGCAGGAGGAAATACTGAACTGTCACAAATTTAAACACAGGGGCTGGAGTAAATACTGAACTGTGACAAATTTAAACACAAGGCCTGGAGGAAATACTGAACTGTCACAAATTTAAACACTGGGTCTGGAGGGAATACTGAACTGTCACAAATTTAAACACAAGGCCTGGAGGAAATACTGAACTGTGACAAATTTAAACACAAGGCCTGGAGGAAATACTGAACTGTCACAAATTTAAACACAAGGCCTGGAGGAAATACTGAACTGTCACAAATTTAAACACAGGGCCTGGAGTAAATACTGAACTGTCACAAATTTAAACACAAGGCCTGGAGGAAATACTGAACTGTCACAAATTTAAACACAAGGCCTGGAGGAAGTACTGAACTGTCACAAATTTAAACACAAGGCCTGGAGGAAATACTGAACTGTCATCAATTTGAACACAAGGCCTCGAGGAAATACTGAACTGTCACAAATTTAAACACAAGGCCTGGAGTAAATACTGAACTGTCACAAATTTAAACACAAGGCCTGGAGGAAATACTGAACTGTCACAAATTTAAACACAAGGCCTGGAGGAAATACTGAACTGTCATCAATTTGAACACAAGGCCTCGAGGAAATACTGAACTGTCACAAATTTAAACACAAGGCCTGGAGTAAATACTGAACTGTCACAAATTTAAACACAAGGCCTGGAGGAAATACTGAACTGTCACAAATTTAAACACAGGGCCTGGAGTAAATACTGAACTGTCACAAATTTAAACACAGGGCCTGGAGTAAATACTGAACTGTCACAAATTTAACCACAGGGCCTGGAGTAAATACTGAACTGTCACAAATTTAAACACAAGGCCTGGAGGAAATACTGAACTGTCACAAATTTAAACACAAGGCCTGGAGGAAATACTGAACTGTCAGAAATTGAAACACAAGGCCTGGAGGAAATACTGAACTGTCACAAATTTAAACACAGGGTCTGGAGGGAATACTGAACTGTCACAAATTTAAACACAAGGCCTGGAGGAAATACTGACTGTCACAAATTTAAACACAGGGCCTGGAGGAAATACTGAACTATCACAAATTTAAACACAAGGCCTGCAGGAAATACTGAACTGTCACCAATTTAAAAACAAGGCCTCGAGGAAATAATGAACTGTCACAAATTTAAACACAAGGCCTGGAGGAAATAATGAACTGTCTCCAATTTAAACACAAGGCCTCGAGGAAATACTGAACTGTCACAAATTTAAACACAAGGCCTGGAGTAAATACTGAACTGTCACAAATTTAAACACAAGGCCTGGAGGAAATACTGAACTATCACAAATTTAAACACAAGGCCTGGAGGAAATACTGAACTGTCACAAATTTAAACACAAGGCCTCGAGGAAATACTGAACTGTCACAAATTTAAACACAAGTCCTGGGAGAAATACTGAACTGTCACAAATTTAAACACAAGGCCTGGAGGAAATACTGAACTATCACAAATTTAAACACAAGGCCTGGAGTAAATACTGAACTGTCACAAATTTAAACACAAGGCCTGGAGGAAATACTGAACTGTCACAAATTTAAACACAAGGCCTCGAGGAAATACTGAACTGTCACAAATTTAAACACAGGGCCTGGAGGAAATACTGAACTGTCACAAATTTAAACACAGGGCCTGGAGTAAATACTGAACTGTCACAAATTTAAACACAGGGCCTGGAGTAAATGCTGAACTGTCACAAATTTAAACACAGGGCCTGGAGTAAATACTGAACTGTCACAAATTTAAACACAAGGCCTGGAGGAAATACTGAACTGTCACAAATTTAAACACAAGGCCTGGAGGAAATACTGAACTGTCAGAAATTGAAACACAAGGCCTGGAGGAAATACTGAACTGTCACAAATTTAAACACAGGGTCTGGAGGGAATACTGAACTGTCACAAATTTAAACACAAGGCCTGGAGGAAATACTGAACTGTCACAAATTTAAACTCAAGGCCTGGAGGAAATACTGAACTGTCACAAATTTAAACACAAGGCCTGGAGGAAATTTTGAACTGTCACAAATTTAAACACAGGGCCTGGAGGAAATACTGAACTGTCACAAATTTAAACACAAGGCCTGGAGGAAATACTGAACTGTCACAACTTTAAACACAAGGCCTGGAGGAAATACTGAACTGTCACAAATTTAAACACAGGGCCTGGAGGAAATACTGAACTGTCACAAATTTAAACACAGGGCCTGGCGGAAATACTGAACTGTCACCAATTTAAACACAAGGCCTGGAGTAAATACTGAACTATCACAAATTTAAACACAAGGCCTGGAGGAAATACTGAACTGTCACCAATTTAAACACAAGGCCTGGAGGAAATACTGAACTATCACAAATTTAAACACAAGGCCTGGAGGAAATACTGAACTGTCACCAATTTAAACACAAGGCCTGGAGTAAATACTGAACTGTCACAAATTTAAACACAAGGCCTGGAGGAAATACTGAACTATCACAAATTTAAACACAAGGCCTGGAGGAAATACTGAACTGTCACCAATTTAAACACAAGGCCTCGAGGAAATACTGAACTGTCACAAATTTAAACACAAGGCCTGGAGGAAATACTGAACTGTCATCAATTTGAACACAAGGCCTCGAGGAAATACTGAACTGTCACAAATTTAAACACAAGGCCTGGAGTAAATACTGAACTGTCACAAATTTAAACACAAGGCCTGGAGGAAATACTGAACTGTCACAAATTTAAACACAGGGTCTGGAGGGAATACTGAACTGTCACAAATTTAAACACAAGGCCTGGAGGAAATACTGACTGTCACAAATTTAAACACAAGGCCTGGAGGAAATATTGAACTGTCACAAATTTAAACACAGGGCCTGGAGTAAATACTGAACTGTCACAAATTTAAACACAAGGCCTGGAGGAAATACTGAACTGTCACAAATTTAAACACAGGGGCAGGAGGAAATACTGAACTGTCACAAATTTAAACACAGGGGCTGGAGTAAATACTGAACTGTGACAAATTTAAACACAAGGCCTGGAGGAAATACTGAACTGTCACAAATTTAAACACTGGGTCTGGAGGGAATACTGAACTGTCACAAATTTAAACACAAGGCCTGGAGGAAATACTGAACTGTCACAAATTTAAACACAAGGCCTGGAGGAAATACTGAACTGTCACAAATTTAAACACAAGGCCTGGAGGAAATACTGAACTGTCACAAATTTAAACACAGGGCCTGGAGTAAATACTGAACTGTCACAAATTTAAACACAAGGCCTGGAGGAAATACTGAACTGTCACAAATTTAAACACAAGGCCTGGAGGAAATACTGAACTGTCACAAATTTAAACACAAGGCCTGGAGGAAATACTGAACTGTCATCAATTTGAACACAAGGCCTCGAGGAAATACTGAACTGTCACAAATTTAAACACAAGGCCTGGAGTAAATACTGAACTGTCACAAATTTAAACACAAGGCCTGGAGGAAATACTGAACTGTCACAAATTTAAACACAAGGCCTGGAGGAAATACTGAACTGTCATCAATTTGAACACAAGGCCTCGAGGAAATACTGAACTGTCACAAATTTAAACACAAGGCCTGGAGTAAATACTGAACTGTCACAAATTTAAACACAAGGCCTGGAGGAAATACTGAACTGTCACAAATTTAAACACAGGGTCTGGAGGGAATACTGAACTGTCACAAATTTAAACACAAGGCCTGGAGGAAATACTGACTGTCACAAATTTAAACACAAGGCCTGGAGGAAATATTGAACTGTCACAAATTTAAACACAGGGCCTGGAGTAAATACTGAACTGTCACAAATTTAAACACAAGGCCTGGAGGAAATACTGAACTGTCACAAATTTAAACACAGGGGCTGGAGTAAATACTGAACTGTGACAAATTTAAACACAAGGCCTGGAGGAAATACTGAACTGTCACAAATTTAAACACTGGGTCTGGAGGGAATACTGAACTGTCACAAATTTAAACACAAGGCCTGGAGGAAATACTGAACTGTCACAAATTTAAACACAAGGCCTGGAGGAAATACTGAACTGTCACAAATTTAAACACAAGGCCTGGAGGAAATACTGAACTGTCACAAATTTAAACACAGGGCCTGGAGTAAATACTGAACTGTCACAAATTTAAACACAAGGCCTGGAGGAAATACTGAACTGTCACAAATTTAAACACAAGGCCTGGAGGAAATACTGAACTGTCACAAATTTAAACACAAGGCCTGGAGGAAATACTGAACTGTCACAAATTTAAACACAAGGCCTGGAGGAAATACTGAACTGTCACAAATTTAAACACAGGGCCTGGAGTAAATACTGAACTGTCACAAATTTAAACACAAGGCCTGGAGGAAATACTGACTGTCACAAATTTAAACACAGGGCCTGGAGGAAATACTGAACTATCACAAATTTAAACACAAGGCCTGCAGGAAATACTGAACTGACACCAATTTAAACACAAGGCCTCGAGGAAATAATGAACTGTCACAAATTTAAACACAAGGCCTGGAGGAAATAATGAACTGTCACCAATTTAAACACAAGGCCTCGAGGAAATACTGAACTGTCACAAATTTAAACACAAGGCCTGGAGTAAATACTGAACTGTCACAAATTTAAACACAAGGCCTGGAGGAAATACTGAACTATCACAAATTTAAACACAAGGCCTGGAGGAAATACTGAACTGTCACAAATTTAAACACAAGGCCTCGAGGAAATACTGAACTGTCACAAATTTAAACACCAGTCCTGGGGGAAATACAGAACTGTCACAAATTTAAACACAAGGCCTGGAGGAAATACTGAACTGTCACAAATTTAAACACAAGGCCTGGAGGAAATACTGAACTATCACAAATTTAAACACAAGGCCTGGAGTAAATACTGAACTGTCACAAATTTAAACACAAGGCCTGGAGGAAATACTGAACTGTCACAAATTTAAACACAAGTCCTGGGGGAAATACAGAACTGTCACAAATTTAAACACAAGGCCTGGAGGAAATACTGAACTGTCACAAATTTAAACACAAGGCCTGGAGGAAATACTGAACTATCACAAATTTAAACACAAGGCCTGGAGTAAATACTGAACTGTCACAAATTTAAACACAAGGCCTGGAGGAAATACTGAACTATCACAAATTTAAACACAAGGCCTGGAGGAAATACTGAACTGTCACAAATTTAAACACAAGGCCTCGAGGAAATACTGAACTGTCACCAATTTAAACACAGGCCCTGGAGGAAATACTGAACTGTCACAAATTTAAACACAAGGCCTGGAGGAAATACTGAACTGTCACCAATTTAAACACAGGCCCTGGAGGAAATACTGAACTGTCACAAATTTAAACACAAGGCCTCGAGGAAATACTGAACTGTCACAAATTTAAACACAAGGCCTGGAGGAAATACTGAACTGTCACCAATTTAAACACAGGCCCTGGAGGAAATACTGAACTGTCACAAATTTAAACACAAGGCCTCGAGGAAATACTGAACTGTCACAAATTTAAACACAAGGCCTGGAGGAAATACTGAACTGTCACAAATTTAAACACAAGGCCTCGAGGAAATACTGAACTGTCACAAATTTAAACACAGGGACTGGAGGAAATACTGAACTGTCACAAATTTAAACACAAGGCCTGGAGGAAATACTGAACTGTCACCAATTTAAACACAAGGCCTCGAGGAAATACTGAACTGTCACAAATTTAAACACAAGGCCTGGAGTAAATACTGAACTGTCACAAATTTAAACACAAGGCCTGGAGGAAATACTGAACTGTCACAAATTTAAACACAGGGCCTGGAGGAAATACTGAACTGTCACAAATTTAAACACAGGGCCTGGAGTAAATACTGAACTGTCACAAATTTAAACACAGGGCCTGGAGTAAATACTGAACTGTCACAAATTTAAACACAGGGCCTGGAGTAAATACTGAACTGTCACAAATTTAAACACAAGGCCTGGAGGAAATACTGAACTGTCACAAATTTAAACACAAGGCCTGGAGGAAATACTGAACTGTCACAAATTTAAACACAAGGCCTGGAGTAAATACTGAACTGTCACAAATTTAAACACAGGGCCTGGAGTAAATACTGAACTGTCACAAATTTAAACACAAGGCCTGGAGGAAATACTGAACTGTCACAAATTTAAACACAAGGCCTGGAGGAAATACTGAACTGTCAGAAATTGAAACACAAGGCCTGGAGGAAATACTGAACTGTCACAAATTTAAACACAGGGCCTGGAGGGAATACTGAACTGTCACAAATTTAAACACAAGGCCTGGAGGAAATACTGACTGTCACAAATTTAAACACAGGGCCTGGAGGAAATACTGAACTGTCACAAATTTAAACACAAGGCCTGGAGGAAATACTGAACTGTCACAAATTTAAACACAAGGCCTGGAGGAAATACTGAACTGTCATCAATTTGAACACAAGGCCTCGAGGAAATACTGAACTGTCACAAATTTAAACACAAGGCCTGGAGTAAATACTGAACTGTCACAAATTTAAACACAAGGCCTGGAGGAAATACTGAACTGTCACAAATTTAAACACAGGGTCTGGAGGGAATACTGAACTGTCACAAATTTAAACACAAGGCCTGGAGGAAATACTGACTGTCACAAATTTAAACACAAGGCCTGGAGGAAATATTGAACTGTCACAAATTTAAACACAGGGCCTGGAGTAAATACTGAACTGTCACAAATTTAAACACAAGGCCTGGAGGAAATACTGAACTGTCACAAATTTAAACACAGGGGCTGGAGTAAATACTGAACTGTGACAAATTTAAACACAAGGCCTGGAGGAAATACTGAACTGTCACAAATTTAAACACTGGGTCTGGAGGGAATACTGAACTGTCACAAATTTAAACACAAGGCCTGGAGGAAATACTGACTGTCACAAATTTAAACACAGGGCCTGGAGGAAATACTGAACTATCACAAATTTAAACACAAGGCCTGCAGGAAATACTGAACTGTCACCAATTTAAACACAAGGCCTCGAGGAAATAATGAACTGTCACAAATTTAAACACAAGGCCTGGAGGAAATAATGAACTGTCACCAATTTAAACACAAGGCCTCGAGGAAATACTGAACTGTCACAAATTTAAACACAAGGCCTGGAGTAAATACTGAACTGTCACAAATTTAAACACAAGGCCTGGAGGAAATACTGAACTATCACAAATTTAAACACAAGGCCTGGAGGAAATACTGAACTGTCACAAATTTAAACACAAGGCCTCGAGGAAATACTGAACTGTCACAAATTTAAACACAAGTCCTGGGGGAAATACAGAACTGTCACAAATTTAAACACAAGGCCTGGAGGAAATACTGAACTGTCACAAATTTAAACACAAGGCCTGGAGGAAATACTGAACTATCACAAATTTAAACACAAGGCCTGGAGTAAATACTGAACTGTCACAAATTTAAACACAAGGCCTGGAGGAAATACTGAACTGTCACAAATTTAAACACAAGTCCTGGGGGAAATACAGAACTGTCACAAATTTAAACACAAGGCCTGGAGGAAATACTGAACTGTCACAAATTTAAACACAAGGCCTGGAGGAAATACTGAACTATCACAAATTTAAACACAAGGCCTGGAGTAAATACTGAACTGTCACAAATTTAAACACAAGGCCTGGAGGAAATGCTGAACTATCACAAATTTAAACACAAGGCCTGGAGGAAATACTGAACTGTCACAAATTTAAACACAAGGCCTCGAGGAAATACTGAACTGTCACCAATTTAAACACAGGGCCTGGAGGAAATACTGAACTGTCACAAATTTAAACACAAGGCCTGGAGGAAATACTGAACTGTCACCAATTTAAATACAAGGCCTCGAGGAAATACTGAACTGTCACAAATTTAAACACAAGGCCTGGAGGAAATACTGAACTGTCACAAATTTAAACACAAGGCCTCGAGGAAATACTGAACTGTCACAAATTTAAACACAGGGACTGGAGGAAATACTGAACTGTCACAAATTTAAACACAAGGCCTGGAGGAAATACTGAACTGTCACCAATTTAAACACAAGGCCTCGAGGAAATACTGAACTGTCACAAATTTAAACACAAGGCCTGGAGTAAATACTGAACTGTCACAAATTTAAACACAAGGCCTGGAGGAAATACTGAACTGTCACAAATTTAAACACAGGGCCTGGAGGAAATACTGAACTGTCACAAATTTAAACACAGGGCCTGGAGTAAATACTGAACTGTCACAAATTTAAACACAGGGCCTGGAGTAAATACTGAACTGTCACAAATTTAAACACAGGGCCTGGAGTAAATACTGAACTGTCACAAATTTAAACACAAGGCCTGGAGGAAATACTGAACTGTCACAAATTTAAACACAAGGCCTGGAGGAAATACTGAACTGTCACAAATTTAAACACAAGGCCTGGAGTAAATACTGAACTGTCACAAATTTAAACACAGGGCCTGGAGTAAATACTGAACTGTCACAAATTTAAACACAAGGCCTGGAGGAAATACTGAACTGTCACAAATTTAAACACAAGGCCTGGAGGAAATACTGAACTGTCAGAAATTGAAACACAAGGCCTGGAGGAAATACTGAACTGTCACAAATTTAAACACAGGGTCTGGAGGGAATACTGAACTGTCACAAATTTAAACACAAGGCCTGGAGGAAATACTGACTGTCACAAATTTAAACACAGGGCCTGGAGGAAATACTGAACTATCACAAATTTAAACACAAGGCCTGCAGGAAATACTGAACTGTCACCAATTTAAACACAAGGCCTCGAGGAAATAATGAACTGTCACAAATTTAAACACAAGGCCTGGAGGAAATAATGAACTGTCTCCAATTTAAACACAAGGCCTCGAGGAAATACTGAACTGTCACAAATTTAAACACAAGGCCTGGAGTAAATACTGAACTGTCACAAATTTAAACACAAGGCCTGGAGGAAATACTGAACTATCACAAATTTAAACACAAGGCCTGGAGGAAATACTGAACTGTCACAAATTTAAACACAAGGCCTCGAGGAAATACTGAACTGTCACAAATTTAAACACAAGTCCTGGGGGAAATACTGAACTGTCACAAATTTAAACACAAGGCCTGGAGGAAATACTGAACTATCACAAATTTAAACACAAGGCCTGTAGTAAATACTGAACTGTCACAAATTTAAACACAAGGCCTGGAGGAAATACTGAACTATCACAAATTTAAACAAAAGGCCTGGAGGAAATACTGAACTGTCACAAATTTAAACACAAGGCCTCGAGGAAATACTGAACTGTCACCAATTTAAACACAAGGCCTGGAGGAAATACTGAACTGTCACCAATTTAAATACAAGGCCTCGAGGAAATACTGAACTGTCACAAATTTAAACACAAGGCCTGGAGGAAATACTGAACTGTCACAAATTTAAACACAAGGCCTCGAGGAAATACTGAACTGTCACAAATTTAAACACAGGGCCTGGAGGAAATACTGAACTGTCACAAATTTAAACACAGGGCCTGGAGTAAATACTGAACTGTCACAAATTTAAACACAGGGCCTGGAGTAAATGCTGAACTGTCACAAATTTAAACACAGGGCCTGGAGTAAATACTGAACTGTCACAAATTTAAACACAAGGCCTGGAGGAAATACTGAACTGTCACAAATTTAAACACAAGGCCTGGAGGAAATACTGAACTGTCAGAAATTGAAACACAAGGCCTGGAGGAAATACTGAACTGTCACAAATTTAAACACAGGGTCTGGAGGGAATACTGAACTGTCACAAATTTAAACACAAGGCCTGGAGGAAATACTGAACTGTCACAAATTTAAACTCAAGGCCTGGAGGAAATACTGAACTGTCACAAATTTAAACACAAGGCCTGGAGGAAATTTTGAACTGTCACAAATTTAAACACAGGGCCTGGAGGAAATACTGAACTGTCACAAATTTAAACACAAGGCCTGGAGGAAATACTGAACTGTCACAACTTTAAACACAAGGCCTGGAGGAAATACTGAACTGTCACAAATTTAAACACAGGGCCTGGAGGAAATACTGAACTGTCACAAATTTAAACACAGGGCCTGGCGGAAATACTGAACTGTCACCAATTTAAACACAAGGCCTGGAGTAAATACTGAACTATCACAAATTTAAACACAAGGCCTGGAGGAAATACTGAACTGTCACCAATTTAAACACAAGGCCTGGAGGAAATACTGAACTATCACAAATTTAAACACAAGGCCTGGAGGAAATACTGAACTGTCACCAATTTAAACACAAGGCCTGGAGTAAATACTGAACTGTCACAAATTTAAACACAGGGTCTGGAGGGAATACTGAACTGTCACAAATTTAAACACAAGGCCTGGAGGAAATACTGAACTGTCACAAATTTAAACTCAAGGCCTGGAGGAAATACTGAACTGTCACAAATTTAAACACAAGGCCTGGAGGAAATTTTGAACTGTCACAAATTTAAACACAGGGCCTGGAGGAAATACTGAACTGTCACAAATTTAAACACAAGGCCTGGAGGAAATACTGAACTGTCACAACTTTAAACACAAGGCCTGGAGGAAATACTGAACTGTCACAAATTTAAACACAGGGCCTGGAGGAAATACTGAACTGTCACAAATTTAAACACAGGGCCTGGCGGAAATACTGAACTGTCACCAATTTAAACACAAGGCCTGGAGTAAATACTGAACTATCACAAATTTAAACACAAGGCCTGGAGGAAATACTGAACTGTCACCAATTTAAACACAAGGCCTGGAGGAAATACTGAACTATCACAAATTTAAACACAAGGCCTGGAGGAAATACTGAACTGTCACCAATTTAAACACAAGGCCTGGAGGAAATACTGAACTATCACAAATTTAAACACAAGGCCTGGAGGAAATACTGAACTGTCACAAATTTAAACACAAGGCCTGGAGGAAATACTGAACTATCACAAATTTAAACACAAGGCCTGGAGGAAATACTGAACTGTCACAAATTTAAACACAAGGACTGGAGTAAATACTGAACTGTCACAAATTTAAACACAAGGCCTGGAGGAAATACTGAACTATCACAAATTTAAACACAAGGCCTGGAGGAAATACTGAACTGTCACCAATTTAAACACAAGGCCTGGAGGAAATACTGAACTATCACAAATTTAAACACAAGGCCTGGAGGAAATACTGAACTGTCACAAATTTAAACACAAGGCCTGGAGGAAATACTGAACTATCACAAATTTAAACACAAGGCCTGGAGGAAATACTGAACTATCACAAATTTAAACACAAGGCCTGGAGGAAATACTGAACTGTCACAAATTTAAACACAAGGCCTGGAGGAAATACTGAACTGTCACAAATTTAAACACAAGGCCTGGAGGAAATACTGAACTGTCACAACTTTAAACACAAGGCCTGGAGGAAATACTGAACTGTCACAAATTTAAACACAGGGCCTGGAGGAAATACTGAACTGTCACAAATTTAAACACAGGGCCTGGCGGAAATACTGAACTGTCACCAATTTAAACACAAGGCCTGGAGTAAATACTGAACTATCACAAATTTAAACACAAGGCCTGGAGGAAATACTGAACTGTCACCAATTTAAACACAAGGCCTGGAGGAAATACTGAACTATCACAAATTTAAACACAAGGCCTGGAGGAAATACTGAACTGTCACCAATTTAAACACAAGGCCTGGAGTAAATACTGAACTGTCACAAATTTAAACACAGGGTCTGGAGGGAATACTGAACTGTCACAAATTTAAACACAAGGCCTGGAGGAAATACTGAACTGTCACAAATTTAAACTCAAAGCCTGGAGGAAATACTGAACTGTCACAAATTTAAACACAAGGCCTGGAGGAAATTTTGAACTGTCACAAATTTAAACACAGGGCCTGGAGGAAATACTGAACTGTCACAAATTTAAACACAAGGCCTGGAGGAAATACTGAACTGTCACAACTTTAAACACAAGGCCTGGAGGAAATACTGAACTGTCACAAATTTAAACACAGGGCCTGGAGGAAATACTGAACTGTCACAAATTTAAACACAGGGCCTGGCGGAAATACTGAACTGTCACCAATTTAAACACAAGGCCTGGAGTAAATACTGAACTATCACAAATTTAAACACAAGGCCTGGAGGAAATACTGAACTGTCACCAATTTAAACACAAGGCCTGGAGGAAATACTGAACTATCACAAATTTAAACACAAGGCCTGGAGGAAATACTGAACTGTCACCAATTTAAACACAAGGCCTGGAGGAAATACTGAACTATCACAAATTTAAACACAAGGCCTGGAGGAAATACTGAACTGTCACAAATTTAAACACAAGGCCTGGAGGAAATACTGAACTATCACAAATTTAAACACAAGGCCTGGAGTAAATACTGAACTGTCACCAATTTAAACACAAGGCCTGGAGGAAATACTGACTGTCACAAATATAAACACAAGGCCTGGAGGAAATATTGAACTGTCACAAATTTAAACACAGGGCCTGGAGTAAATACTGAACTGTCACAAATTTAAACACAAGGCCTGGAGGAAATACTGAACTGTCACAAATTTAAACACAGGGTCTGGAGGGAATACTGAACTGTCACAAATTTAAACACAAGGCCTGGAGGAAATACTGACTGTCACAAATTTAAACACAAGGCCTGGAGGAAATATTGAACTGTCACAAATTTAAACACAGGGCCTGGAGGAAATACTGAACTGTCACAACTTTAAACTCAAGGCCTGGAGGAAATACTGAACTGTCACAAATTTAAACACAGGGCCTGGAGGAAATACTGAACTGTCACAAATTTAAACACAGGGCCTGGCGGAAATACTGAACTGTCACCAATTTAAACACAAGGCCTGGAGTAAATACTGAACTATCACAAATTTAAACACAAGGCCTGGAGGAAATACTGAACTGTCACCAATTTAAACACAAGGCCTGGAGGAAATACTGAACTATCACAAATTTAAACACAAGGCCTGGAGGAAATACTGAACTGTCACCAATTTAAACACAAGGCCTGGAGTAAATACTGAACTGTCACAAATTTAAACACAAGGCCTGGAGGAAATACTGAACTATCACAAATTTAAACACAAGGCCTGGAGGAAATACTGAACTGTCACCAATTTAAACACAAGGCCTCGAGGAAATACTGAACTGTCACAAATTTAAACACAAGGCCTGGAGGAAATACTGAACTGTCATCAATTTGAACACAAGGCCTCGAGGAAATACTGAACTGTCACAAATTTAAACACAAGGCCTGGAGTAAATACTGAACTGTCACAAATTTAAACACAAGGCCTGGAGGAAATACTGAACTGTCACAAATTTAAACACAGGGTCTGGAGGGAATACTGAACTGTCACAAATTTAAACACAAGGCCTGGAGGAAATACTGACTGTCACAAATTTAAACACAAGGCCTGGAGGAAATATTGAACTGTCACAAATTTAAACACAGGGCCTGGAGTAAATACTGAACTGTCACAAATTTAAACACAAGGCCTGGAGGAAATACTGAACTGTCACAAATTTAAACACAGGGGCAGGAGGAAATACTGAACTGTCACAAATTTAAACACAGGGGCTGGAGTAAATACTGAACTGTGACAAATTTAAACACAAGGCCTGGAGGAAATACTGAACTGTCACAAATTTAAACACTGGGTCTGGAGGGAATACTGAACTGTCACAAATTTAAACACAAGGCCTGGAGGAAATACTGAACTGTCACAAATTTAAACACAAGGCCTGGAGGAAATACTGAACTGTCACAAATTTAAACACAAGGCCTGGAGGAAATACTGAACTGTCACAAATTTAAACACAAGGCCTGGAGGAAATACTGAACTGTCATCAATTTGAACACAAGGCCTCGAGGAAATACTGAACTGTCACAAATTTAAACACAAGGCCTGGAGTAAATACTGAACTGTCACAAATTTAAACACAAGGCCTGGAGGAAATACTGAACTGTCACAAATTTAAACACAAGGCCTGGAGGAAATACTGAACTGTCATCAATTTGAACACAAGGCCTCGAGGAAATACTGAACTGTCACAAATTTAAACACAAGGCCTGGAGTAAATACTGAACTGTCACAAATTTAAACACAAGGCCTGGAGGAAATACTGAACTGTCACAAATTTAAACACAGGGTCTGGAGGGAATACTGAACTGTCACAAATTTAAACACAAGGCCTGGAGGAAATACTGACTGTCACAAATTTAAACACAAGGCCTGGAGGAAATATTGAACTGTCACAAATTTAAACACAGGGCCTGGAGTAAATACTGAACTGTCACAAATTTAAACACAAGGCCTGGAGGAAATACTGAACTGTCACAAATTTAAACACAGGGGCTGGAGTAAATACTGAACTGTGACAAATTTAAACACAAGGCCTGGAGGAAATACTGAACTGTCACAAATTTAAACACTGGGTCTGGAGGGAATACTGAACTGTCACAAATTTAAACACAAGGCCTGGAGGAAATACTGAACTGTCACAAATTTAAACACAAGGCCTGGAGGAAATACTGAACTGTCACAAATTTAAACACAAGGCCTGGAGGAAATACTGAACTGTCACAAATTTAAACACAGGGCCTGGAGTAAATACTGAACTGTCACAAATTTAAACACAAGGCCTGGAGGAAATACTGAACTGTCACAAATTTAAACACAAGGCCTGGAGGAAATACTGAACTGTCACAAATTTAAACACAAGGCCTGGAGGAAATACTGAACTGTCACAAATTTAAACAGAAGGCCTGGAGGAAATACTGAACTGTCACAACTTTAAACACAAGGCCTGGAGGAAATACTGAACTGTCACAAATTTAAACACAGGGCCTGGAGGAAATACTGAACTGTCACAAATTTAAACACAGGGCCTGGCGGAAATACTGAACTGTCACCAATTTAAACACAAGGCCTGGAGTAAATACTGAACTATCACAAATTTAAACACAAGGCCTGGAGGAAATACTGAACTGTCACCAATTTAAACACAAGGCCTGGAGGAAATACTGAACTATCACAAATTTAAACACAAGGCCTGGAGGAAATACTGAACTGTCACCAATTTAAACACAAGGCCTGGAGTAAATACTGAACTGTCACAAATTTAAACACAAGGCCTGGAGGAAATACTGAACTATCACAAATTTAAACACAAGGCCTGGAGGAAATACTGAACTGTCACCAATTTAAACACAAGGCCTCGAGGAAATACTGAACTGTCACAAATTTAAACACAAGGCCTGGAGGAAATACTGAACTGTCATCAATTTGAACACAAGGCCTGGAGGAAATACTGAACTGTCACAAATTTAAACACAAGGCCTGGAGTAAATACTGAACTGTCACAAATTTAAACACAAGGCCTGGAGGAAATACTGAACTGTCACAAATTTAAACACAGGGTCTGGAGGGAATACTGAACTGTCACAAATTTAAACACAAGGCCTGGAGGAAATACTGACTGTCACAAATTTAAACACAAGGCCTGGAGGAAATATTGAACTGTCACAAATTTAAACACAGGGCCTGGAGTAAATACTGAACTGTCACAAATTTAAACACAAGGCCTGGAGGAAATACTGAACTGTCACAAATTTAAACACAGGGGCAGGAGGAAATACTGAACTGTCACAAATTTAAACACAGGGGCTGGAGTAAATACTGAACTGTGACAAATTTAAACACAAGGCCTGGAGGAAATACTGAACTGTCACAAATTTAAACACTGGGTCTGGAGGGAATACTGAACTGTCACAAATTTAAACACAAGGCCTGGAGGAAATACTGAACTGTCACAAATTTAAACACAAGGCCTGGAGGAAATACTGAACTGTCACAAATTTAAACACAAGGCCTGGAGGAAATACTGAACTGTCACAAATTTAAACACAAGGCCTGGAGGAAATACTGAACTGTCATCAATTTGAACACAAGGCCTCGAGGAAATACTGAACTGTCACAAATTTAAACACAAGGCCTGGAGTAAATACTGAACTGTCACAAATTTAAACACAAGGCCTGGAGGAAATACTGAACTGTCACAAATTTAAACACAAGGCCTGGAGGAAATACTGAACTGTCATCAATTTGAACACAAGGCCTCGAGGAAATACTGAACTGTCACAAATTTAAACACAAGGCCTGGAGTAAATACTGAACTGTCACAAATTTAAACACAAGGCCTGGAGGAAATACTGAACTGTCACAAATTTAAACACAGGGTCTGGAGGGAATACTGAACTGTCACAAATTTAAACACAAGGCCTGGAGTAAATACTGAACTGTCACAAATTTAAACACAAGGCCTGGAGGAAATACTGAACTGTCATCAATTTGAACACAAGGCCTCGAGGAAATACTGAACTGTCACAAATTTAAACACAAGGCCTGGAGTAAATACTGAACTGTCACAAATTTAAACACAAGGCCTGGAGTAAATACTGAACTGTCACAAATTTAAACACAAGGCCTGGAGGAAATACTGACTGTCACAAATTTAAACACAAGGCCTGGAGGAAATATTGAACTGTCACAAATTTAAACACAGGGCCTGGAGTAAATACTGAACTGTCACAAATTTAAACACAAGGCCTGGAGGAAATACTGAACTGTCACAAATTTCAACACAGGGGCTGGAGTAAATACTGAACTGTGACAAATTTAAACACAAGGCCTGGAGGAAATACTGAACTGTCACAAATTTAAACACTGGGTCTGGAGGGAATACTGAACTGTCACAAATTTAAACACAAGGCCTGGAGGAAATACTGAACTGTCACAAATTTAAACACAAGGCCTGGAGGAAATACTGAACTGTCACAAATTTAAACACAAGGCCTGGAGGAAATACTGAACTGTCACAAATTTAAACACAGGGCCTGGAGTAAATACTGAACTGTCACAAATTTAAACACAAGGCCTGGAGGAAATACTGAACTGTCACAAATTTAAACACAAGGCCTGGAGGAAATACTGAACTGTCACAAATTTAAACACAAGGCCTGGAGGAAATACTGAACTGTCACAAATTTAAACACAAGGCCTGGAGGAAATACTGAACTGTCACAAATTTAAACACAGGGCCTGGAGTAAATACTGAACTGTCACAAATTTAAACACAAGGCCTGGAGGAAATACTGACTGTCACAAATTTAAACACAGGGCCTGGAGGAAATACTGAACTATCACAAATTTAAACACAAGGCCTGCAGGAAATACTGAACTGTCACCAATTTAAACACAAGGCCTCGAGGAAATAATGAACTGTCACAAATTTAAACACAAGGCCTGGAGGAAATAATGAACTGTCACCAATTTAAACACAAGGCCTCGAGGAAATACTGAACTGTCACAAATTTAAACACAAGGCCTGGAGTAAATACTGAACTGTCACAAATTTAAACACAAGGCCTGGAGGAAATACTGAACTATCACAAATTTAAACACAAGGCCTGGAGGAAATACTGAACTGTCACAAATTTAAACACAAGGCCTCGAGGAAATACTGAACTGTCACAAATTTAAACACAAGTCCTGGGGGAAATACAGAACTGTCACAAATTTAAACACAAGGCCTGGAGGAAATACTGAACTGTCACAAATTTAAACACAAGGCCTGGAGGAAATACTGAACTATCACAAATTTAAACACAAGGCCTGGAGTAAATACTGAACTGTCACAAATTTAAACACAAGGCCTGGAGGAAATACTGAACTGTCACAAATTTAAACACAAGTCCTGGGGGAAATACAGAACTGTCACAAATTTAAACACAAGGCCTGGAGGAAATACTGAACTGTCACAAATTTAAACACAAGGCCTGGAGGAAATACTGAACTATCACAAATTTAAACACAAGGCCTGGAGTAAATACTGAACTGTCACAAATTTAAACACAAGGCCTGGAGGAAATACTGAACTATCACAAATTTAAACACAAGGCCTGGAGGAAATACTGAACTGTCACAAATTTAAACACAAGGCCTCGAGGAAATACTGAACTGTCACCAATTTAAACACAGGGCCTGGAGGAAATACTGAACTGTCACAAATTTAAACACAAGGCCTGGAGGAAATACTGAACTGTCACCAATTTAAATACAAGGCCTCGAGGAAATACTGAACTGTCACAAATTTAAACACAAGGCCTGGAGGAAATACTGAACTGTCACAAATTTAAACACAAGGCCTCGAGGAAATACTGAACTGTCACAAATTTAAACACAGGGACTGGAGGAAATACTGAACTGTCACAAATTTAAACACAAGGCCTGGAGGAAATACTGAACTGTCACCAATTTAAACACAAGGCCTCGAGGAAATACTGAACTGTCACAAATTTAAACACAAGGCCTGGAGTAAATACTGAACTGTCACAAATTTAAACACAAGGCCTGGAGGAAATACTGAACTGTCACAAATTTAAACACAGGGCCTGGAGGAAATACTGAACTGTCACAAATTTAAACACAGGGCCTGGAGTAAATACTGAACTGTCACAAATTTAAACACAGGGCCTGGAGTAAATACTGAACTGTCACAAATTTAAACACAGGGCCTGGAGTAAATACTGAACTGTCACAAATTTAAACACAAGGCCTGGAGGAAATACTGAACTGTCACAAATTTAAACACAAGGCCTGGAGGAAATACTGAACTGTCACAAATTTAAACACAAGGCCTGGAGGAAATTTTGAACTGTCACAAATTTAAACACAGGGCCTGGAGGAAATACTGAACTGTCACAAATTTAAACACAAGGCCTGGAGGAAATACTGAACTGTCACAACTTTAAACACAAGGCCTGGAGGAAATACTGAACTGTCACAAATTTAAACACAAGGCCTGGAGGAAATACTGAACTGTCACAACTTTAAACACAAGGCCTGGAGGAAATACTGAACTGTCACAAATTTAAACACAGGGCCTGGAGGAAATACTGAACTGTCACAAATTTAAACACAGGGCCTGGAGGAAATACTGAACTGTCACAAATTTAAACACAAGGCCTGGAGGAAATACTGAACTGTCACAACTTTAAACACAAGGCCTGGAGGAAATACTGAACTGTCACAAATTTAAACACAGGGCCTGGAGGAAATACTGAACTGTCACAAATTTAAACACAGGGCCTGGAGGAAATACTGAACTGTCACAAATTTAAACACAAGGCCTGGAGGAAATACTGAACTGTCATAAATTTAAACACAAGGCCTGGAGGAAATACTGAACTGTCACAACTTTAAACACAAGGCCTGGAGGAAATACTGAACTGTCACAAATTTAAACACAAGGCCTGGAGGAAATACTGAACTGTCACAACTTTAAACACAAGGCCTGGAGGAAATACTGAACTGTCACAAATTTAAACACAGGGCCTGGAGGAAATACTGAACTGTCACAAATTTAAACACAAGGCCTGGAGTAAATACTGAACTGTCACAAATTTAAACACAAGGCCTGGAGGAAATACTGAACTGTCACACATTTAAACACAAGGACTGGAGGAAATACTGAACTGTCACAAATTTAAACACAGGGCCTGGAGGAAATACTGAACTGTCACAAATTTAAACACAAGGCCTGGAGGAAATACTGAACTGTCACAAATTTAAACACAAGGCCTGGAGGAAATACTGAACTGTCACACATTTAAACACAAGGACTGGAGGAAATACTGAACTGTCACAAATTTAAACACAAGGCCTGGAGGAAATACCGAACTGTCACAAATTTAAACACAGGGCCTGGAGGAAATACTGAACTGTCACAAATTTAAACACAAGGCCTGGAGGAAATACTGAACTGTCACAAATTTAAACACAAGGCCTCGAGGAAATACTGAACTGTCACAAATTTAAACACAGGGCCTGGAGGAAATACTGAACTGTCACAAATTTAAACACAGGGCCTGGAGTAAATACTGAACTGTCACAAATTTAAACACAGGGCCTGGAGTAAATACTGAACTGTCACAAATTTAAACACAGCGCCTGGAGTAAATACTGAACTGTCACAAATTTAAACACAAGGCCTGGAGGAAATACTGAACTGTCACACATTTAAACACAAGGACTGGAGGAAATACTGAACTGTCACAAATTTAAACACAAGGCCTGGAGGAAATACTGAACTGTCACAAATTTAAACACAGGGCCTGGAGGAAATACTGAACTGTCACAAATTTAAACACAAGGCCTGGAGGAAATACTGAACTGTCACAAATTTAAACACAAGGCCTGGAGGAAATACTGAACTGTCACTAATTTAAACACAGGGCCTGGAGGAAATACTGAACTGTCACAAATTTAAACACAGGGCCTGGAGTAAATACTGAACTGTCACAAATTTAAACACAGGGCCTGGAGTAAATACTGAACTGTCACAAATTTAAACACAGGGCCTGGAGTAAATACTGAACTGTCACAAATTTAAACACAAGGCCTGGAGGAAATACTGAACTGTCACAAATTTAAACACAAGGCCTGGAGGAAATACTGAACTGTCAGAAATTGAAACACAAGGCCTGGAGGAAATACTGAACTGTCACAAATTTAAACACAGGGTCTGGAGGGAATACTGAACTGTCACAAATTTAAACACAAGGCCTGGAGGAAATACTGAACTGTCACAAATTTAAACTCAAGGCCTGGAGGAAATACTGAACTGTCACAAATTTAAACACAAGGCCTGGAGGAAATTTTGAACTGTCACAAATTTAAACACAGGGCCTGGAGGAAATACTGAACTGTCACAAATTTAAACACAAGGCCTGGAGGAAATACTGAACTGTCACAACTTTAAACACAAGGCCTGGAGGAAATACTGAACTGTCACAAATTTAAACACAGGGCCTGGAGGAAATACTGAACTGTCACAAATTTAAACACAGGGCCTGGCGGAAATACTGAACTGTCACCAATTTAAACACAAGGCCTGGAGTAAATACTGAACTATCACAAATTTAAACACAAGGCCTGGAGGAAATACTGAACTGTCACCAATTTAAACACAAGGCCTGGAGGAAATACTGAACTATCACAAATTTAAACACAAGGCCTGGAGGAAATACTGAACTGTCACCAATTTAAACACAAGGCCTGGAGTAAATACTGAACTGTCACAAATTTAAACACAAGGCCTGGAGGAAATACTGAACTATCACAAATTTAAACACAAGGCCTGGAGGAAATACTGAACTGTCACCAATTTAAACACAAGGCCTCGAGGAAATACTGAACTGTCACAAATTTAAACACAAGGCCTGGAGGAAATACTGAACTGTCATCAATTTGAACACAAGGCCTCGAGGAAATACTGAACTGTCACAAATTTAAACACAAGGCCTGGAGTAAATACTGAACTGTCACAAATTTAAACACAAGGCCTGGAGGAAATACTGAACTGTCACAAATTTAAACACAGGGTCTGGAGGGAATACTGAACTGTCACAAATTTAAACACAAGGCCTGGAGGAAATACTGACTGTCACAAATTTAAACACAAGGCCTGGAGGAAATATTGAACTGTCACAAATTTAAACACAGGGCCTGGAGTAAATACTGAACTGTCACAAATTTAAACACAAGGCCTGGAGGAAATACTGAACTGTCACAAATTTAAACACAGGGGCAGGAGGAAATACTGAACTGTCACAAATTTAAACACAGGGGCTGGAGTAAATACTGAACTGTGACAAATTTAAACACAAGGCCTGGAGGAAATACTGAACTATCACAAATTTAAACACAAGGCCTGGAGGAAATACTGAACTATCACAAATTTAAACACAAGGCCTGGAGGAAATACTGAACTGTCACCAATTTAAACACAAGGCCTCGAGGAAATACTGAACTGTCACAAATTTAAACACAAGGCCTGGAGGAAATACTGAACTGTCATCAATTTGAACACAAGGCCTCGAGGAAATACTGAACTGTCACAAATTTAAACACAAGGCCTGGAGTAAATACTGAACTGTCACAAATTTAAACACAAGGCCTGGAGGAAATACTGAACTGTCACAAATTTAAACACAGGGTCTGGAGGGAATACTGAACTGTCACAAATTTAAACACAAGGCCTGGAGGAAATACTGACTGTCACAAATTTAAACACAAGGCCTGGAGGAAATATTGAACTGTCACAAATTTAAACACAGGGCCTGGAGTAAATACTGAACTGTCACAAATTTAAACACAAGGCCTGGAGGAAATACTGAACTGTCACAAATTTAAACACAGGGGCAGGAGGAAATACTGAACTGTCACAAATTTAAACACAGGGGCTGGAGTAAATACTGAACTGTGACAAATTTAAACACAAGGCCTGGAGGAAATACTGAACTGTCACAAATTTAAACACTGGGTCTGGAGGGAATACTGAACTGTCACAAATTTAAACACAAGGCCTGGAGGAAATACTGAACTGTCACAAATTTAAACACAAGGCCTGGAGGAAATACTGAACTGTCACAAATTTAAACACAAGGCCTGGAGGAAATACTGAACTGTCACAAATTTAAACACAAGGCCTGGAGGAAATACTGAACTGTCATCAATTTGAACACAAGGCCTCGAGGAAATACTGAACTGTCACAAATTTAAACACAAGGCCTGGAGTAAATACTGAACTGTCACAAATTTAAACACAAGGCCTGGAGGAAATACTGAACTGTCACAAATTTAAACACAAGGCCTGGAGGAAATACTGAACTGTCATCAATTTGAACACAAGGCCTCGAGGAAATACTGAACTGTCACAAATTTAAACACAAGGCCTGGAGTAAATACTGAACTGTCACAAATTTAAACACAAGGCCTGGAGGAAATACTGAACTGTCACAAATTTAAACACAGGGTCTGGAGGGAATACTGAACTGTCACAAATTTAAACACAAGGCCTGGAGGAAATACTGACTGTCACAAATTTAAACACAAGGCCTGGAGGAAATATTGAACTGTCACAAATTTAAACACAGGGCCTGGAGTAAATACTGAACTGTCACAAATTTAAACACAAGGCCTGGAGGAAATACTGAACTGTCACAAATTTAAACACAGGGGCTGGAGTAAATACTGAACTGTGACAAATTTAAACACAAGGCCTGGAGGAAATACTGAACTGTCACAAATTTAAACACTGGGTCTGGAGGGAATACTGAACTGTCACAAATTTAAACACAAGGCCTGGAGGAAATACTGAACTGTCACAAATTTAAACACAAGGCCTGGAGGAAATACTGAACTGTCACAAATTTAAACACAAGGCCTGGAGGAAATACTGAACTGTCACAAATTTAAACACAGGGCCTGGAGTAAATACTGAACTGTCACAAATTTAAACACAAGGCCTGGAGGAAATACTGAACTGTCACAAATTTAAACACAAGGCCTGGAGGAAATACTGAACTGTCACAAATTTAAACACAAGGCCTGGAGGAAATACTGAACTGTCACAAATTTAAACAGAAGGCCTGGAGGAAATACTGAACTGTCACAACTTTAAACACAAGGCCTGGAGGAAATACTGAACTGTCACAAATTTAAACACAGGGCCTGGAGGAAATACTGAACTGTCACAAATTTAAACACAGGGCCTGGCGGAAATACTGAACTGTCACCAATTTAAACACAAGGCCTGGAGTAAATACTGAACTATCACAAATTTAAACACAAGGCCTGGAGGAAATACTGAACTGTCACCAATTTAAACACAAGGCCTGGAGGAAATACTGAACTATCACAAATTTAAACACAAGGCCTGGAGGAAATACTGAACTGTCACCAATTTAAACACAAGGCCTGGAGTAAATACTGAACTGTCACAAATTTAAACACAAGGCCTGGAGGAAATACTGAACTATCACAAATTTAAACACAAGGCCTGGAGGAAATACTGAACTGTCACCAATTTAAACACAAGGCCTCGAGGAAATACTGAACTGTCACAAATTTAAACACAAGGCCTGGAGGAAATACTGAACTGTCATCAATTTGAACACAAGGCCTGGAGGAAATACTGAACTGTCACAAATTTAAACACAAGGCCTGGAGTAAATACTGAACTGTCACAAATTTAAACACAAGGCCTGGAGGAAATACTGAACTGTCACAAATTTAAACACAGGGTCTGGAGGGAATACTGAACTGTCACAAATTTAAACACAAGGCCTGGAGGAAATACTGACTGTCACAAATTTAAACACAAGGCCTGGAGGAAATATTGAACTGTCACAAATTTAAACACAGGGCCTGGAGTAAATACTGAACTGTCACAAATTTAAACACAAGGCCTGGAGGAAATACTGAACTGTCACAAATTTAAACACAGGGGCAGGAGGAAATACTGAACTGTCACAAATTTAAACACAGGGGCTGGAGTAAATACTGAACTGTGACAAATTTAAACACAAGGCCTGGAGGAAATACTGAACTGTCACAAATTTAAACACTGGGTCTGGAGGGAATACTGAACTGTCACAAATTTAAACACAAGGCCTGGAGGAAATACTGAACTGTCACAAATTTAAACACAAGGCCTGGAGGAAATACTGAACTGTCACAAATTTAAACACAAGGCCTGGAGGAAATACTGAACTGTCACAAATTTAAACACAAGGCCTGGAGGAAATACTGAACTGTCATCAATTTGAACACAAGGCCTCGAGGAAATACTGAACTGTCACAAATTTAAACACAAGGCCTGGAGTAAATACTGAACTGTCACAAATTTAAACACAAGGCCTGGAGGAAATACTGAACTGTCACAAATTTAAACACAAGGCCTGGAGGAAATACTGAACTGTCATCAATTTGAACACAAGGCCTCGAGGAAATACTGAACTGTCACAAATTTAAACACAAGGCCTGGAGTAAATACTGAACTGTCACAAATTTAAACACAAGGCCTGGAGGAAATACTGAACTGTCACAAATTTAAACACAGGGTCTGGAGGGAATACTGAACTGTCACAAATTTAAACACAAGGCCTGGAGGAAATACTGACTGTCACAAATTTAAACACAAGGCCTGGAGGAAATATTGAACTGTCACAAATTTAAACACAGGGCCTGGAGTAAATACTGAACTGTCACAAATTTAAACACAAGGCCTGGAGGAAATACTGAACTGTCACAAATTTCAACACAGGGGCTGGAGTAAATACTGAACTGTGACAAATTTAAACACAAGGCCTGGAGGAAATACTGAACTGTCACAAATTTAAACACTGGGTCTGGAGGGAATACTGAACTGTCACAAATTTAAACACAAGGCCTGGAGGAAATACTGAACTGTCACAAATTTAAACACAAGGCCTGGAGGAAATACTGAACTGTCACAAATTTAAACACAAGGCCTGGAGGAAATACTGAACTGTCACAAATTTAAACACAGGGCCTGGAGTAAATACTGAACTGTCACAAATTTAAACACAAGGCCTGGAGGAAATACTGAACTGTCACAAATTTAAACACAAGGCCTGGAGGAAATACTGAACTGTCACAAATTTAAACACAAGGCCTGGAGGAAATACTGAACTGTCACAAATTTAAACACAAGGCCTGGAGGAAATACTGAACTGTCACAAATTTAAACACAGGGCCTGGAGTAAATACTGAACTGTCACAAATTTAAACACAAGGCCTGGAGGAAATACTGACTGTCACAAATTTAAACACAGGGCCTGGAGGAAATACTGAACTATCACAAATTTAAACACAAGGCCTGCAGGAAATACTGAACTGTCACCAATTTAAACACAAGGCCTCGAGGAAATAATGAACTGTCACAAATTTAAACACAAGGCCTGGAGGAAATAATGAACTGTCACCAATTTAAACACAAGGCCTCGAGGAAATACTGAACTGTCACAAATTTAAACACAAGGCCTCGAGGAAATAATGAACTGTCACAAATTTAAACACAAGGCCTGGAGGAAATAATGAACTGTCACCAATTTAAACACAAGGCCTCGAGGAAATACTGAACTGTCACAAATTTAAACACAAGGCCTCGAGGAAATACTGAACTGTCACAAATTTAAACACAAGTCCTGGGGGAAATACAGAACTGTCACAAATTTAAACACAAGGCCTGGAGGAAATACTGAACTGTCACAAATTTAAACACAAGGCCTGGAGGAAATACTGAACTATCACAAATTTAAACACAAGGCCTGGAGTAAATACTGAACTGTCACAAATTTAAACACAAGGCCTGGAGGAAATACTGAACTGTCACAAATTTAAACACAAGTCCTGGGGGAAATACAGAACTGTCACAAATTTAAACACAAGGCCTGGAGGAAATACTGAACTGTCACAAATTTAAACACAAGGCCTGGAGGAAATACTGAACTATCACAAATTTAAACACAAGGCCTGGAGTAAATACTGAACTGTCACAAATTTAAACACAAGGCCTGGAGGAAATACTGAACTATCACAAATTTAAACACAAGGCCTGGAGGAAATACTGAACTGTCACAAATTTAAACACAAGGCCTCGAGGAAATACTGAACTGTCACCAATTTAAACACAGGGCCTGGAGGAAATACTGAACTGTCACAAATTTAAACACAAGGCCTGGAGGAAATACTGAACTGTCACCAATTTAAATACAAGGCCTCGAGGAAATACTGAACTGTCACAAATTTAAACACAAGGCCTGGAGGAAATACTGAACTGTCACAAATTTAAACACAAGGCCTCGAGGAAATACTGAACTGTCACAAATTTAAACACAGGGACTGGAGGAAATACTGAACTGTCACAAATTTAAACACAAGGCCTGGAGGAAATACTGAACTGTCACCAATTTAAACACAAGGCCTCGAGGAAATACTGAACTGTCACAAATTTAAACACAAGGCCTGGAGTAAATACTGAACTGTCACAAATTTAAACACAAGGCCTGGAGGAAATACTGAACTGTCACAAATTTAAACACAGGGCCTGGAGGAAATACTGAACTGTCACAAATTTAAACACAGGGCCTGGAGTAAATACTGAACTGTCACAAATTTAAACACAGGGCCTGGAGTAAATACTGAACTGTCACAAATTTAAACACAGGGCCTGGAGTAAATACTGAACTGTCACAAATTTAAACACAAGGCCTGGAGGAAATACTGAACTGTCACAAATTTAAACACAAGGCCTGGAGGAAATACTGAACTGTCACAAATTTAAACACAAGGCCTGGAGGAAATTTTGAACTGTCACAAATTTAAACACAGGGCCTGGAGGAAATACTGAACTGTCACAAATTTAAACACAAGGCCTGGAGGAAATACTGAACTGTCACAACTTTAAACACAAGGCCTGGAGGAAATACTGAACTGTCACAAATTTAAACACAAGGCCTGGAGGAAATACTGAACTGTCACAACTTTAAACACAAGGCCTGGAGGAAATACTGAACTGTCACAAATTTAAACACAGGGCCTGGAGGAAATACTGAACTGTCACAAATTTAAACACAGGGCCTGGAGGAAATACTGAACTGTCACAAATTTAAACACAAGGCCTGGAGGAAATACTGAACTGTCACATCTTTAAACACAAGGCCTGGAGGAAATACTGAACTGTCACAAATTTAAACACAGGGCCTGGAGGAAATACTGAACTGTCACAAATTTAAACACAGGGCCTGGAGGAAATACTGAACTGTCACAAATTTAAACACAAGGCCTGGAGGAAATACTGAACTGTCATAAATTTAAACACAAGGCCTGGAGGAAATACTGAACTGTCACAACTTTAAACACAAGGCCTGGAGGAAATACTGAACTGTCACAAATTTAAACACAAGGCCTGGAGGAAATACTGAACTGTCACAACTTTAAACACAAGGCCTGGAGGAAATACTGAACTGTCACAAATTTAAACACAGGGCCTGGAGGAAATACTGAACTGTCACAAATTTAAACACAAGGCCTGGAGTAAATACTGAACTGTCACAAATTTAAACACAAGGCCTGGAGGAAATACTGAACTGTCACACATTTAAACACAAGGACTGGAGGAAATACTGAACTGTCACAAATTTAAACACAGGGCCTGGAGGAAATACTGAACTGTCACAAATTTAAACACAAGGCCTGGAGGAAATACTGAACTGTCACAAATTTAAACACAAGGCCTGGAGGAAATACTGAACTGTCACACATTTAAACACAAGGACTGGAGGAAATACTGAACTGTCACAAATTTAAACACAAGGCCTGGAGGAAATACTGAACTGTCACAAATTTAAACACAGGGCCTGGAGGAAATACTGAACTGTCACAAATTTAAACACAAGGCCTGGAGGAAATACTGAACTGTCACAAATTTAAACACAAGGCCTCGAGGAAATACTGAACTGTCACAAATTTAAACACAGGGCCTGGAGGAAATACTGAACTGTCACAAATTTAAACACAGGGCCTGGAGTAAATACTGAACTGTCACAAATTTAAACACAGGGCCTGGAGTAAATACTGAACTGTCACAAATTTAAACACAGCACCTGGAGTAAATACTGAACTGTCACAAATTTAAACACAAGGCCTGGAGGAAATACTGAACTGTCAAACATTTAAACACAAGGACTGGAGGAAATACTGAACTGTCACAAATTTAAACACAAGGCCTGGAGGAAATACTGAACTGTCACAAATTTAAACACAGGGCCTGGAGGAAATACTGAACTGTCACAAATTTAAACACAAGGCCTGGAGGAAATACTGAACTGTCACAAATTTAAACACAAGGCCTGGAGGAAATACTGAACTGTCACTAATTTAAACACAGGGCCTGGAGGAAATACTGAACTGTCACAAATTTAAACACAGGGCCTGGAGTAAATACTGAACTGTCACAAATTTAAACACAGGGCCTGGAGTAAATACTGAACTGTCACAAATTTAAACACAGGGCCTGGAGTAAATACTGAACTGTCACAAATTTAAACACAAGGCCTGGAGGAAATACTGAACTGTCACAAATTTAAACACAAGGCCTGGAGGAAATACTGAACTGTCAGAAATTGAAACACAAGGCCTGGAGGAAATACTGAACTGTCACAAATTTAAACACAGGGTCTGGAGGGAATACTGAACTGTCACAAATTTAAACACAAGGCCTGGAGGAAATACTGAACTGTCACAAATTTAAACTCAAGGCCTGGAGGAAATACTGAACTGTCACAAATTTAAACACAAGGCCTGGAGGAAATTTTGAACTGTCACAAATTTAAACACAGGGCCTGGAGGAAATACTGAACTGTCACAAATTTAAACACAAGGCCTGGAGGAAATACTGAACTGTCACAACTTTAAACACAAGGCCTGGAGGAAATACTGAACTGTCACAAATTTAAACACAGGGCCTGGAGGAAATACTGAACTGTCACAAATTTAAACACAGGGCCTGGCGGAAATACTGAACTGTCACCAATTTAAACACAAGGCCTGGAGTAAATACTGAACTATCACAAATTTAAACACAAGGCCTGGAGGAAATACTGAACTGTCACCAATTTAAACACAAGGCCTGGAGGAAATACTGAACTATCACAAATTTAAACACAAGGCCTGGAGGAAATACTGAACTGTCACCAATTTAAACACAAGGCCTGGAGTAAATACTGAACTGTCACAAATTTAAACACAAGGCCTGGAGGAAATACTGAACTATCACAAATTTAAACACAAGGCCTGGAGGAAATACTGAACTGTCACCAATTTAAACACAAGGCCTCGAGGAAATACTGAACTGTCACAAATTTAAACACAAGGCCTGGAGGAAATACTGAACTGTCATCAATTTGAACACAAGGCCTCGAGGAAATACTGAACTGTCACAAATTTAAACACAAGGCCTGGAGTAAATACTGAACTGTCACAAATTTAAACACAAGGCCTGGAGGAAATACTGAACTGTCACAAATTTAAACACAGGGTCTGGAGGGAATACTGAACTGTCACAAATTTAAACACAAGGCCTGGAGGAAATACTGACTGTCACAAATTTAAACACAAGGCCTGGAGGAAATATTGAACTGTCACAAATTTAAACACAGGGCCTGGAGTAAATACTGAACTGTCACAAATTTAAACACAAGGCCTGGAGGAAATACTGAACTGTCACAAATTTAAACACAGGGGCAGGAGGAAATACTGAACTGTCACAAATTTAAACACAGGGGCTGGAGTAAATACTGAACTGTGACAAATTTAAACACAAGGCCTGGAGGAAATACTGAACTGTCACAAATTTAAACACTGGGTCTGGAGGGAATACTGAACTGTCACAAATTTAAACACAAGGCCTGGAGGAAATACTGAACTGTCACAAATTTAAACACAAGGCCTGGAGGAAATACTGAACTGTCACAAATTTAAACACAAGGCCTGGAGGAAATACTGAACTGTCACAAATTTAAACACAGGGCCTGGAGTAAATACTGAACTGTCACAAATTTAAACACAAGGCCTGGAGGAAATACTGAACTGTCACAAATTTAAACACAAGGCCTGGAGGAAGTACTGAACTGTCACAAATTTAAACACAAGGCCTGGAGGAAATACTGAACTGTCATCAATTTGAACACAAGGCCTCGAGGAAATACTGAACTGTCACAAATTTAAACACAAGGCCTGGAGTAAATACTGAACTGTCACAAATTTAAACACAAGGCCTGGAGGAAATACTGAACTGTCACAAATTTAAACACAAGGCCTGGAGGAAATACTGAACTGTCATCAATTTGAACACAAGGCCTCGAGGAAATACTGAACTGTCACAAATTTAAACACAAGGCCTGGAGTAAATACTGAACTGTCACAAATTTAAACACAAGGCCTGGAGGAAATACTGAACTGTCACAAATTTAAACACAGGGCCTGGAGTAAATACTGAACTGTCACAAATTTAAACACAGGGCCTGGAGTAAATACTGAACTGTCACAAATTTAAACACAGGGCCTGGAGTAAATACTGAACTGTCACAAATTTAAACACAAGGCCTGGAGGAAATACTGAACTGTCACAAATTTAAACATAAGGCCTGGAGGAAATACTGAACTGTCAGAAATTGAAACACAAGGCCTGGAGGAAATACTGAACTGTCACAAATTTAAACACAGGGTCTGGAGGGAATACTGAACTGTCACAAATTTAAACACAAGGCCTGGAGGAAATACTGAACTGTCACAAATTTAAACTCAAGGCCTGGAGGAAATACTGAACTGTCACAAATTTAAACACAAGGCCTGGAGGAAATTTTGAACTGTCACAAATTTAAACACAGGGCCTGGAGGAAATACTGAACTGTCACAAATTTAAACACAAGGCCTGGAGGAAATACTGAACTGTCACAACTTTAAACACAAGGCCTGGAGGAAATACTGAACTGTCACAAATTTAAACACAGGGCCTGGAGGAAATACTGAACTGTCACAAATTTAAACACAGGGCCTGGCGGAAATACTGAACTGTCACCAATTTAAACACAAGGCCTGGAGTAAATACTGAACTATCACAAATTTAAACACAAGGCCTGGAGGAAATACTGAACTGTCACCAATTTAAACACAAGGCCTGGAGGAAATACTGAACTATCACAAATTTAAACACAAGGCCTGGAGGAAATACTGAACTGTCACCAATTTAAACACAAGGCCTGGAGTAAATACTGAACTGTCACAAATTTAAACACAAGGCCTGGAGGAAATACTGAACTATCACAAATTTAAACACAAGGCCTGGAGGAAATACTGAACTGTCACCAATTTAAACACAAGGCCTCGAGGAAATACTGAACTGTCACAAATTTAAACACAAGGCCTGGAGGAAATACTGAACTGTCATCAATTTGAACACAAGGCCTCGAGGAAATACTGAACTGTCACAAATTTAAACACAGGGCCTGGAGTAAATACTGAACTGTCACAAATTTAAACACAAGGCCTGGAGGAAATACTGAACTGTCACAAATTTAAACACAAGGCCTGGAGGAAATACTGAACTGTCACAAATTTAAACACAAGGCCTGGAGGAAATACTGAACTGTCACAAATTTAAACACAGGGTCTGGAGGGAATACTGAACTGTCACAAATTTAAACACAAGGCCTGGAGTAAATACTGAACTGTCACAAATTTAAACACAAGGCCTGGAGGAAATACTGAACTGTCACAAATTTAAACACAGGGTCTGGAGGGAATACTGAACTGTCACAAATTTAAACACAAGGCCTGGAGGAAATACTGACTGTCACAAATTTAAACACAAGGCCTGGAGGAAATATTGAACTGTCACAAATTTAAACACAGGGCCTGGAGTAAATACTGAACTGTCACAAATTTAAACACAAGGCCTGGAGGAAATACTGAACTGTCACAAATTTAAACACAGGGGCAGGAGGAAATACTGAACTGTCACAAATTTAAACACAGGGGCTGGAGTAAATACTGAACTGTGACAAATTTAAACACAAGGCCTGGAGGAAATACTGAACTGTCACAAATTTAAACACTGGGTCTGGAGGAAATACTGAACTGTCACAAATTTAAACACAAGGCCTGGAGGAAATACTGAACTGTCACAAATTTAAACACAAGGCCTGGAGGAAATACTGAACTGTCACAAATTTAAACACAAGGCCTGGAGGAAATACTGAACTGTCACAAATTTAAACACAGGGCCTGGAGTAAATACTGAACTGTCACAAATTTAAACACAAGGCCTGGAGGAAATACTGAACTGTCACAAATTTAAACACAAGGCCTGGAGGAAATACTGAACTGTCACAAATTTAAACACAAGGCCTGGAGGAAATACTGAACTGTCATCAATTTGAACACAAGGCCTCGAGGAAATACTGAACTGTCACAAATTTAAACACAAGGCCTGGAGTAAATACTGAACTGTCACAAATTTAAACACAAGGCCTGGAGGAAATACTGAACTGTCACAAATTTAAACACAAGGCCTGGAGGAAATACTGAACTGTCATCAATTTGAACACAAGGCCTGGAGGAAATACTGAACTGTCACAAATTTAAACACAAGGCCTGGAGTAAATACTGAACTGTCACAAATTTAAACACAAGGCCTGGAGGAAATACTGAACTGTCACAAATTTAAACACAGGGTCTGGAGGGAATACTGAACTGTCACAAATTTAAACACAAGGCCTGGAGGAAATACTGACTGTCACAAATTTAAACACAAGGCCTGGAGGAAATATTGAACTGTCACAAATTTAAACACAGGGCCTGGAGTAAATACTGAACTGTCACAAATTTAAACACAAGGCCTGGAGGAAATACTGAACTGTCACAAATTTAAACACAGGGGCTGGAGTAAATACTGAACTGTGACAAATTTAAACACAAGGCCTGGAGGAAATACTGAACTGTCACAAATTTAAACACTGGGTCTGGAGGGAATACTGAACTGTCACAAATTTAAACACAAGGCCTGGAGGAAATACTGAACTGTCACAAATTTAAACACAAGGCCTGGAGGAAATACTGAACTGTCACAAATTTAAACACAAGGCCTGGAGGAAATACTGAACTGTCACAAATTTAAACACAGGGCCTGGAGTAAATACTGAACTGTCACAAATTTAAACACAAGGCCTGGAGGAAATACTGAACTGTCACAAATTTAAACACAGGGCCTGGAGTAAATACTGAACTGTCACAAATTTAAACACAAGGCCTGGAGGAAATACTGAACTGTCACAAATTTAAACACAAGGCCTGGAGGAAATACTGAACTGTCACAAATTTAAACACAAGGCCTGGAGGAAATACTGAACTGTCACAAATTTAAACACAGGGCCTGGAGTAAATACTGAACTGTCACAAATTTAAACACAAGGCCTGGAGGAAATACTGAACTGTCACAAATTTAAACACAGGGCCTGGAGTAAATACTGAACTGTCACAAATTTAAACACAAGGCCTGGAGGAAATACTGAACTGTCACAAATTTAAACACAAGGCCTGGAGGAAATACTGAACTGTCACAAATTTAAACACAAGGCCTCGAGGAAATACTGAACTGTCACAAATTTAAACACAGGGACTGGAGGAAATACTGAACTGTCACAAATTTAAACACAAGGCCTGGAGGAAATACTGAACTGTCACCAATTTAAACACAAGGCCTCGAGGAAATACTGAACTGTCACAAATTTAAACACAAGGCCTGGAGTAAATACTGAACTGTCACAAATTTAAACACAAGGCCTGGAGGAAATACTGAACTGTCACAAATTTAAACACAGGGCCTGGAGGAAATACTGAACTGTCACAAATTTAAACACAGGGCCTGGAGTAAATACTGAACTGTCACAAATTTAAACACAGGGCCTGGAGTAAATACTGAACTGTCACAAATTTAAACACAGGGCCTGGAGTAAATACTGAACTGTCACAAATTTAAACACAAGGCCTGGAGGAAATACTGAACTGTCACAAATTTAAACACAAGGCCTGGAGGAAATACTGAACTGTCACAAATTTAAACACAAGGCCTGGAGGAAATTTTGAACTGTCACAAATTTAAACACAGGGCCTGGAGGAAATACTGAACTGTCACAAATTTAAACACAAGGCCTGGAGGAAATACTGAACTGTCACAACTTTAAACACAAGGCCTGGAGGAAATACTGAACTGTCACAAATTTAAACACAAGGCCTGGAGGAAATACTGAACTGTCACAACTTTAAACACAAGGCCTGGAGGAAATACTGAACTGTCACAAATTTAAACACAGGGCCTGGAGGAAATACTGAACTGTCACAAATTTAAACACAGGGCCTGGAGGAAATACTGAACTGTCACAAATTTAAACACAAGGCCTGGAGGAAATACTGAACTGTCACATCTTTAAACACAAGGCCTGGAGGAAATACTGAACTGTCACAAATTTAAACACAGGGCCTGGAGGAAATACTGAACTGTCACAAATTTAAACACAGGGCCTGGAGGAAATACTGAACTGTCACAAATTTAAACACAAGGCCTGGAGGAAATACTGAACTGTCATAAATTTAAACACAAGGCCTGGAGGAAATACTGAACTGTCACAACTTTAAACACAAGGCCTGGAGGAAATACTGAACTGTCACAAATTTAAACACAAGGCCTGGAGGAAATACTGAACTGTCACAACTTTAAACACAAGGCCTGGAGGAAATACTGAACTGTCACAAATTTAAACACAGGGCCTGGAGGAAATACTGAACTGTCACAAATTTAAACACAAGGCCTGGAGTAAATACTGAACTGTCACAAATTTAAACACAAGGCCTGGAGGAAATACTGAACTGTCACACATTTAAACACAAGGACTGGAGGAAATACTGAACTGTCACAAATTTAAACACAGGGCCTGGAGGAAATACTGAACTGTCACAAATTTAAACACAAGGCCTGGAGGAAATACTGAACTGTCACAAATTTAAACACAAGGCCTGGAGGAAATACTGAACTGTCACACATTTAAACACAAGGACTGGAGGAAATACTGAACTGTCACAAATTTAAACACAAGGCCTGGAGGAAATACTGAACTGTCACAAATTTAAACACAGGGCCTGGAGGAAATACTGAACTGTCACAAATTTAAACACAAGGCCTGGAGGAAATACTGAACTGTCACAAATTTAAACACAAGGCCTCGAGGAAATACTGAACTGTCACAAATTTAAACACAGGGCCTGGAGGAAATACTGAACTGTCACAAATTTAAACACAGGGCCTGGAGTAAATACTGAACTGTCACAAATTTAAACACAGGGCCTGGAGTAAATACTGAACTGTCACAAATTTAAACACAGCACCTGGAGTAAATACTGAACTGTCACAAATTTAAACACAAGGCCTGGAGGAAATACTGAACTGTCAAACATTTAAACACAAGGACTGGAGGAAATACTGAACTGTCACAAATTTAAACACAAGGCCTGGAGGAAATACTGAACTGTCACAAATTTAAACACAGGGCCTGGAGGAAATACTGAACTGTCACAAATTTAAACACAAGGCCTGGAGGAAATACTGAACTGTCACAAATTTAAACACAAGGCCTGGAGGAAATACTGAACTGTCACTAATTTAAACACAGGGCCTGGAGGAAATACTGAACTGTCACAAATTTAAACACAGGGCCTGGAGTAAATACTGAACTGTCACAAATTTAAACACAGGGCCTGGAGTAAATACTGAACTGTCACAAATTTAAACACAGGGCCTGGAGTAAATACTGAACTGTCACAAATTTAAACACAAGGCCTGGAGGAAATACTGAACTGTCACAAATTTAAACACAAGGCCTGGAGGAAATACTGAACTGTCAGAAATTGAAACACAAGGCCTGGAGGAAATACTGAACTGTCACAAATTTAAACACAGGGTCTGGAGGGAATACTGAACTGTCACAAATTTAAACACAAGGCCTGGAGGAAATACTGAACTGTCACAAATTTAAACTCAAGGCCTGGAGGAAATACTGAACTGTCACAAATTTAAACACAAGGCCTGGAGGAAATTTTGAACTGTCACAAATTTAAACACAGGGCCTGGAGGAAATACTGAACTGTCACAAATTTAAACACAAGGCCTGGAGGAAATACTGAACTGTCACAACTTTAAACACAAGGCCTGGAGGAAATACTGAACTGTCACAAATTTAAACACAGGGCCTGGAGGAAATACTGAACTGTCACAAATTTAAACACAGGGCCTGGCGGAAATACTGAACTGTCACCAATTTAAACACAAGGCCTGGAGTAAATACTGAACTATCACAAATTTAAACACAAGGCCTGGAGGAAATACTGAACTGTCACCAATTTAAACACAAGGCCTGGAGGAAATACTGAACTATCACAAATTTAAACACAAGGCCTGGAGGAAATACTGAACTGTCATCAATTTAAACACAAGGCCTGGAGTAAATACTGAACTGTCACAAATTTAAACACAAGGCCTGGAGGAAATACTGAACTATCACAAATTTAAACACAAGGCCTGGAGGAAATACTGAACTGTCACCAATTTAAACACAAGGCCTCGAGGAAATACTGAACTGTCACAAATTTAAACACAAGGCCTGGAGGAAATACTGAACTGTCATCAATTTGAACACAAGGCCTCGAGGAAATACTGAACTGTCACAAATTTAAACACAAGGCCTGGAGTAAATACTGAACTGTCACAAATTTAAACACAAGGCCTGGAGGAAATACTGAACTGTCACAAATTTAAACACAGGGTCTGGAGGGAATACTGAACTGTCACAAATTTAAACACAAGGCCTGGAGGAAATACTGACTGTCACAAATTTAAACACAAGGCCTGGAGGAAATATTGAACTGTCACAAATTTAAACACAGGGCCTGGAGTAAATACTGAACTGTCACAAATTTAAACACAAGGCCTGGAGGAAATACTGAACTGTCACAAATTTAAACACAGGGGCAGGAGGAAATACTGAACTGTCACAAATTTAAACACAGGGGCTGGAGTAAATACTGAACTGTGACAAATTTAAACACAAGGCCTGGAGGAAATACTGAACTGTCACAAATTTAAACACTGGGTCTGGAGGGAATACTGAACTGTCACAAATTTAAACACAAGGCCTGGAGGAAATACTGAACTGTCACAAATTTAAACACAAGGCCTGGAGGAAATACTGAACTGTCACAAATTTAAACACAAGGCCTGGAGGAAATACTGAACTGTCACAAATTTAAACACAGGGCCTGGAGTAAATACTGAACTGTCACAAATTTAAACACAAGGCCTGGAGGAAATACTGAACTGTCACAAATTTAAACACAAGGCCTGGAGGAAGTACTGAACTGTCACAAATTTAAACACAAGGCCTGGAGGAAATACTGAACTGTCATCAATTTGAACACAAGGCCTCGAGGAAATACTGAACTGTCACAAATTTAAACACAAGGCCTGGAGTAAATACTGAACTGTCACAAATTTAAACACAAGGCCTGGAGGAAATACTGAACTGTCACAAATTTAAACACAAGGCCTGGAGGAAATACTGAACTGTCATCAATTTGAACACAAGGCCTCGAGGAAATACTGAACTGTCACAAATTTAAACACAAGGCCTGGAGTAAATACTGAACTGTCACAAATTTAAACACAAGGCCTGGAGGAAATACTGAACTGTCACAAATTTAAACACAGGGCCTGGAGTAAATACTGAACTGTCACAAATTTAAACACAGGGCCTGGAGTAAATACTGAACTGTCACAAATTTAAACACAGGGCCTGGAGTAAATACTGAACTGTCACAAATTTAAACACAAGGCCTGGAGGAAATACTGAACTGTCACAAATTTAAACATAAGGCCTGGAGGAAATACTGAACTGTCAGAAATTGAAACACAAGGCCTGGAGGAAATACTGAACTGTCACAAATTTAAACACAGGGTCTGGAGGGAATACTGAACTGTCACAAATTTAAACACAAGGCCTGGAGGAAATACTGAACTGTCACAAATTTAAACTCAAGGCCTGGAGGAAATACTGAACTGTCACAAATTTAAACACAAGGCCTGGAGGAAATTTTGAACTGTCACAAATTTAAACACAGGGCCTGGAGGAAATACTGAACTGTCACAAATTTAAACACAAGGCCTGGAGGAAATACTGAACTGTCACAACTTTAAACACAAGGCCTGGAGGAAATACTGAACTGTCACAAATTTAAACACAGGGCCTGGAGGAAATACTGAACTGTCACAAATTTAAACACAGGGCCTGGCGGAAATACTGAACTGTCACCAATTTAAACACAAGGCCTGGAGTAAATACTGAACTATCACAAATTTAAACACAAGGCCTGGAGGAAATACTGAACTGTCACCAATTTAAACACAAGGCCTGGAGGAAATACTGAACTATCACAAATTTAAACACAAGGCCTGGAGGAAATACTGAACTGTCACCAATTTAAACACAAGGCCTGGAGTAAATACTGAACTGTCACAAATTTAAACACAAGGCCTGGAGGAAATACTGAACTATCACAAATTTAAACACAAGGCCTGGAGGAAATACTGAACTGTCACCAATTTAAACACAAGGCCTCGAGGAAATACTGAACTGTCACAAATTTAAACACAAGGCCTGGAGGAAATACTGAACTGTCATCAATTTGAACACAAGGCCTCGAGGAAATACTGAACTGTCACAAATTTAAACACAGGGCCTGGAGTAAATACTGAACTGTCACAAATTTAAACACAAGGCCTGGAGGAAATACTGAACTGTCACAAATTTAAACACAAGGCCTGGAGGAAATACTGAACTGTCACAAATTTAAACACAAGGCCTGGAGGAAATACTGAACTGTCACAAATTTAAACACAGGGTCTGGAGGGAATACTGAACTGTCACAAATTTAAACACAAGGCCTGGAGTAAATACTGAACTGTCACAAATTTAAACACAAGGCCTGGAGGAAATACTGAACTGTCACAAATTTAAACACAGGGTCTGGAGGGAATACTGAACTGTCACAAATTTAAACACAAGGCCTGGAGGAAATACTGACTGTCACAAATTTAAACACAAGGCCTGGAGGAAATATTGAACTGTCACAAATTTAAACACAGGGCCTGGAGTAAATACTGAACTGTCACAAATTTAAACACAAGGCCTGGAGGAAATACTGAACTGTCACAAATTTAAACACAGGGGCAGGAGGAAATACTGAACTGTCACAAATTTAAACACAGGGGCTGGAGTAAATACTGAACTGTGACAAATTTAAACACAAGGCCTGGAGGAAATACTGAACTGTCACAAATTTAAACACTGGGTCTGGAGGAAATACTGAACTGTCACAAATTTAAACACAAGGCCTGGAGGAAATACTGAACTGTCACAAATTTAAACACAAGGCCTGGAGGAAATACTGAACTGTCACAAATTTAAACACAAGGCCTGGAGGAAATACTGAACTGTCACAAATTTAAACACAGGGCCTGGAGTAAATACTGAACTGTCACAAATTTAAACACAAGGCCTGGAGGAAATACTGAACTGTCACAAATTTAAACACAAGGCCTGGAGGAAATACTGAACTGTCACAAATTTAAACACAAGGCCTGGAGGAAATACTGAACTGTCATCAATTTGAACACAAGGCCTCGAGGAAATACTGAACTGTCACAAATTTAAACACAAGGCCTGGAGTAAATACTGAACTGTCACAAATTTAAACACAAGGCCTGGAGGAAATACTGAACTGTCACAAATTTAAACACAAGGCCTGGAGGAAATACTGAACTGTCATCAATTTGAACACAAGGCCTGGAGGAAATACTGAACTGTCACAAATTTAAACACAAGGCCTGGAGTAAATACTGAACTGTCACAAATTTAAACACAAGGCCTGGAGGAAATACTGAACTGTCACAAATTTAAACACAGGGTCTGGAGGGAATACTGAACTGTCACAAATTTAAACACAAGGCCTGGAGGAAATACTGACTGTCACAAATTTAAACACAAGGCCTGGAGGAAATATTGAACTGTCACAAATTTAAACACAGGGCCTGGAGTAAATACTGAACTGTCACAAATTTAAACACAAGGCCTGGAGGAAATACTGAACTGTCACAAATTTAAACACAGGGGCTGGAGTAAATACTGAACTGTGACAAATTTAAACACAAGGCCTGGAGGAAATACTGAACTGTCACAAATTTAAACACTGGGTCTGGAGGGAATACTGAACTGTCACAAATTTAAACACAAGGCCTGGAGGAAATACTGAACTGTCACAAATTTAAACACAAGGCCTGGAGGAAATACTGAACTGTCACAAATTTAAACACAAGGCCTGGAGGAAATACTGAACTGTCACAAATTTAAACACAGGGCCTGGAGTAAATACTGAACTGTCACAAATTTAAACACAAGGCCTGGAGGAAATACTGAACTGTCACAAATTTAAACACAGGGCCTGGAGTAAATACTGAACTGTCACAAATTTAAACACAAGGCCTGGAGGAAATACTGAACTGTCACAAATTTAAACACAAGGCCTGGAGGAAATACTGAACTGTCACAAATTTAAACACAAGGCCTGGAGGAAATACTGAACTGTCACAAATTTAAACACAGGGCCTGGAGTAAATACTGAACTGTCACAAATTTAAACACAAGGCCTGGAGGAAATACTGACTGTCACAAATTTAAACACAGGGCCTGGAGGAAATACTGAACTATCACAAATTTAAACACAAGGCCTGCAGGAAATACTGAACTGTCACCAATTTAAACACAAGGCCTCGAGGAAATAATGAACTGTCACAAATTTAAACACAAGGCCTGGAGGAAATAATGAACTGTCACCAATTTAAACACAAGGCCTCGAGGAAATACTGAACTGTCACAAATTTAAACACAAGGCCTGGAGTAAATACTGAACTGTCACAAATTTAAACACAAGGCCTGGAGGAAATACTGAACTATCACAAATTTAAACACAAGGCCTGGAGGAAATACTGAACTGTCACAAATTTAAACACAAGGCCTCGAGGAAATACTGAACTGTCACAAATTTAAACACAAGTCCTGGGGGAAATACAGAACTGTCACAAATTTAAACACAAGGCCTGGAGGAAATACTGAACTGTCACAAATTTAAACACAAGGCCTGGAGGAAATACTGAACTATCACAAATTTAAACACAAGGCCTGGAGTAAATACTGAACTGTCACAAATTTAAACACAAGGCCTGGAGGAAATACTGAACTGTCACAAATTTAAACACAAGTCCTGGGGGAAATACAGAACTGTCACAAATTTAAACACAAGGCCTGGAGGAAATACTGAACTGTCACAAATTTAAACACAAGGCCTGGAGGAAATACTGAACTGTCACAAATTTAAACACAAGGCCTGGAGTAAATACTGAACTATCACAAATTTAAACACAAGGCCTGGAGGAAATACTGAACTATCACAAATTTAAACACAAGGCCTGGAGGAAATACTGAACTGTCACAAATTTAAACACAAGGCCTGGAGGAAATACTGAACTATCACAAATTTAAACACAAGGCCTGGAGGAAATACTGAACTGTCACAAATTTAAACACAAGGCCTCGAGGAAATACTGAACTGTCACCAATTTAAACACAGGGCCTGGAGGAAATACTGAACTGTCACAAATTTAAACACAAGGCCTGGAGGAAATACTGAACTGTCACCAATTTAAATACAAGGCCTCGAGGAAATACTGAACTGTCACAAATTTAAACACAAGGCCTGGAGGAAATACTGAACTGTCACAAATTTAAACACAAGGCCTCGAGGAAATACTGAACTGTCACAAATTTAAACACAGGGACTGGAGGAAATACTGAACTGTCACAAATTTAAACACAAGGCCTGGAGGAAATACTGAACTGTCACCAATTTAAACACAAGGCCTCGAGGAAATACTGAACTGTCACAAATTTAAACACAAGGCCTGGAGTAAAAACTGAACTGTCACAAATTTAAACACAAGGCCTGGAGGAAATACTGAACTGTCACAAATTTAAACACAGGGCCTGGAGGAAATACTGAACTGTCACAAATTTAAACACAGGGCCTGGAGTAAATACTGAACTGTCACAAATTTAAATACAGGGCCTGGAGTAAATACTGAACTGTCACAAATTTAAACACAGGGCCTGGAGTAAATACTGAACTGTCACAAATTTAAACACAAGGCCTGGAGGAAATACTGAACTGTCACAAATTTAAACACAAGGCCTGGAGGAAATACTGAACTGTCACAAATTTAAACACAAGGCCTGGAGGAAATTTTGAACTGTCACAAATTTAAACACAGGGCCTGGAGGAAATACTGAACTGTCACAAATTTAAACACAAGGCCTGGAGGAAATACTGAACTGTCACAACTTTAAACACAAGGCCTGGAGGAAATACTGAACTGTCACAAATTTAAACACAGGGCCTGGAGGAAATACTGAACTGTCACAAATTTAAACACAGGGCCTGGAGGAAATACTGAACTGTCACAAATTTAAACACAAGGCCTGGAGGAAATACTGAACTGTCATAAATTTAAACACAAGGCCTGGAGGAAATACTGAACTGTCACAACTTTAAACACAAGGCCTGGAGGAAATACTGAACTGTCACAAATTTAAACACAAGGCCTGGAGGAAATACTGAACTGTCACAACTTTAAACACAAGGCCTGGAGGAAATACTGAACTGTCACAAATTTAAACACAGGGCCTGGAGGAAATACTGAACTGTCACAAATTTAAACACAGGGCCTGGAGGAAATACTGAACTGTCACAAATTTAAACACAAGGCCTGGAGGAAATACTGAACTGTCACAAATTTAAACACAAGGCCTGGAGGAAATACTGAACTGTCACACATTTAAACACAAGGCCTGGAGGAAATACTGAACTGTCACAAATTTAAACACAAGGCCTGGAGGAAATACTGAACTGTCACAAATTTAAACACAGGGCCTGGAGGAAATACTGAACTGTCACAAATTTAAACACAAGGCCTGGAGGAAATACTGAACTGTCACAAATTTAAACACAAGGCCTGGAGGAAATACTGAACTGTCACAAATTTAAACACAGGGCCTGGAGGAAATACTGAACTGTCACAAATTTAAACACAAGGCCTGGAGGAAATACTGAACTGTCACAAATTTAAACACAAGGCCTGGAGGAAATACTGAACTGTCACAAATTTAAACACAGGGCCTGGAGGAAATACTGAACTGTCACAAATTTAAACACAAGGCCTGGAGGAAATACTGAACTGTCACAAATTTAAACACTGGGCCTGGAGGAAATACTGAACTGTCACAAATTTAAACACAAGGCCTGGAGGAAATACTGAACTGTCACAAATTTAAACACAAGGCCTGGAGTAAATACTGAACTGTCACAAATTTAAACACAGGGCCTGGAGGAAATACTGAACTGTCACAAATTTAAACACAAGGCCTGGAGGAAATACTGAACTGTCACAACTTTATACACAAGGCCTGGAGGAAATACTGAACTGTCACAAATTTAAACACAGGGCCTGGAGGAAATACTGAACTGTCACAAATTTAAACACAAGGCCTGGAGGAAATACTGAACTGTCACAACTTTAAACACAAGGCCAGGAGGAAATACTGAACTGTCACAAATTTAAACACAGGGCCTGGAGTAAATACTGAACTGTCACAAATTTAAACACAAGGCCTCGAGGAAATACTGAACTATCACAAATTTAAACACAAGGCCTGGAGGGAATACTGAACTGTCACAAATTTAAACACAGGGCCTCGAGGAAATACTGAACTATCACAAATTTAAACACAAGGCCTGGAGGAAATACTGAACTGTCACAAATTTAAACACAGGGCCTGGAGGAAATACTGAACTGTCACAAATTTAAACACAAGGCCTGGAGGAAATACTGAACTGTCACAAATTTAAACACAAGGCCTGGAGGAAATACAGAACTGTCACAAATTTAAACACAAGGCCTGGAGGAAATACTGAACTGTCACAAATTTAAACACAAGGCCTGGAGGAAATACTGAACTGTCACAAATTTAAACACAGGGCCTGGAGTAAATACTGAACTGTCACAAATTTAAACACAAGGCCTGGAGGAAATACTGAACTGTCACCAATTTAAACACAAGGCCTCGAGGAAATACTGAACTATCACAAATTTAAACACAAGGCCTGGAGGAAATACTGAACTGTCACCAATTTAAACACAAGGCCTCGAGGAAATACAGAACTATCACAAATTTAAACACATTCCTGGAGGAAATACTGAACTGTCATAAAATTAAACACAGGGCCTGGAGGGAAATACTGAACTGTCACAAATTTAAACACAAGGCCTGGAGGAAATACTGAACTGTCACAAATTTAAACACAAGGCCTGGAGGAAATACTGAACTGTCACCAATTTAAACACAAGGCCTGGAGGAAATACTGAACTGTCACAAATTTAAACACAGGGCCTGGAGGAAATACTGAACTGTCACAAATTTAAACACAGGGCCCGGAGGAAATACTGAACTGTCACAAATTTAAACACAGGGCCCGGAGGAAATACTGAACTGTCACAAATTTAAGCACAAGGCCTGGAGGAAATACTGAACTGTCACAAATTTAAACACAGGGCCTGGACGAAATACTGAACTGTCACAAATTTAAACACAGGGCCTGGAGGAAATACTGAACTGTCACAAATTTAAACACAGGGCCTGGAGGAAATTTTGAACTGTCACAAATTTAAACACAAGGCCTGGAGGAAATACTGAACTGTCACAAATTTAAACACAGGGCCTGGAGTAAATACTGAACTGTCACAAATTTAAACACAAGGCCTGGAGGAAATACTGAACTGTCACAAATTTAAACACAGGGCCTGGAGGAAATACTGAACTGTCACAAATTTAAACACAGGGTCTGGAGAAAATACTGAACTGTCACAAATTTAAACACAGGTCCTGGAGGAAATACTGAACTGTCACAAATTTAAACACAGGGCCTGGAGGAAATACTGAACTGTCACAAATTTAAACACAGGGCCTGGAGGAAATACTGAACTGTCACAAATTTAAACACAAGGCCTGGAGGAAATACTGAACTGTCACAAATTTAAACACAAGGTCTGGAGGAAATACTGAACTGTTACAAATTTAAACACAAGGCCTGGAGGAAATACTGAAATGTCACAAATTTAAACACAGGGCCTGGAGGAAATACTGAACTGTCACAAATTTAAACAGAAGGCCTGGAGGAAATACTGAACTGTCACAAATTTAAACACAAGGCCTGGAGGAAATACTGAACTGTCACAAATTTAAACACAAGGCCTGGAGGAAATACTGAACTGTCACAAATTTAAACACAAGGCCTGGAGGAAATACTGAACTGTCACAAATTTAAACACAGGGACTGGAGGAAATACTGAACTGTCACAAATTTAAACACAAGGCCTGGAGGAAATACTGAACTGTCACAAATTTAAACACAAGGTCTGGAGGAAATACTGAACTGTTACAAATTTAAACACAAGGCCTGGAGGAAATACTGAACTGTCACAAATTTAAACACAAGGCCTGGAGGAAATACTGAACTGTCACAAATTTAAACACAAGGTCTGGAGGAAATACTGAACTGTTACAAATTTAAACACAAGGCCTGGAGGAAATACTGAAATGTCACAAATTTAAACACAGGGCCTGGAGGAAATACTGAACTGTCACAAATTTAAACAGAAGGCCTGGAGGAAATACTGAACTGTCACAAATTTAAACACAAGGCCTGGAGGAAATACTGAACTGTCACAAATTTAAACACAAGGCCTGGAGGAAATACTGAACTGTCACAAATTTAAACACAAGGCCTGGAGGAAATACTGAACTGTCACAAATTTAAACACAGGGACTGGAGGAAATACTGAACTGTCACAAATTTAAACACAAGGCCTGGAGGAAATACTGAACTGTCACCAATTTAAACACAAGGCCTCGAGGAAATACTGAACTGTCACAAATTTAAACACAAGGCCTGGAGTAAATACTGAACTGTCACAAATTTAAACACAAGGCCTCGAGGAAATACTGAACTGTCACAAATTTAAACACAGGGCCTGGAGGAAATACTGAACTGTCACAAATTTAAACACAGGGCCTGGAGTAAATACTGAACTGTCACAAATTTAAACACAGGGCCTGGAGTAAATACTGAACTGTCACAAATTTAAACACATGGCCTGGAGTAAATACTGAACTGTCACAAATTTAAACACAAGGCCTGGAGGAAATACTGAACTGTCACAAATTTAAACACAAGGCCTGGAGGAAATACTGAACTGTCACAAATTTAAACACAAGGCCTGGAGGAAATTTTGAACTGTCACAAATTTAAACACAGGGCCTGGAGGAAATACTGAAGTGTCACAAATTTAAACACAAGGCCAGGAGGAAATACTGAACTGTCACAACTTTAAACATAAGGCCTGGAGGAAATACTGAACTGTCACAAATTTAAACACAGGGCCTGGAGGAAATACTGAACTGTCACAAATTTAAACACAAGGCCTGGAGGAAATACTGAACTGTCACAACTTTAAACACAAGGCCTGGAGGAAATACTGAACTGTCACAAATTTAAACACAGGGCCTGGAGTAAATACTGAACTGTCACAAATTTAAACACAAGGCCTCGAGGAAATACTGAACTATCACAAATTTAAACACAAGGCCTGGAGGGAATACTGAACTGTCACAAATTTAAACACAGGGCCTCGAGGAAATACTGAACTATCACAAATTTAAACACAAGGCCTGGAGGAAATACTGAACTGTCACAAATTTAAACACAGGGCCTGGAGGAAATACTGAACTGTCACAAATTTAAACACAAGGCCTGGAGGAAATACTGAACTGTCACAAATTTAAACACAAGGCCTGGAGGAAATACAGAACTGTCACAAATTTAAACACAAGGCCTGGAGGAAATACTGAACTGTCACAAATTTAAACACAAGGCCTGGAGGAAATACTGAACTGTCACAAATTTAAACACAGGGCCTGGAGTAAATACTGAACTGTCACAAATTTAAACACAAGGCCTGGAGGAAATACTGAACTGTCACCAATTTAAACACAAGGCCTCGAGGAAATACTGAACTATCACAAATTTAAACACAAGGCCTGGAGGAAATACTGAACTGTCACCAATTTAAACACAAGGCCTCGAGGAAATACAGAACTATCACAAATTTAAACACAAGGCCTCGAGGAAATACTGAACTGTCACAAAATTAAACACAGGGCCTGGAGGGAAATACTGAACTGTCACAAATTTAAACACAAGGCCTGGAGGAAATACTGAACTGTCACAAATTTAAACACAAGGCCTGGAGGAAATACTGAACTGTCACAAATTTAAACACAAGGCCTGGAGGAAATACTGAACTGTCACAAATTTAAACACAAGGCCTCGAGGAAATACTGAACTGTCACAAATTTAAACACAGGGCCCGGAGGAAATACTGAACTGTCACAAATTTAAACACAGGGCCCGGAGGAAATACTGAACTGTCACAAATTTAAGCACAAGGCCTGGAGGAAATACTGAACTGTCACAAATTTAAACACAGGGCCTGGACGAAATACTGAACTGTCACAAATTTAAACACAGGGCCTGGAGGAAATACTGAACTGTCACAAATTTAAACACAGGGCCTGGAGGAAATTGTGAACTGTCACAAATTTAAACACAAGGCCTGGAGGAAATACTGAACTGTCACAAATTTAAACACAGGGCCTGGAGTAAATACTGAACTGTCACAAATTTAAACACAAGGCCTGGAGGAAATACTGAACTGTCACAAATTTAAACACAGGGCCTGGAGGAAATACTGAACTGTCACAAATTTAAACACAGGGTCTGGAGAAAATACTGAACTGTCACAAATTTAAACACAGGTCCTGGAGGAAATACTGAACTGTCACAAATTTAAACACAGGGCCTGGAGGAAATACTGAACTGTCACAAATTTAAACACAGGGCCTGGAGGAAATACTGAAATGTCACAAATGTAAACAGAAGGCCTGGAGGAAATACTGAACTGTCACAAATTTAAACACAAGGCCTGGAGGAAATACTGAACTGTCACAAATTTAAACACAGGGCCTGGAGGAAATACTGAACTGTTACAAATTTAAACACAAGGCCTGGAGGAAATACTGAACTGTCACAAATTTAAACACAGGGCCTGGAGGAAATACTGAACTGTCACAAATTTAAACACAGGGCATGGAGGAAATACTGAACTGTCACAAATTTAAACACAAGGCCCGGAGGAAACACTGTACTGTCACAAATTTAAACACAAGGCCTGGAGGGAATACTGAACTGTCACAAATTTAAACACAAGGCCTGGAGGAAATACTGAACTGTCACAAATTTAAACACAAGGCCTGGAGGAAATACTGAACTGTCACAAATTTAAACAGAAGGCCTGGAGGAAATACTGAACTGTCACAACTTTAAACACAAGGCCTGGATGAAATACTGAACTGTCACAAATTTAAACACAAGGCCTGGAGTAAATACTGAACTGTCACAAATTTAAACACAGGGCCTGGACGGAATACTGAACTGTCACAAATTTAAACACAGGGTCTGGAGTAAATACTGAACTGTCACAAATTTAAACACAGGGCCTGGAGTAAATACTGAACTGTCACAAATTTAAACACAAGGCCTGGAGTAAATACTGAACTGTCACAAATTTAAACACAAGGCCTGGAGTAAACACTGAACTGTCACAAATTTAAACACAAGTCCTGGAGTAAATACTGAACTGTCACAAATTTAAACACAAGGCCTGGAGTAAATACTGAACTGTCACAAATTTAAACACAAGGCCTGGAGGAAATACTGAACTGTCACAAATTTAAACACAGGGCCTGGAGGAAATACTGAACTGTCACAAATTTAAACACAGGGCCTGGAGGAAATACTGAACTGTCACAAATTTAAACACAGGTCCTGGAGGAAATACTGAACTGTCACAAATTTAAACACAAGGCCTGGAGGAAATACTGAACTGTCACAAATTTAAACACAAGGCCTGGAGGAAATACTGAACTGTCACAAATTTAAACACAAGGCCTGGAGTAAATACTGAACTGTCACAAATTTAAGCACAAGGCCTGGAGGAAATACTGAACTGTCACAAATTGAAAGAAAGGGCCTGGAGGAAATACTGAACTGTCACAAATTTAAACACAAGTCCTGGAGGAAATACTGAACTGTCACAAATTTAAACACAGGGCCTGGAGTAAATACTGAACTGTCACAAATTTAAACACAGGGCCTGGAGGAAATACTGAACTGTCACAAATTTAAACACAAGTCTTGGAGGAAATACCGAACTTTCACAAATTGAAACAAAGGGCCTGGAGGAAATACTGAACTGTCACAAATTTAAACACAAGGCCTGGAGGAAATTCTGAACTGTCACAAATTTAAACACAAGACCTGGAGGAAATACTGAACTGTTACAAATTTAAACACAGGGCCTGGAGGAAATACTGAACTGTCACAAATTTAAACACAAGGCCTGGAGGAAATGCTGAACTGTCACAAATTTAAACACAAGTCTTGGAGGAAATACTGAACTTTCACAAATTGAAACAAAGGGCCTGGAGGAAATACTGAACTGTCACAAATTTAAACACAAGGCCTGGAGGAAATGCTGAACTGTCACAAATTTAAACACAAGGCCATGAGGAAATACTGAACTGTTACAAATTTAAACACAGGGCCTGGAGGAAATACTGAACTGTCACAAATTTAAACACAAGGCCTGGAGGAAATGCTGAACTGTCACAAATTTAAACACAAGGCCTGGAGGAAATGCTGAACTGTCACAAATTTAAACACAAGGCCTGGAGGAAATGCTGAACTGTCACAAATTTAAACACAAGGCCTGGAGGAAATGCTGAACTGTCACAAATTTAAACACAAGGCCTGGAGGAAATACTGAACTGTCACAAATTTAAACACAAGGCCTGGAGGAAATGCTGAACTGTCACAAATTTAAACACAAGGCCTGGAGGAAATACTGAACTGTCACAAATTTAAACACAAGGCCTGGAGGAAATGCTGAACTGTCACAAATTTAAACACAAGGCCTGGAGGAAATACTGAACTGTCACAAATTTAAACACAAGGCCTGGAGGAAATACTGAACTGTCACAAATTTAAACACAAGGCCTGGAGGAAATACTGAACTGTCACAAATTTAAACACAAGGCCTGGAGGAAATACTGAACTGTCACAAATTTAAACACAAGGCCTGGAGGAAATACTGAACTGTCACAAATTTAAACACAGGGCCTGGAGGAAATACTGAACATTAACAAATTTAAACACAGGGCCTGGAGGAAATACTGAACTGTCACAAATTTAAACACAGGGCCTGGAGGAAATACTGAACTGTCACAAATTTAAACACAGGGCCTGGAGGAAATACTGAACTGTCACAACTTTAAACACAGGGTCTGGAGGAAATACTGAACTGTCACAACTTTAAACACAAGGCCTGGAGTAAATACTGAACTGTCACAAATTTAAACAAAGGGCCTGGAGTAAATACTGAACTGTCACAAATTTAAACACAGGGCCTGGAGGAAATACTGAACTGTCACAAATTTAAACACAAGGCCTGGAGGAAATACTGAACTGTCACAAATTTAAACACAGGGCCTGGAGGGAAATACTGAACTGTCACAAATTTAAACACAGGGTCTGGAGGAAATACTGAACTGTCACAACTTTAAACACAAGGCCTGGAGTAAATACTGAACTGTCACAAATTTAAACACAGGGCCTGGAGGAAATACTGAACTGTCACAAATTTAAACACAGGGCCTGGAGGAAATACTGAACTGTCACAACTTTAAACACAGGGTCTGGAGGAAATACTGAACTGTCACAACTTTAAACATAGGGCCTGGAGGAAATACTGAAATGTCACAAATTTAAACACAAGGCCTGGAGGAAATACTGAACTGTCACAAATTTAAACACAAGGCCTGGAGTAAATACTGAACTGTCACAAATTTAAACACAAGGCCTGGAGGGAATACTGAACTGTCACAAATTTAAACACAGGGCCTGGAGTAAATACTGAACTGTCACAAATTTAAACACAAGGCCTGGAGGAAATACTGAACTGTCACAAATTTAAACACAAGGCCTGGAGGAAACACTGAACTGTCACAAATTTAAACACAAGGCCTGGAGTAAATACTGAACTGTCACAAATTTAAACACAGGGCCTGGAGGAAATACTGAACTGTCACAAATTTAAACACAAGGCCTGGAGGAAATACTGAACTGTCACAAATTTAAACACAAGGCCTGGAGGGAATACTGAACTGTCACAAATTTAAACACAGGGTCTGGAGGAAATACTGAACTGCCACAAATTTAAACACAAGGCCTGGAGTAAATACTGAACTGTCACAAATTTAAACACAAGGCCTGGAGGGAATACTGAACTGTCACAAATTTAAACACAGGGTCTGGAGGAAATACTGAACAGTCACAAATTTAAACACAGGGTCTGGAGGAAATACTGAACTGCCACAAATTTAAACACAAGGCCTGGAGTAAATACTGAACTGTCACAAATTTAAACACAGGGGCTGGAGGAAATACTGAACTGTTACAAATTTAAACACAAGGCCTGGAGGAAATACTGAACTGTCACAAATTTAAACACAAGGCCTGGAGGAAATACTGAACTGTCACAAATTTAAACACAAGGCCTGGAGGAAATATTGAACTGTCACAAATTTAAACACAGGGCCTGGAGGAAATACTGAACTGTCACAAATTTAAACACAAGGCCTGGAGTAAATACTGAACTGTCACAAATTTAAACACAGGGCCTGGAGTAAATACTGAACTGTCACAAATTTAAACACAGGGCCTGGAGGAAATACTGAACTGTCACAAATTTAAACACAAGTCCTGGAGGAAATACTGAACTGTCACAAATTTAAACACAGGGCCTGGAGGGAATACTGAACTGTCACAAATTTAAACACAGGGTCTGGAGTAAATACTGAACTGTCACAAATTTAAACACAGGGCCTGGAGTAAATACTGAACTGTCACAAATTTAAACACAGGGCCTGGAGTAAATACTGAACTGTCACAAATTTAAACACAGGGCCTGGAGGAAATACTGAACTGTCACAAATTTAAACACAAGTCCTGGAGGAAATACTGAACTGTCACAAATTTAAACACAAGGCCTGGAGGAAACACTGAACTGTCACAAATTTAAACACAAGGCCTGGAGTAAATACTGAACTGTCACAAATTTAAACACAGGGCCTGGAGGAAATACTGAACTGTCACAAATTTAAACACAAGGCCTGGAGGAAATACTGAACTGTCACAAATTTAAACACAAGGCCTGGAGGGAATACTGAACTGTCACAAATTTAAACACAGGGTCTGGAGGAAATACTGAACTGCCACAAATTTAAACACAAGGCCTGGAGTAAATACTGAACTGTCACAAATTTAAACACAAGGCCTGGAGGGAATACTGAACTGTCACAAATTTAAACACAGGGTCTGGAGGAAATACTGAACAGTCACAAATTTAAACACAGGGTCTGGAGGAAATACTGAACTGCCACAAATTTAAACACAAGGCCTGGAGTAAATACTGAACTGTCACAAATTTAAACACAGGGGCTGGAGGAAATACTGAACTGTCACAAATTTAAACACAGGGCCTGGAGGAAATACTGAACTGTTACAAATTTAAACACAAGGCCTGGAGGAAATACTGAACTGTCACAAATTTAAACACAAGGCCTGGAGGAAATACTGAACTGTCACAAATTTAAACACAAGGCCTGGAGGAAATATTGAACTGTCACAAATTTAAACACAGGGCCTGGAGGAAATACTGAACTGTCACAAATTTAAACACAAGGCCTGGAGTAAATACTGAACTGTCACAAATTTAAACACAGGGCCTGGAGTAAATACTGAACTGTCACAAATTTAAACACAGGGCCTGGAGGAAATACTGAACTGTCACAAATTTAAACACAAGTCCTGGAGGAAATACTGAACTGTCACAAATTTAAACACAGGGCCTGGAGGGAATACTGAACTGTCACAAATTTAAACACAGGGTCTGGAGTAAATACTGAACTGTCACAAATTTAAACACAGGGCCTGGAGTAAATACTGAACTGTCACAAATTTAAACACAGGGCCTGGAGTAAATACTGAACTGTCACAAATTTAAACACAGGGCCTGGAGGAAATACTGAACTGTCACAAATTTAAACACAAGTCCTGGAGGAAATACTGAACTGTCACAAATTTAAACACAGGGCCTGGAGGGAATACTGAACTGTCACAAATTTAAACACAGGGTCTGGAGTAAATACTGAACTGTCACAAATTTAAACACAGGGCCTGGAGTAAATACTGAACTGTCACAAATTTAAACACAAGGTCTGGAGTAAATACTGAACTGTCACAAATTTAAACACAAGGCCTGGAGTAAATACTGAACTGTCACAAATTTAAACACAAGTCCTGGAGTAAATACTGAACTGTCACAAATTTAAACACAAGGCCTGGAGTAAATACTGAACTGTCACAAATTTAAACACAAGGCCTGGAGGAAATACTGGACTGTCACAAATTTAAACACAAGGCCTGGAGTAAATACTGAACTGTCACAAATTTAAACACAAGTCCTGGAGTAAATACTGAACTGTCACAAATTTAAACACAAGGCCTGGAGGAAATACTGAACTGTCACAAATTTAAACACAAGGCCTGGAGTAAATACTGAACTGTCACAAATTTAAACACAAGTCCTGGAGTAAATACTGAACTGTCACAAATTTAAACACAAGGCCTGGAGTAAATACTGAACTGTCACAAATTTAAACACAGGGTCTGGAGTAAATACTGAACTGTCACAAATTTAAACACAAGGCCTGGAGTAAATACTGAACTGTCACAAATTTAAACACAGGGCCTGGAGTAAATACTGAACTGTCACAAATTTAAACACAGGGCCTGGAGGAAATACTGAACTGTCACAAATTTAAACACAGGGCCTGGAGTAAATACTGAACTGTCACAAATTTAAACACAGGGCCTGGAGTAAATACTGAACTGTCACAAATTTAAACACAGGGTCTGGAGGAAATACTGAACTGTCACAAATTTAAACACAGGGTCTGGAGGAAATACTGAACTGTCACAAATTTAAACACAGTGTCTGGAGGAAATACTGAACTGTCACAAATTTAAACACAGGGCCTGGAGTAAATACTGAACTGTCACAAATTTAAACACAGGGCCTGGAGTAAATACTGAACTGTCACAAATTTAAACACGTGGCCTGGAGGAAATACTGAACTGTCACAAATTTAAACACAGGGCCTGGAGTAAATACTGAACTGTCACAAATTTAAACACAAGGCCTGGAGTAAATACTGAACTGTCACAAATTTAAACACAAGTCCTGGAGTAAATACTGAACTGTCACAAATTTAAACACAAGGCCTGGAGTAAATACTGAACTGTCACAAATTTAAACACAAGGCCTGGAGGAAATACTGGACTGTCACAAATTTAAACACAAGGCCTGGAGGAAATACTGAACTGTCACAAATTTAAACACAGGGCCTGGAGGAAATACTGAACTGTCACAAATTTAAACACAAGGCCTGGAGTAAATACTGAACTGTCACAAATTTAAACACAAGTCCTGGAGTAAATACTGAACTGTCACAAATTTAAACACAAGGCCTGGAGGAAATACTGAACTGTCACAAATTTAAACACAAGGCCTGGAGTAAATACTGAACTGTCACAAATTTAAACACAAGTCCTGGAGTAAATACTGAACTGTCACAAATTTAAACACAAGGCCTGGAGTAAATACTGAACTGTCACAAATTTAAACACAGGGTCTGGAGTAAATACTGAACTGTCACAAATTTAAACACAAGGCCTGGAGTAAATACTGAACTGTCACAAATTTAAACACAGGGTCTGGAATAAATACTGAACTGTCACAAATTTAAACACAGGGCCTGGAGTAAATACTGAACTGTCACAAATTTAAACACAAGGCCTGGAGGAAATACTGAACTGTCACAAATTTAAACGCAAGGCCTGGAGTAAATACTGAACTGTCACAAATTTAAACACGTGGCCTGGAGGAAATACTGAACTGTCACAAATTTAAACACAGGGCCTGGAGGAAATACTGAACTGTCACAAATTTAAACACAAGGCCTGGAGGAAATACTGAACTGTCACAAATTTAAACACAGGGCCTGGAGGAAATACTGAACTGTCACAAATTTAAACACAAGGCCTGGAGGAAATGCTGAACTGTCACAAATTTAAACACAAGGCCTGGAGGAAATACTGAACTGTCACAAATTTAAACACAAGTCCTGGAGGAAATACTGAACTGTCACAAATTTAAACACAGGGCCTGGATGAAATACTGAACAGTCACAAATTTAAACACAAGGCCTGGAGGAAATACTGAACTGTCACAAATTTAAACACAGGGCCTGGAGGAAATACAGAACATTAACAAATTTAAACACAAGGCCTGGAGGAAATACTGAACTGTCACAAATTTAAACACAGGGCCTGGAGTAAATACTGAACTGTCACAAATTTAAACACAAGGCCTGGAGGAAATACTGAACTGTCACAAATTTAAACACAGGGCCTGGAGGAAATACTGAACTGTCACAACTTTAAACACAGGGTCTGGAGGAAATACTGAACTGTCACAACTTTAAACACAAGGCCTGGAGTAAATACTGAACTGTCACAAATTTAAACAAAGGGCCTGGAGTAAATACTGAACTGTCACAAATTTAAACACAGGGTCTGGAGGAAATACTGAACTGTCACAACTTTAAACACAAGGCCTGGAGTAAATACTGAACTGTCACAAATTTAAACAAAGGGCCTGGAGTAAATACTGAACTGTCACAAATTTAAACACAGGGTCTGGAGGAAATACTGAAATGTCACAAATTTAAACACAAGGCCTGGAGGAAATACTGAACTGTCACAAATTTAAACACAAGGCCTGGAGTAAATACTGAACTGTCACAAATTTAAACACAAGGCCTGGAGGGAATACTGAACTGTCACAAATTTAAACACAGGGCCTGGAGGAAATACTGAACTGTCACAAATTTAAACACAAGGCCTGGAGGAAATACTGAACTGTCACAAATTTAAACACAAGGTCTGGAGGAAATACTGAACTGTCACAACTTTAAACACAGGGCCTGGAGGAAATACTGAAATGTCACAAATTTAAACACAAGGCCTGGAGGGAATACTGAACTGTCACAAATTTAAACACAAGGTCTGGAGGAAATACTGAACTGTCACAAATTTAAACACAAGGCCTGGAGGAAATACTGAACTGTCACAAATTTAAACACAAGGCCTGGAGGAAATACTGAACTGTCACAAATTTAAACACAGGGCCTGGAGGAAATACTGAACTGTCACAAATTTAAACACAGGGTCTGGAGGAAACACTGAACTGTCACAAATTTAAACACAAGGCCTGGAGTAAATACTGAACTGTCACAAATTTAAACACAGGGCCTGGAGGAAATACTGAACTGTCACAAATTTAAACACAAGGCCTGGAGGAAATACTGAACTGTCACAAATTTAAACACAAGGCCTGGAGGGAATACTGAACTGTCACAAATTTAAACACAGGGTCTGGAGGAAATACTGAACTACCACAAATTTAAACACAAGGCCTGGAGTAAATACTGAACTGTCACAAATTTAAACAAAAGGCCTGGAGAAAATACTGAACTGTCACAAATTTAAACACAGGGCCTGGAGGAAATACAGAACTGTCACAAATTTAAACACAAGGGCCTGGAGGAAATACTGAACTGTCACAAATTTAAACACAGGGCCTGGAGGAAATACTGAACTGTCACAAATTTAAACACAAGGGCCTGGAGGAAATACTGAACTGTCACAAATTTAAACACAGGGCCTGGAGGAAATACTGAACTGTCACAAATTTAAACACAGGGCCTGGAGGAAATACTGATCTGTCACAAATTTAAACACAGGGCCTGGAGGAAATACTGAACTGTCACAAATTTAAACACAGGGCCTGGAGTAAATACTGAACTGTCACAAATTTAAACACAGGGCCTGGAGGAAATACTGAACTGTCACAAATTTAAACACAGGGTCTGGAGGAAATACTGAACTGTCACAACTTTAAACACAAGGCCTGGAGTAAATACTGAACTGTCACAAATTTAAACAAAGGGCCTGGAGTAAATACTGAACTGTCACAAATTTAAACACAGGGCCTGGAGGAAATACTGAACTGTCACAACTTTAAACACAGGGTCTGGAGGAAATACTGAAATGTCACAAATTTAAACACAAGGCCTGGAGGAAATACTGAACTGTCACAAATTTAAACACAAGGCCTGGAGTAAATACTGAACTGTCACAAATTTAAACACAAGGCCTGGAGGGAATACTGAACTGTCACAAATTTAAACACAAGGCCTGGAGGAAATACTGAACTGTCACAAATTTAAACACAAGGCCTGGAGTAAATACTGAACTGTCACAAATTTAAACACAGGGCCTGGAGGAAATACTGAACTGTCACAAATTTAAACACAGGGCCTGGAGGAAATACTGAACTGTCACAAATTTAAACACAAGGCCTGGAGGAAATACTGAACTGTCACAAATTTAAACACAAGGTCTGGAGGAAATACTGAACTGTCACAACTTTAAACACAGGGCCTGGAGGAAATACTGAAATGTCACAAATTTAAACACAAGGCCTGGAGGGAATACTGAACTGTCACAAATTTAAACACAAGGTCTGGAGGAAATACTGAACTGTCACAAATTTAAACACAAGGTCTGGAGGAAATACTGAACTGTCACAACTTTAAACACAGGGCCTGGAGGAAATACTGAAATGTCACAAATTTAAACACAAGGCCTGGAGGGAATACTGAACTGTCACAAATTTAAACACAAGGTCTGGAGGAAATACTGAACTGTCACAAATTTAAACACAAGGCCTGGAGTAAATACTGAACTGTCACAAATTTAAACACAGGGCCTGGAGGAAATACTGAACTGTCACAAATTTAAACACAAGGCCTGGAGGAAATACTGAACTGTCACAAATTTAAACACAAGGCCTGGAGGGAATACTGAACTGTCACAAATTTAAACACAGGGTCTGGAGGAAATACTGAACTGCCACAAATTTAAACACAAGGCCTGGAGGAAATACTGAACTGTCACAAATTTAAACACAAGGCCTGGAGGAAATACTGAACTGTCACAAATTTAAACAAAAGGCCTGGAGAAAATACTGAACTGTCACAAATTTAAACACAGGGCCTGGAGGAAATACAGAACTGTCACAAATTTAAACACAAGGGCCTGGAGGAAATACTGAACTGTCACAAATTTAAACACAGGGCCTGGAGGAAATACTGAACTGTCACAAATTTAAACACAAGGGCCTGGAGGAAATACTGAACTGTCACAAATTTAAACACAGGGCCTGGAGGAAATACTGAACTGTCACAAATTTAAACACAGGGCCTGGAGGAAATACTGAACTGTCACAAATTTAAACACAGGGCCTGGAGGAAATACTGAACTGTCACAAATTTAAACACAGGGCCTGGAGTAAATACTGAACTGTCACAAATTTAAACACAGGGCCTGGAGGAAATACTGAACTGTCACAAATTTAAACACAGGGCCTGGAGTAAATACTGAACTGTCACAAATTTAAACACAGGGCCTGGAGGAAATACTGAACTGTCACAAATTTAAACACAGGGCCTGGAGTAAATACTGAACTGTCACAAATTTAAACACAAGGCCTGGAGTAAATACTGAACTGTCACAAATTTAAACACAAGGCCTGGAGGAAATACAGAACTGTCACAAATTTAAACACAAGGCCTGGAGTAAATACTGAACTGTCACAAATTTAAACACAAGGCCTGGAGGGAATACTGAACTGTCACAAATTTAAACACAAGGCCTGGAGGAAATACTGAACTGTTACAAATTTAAACACAGGGGCTGGAGGAAATACTGAACTGTCACAAATTTAAACACAGGGCCTGGAGGAAATACAGAACTGTCACAAATTTAAACACAGGGCCTGGAGGAAATACTGAACTGTCACAAATTTAAACACAGGGCCTGAAGGAAATACTGAACTGTCACAAATTTAAACACAAGGCCTGGAGGAAATACTGAACTGTCACAAATTTAAACACAGGGTCTGGAGTAAATACTGAACTGTCACAAATTTAAACACAAGGCCTGGAGGGAATACTGAACTGTCACAAATTTAAACACAAGGCCTGGAGGAAATACTGAACTGTCACAAATATTAAACACAAGGCCTGGAATAAATACTGAACTGTCACAAATTTAAACACAAGGCCTGGAGGAAATACAGAACTGTCACAAATTTAAACACAAGGCCTGGAGTAAATACTGAACTGTCACAAATTTAAACACAGGGCCTGGAGGAAATACTGAACTGTCACAAATTTAAACACAAGGCCTGGAGGAAATACTGAACTGTCACAAATTTAAGCACAAGGCCTGGAATAAATACTGAACTGTCACAAATTTAAACACAAGGCCTGGAGGAAATACAGAACTGTCACAAATTTAAACACAAGGCCTGGAGTAAATACTGAACTGTCACAAATTTAAACACAAGGCCTGGAGTAAATACTGAACTGTCACAAATTTAAACACAGGGCCTGGAGGAAATACTGAACTGTCACAAATTTAAACACAAGGCCTGGAGTAAATACTGAACTGTCACAAATTTAAACACAAGGCCTGGAGTAAATACTGAACTGTCACAAATTTAAACACAGGCCCTGGAGGAAATACTGAACTGTCACAAATTTAAACACAAGGCCTGGAGTAAATACTGAACTGTCACAAATTTAAACACAGGGCCTGGAGGAAATACTGAACTGTCACAAATTTAAACACAAGGCCTGGAGTAAATACTGAACTGTCACAAATTTAAACACAAGGCCTTGAGTAAATACTGAACTGTCACAAATTTAAACACAAGGCCTGGAGTAAATACTGAACTGTCACAAATTTAAACACAGGGCCTGGAGGAAATACTGAACTGTCACAAATTTAAACACAAGGCCTCGAGGAAATACTGAACTGTCACAAATTTAAACACAGGGCCTGGAGTAAATACTGAACTGTCACAAATTTAAACACAAGGCCTGGAGTAAATACTGAACTGTCACAAATTTAAACACAGGGCCTGGAGGAAATACTGAACTGTCACAAATTTAAACACAAGGCCTGGAGTAAATACTGAACTGTCACAAATTTAAACACAGGGCCTGGAGGAAATACAGAACTGTCACAAATTTAAACACAGGGCCTGGAGTAAATACTGAACTGTCACAAATTTAAACACAAGGCCTGGAGGAAATACTGAACTGTCACAAATTTAAACACAAGGCCTGGAGGAAATACAGAACTGTCACAAATTTAAACACAGGGCCTGGAGTAAATACTGAACTGTCACAAATTTAAACACAAGGCCTGGAGTAAATACTGAACTGTCACAAATTTAAACACAAGGCCTGGAGGAAATACAGAACTGTCACAAATTTAAACACAGGGCCTGGAGTAAATACTGAACTGTCACAAATTTAAACACAAGGCCTGGAGGAAATACTGAACTGTCACAAATTTAAACACAGGGCCTGGAGGAAATACTGAACTGTCACAAATTTAAACACAAGGCCTGGAGGAAATACTGAACTGTCACAAATTTAAACACAGGGGCTGGAGGAAATACTGAACTGTCACAAATTTAAACACAAGGCCTGGAGTAAATACTGAACTGTCACAAATTTAAACACAAGGCCTGGAGGAAATACAGAACTGTCACAAATTTAAACACAGGGCCTGGAGTAAATACTGAACTGTCACAAATTTAAACACAAGGCCTGGAGGAAATACTGAACTGTCACAAATTTAAACACAGGGCCTGGAGGAAATACTGAACTGTCACAAATTTAAACACAAGGCCTGGAGGAAATACTGAACTGTCACAAATTTAAACACAGGGCCTGGAGGAAATACTGAACTGTCACAAATTTAAACACAAGGCCTGGAGGAAATACTGAACTGTCACAAAATTAAACACAAGGCCTGGAGTAAATACTGAACTGTCACAAATTTAAACACAAGGCCTGGAGGAAATACTGAACTGTCACAAATTTAAACACAAGGCCTGGAGGAAATACTGAACTGTCACAAATTTAAACACAGGGCCTGGAGGAAATACTGAACTGTCACAAATTTAAACACAAGGCCTGGAGTAAATACTGAACTGTCACAAATTTAAACACAGGGTCTGGAGGAAATACTGAACTGTTACAAATTTAAACACAAGGCCTGGAGGAAATACTGAACTGTCACAAATTTAAACACAAGGGCCTGGAGGAAATACTGAACTGTCACAAATTTAAACACAGGGTCTGGAGGAAATACTGAACTGTCACAAATTTAAACACAAGGCCTGGAGGAAATACTGAACTGTTACAAATTTAAACACAGGGGCTGGAGGAAATACTGAACTGTCACAAATTTAAACACAGGGCCTGGAGGAAATACAGAACTGTCACAAATTTAAACACAGGGCCTGGAGGAAATACTGAACTGTCACAAATTTAAACACAGGGCCTGAAGGAAATACTGAACTGTCACAAATTTAAACACAAGGCCTGGAGGAAATACTGAACTGTCACAAATTTAAACACAGGGTCTGGAGTAAATACTGAACTGTCACAAATTTAAACACAAGGCCTGGAGGGAATACTGAACTGTCACAAATTTAAACACAAGGCCTGGAGGAAATACTGAACTGTCACAAATATTAAACACAAGGCCTGGAATAAATACTGAACTGTCACAAATTTAAACACAAGGCCTGGAGTAAATACTGAACTGTCACAAATTTAAACACAAGGCCTGGAATAAATACTGAACTGTCACAAATTTAAACACAAGGCCTGGAGGAAATACAGAACTGTCACAAATTTAAACACAAGGCCTGGAGTAAATACTGAACTGTCACAAATTTAAACACAGGGCCTGGAGGAAATACTGAACTGTCACAAATTTAAACACAAGGCCTGGAGTAAATACTGAACTGTCACAAATTTAAACACAAGGCCTGGAGTAAATACTGAACTGTCACAAATTTAAACACAGGGCCTGGAGGAAATACTGAACTGTCACAAATTTAAACACAAGGCCTGGAGGAAATACTGAACTGTCACAAATTTAAGCACAAGGCCTGGAATAAATACTGAACTGTCACAAATTTAAACACAAGGCCTGGAGGAAATACAGAACTGTCACAAATTTAAACACAAGGCCTGGAGTAAATACTGAACTGTCACAAATTTAAACACAAGGCCTGGAGTAAATACTGAACTGTCACAAATTTAAACACAGGGCCTGGAGGAAATACTGAACTGTCACAAATTTAAACACAAGGCCTGGAGTAAATACTGAACTGTCACAAATTTAAACACAAGGCCTGGAGTAAATACTGAACTGTCACAAATTTAAACACAGGCCCTGGAGGAAATACTGAACTGTCACAAATTTAAACACAAGGCCTGGAGTAAATACTGAACTGTCACAAATTTAAACACAGGGCCTGGAGGAAATACTGAACTGTCACAAATTTAAACACAAGGCCTGGAGTAAATACTGAACTGTCACAAATTTAAACACAAGGCCTTGAGTAAATACTGAACTGTCACAAATTTAAACACAAGGCCTGGAGTAAATACTGAACTGTCACAAATTTAAACACAGGGCCTGGAGGAAATACTGAACTGTCACAAATTTAAACACAAGGCCTCGAGGAAATACTGAACTGTCACAAATTTAAACACAGGGCCTGGAGTAAATACTGAACTGTCACAAATTTAAACACAAGGCCTGGAGTAAATACTGAACTGTCACAAATTTAAACACAGGGCCTGGAGGAAATACTGAACTGTCACAAATTTAAACACAAGGCCTGGAGTAAATACTGAACTGTCACAAATTTAAACACAGGGCCTGGAGGAAATACAGAACTGTCACAAATTTAAACACAGGGCCTGGAGTAAATACTGAACTGTCACAAATTTAAACACAAGGCCTGGAGGAAATACTGAACTGTCACAAATTTAAACACAAGGCCTGGAGGAAATACAGAACTGTCACAAATTTAAACACAGGGCCTGGAGTAAATACTGAACTGTCACAAATTTAAACACAAGGCCTGGAGTAAATACTGAACTGTCACAAATTTAAACACAAGGCCTGGAGGAAATACAGAACTGTCACAAATTTAAACACAGGGCCTGGAGTAAATACTGAACTGTCACAAATTTAAACACAAGGCCTGGAGGAAATACTGAACTGTCACAAATTTAAACACAGGGCCTGGAGGAAATACTGAACTGTCACAAATTTAAACACAAGGCCTGGAGGAAATACTGAACTGTCACAAATTTAAACACAGGGGCTGGAGGAAATACTGAACTGTCACAAATTTAAACACAAGGCCTGGAGTAAATACTGAACTGTCACAAATTTAAACACAAGGCCTGGAGGAAATACAGAACTGTCACAAATTTAAACACAGGGCCTGGAGTAAATACTGAACTGTCACAAATTTAAACACAAGGCCTGGAGGAAATACTGAACTGTCACAAATTTAAACACAGGGCCTGGAGGAAATACTGAACTGTCACAAATTTAAACACAAGGCCTGGAGGAAATACTGAACTGTCACAAATTTAAACACAGGGCCTGGAGGAAATACTGAACTGTCACAAATTTAAACACAAGGCCTGGAGGAAATACTGAACTGTCACAAAATTAAACACAAGGCCTGGAGTAAATACTGAACTGTCACAAATTTAAACACAAGGCCTGGAGGAAATACTGAACTGTCACAAATTTAAACACAAGGCCTGGAGGAAATACTGAACTGTCACAAATTTAAACACAGGGCCTGGAGGAAATACTGAACTGTCACAAATTTAAACACAAGGCCTGGAGTAAATACTGAACTGTCACAAATTTAAACACAGGGTCTGGAGGAAATACTGAACTGTTACAAATTTAAACACAAGGCCTGGAGGAAATACTGAACTGTCACAAATTTAAACACAAGGGCCTGGAGGAAATACTGAACTGTCACAAATTTAAACACAGGGTCTGGAGGAAATACTGAACTGTCACAAATTTAAACACAAGGCCTGGAGGAAATACTGAACTGTCACAAATTTAAACACAGGGCCTGGAGGAAATACTGAACTGTCACAAATTTAAACACAGGGTCTGGAGGAAATACTGAACTGTCACAAATTTAAACACAAGGCCCGGAGGAAATACTGTACTGTCACAAATTTAAACACAAGGCCTGGAGGAAATACTGAACTGTCACAAATTTAAACACAGGGCCTGGAGGAAATACTGAACTGTCACAAATTTAAACACAGGGTCTGGAGGAAATACTGAACTGTCACAAATTTAAACACAAGGCCTGGAGGAAATACTGAACTGTCACAAATTTAAACACAAGGCCTGGAGGAAATACTGAACTGTCACAAATTTATACACAGGGCATGGAGGAAATACTGAACTGTCACAAATTTAAACACAAGGCCCGGAGGAAATACTGTACTGTCACAAATTTAAACACAAGGCCCGGAGGAAATACTGAACTGTCACAAATTTAAACACAAGGCCCGGAGGAAATACTGAACTGTCACAAATTTAAACACAAGGCCCGGAGGAAATACTGCACTGTCACAAATTTAAACACAAGGCCCGGAGGAAATACTGAACTGTCACAAATTTAAACACAAGGCCTGGAGGAAATACTGAACTGTCACAAACTTAAACACAGGGCCTGGAGTAAATACTGAACTGTCACAAATTTAAACACAAGGCCTGGAGTAAATACAGAACGGTCACAAATTTAAACACAAGGCCTGGAGTAAATACTGAACTGTCACAAATTTAAACACAAGGCCTGGAGTAAATACTGAACTGTCACAAATTTAAACACAAGGCCTGGAGTAAATACTGAACTGTCACAAATTTAAACACAAGGCCTGGAGGAAATACTGAACTGTCACAAATTTAAACACAGGGCCTGGAGGAAATACTGAACTGTCACAAATTTAAACACAGGGCCTGGAGTAAATACTGAACTGTCACAAATTTAAACACAAGGCCTGGAGTAAATACTGAACTGTCACAAATTTAAACACAAGGCCTGGAGGAAATACAGAACTGTCACAAATTTAAACACAAGGCCTGGAGGAAATACAGAACTGTCACAAATTTAAACACAGGGTCAGGAGGAAATACTGAACTGTCACAAATTTAAACACAAGGCCCGGAGGAAATACTGTACTGTCACAAATTTAAACACAAGGCCTGGAGGAAATACTGAACTGTCACAAATTTAAACACAAGGCCTGGAGTAAATACTGAACTGTCACAAATTTAAACACAAGGCCTGGAGGGAATACTGAACTGTTACAAATTTAAACACAGGGGCTGGAGGAAATACTGAACTGTCACAAATTTAAACACAGGGCCTGGAGGAAATACAGAACTGTCACAAATTTAAACACAGGGCCTGGAGGAAATACTGAACTGTCACAAATTTAAACACAGGGCCTGAAGGAAATACTGAACTGTCACAAATTTAAACACAAGGCCTGGAGGAAATACTGAACTGTCACAAATTTAAACACAGGGTCTGGAGTAAATACTGAACTGTCACAAATTTAAACACAAGGCCTGGAGGGAATACTGAACTGTCACAAATTTAAACACAAGGCCTGGAATAAATACTGAACTGTCACAAATTTAAACACAAGGCCTGGAGTAAATACTGAACTGTCACAAATTTAAACACAAGGCCTGGAATAAATACTGAACTGTCACAAATTTAAACACAAGGCCTGGAGGAAATACAGAACTGTCACAAATTTAAACACAAGGCCTGGAGTAAATACTGAACTGTCACAAATTTAAACACAGGGCCTGGAGGAAATACTGAACTGTCACAAATTTAAACACAAGGCCTGGAGTAAATACTGAACTGTCACAAATTTAAACACAAGGCCTGGAGTAAATACTGAACTGTCACAAATTTAAACACAGGGCCTGGAGGAAATACTGAACTGTCACAAATTTAAACACAAGGCCTGGAGTAAATACTGAACTGTCACAAATTTAAACACAAGGCCTGGAATAAATACTGAACTGTCACAAATTTAAACACAAGGCCTGGAGGAAATACAGAACTGTCACAAATTTAAACACAAGGCCTGGAGTAAATACTGAACTGTCACAAATTTAAACACAGGGCCTGGAGTAAATACTGAACTGTCACAAATTTAAACACAAGGCCTGGAGGGAAATACAGAACTGTCACAAATTTAAACACAAGGCCTGGAGTAAATACTGAACTGTCACAAATTTAAACACAGGGCCTGGAGGAAATACTGAACTGTCACAAATTTAAACACAAGGCCTGGAGTAAATACTGAACTGTCACAAATTTAAACACAGGGCCTGGAGGGAAATACTGAACTGTCACAAATTTAAACACAAGGCCTGGAGGGAAATACTGAACTGTCACAAATTTAAACACAAGGCCTGGAGTAAATACTGAACTGTCACAAATTTAAACACAGGGCCTGGAGGAAATACTGAACGGTCACAAATTTAAACACAAGGCCTGGAGTAAATACTGAACTGTCACAAATTTAAACACAAGGCCTGGAGGGAAATACTGAACTGTCACAAATTTAAACACAAGGCCTGGAGTAAATACTGAACTGTCACAAATTTAAACACAGGGCCTGGAGGAAATACTGAACTGTCACAAATTTAAACACAAGGCCTGGAGTAAATACTGAACTGTCACAAATTTAAACACAAGGCCTGGAGTAAATACTGAACTGTCACAAATTTAAACACAAGGCCTGGAGTAAATACTGAACTGTCACAAATTTAAACACAGGGCCTGGAGGAAATACTGAACTGTCACAAATTTAAACACAAGGCCTGGAGTAAATACTGAACTGTCACAAATTTAAACACAGGCCCTGGAGGAAATACTGAACTGTCACAAATTTAAACACAAGGCCTGGAGTAAATACTGAACTGTCACAAATTTAAACACAGGGCCTGGAGGAAATACTGAACTGTCACAAATTTAAACACAAGGCCTGGAGTAAATACTGAACTGTCACAAATTTAAACACAAGGCCTGGAGTAAATACTGAACTGTCACAAATTTAAACACAAGGCCTGGAGTAAATACTGAACTGTCACAAATTTAAACACAGGGCCTGGAGTAAATACTGAACTGTCACAAATTTAAACACAAGGCCTGGAGTAAATACTGAACTGTCACAAATTTAAACACAGGGCCTGGAGTAAATACTGAACTGTCACAAATTTAAACAAAAGGCCTGGAGTAAATACTGAACTGTCACAAATTTAAACACAGGGCCTGGAGGAAATACTGAACTGTCACAAATTTAAACACAAGGCCTGGAGTAAATACTGAACTGTCACAAATTTAAACACAGGGCCTGGAGGAAATACAGAACTGTCACAAATTTAAACACAGGGCCTGGAGTAAATACTGAACTGTCACAAATTTAAACACAAGGCCTGGAGGAAATACTGAACTGTCACAAATTTAAACACAAGGCCTGGAGGAAATACAGAACTGTCACAAATTTAACACAGGGCCTGGAGTAAATACTGAACTGTCACAAATTTAAACACAAGGCCTGGAGTAAATACTGAACTGTCACAAATTTAAACACAAGGCCTGGAGGAAATACAGAACTGTCACAAATTTAAACACAGGGCCTGGAGTAAATACTGAACTGTCACAAATTTAAACACAAGGCCTGGAGTAAATACTGAACTGTCACAAATTTAAACACAGGGTCTGGAGGAAATACTGAACAGTCACAAATTTAAACACAGGGCCTGGAGGAAATACTGAACTGTCACAAATTTAAACACAAGGCCTGGAGGAAATACTGAACTGTCACAAATTTAAACACAGGGGCTGGAGGAAATACTGAACTGTCACAAAATTAAACACAAGGCCTGGAGTAAATACTGAACTGTCACAAATTTAAACACAAGGCCTGGAGGAAATACTGAACTGTCACAAATTTAAACACAAGGCCTGGAGGAAATACTGAACTGTCACAAATTTAAACACAGGGCCTGGAGGAAATACTGAACTGTCACAAATTTAAACACAAGGCCTGGAGGAAATACTGAACTGTCACAAATTTAAACACAGGGCATGGAGGAAATACTGAACTGTCACAAATTTAAACACAAGGCCCGGAGGAAATACTGTACTGTCACAAATTTAAACACAAGGCCCGGAGGAAATACTGAACTGTCACAAATTTAAACACAAGGCCCGGAGGAAATACTGAACTGTCACAAATTTAAACACAAGGCCCGGAGGAAATACTGCACTGTCACAAATTTAAACACAAGGCCCGGAGGAAATACTGTACTGTCACAAATTTAAACACAAGGCCTGGAGGAAATACTGAACTGTCACAAACTTAAACACAGGGCCTGGAGTAAATACTGAACTGTCACAAATTTAAACACAAGGCCTGGAGTAAATACTGAACTGTCACAAATTTAAACACAGGGCCTGGAGTAAATACTGAACTGTCACAAATTTAAACACAAGGCCTGGAGTAAATACTGAACTGTCACAAATTTAAACACAAGGCCTGGAGGAAATACTGAACTGTCACAAATTTAAACACAAGGCCTGGAGGAAATACTGAACTGTCACAAATTTAAACACAGGGCCTGGAGGAAATACTGAACTGTCACAAATTTAAACACAGGGCCTGGAGAAAATGCTGAACTGTCACAAATTTAAACACAAGGCCTGGAGTAAATACTGAACTGTCACAAATTTAAACACAAGGCCTGGAGGAAATACTGAACTGTCACAAATTTAAACACAGGGCCTGGAGGAAATACTGAACTGTCACAAATTTAAACACAGGGTCTGGAGGAAATACTGAACTGTCACAAATTTAAACACAAGGCCTGGAGGAAATACTGAACTGTCACAAATTTAAACACAAGGCCTGGAGGAAATACTGAACTGTCACAAATTTAAACACAGGGCATGGAGGAAATGCTGAACTGTCACAAATTTAAACACAAGGCCCGGAGGAAATACTGTACTGTCACAAATTTAAACACAAGGCCTGGAGGAAATACTGAACTGTCACAAATTTAAACACAGGGCCTGGAGGAAATACTGAACTGTCACAAATTTAAACACAGGGTCTGGAGGAAATACTGAACTGTCACAAATTTAAACACAAGGCCTGGAGGAAATACTGAACTGTCACAAATTTAAACACAAGGCCTGGAGGAAATACTGAACTGTCACAAATTTAAACACAGGGCATGGAGGAAATACTGAACTGTCACAAATTTAAACACAAGGCCCGGAGGAAATACTGTACTGTCACAAATTTAAACACAAGGCCTGGAGGAAATACTGAACTGTCACAAATTTAAACACAAGGCCCGGAGGAAATACTGAACTGTCACAAATTTAAACACAAGGCCCGGAGGAAATACTGCACTGTCACAAATTTAAACACAAGGCCCGGAGGAAATACTGAACTGTCACAAATTTAAACACAAGGCCTGGAGGAAATACTGAACTGTCACAAACTTAAACACAGGGCCTGGAGTAAATACTGAACTGTCACAAATTTAAACACAAGGCCTGGAGTAAATACTGAACTGTCACAAATTTAAACACAAGGCCTGCAGTAAATACTGAACTGTCACAACTTTAAACACAGGGTCTGGAGGAAATACTGAACTGTCACAACTTTAAACACAAGGCCTGGAGTAAATACTGAACTGTCACAAATTTAAACAAAGGGCCTGGAGTAAATACTGAACTGTCACAAATTTAAACACAGGGTCTGGAGGAAATACTGAACTGTCACAACTTTAAACACAAGGCCTGGAGTAAATACTGAACTGTCACAAATTTAAACAAAGGGCCTGGAGTAAATACTGAACTGTCACAAATTTAAACACAGGGTCTGGAGGAAATACTGAAATGTCACAAATTTAAACACAAGGCCTGGAGGAAATACTGAACTGTCACAAATTTAAACACAAGGCCTGGAGTAAATACTGAACTGTCACAAATTTAAACACAAGGCCTGGAGGGAATACTGAACTGTCACAAATTTAAACACAGGGCCTGGAGGAAATACTGAACTGTCACAAATTTAAACACAAGGCCTGGAGGAAATACTGAACTGTCACAAATTTAAACACAAGGTCTGGAGGAAATACTGAACTGTCACAACTTTAAACACAGGGCCTGGAGGAAATACTGAAATGTCACAAATTTAAACACAAGGCCTGGAGGGAATACTGAACTGTCACAAATTTAAACACAAGGTCTGGAGGAAATACTGAACTGTCACAAATTTAAACACAAGGCCTGGAGGAAATACTGAACTGTCACAAATTTAAACACAAGGCCTGGAGGAAATACTGAACTGTCACAAATTTAAACACAGGGCCTGGAGGAAATACTGAACTGTCACAAATTTAAACACAGGGTCTGGAGGAAACACTGAACTGTCACAAATTTAAACACAAGGCCTGGAGTAAATACTGAACTGTCACAAATTTAAACACAGGGCCTGGAGGAAATACTGAACTGTCACAAATTTAAACACAAGGCCTGGAGGAAATACTGAACTGTCACAAATTTAAACACAAGGCCTGGAGGGAATACTGAACTGTCACAAATTTAAACACAGGGTCTGGAGGAAATACTGAACTACCACAAATTTAAACACAAGGCCTGGAGTAAATACTGAACTGTCACAAATTTAAACAAAAGGCCTGGAGAAAATACTGAACTGTCACAAATTTAAACACAGGGCCTGGAGGAAATACAGAACTGTCACAAATTTAAACACAAGGGCCTGGAGGAAATACTGAACTGTCACAAATTTAAACACAGGGCCTGGAGGAAATACTGAACTGTCACAAATTTAAACACAAGGGCCTGGAGGAAATACTGAACTGTCACAAATTTAAACACAGGGCCTGGAGGAAATACTGAACTGTCACAAATTTAAACACAGGGCCTGGAGGAAATACTGATCTGTCACAAATTTAAACACAGGGCCTGGAGGAAATACTGAACTGTCACAAATTTAAACACAGGGCCTGGAGTAAATACTGAACTGTCACAAATTTAAACACAGGGCCTGGAGGAAATACTGAACTGTCACAAATTTAAACACAGGGTCTGGAGGAAATACTGAACTGTCACAACTTTAAACACAAGGCCTGGAGTAAATACTGAACTGTCACAAATTTAAACAAAGGGCCTGGAGTAAATACTGAACTGTCACAAATTTAAACACAGGGCCTGGAGGAAATACTGAACTGTCACAACTTTAAACACAGGGTCTGGAGGAAATACTGAAATGTCACAAATTTAAACACAAGGCCTGGAGGAAATACTGAACTGTCACAAATTTAAACACAAGGCCTGGAGTAAATACTGAACTGTCACAAATTTAAACACAAGGCCTGGAGGGAATACTGAACTGTCACAAATTTAAACACAAGGCCTGGAGGAAATACTGAACTGTCACAAATTTAAACACAAGGCCTGGAGTAAATACTGAACTGTCACAAATTTAAACACAGGGCCTGGAGGAAATACTGAACTGTCACAAATTTAAACACAGGGCCTGGAGGAAATACTGAACTGTCACAAATTTAAACACAAGGCCTGGAGGAAATACTGAACTGTCACAAATTTAAACACAAGGTCTGGAGGAAATACTGAACTGTCACAACTTTAAACACAGGGCCTGGAGGAAATACTGAAATGTCACAAATTTAAACACAAGGCCTGGAGGGAATACTGAACTGTCACAAATTTAAACACAAGGTCTGGAGGAAATACTGAACTGTCACAAATTTAAACACAAGGTCTCGAGGAAATACTGAACTGTCACAACTTTAAACACAGGGCCTGGAGGAAATACTGAAATGTCACAAATTTAAACACAAGGCCTGGAGGGAATACTGAACTGTCACAAATTTAAACACAAGGTCTGGAGGAAATACTGAACTGTCACAAATTTAAACACAAGGCCTGGAGTAAATACTGAACTGTCACAAATTTAAACACAGGGCCTGGAGGAAATACTGAACTGTCACAAATTTAAACACAAGGCCTGGAGGAAATACTGAACTGTCACAAATTTAAACACAAGGCCTGGAGGGAATACTGAACTGTCACAAATTTAAACACAGGGTCTGGAGGAAATACTGAACTGCCACAAATTTAAACACAAGGCCTGGAGTAAATACTGAACTGTCACAAATTTAAACAAAAGGCCTGGAGAAAATACTGAACTGTCACAAATTTAAACACAGGGCCTGGAGGAAATACAGAACTGTCACAAATTTAAACACAAGGGCCTGGAGGAAATACTGAACTGTCACAAATTTAAACACAGGGCCTGGAGGAAATACTGAACTGTCACAAATTTAAACACAAGGGCCTGGAGGAAATACTGAACTGTCACAAATTTAAACACAGGGCCTGGAGGAAATACTGAACTGTCACAAATTTAAACACAGGGCCTGGAGGAAATACTGAACTGTCACAAATTTAAACACAGGGCCTGGAGGAAATACTGAACTGTCACAAATTTAAACACAGGGCCTGGAGTAAATACTGAACTGTCACAAATTTAAACACAGGGCCTGGAGGAAATACTGAACTGTCACAAATTTAAACACAGGGCCTGGAGTAAATACTGAACTGTCACAAATTTAAACACAGGGCCTGGAGGAAATACTGAACTGTCACAAATTTAAACACAGGGCCTGGAGTAAATACTGAACTGTCACAAATTTAAACACAAGGCCTGGAGTAAATACTGAACTGTCACAAATTTAAACACAAGGCCTGGAGGAAATACAGAACTGTCACAAATTTAAACACAAGGCCTGGAGTAAATACTGAACTGTCACAAATTTAAACACAAGGCCTGGAGGGAATACTGAACTGTCACAAATTTAAACACAAGGCCTGGAGGAAATACTGAACTGTTACAAATTTAAACACAGGGGCTGGAGGAAATACTGAACTGTCACAAATTTAAACACAGGGCCTGGAGGAAATACAGAACTGTCACAAATTTAAACACAGGGCCTGGAGGAAATACTGAACTGTCACAAATTTAAACACAGGGCCTGAAGGAAATACTGAACTGTCACAAATTTAAACACAAGGCCTGGAGGAAATACTGAACTGTCACAAATTTAAACACAGGGTCTGGAGTAAATACTGAACTGTCACAAATTTAAACACAAGGCCTGGAGGGAATACTGAACTGTCACAAATTTAAACACAAGGCCTGGAGGAAATACTGAACTGTCACAAATATTAAACACAAGGCCTGGAATAAATACTGAACTGTCACAAATTTAAACACAAGGCCTGGAGTAAATACTGAACTGTCACAAATTTAAACACAAGGCCTGGAATAAATACTGAACTGTCACAAATTTAAACACAAGGCCTGGAGGAAATACAGAACTGTCACAAATTTAAACACAAGGCCTGGAGTAAATACTGAACTGTCACAAATTTAAACACAGGGCCTGGAGGAAATACTGAACTGTCACAAATTTAAACACAAGGCCTGGAGTAAATACTGAACTGTCACAAATTTAAACACAAGGCCTGGAGTAAATACTGAACTGTCACAAATTTAAACACAGGGCCTGGAGGAAGTACTGAACTGTCACAAATTTAAACACAAGGCCTGGAGGAAATACTGAACTGTCACAAATTTAAACACAAGGCCTGGAATAAATACTGAACTGTCACAAATTTAAACACAAGGCCTGGAGGAAATACAGAACTGTCACAAATTTAAACACAAGGCCTGGAGTAAATACTGAACTGTCACAAATTTAAACACAAGGCCTGGAGTAAATACTGAACTGTCACAAATTTAAACACAGGGCCTGGAGGAAATACTGAACTGTCACAAATTTAAACACAAGGCCTGGAGTAAATACTGAACTGTCACAAATTTAAACACAAGGCCTGGAGTAAATACTGAACTGTCACAAATTTAAACACAAGGCCTGGAGTAAATACTGAACTGTCACAAATTTAAACACAGGGCCTGGAGGAAATACTGAACTGTCACAAATTTAAACACAAGGCCTGGAGTAAATACTGAACTGTCACAAATTTAAACACAGGCCCTGGAGGAAATACTGAACTGTCACAAATTTAAACACAAGGCCTGGAGTAAATACTGAACTGTCACAAATTTAAACACAGGGCCTGGAGGAAATACTGAACTGTCACAAATTTAAACACAAGGCCTGGAGTAAATACTGAACTGTCACAAATTTAAACACAAGGCCTTGAGTAAATACTGAACTGTCACAAATTTAAACACAAGGCCTGGAGTAAATACTGAACTGTCACAAATTTAAACACAGGGCCTGGAGGAAATACTGAACTGTCACAAATTTAAACACAAGGCCTGGAGGAAATACTGAACTGTCACAAATTTAAACACAAGGCCTGGAGTAAATACTGAACTGTCACAAATTTAAACACAAGGCCTTGAGTAAATACTGAACTGTCACAAATTTAAACACAAGGCCTGGAGTAAATACTGAACTGTCACAAATTTAAACACAGGGCCTGGAGGAAATACTGAACTGTCACAAATTTAAACACAAGGCCTCGAGGAAATACTGAACTGTCACAAATTTAAACACAGGGCCTGGAGTAAATACTGAACTGTCACAAATTTAAACACAAGGCCTGGAGTAAATACTGAACTGTCACAAATTTAAACACAGGGCCTGGAGGAAATACTGAACTGTCACAAATTTAAACACAAGGCCTGGAGTAAATACTGAACTGTCACAAATTTAAACACAGGGCCTGGAGGAAATACAGAACTGTCACAAATTTAAACACAGGGCCTGGAGTAAATACTGAACTGTCACAAATTTAAACACAAGGCCTGGAGGAAATACTGAACTGTCACAAATTTAAACACAAGGCCTGGAGGAAATACAGAACTGTCACAAATTTAAACACAGGGCCTGGAGTAAATACTGAACTGTCACAAATTTAAACACAAGGCCTGGAGTAAATACTGAACTGTCACAAATTTAAACACAAGGCCTGGAGGAAATACAGAACTGTCACAAATTTAAACACAGGGCCTGGAGTAAATACTGAACTGTCACAAATTTAAACACAAGGCCTGGAGGAAATACTGAACTGTCACAAATTTAAACACAGGGCCTGGAGGAAATACTGAACTGTCACAAATTTAAACACAAGGCCTGGAGGAAATACTGAACTGTCACAAATTTAAACACAGGGGCTGGAGGAAATACTGAACTGTCACAAATTTAAACACAAGGCCTGGAGTAAATACTGAACTGTCACAAATTTAAACACAAGGCCTGGAGGAAATACAGAACTGTCACAAATTTAAACACAGGGCCTGGAGTAAATACTGAACTGTCACAAATTTAAACACAAGGCCTGGAGGAAATACTGAACTGTCACAAATTTAAACACAGGGCCTGGAGGAAATACTGAACTGTCACAAATTTAAACACAAGGCCTGGAGGAAATACTGAACTGTCACAAATTTAAACACAGGGCCTGGAGGAAATACTGAACTGTCACAAATTTAAACACAAGGCCTGGAGGAAATACTGAACTGTCACAAAATTAAACACAAGGCCTGGAGTAAATACTGAACTGTCACAAATTTAAACACAAGGCCTGGAGGAAATACTGAACTGTCACAAATTTAAACACAAGGCCTGGAGGAAATACTGAACTGTCACAAATTTAAACACAGGGCCTGGAGGAAATACTGAACTGTCACAAATTTAAACACAAGGCCTGGAGTAAATACTGAACTGTCACAAATTTAAACACAGGGTCTGGAGGAAATACTGAACTGTTACAAATTTAAACACAAGGCCTGGAGGAAATACTGAACTGTCACAAATTTAAACACAAGGGCCTGGAGGAAATACTGAACTGTCACAAATTTAAACACAGGGTCTGGAGGAAATACTGAACTGTCACAAATTTAAACACAAGGCCTGGAGGAAATACTGAACTGTCACAAATTTAAACACAGGGCCTGGAGGAAATACTGAACTGTCACAAATTTAAACACAGGGTCTGGAGGAAATACTGAACTGTCACAAATTTAAACACAAGGCCCGGAGGAAATACTGTACTGTCACAAATTTAAACACAAGGCCTGGAGGAAATACTGAACTGTCACAAATTTAAACACAGGGCCTGGAGGAAATACTGAACTGTCACAAATTTAAACACAGGGTCTGGAGGAAATACTGAACTGTCACAAATTTAAACACAAGGCCTGGAGGAAATACTGAACTGTCACAAATTTAAACACAAGGCCTGGAGGAAATACTGAACTGTCACAAATTTATACACAGGGCATGGAGGAAATACTGAACTGTCACAAATTTAAACACAAGGCCCGGAGGAAATACTGTACTGTCACAAATTTAAACACAAGGCCCGGAGGAAATACTGAACTGTCACAAATTTAAACACAAGGCCCGGAGGAAATACTGAACTGTCACAAATTTAAACACAAGGCCCGGAGGAAATACTGCACTGTCACAAATTTAAACACAAGGCCCGGAGGAAATACTGAACTGTCACAAATTTAAACACAAGGCCTGGAGGAAATACTGAACTGTCACAAACTTAAACACAGGGCCTGGAGTAAATACTGAACTGTCACAAATTTAAACACAAGGCCTGGAGTAAATACAGAACGGTCACAAATTTAAACACAAGGCCTGGAGTAAATACTGAACTGTCACAAATTTAAACACAAGGCCTGGAGTAAATACTGAACTGTCACAAATTTAAACACAAGGCCTGGAGTAAATACTGAACTGTCACAAATTTAAACACAAGGCCTGGAGGAAATACTGAACTGTCACAAATTTAAACACAGGGCCTGGAGGAAATACTGAACTGTCACAAATTTAAACACAGGGCCTGGAGTAAATACTGAACTGTCACAAATTTAAACACAAGGCCTGGAGTAAATACTGAACTGTCACAAATTTAAACACAAGGCCTGGAGGAAATACAGAACTGTCACAAATTTAAACACAAGGCCTGGAGGAAATACAGAACTGTCACAAATTTAAACACAGGGTCAGGAGGAAATACTGAACTGTCACAAATTTAAACACAAGGCCCGGAGGAAATACTGTACTGTCACAAATTTAAACACAAGGCCTGGAGGAAATACTGAACTGTCACAAATTTAAACACAAGGCCTGGAGTAAATACTGAACTGTCACAAATTTAAACACAAGGCCTGGAGGGAATACTGAACTGTTACAAATTTAAACACAGGGGCTGGAGGAAATACTGAACTGTCACAAATTTAAACACAGGGCCTGGAGGAAATACAGAACTGTCACAAATTTAAACACAGGGCCTGGAGGAAATACTGAACTGTCACAAATTTAAACACAGGGCCTGAAGGAAATACTGAACTGTCACAAATTTAAACACAAGGCCTGGAGGAAATACTGAACTGTCACAAATTTAAACACAGGGTCTGGAGTAAATACTGAACTGTCACAAATTTAAACACAAGGCCTGGAGGGAATACTGAACTGTCACAAATTTAAACACAAGGCCTGGAATAAATACTGAACTGTCACAAATTTAAACACAAGGCCTGGAGTAAATACTGAACTGTCACAAATTTAAACACAAGGCCTGGAATAAATACTGAACTGTCACAAATTTAAACACAGGGTCTGGAGGAAATACTGAACTGTCACAAATTTAAACACAAGGCCTGGAATAAATACTGAACTGTCACAAATTTAAACACAAGGCCTGGAGTAAATACTGAACTGTCACAAATTTAAACACAGGGCCTGGAGGAAATACTGAACTGTCACAAATTTAAACACAGGGTCTGGAGGAAATACTGAACTGTCACAAATTTAAACACAAGGCCTGGAGGAAATACTGAACTGTCACAAATTTAAACACAAGGCCTGGAGGAAATACTGAACTGTCACAAATTTATACACAGGGCATGGAGGAAATACTGAACTGTCACAAATTTAAACACAAGGCCCGGAGGAAATACTGTACTGTCACAAATTTAAACACAAGGCCCGGAGGAAATACTGAACTGTCACAAATTTAAACACAAGGCCCGGAGGAAATACTGAACTGTCACAAATTTAAACACAAGGCCCGGAGGAAATACTGCACTGTCACAAATTTAAACACAAGGCCCGGAGGAAATACTGAACTGTCACAAATTTAAACACAAGGCCTGGAGGAAATACTGAACTGTCACAAACTTAAACACAGGGCCTGGAGTAAATACTGAACTGTCACAAATTTAAACACAAGGCCTGGAGTAAATACAGAACGGTCACAAATTTAAACACAAGGCCTGGAGTAAATACTGAACTGTCACAAATTTAAACACAAGGCCTGGAGTAAATACTGAACTGTCACAAATTTAAACACAAGGCCTGGAGTAAATACTGAACTGTCACAAATTTAAACACAAGGCCTGGAGGAAATACTGAACTGTCACAAATTTAAACACAGGGCCTGGAGGAAATACTGAACTGTCACAAATTTAAACACAGGGCCTGGAGTAAATACTGAACTGTCACAAATTTAAACACAAGGCCTGGAGTAAATACTGAACTGTCACAAATTTAAACACAAGGCCTGGAGGAAATACAGAACTGTCACAAATTTAAACACAAGGCCTGGAGGAAATACAGAACTGTCACAAATTTAAACACAGGGTCAGGAGGAAATACTGAACTGTCACAAATTTAAACACAAGGCCCGGAGGAAATACTGTACTGTCACAAATTTAAACACAAGGCCTGGAGGAAATACTGAACTGTCACAAATTTAAACACAAGGCCTGGAGTAAATACTGAACTGTCACAAATTTAAACACAAGGCCTGGAGGGAATACTGAACTGTTACAAATTTAAACACAGGGGCTGGAGGAAATACTGAACTGTCACAAATTTAAACACAGGGCCTGGAGGAAATACAGAACTGTCACAAATTTAAACACAGGGCCTGGAGGAAATACTGAACTGTCACAAATTTAAACACAGGGCCTGAAGGAAATACTGAACTGTCACAAATTTAAACACAAGGCCTGGAGGAAATACTGAACTGTCACAAATTTAAACACAGGGTCTGGAGTAAATACTGAACTGTCACAAATTTAAACACAAGGCCTGGAGGGAATACTGAACTGTCACAAATTTAAACACAAGGCCTGGAATAAATACTGAACTGTCACAAATTTAAACACAAGGCCTGGAGTAAATACTGAACTGTCACAAATTTAAACACAAGGCCTGGAATAAATACTGAACTGTCACAAATTTAAACACAAGGCCTGGAGGAAATACAGAACTGTCACAAATTTAAACACAAGGCCTGGAGTAAATACTGAACTGTCACAAATTTAAACACAGGGCCTGGAGGAAATACTGAACTGTCACAAATTTAAACACAAGGCCTGGAGTAAATACTGAACTGTCACAAATTTAAACACAAGGCCTGGAGTAAATACTGAACTGTCACAAATTTAAACACAGGGCCTGGAGGAAATACTGAACTGTCACAAATTTAAACACAAGGCCTGGAGTAAATACTGAACTGTCACAAATTTAAACACAAGGCCTGGAATAAATACTGAACTGTCACAAATTTAAACACAAGGCCTGGAGGAAATACAGAACTGTCACAAATTTAAACACAAGGCCTGGAGTAAATACTGAACTGTCACAAATTTAAACACAGGGCCTGGAGTAAATACTGAACTGTCACAAATTTAAACACAAGGCCTGGAGGGAAATACAGAACTGTCACAAATTTAAACACAAGGCCTGGAGTAAATACTGAACTGTCACAAATTTAAACACAGGGCCTGGAGGAAATACTGAACTGTCACAAATTTAAACACAAGGCCTGGAGTAAATACTGAACTGTCACAAATTTAAACACAGGGCCTGGAGGGAAATACTGAACTGTCACAAATTTAAACACAAGGCCTGGAGGGAAATACTGAACTGTCACAAATTTAAACACAAGGCCTGGAGTAAATACTGAACTGTCACAAATTTAAACACAGGGCCTGGAGGAAATACTGAACGGTCACAAATTTAAACACAAGGCCTGGAGTAAATACTGAACTGTCACAAATTTAAACACAAGGCCTGGAGGGAAATACTGAACTGTCACAAATTTAAACACAAGGCCTGGAGTAAATACTGAACTGTCACAAATTTAAACACAGGGCCTGGAGGAAATACTGAACTGTCACAAATTTAAACACAAGGCCTGGAGTAAATACTGAACTGTCACAAATTTAAACACAAGGCCTGGAGTAAATACTGAACTGTCACAAATTTAAACACAAGGCCTGGAGTAAATACTGAACTGTCACAAATTTAAACACAGGGCCTGGAGGAAATACTGAACTGTCACAAATTTAAACACAAGGCCTGGAGTAAATACTGAACTGTCACAAATTTAAACACAGGCCCTGGAGGAAATACTGAACTGTCACAAATTTAAACACAAGGCCTGGAGTAAATACTGAACTGTCACAAATTTAAACACAGGGCCTGGAGGAAATACTGAACTGTCACAAATTTAAACACAAGGCCTGGAGTAAATACTGAACTGTCACAAATTTAAACACAAGGCCTGGAGTAAATACTGAACTGTCACAAATTTAAACACAAGGCCTGGAGTAAATACTGAACTGTCACAAATTTAAACACAGGGCCTGGAGTAAATACTGAACTGTCACAAATTTAAACACAAGGCCTGGAGTAAATACTGAACTGTCACAAATTTAAACACAGGGCCTGGAGTAAATACTGAACTGTCACAAATTTAAACAAAAGGCCTGGAGTAAATACTGAACTGTCACAAATTTAAACACAGGGCCTGGAGGAAATACTGAACTGTCACAAATTTAAACACAAGGCCTGGAGTAAATACTGAACTGTCACAAATTTAAACACAGGGCCTGGAGGAAATACAGAACTGTCACAAATTTAAACACAGGGCCTGGAGTAAATACTGAACTGTCACAAATTTAAACACAAGGCCTGGAGGAAATACTGAACTGTCACAAATTTAAACACAAGGCCTGGAGGAAATACAGAACTGTCACAAATTTAACACAGGGCCTGGAGTAAATACAGAACTGTCACAAATTTAAACACAAGGCCTGGAGTAAATACTGAACTGTCACAAATTTAAACACAAGGCCTGGAGGAAATACAGAACTGTCACAAATTTAAACACAGGGCCTGGAGTAAATACTGAACTGTCACAAATTTAAACACAAGGCCTGGAGTAAATACTGAACTGTCACAAATTTAAACACAGGGTCTGGAGGAAATACTGAACAGTCACAAATTTAAACACAGGGCCTGGAGGAAATACTGAACTGTCACAAATTTAAACACAAGGCCTGGAGGAAATACTGAACTGTCACAAATTTAAACACAGGGGCTGGAGGAAATACTGAACTGTCACAAAATTAAACACAAGGCCTGGAGTAAATACTGAACTGTCACAAATTTAAACACAAGGCCTGGAGGAAATACTGAACTGTCACAAATTTAAACACAAGGCCTGGAGGAAATACTGAACTGTCACAAATTTAAACACAGGGCCTGGAGGAAATACTGAACTGTCACAAATTTAAACACAAGGCCTGGAGGAAATACTGAACTGTCACAAATTTAAACACAGGGCATGGAGGAAATACTGAACTGTCACAAATTTAAACACAAGGCCCGGAGGAAATACTGTACTGTCACAAATTTAAACACAAGGCCCGGAGGAAATACTGAACTGTCACAAATTTAAACACAAGGCCCGGAGGAAATACTGAACTGTCACAAATTTAAACACAAGGCCCGGAGGAAATACTGCACTGTCACAAATTTAAACACAAGGCCCGGAGGAAATACTGTACTGTCACAAATTTAAACACAAGGCCTGGAGGAAATACTGAACTGTCACAAACTTAAACACAGGGCCTGGAGTAAATACTGAACTGTCACAAATTTAAACACAAGGCCTGGAGTAAATACTGAACTGTCACAAATTTAAACACAGGGCCTGGAGTAAATACTGAACTGTCACAAATTTAAACACAAGGCCTGGAGTAAATACTGAACTGTCACAAATTTAAACACAAGGCCTGGAGGAAATACTGAACTGTCACAAATTTAAACACAAGGCCTGGAGGAAATACTGAACTGTCACAAATTTAAACACAGGGCCTGGAGGAAATACTGAACTGTCACAAATTTAAACACAGGGCCTGGAGAAAATGCTGAACTGTCACAAATTTAAACACAAGGCCTGGAGTAAATACTGAACTGTCACAAATTTAAACACAAGGCCTGGAGGAAATACTGAACTGTCACAAATTTAAACACAGGGCCTGGAGGAAATACTGAACTGTCACAAATTTAAACACAGGGTCTGGAGGAAATACTGAACTGTCACAAATTTAAACACAAGGCCTGGAGGAAATACTGAACTGTCACAAATTTAAACACAAGGCCTGGAGGAAATACTGAACTGTCACAAATTTAAACACAGGGCATGGAGGAAATGCTGAACTGTCACAAATTTAAACACAAGGCCCGGAGGAAATACTGTACTGTCACAAATTTAAACACAAGGCCTGGAGGAAATACTGAACTGTCACAAATTTAAACACAGGGCCTGGAGGAAATACTGAACTGTCACAAATTTAAACACAGGGTCTGGAGGAAATACTGAACTGTCACAAATTTAAACACAAGGCCTGGAGGAAATACTGAACTGTCACAAATTTAAACACAGGGCATGGAGGAAATACTGAACTGTCACAAATTTAAACACAAGGCCCGGAGGAAATACTGTACTGTCACAAATTTAAACACAAGGCCTGGAGGAAATACTGAACTGTCACAAATTTAAACACAAGGCCCGGAGGAAATACTGAACTGTCACAAATTTAAACACAAGGCCCGGAGGAAATACTGCACTGTCACAAATTTAAACACAAGGCCCGGAGGAAATACTGAACTGTCACAAATTTAAACACAAGGCCTGGAGGAAATACTGAACTGTCACAAACTTAAACACAGGGCCTGGAGTAAATACTGAACTGTCACAAATTTAAACACAAGGCCTGGAGTAAATACTGAACTGTCACAAATTTAAACACAAGGCCTGCAGTAAATACTGAACTGTCACAAATTTAAACACAAGGCCTGGAGTAAATACTGAACTGTCTCAAATTTAAACACAAGGCCTGGAGGAAATACTGAACTGTCACAAATTTAAACACAGGGCCTGGAGTAAATACTGAACTGTCACAAATTTAAACACAGGGCCTGGAGTAAATACTGAACTGTCACAAATTTAAACACAAGGCCTGGAGGAAATACTGAACTGTCACAAATTTAAACACAAGGCCTGGAGGAAATACTGAACTGTCACAAATTTAAACAAAAGGCCTGGGGGAAATACTGAACTGTCACAAATTTAAACACAAGGCCTGGAGGAAATACTGAACTGTCACAAATTTAAACACAAGGTCCGGAGGAAATACTGAACTGTCACAAATTTAAACACAGGTTCTGGAGGGAAATACTGAACTGTCACAAATTTAAACACAAGGCCTGGAGGAAATACTGAACTGTCACAAATTTAAACACAAGGCCTGGAGGAAATACTGAACTGTCACAAATTTAAACACAGGGTCTGGAGGAAATACTGAACTGTCACAAATTTAAACACAAGGCCTGGAGGAAATACTGAACTGTCACAAATTTAAACACAGGGTCTGGAGGAAATACTGAACTGTCACAAATTTAAACACAAGGCCTGGAGGAAATACTGAACTGTCACAAATTTAAACACAAGGCCTGGAGGAAATACTGAACTGTCACAAATTTAAACACAAGGCCTGGAGGAAAGACTGAACTGTCACAAATTTAAACACAGGGCCTGGAGTAAATACTGAACTGTCACAAATTTAAACACGGGGCCTGGAGGAAATACTGAACTGTGACAAATTTAAACACAAGGCCTGGAGGAAATACTGAACTGTCACAAATTTAAACACAAGGCCTGGAGGAAATACTGAACTGTCACAAATTTAAACACAAGGCCTGGAGGAAATTCTGAACTGTCACAAATTTAAACACAAGGCCTGGAGGAAATACTAAACTGTCACAAATTTAAACACAGGGACTGGAGGAAATACTGAACTGTCACAAATTTAAACACAAGGTCTGGAGGAAATACTGAACTGTCACAAATTTAAACACAGGGCCTGGAGGAAATACTGAACAGTCACAAATTTAAACACAGGGACTGGAGGAAATTCTGAACTGTCACAAATTTAAACACAAGGCCTGGAGGAAATACTAAACTGTCACAAATTTAAACACAGGGACTGGAGGAAATACTGAACTGTCACAAATTTAAACACAGGGCCTGGAGGAAATACTGAACTGTCACAAATTTAAACACAGGGCCTGGAGGAAATACTGAACTGTCACAAATTTAAACACAATGCCTGGAGGAAATACTGAACTGTCACAAATTTAAACACAGGGCCTGGAGTAAATACTGAACTGTCACAAATTTAAACACAGGGTCTGGAGGAAATACTGAACTGTCACAAATTTAAACACAGGGCCTGGAGTAAGTACTGAACTGTCACAAATTTAAACACAGGGCCTGGAGGGAAATACTGAACTGTCACAAATTTAAACACAAGGCCTGGAGGAAATACTGAACTGTCACAAATTTAAACACAAGGCCTGGAGGAAATACTGAACTGTCACAAATTTAAACACAAGGCCTGGAGGAAATACTGAACTGTCACAAATTTAAACACAGGGCCTGGAGGAAATACTGAACTGTCACAAATTTAAACAAAGGGCCTGGAGGAAATACTGAACTGTCACAAATTTAAACACAGGGCCTGGAGGAAATACTGAACAGTCACAAATTTAAACACAGGGCCTGGAGGAAATACTGAACTGTCACAAATTTAAACACAGGGCCTGGAGGAAATACTGAACTGTCACAAATTTAAACACAAGGACTGGAGTAAATACTGAATTGTCACAAATTTAAACACAAGGCCTGGAGGAAATACTGAACTGTCACAAATTTAAACACTGGGCCTGGAGGAAAAACTGACTGTCACAAATTTAAACACAAGGCCTGGAGGAAATACTGAACTGTCACAAATTTAAACACAGGGCCTGGAGTAAATACTGAACTGTCACAAATTTAAACACAAGGCCTGGAGTAAATACTGAACTGTCACAAATTTAAACACAGGGCCTGGAGGAAATACTGAACTGTCACAAATTTAAACACAAGGTCCGGAGGAAATACAGAACTGTCACAAATTTAAACACAAGGCCTGGAGTAAATACTGAACTGTCACAAATTTAAACACAGGGTCTGGAGGGAAATACTGAACTGTCACAAATTTAAACACAAGGCCTGGAGGAAATACTGAACTGTCACAAATGTAAACACAAGGCCTGGAGGAAATACTGAACTGTCACAAATTTAAACACAGGGTCTGGAGGAAATACTGAACTGTCACAAATTTAAACACAAGTCCTGGAGGAAATACTGAACTGTCACAAATTTAAACACAGGGTCTGGAGGAAATACTGAACTGTCACAAATTTAAACACAAGGCCTGGAGGAAAGACTGAACTGTCACAAATTTAAACACAGGGCCTGGAGGAAATACTGAACTGTCACAAATTTAAACACAAGGCCTGGAGGAGATACTGAACTGTCACAAATTTAAACACAGGGCCTGGAGGAAATACTGAACTGTGACAAATTTAAACACAAGGCCTGGAGGAAATACTGAACTGTCACAAATTTAAACACAATGCCTGGAGGAAATACTGAACTGTCACAAATTTAAACACAGGGCCTAGAGGAAATACTGAACTGTCACAAATTTAAACACGGGGCCTGGAGGAAATACTGAACTGTCACAAATTTAAACACAATGCCTGGAGGAAATACTGAACTGTCACAAATTTAAACACAGGGCCTAGAGGAAATACTGAACTGTCACAAATTTAAACACAGGGCCTGGAGGAAATACTGAACTGTCACAAATTTAAACACAGGGACTGGAGGAAATACTGAACTGTCACAAATTTAAACACAGGGCCTGGAGGAAATACTGAACTGTCACAAATTTAAACACAGGGCCTGGAGGAAATACTGAACTGTCACAAATTTAAACACAAGGCCTGGAGGAAATACTGAACTGTCACAAATTTAAACACAGGGCCTGGAGGAAATACTGAACTGTCACAAATTTAAACACAGGGTCTGGAGGAAATACTGAACTGTCACAAATTTAAACACAGGGCCTGGAGTAAGTACTGAACTGTCACAAATTTAAACACAGGGCCTGGAGTAAATACTGAACTGTCACAAATTTAAACACAAGGCCTGGAGGAAATACTGAACTGTCACAAATTTAAACACAGGGCCTGGAGGGAAATACTGAACTGTCATAAATTTAAACACAAGGCCTGGAGGAAATACTGAACTGTCACAAATTTAAACACAAGGCCTGGAGGAAATACTGAACTGTCACAAATTTAAACACAAGGCCTGGAGGAAATACTGAACTGTCACAAATTTAAACACAGGGCCTGGAGGAAATACTGAACTGTCACAAATTTAAACACAGGGCCTGGAGGAAATACTGAACTGTCACAAATTTAAACACAGGGCCTGGAGGAAATACTGAACTGTCACAAATTTAAACACAGGGCCTGGAGGAAATACTGAACTGTCACAAATTTAAACACAAGGCCTGGAGTAAATACTGAATTGTCACAAATTTAAACACAAGGCCTGGAGTAAATACTGAACTGTCACAAATTTAAACACAAGGCCTGGAGGAAATACTGAACTGTCACAACTTTAAACAGAGGGCCTGGAGGAAATACTGAACTGTCACAAATTTAAACACAAGGCCTGGAGTAAATACTGAACTGTCACAAATTTAAACACAAGGCCTGGAGGAAATACTGAACTATCACAAATTTAAACACAAGGCCTGGAGGAAATACTGAACTGTCACAAATTTAAACACAAGGCCTCGAGGAAATACTGAACTGTCACAAATTTAAACACAAGTCCTGGGGGAAATACTGAACTGTCACAAATTTAAACACAAGGCCTGGAGGAAATACTGAACTATCACAAATTTAAACACAAGGCCTGGAGTAAATACTGAACTGTCACAAATTTAAACACAAGGCCTGGAGGAAATACTGAACTATCACAAATTTAAACACAAGGCCTGGAGGAAATACTGAACTGTCACAAATTTAAACACAAGGCCTCGAGGAAATACTGAACTGTCACCAATTTAAACACAAGGCCTGGAGGAAATACTGAACTGTCACCAATTTAAATACAAGGCCTCGAGGAAATACTGAACTGTCACAAATTTAAACACAAGGCCTGGAGGAAATACTGAACTGTCACAAATTTAAACACAAGGCCTCGAGGAAATACTGAACTGTCACAAATTTAAACACAAGGCCTGGAGTAAATACTGAACTGTCACAAATTTAAACACAGGGTCTGGAGGAAATACTGAACTGTCACAAATTTAAACACAAGGCCTGGAGGAAATACTGAACTGTCACAAATTTAAACAGAAGGCCTGGAGGAAATACTGAACTGTCACAAATTTAAACACAAGGCCTGGGGGAAATACTGAACTGTCACAAATTTAAACAGAAGGCCTGGAGGAAATACTGAACTGTCACAAATTTAAACACAAGGCCTGGGGGAAATACTGAACTGTCACAAATTTAAACACAAGGCCTGGGGGAAATACTGAACTGTCATAAATTTAAACACAGAGCCTGGACGAAATACTGAACTGTCATAAATTTAAACACAGGGCCTGGAGTAAATACTGAACTGTCACAAATTTAAACACAAGGCCTGGAGTAAATACTGAACTGTCACAAATTTAAACACAAGGCCTGGAGGAAATACTGAACTGTCACAAATGTCAACACAGGGCCTGGAGGAAATACTGAACTGTCACAAATTTAAACACAGGGCCTGGAGTAAATACTGAACTGTCACAAATTTAAACACAAGGCCTGGAGGAAATACTGAACTGTCACAAATTTAAACACAGGGCCTGGAGTAAATACTGAACTCTCATAAATTTAAACACAGGGCCTGGAGTAAATACTGAACTGTCACAAATTTAAACACAAGGCCTGGAGGAAATACTGAACTGTCACAAATTTAAACACAGGGCATGGAGTAAATACTGAACTGTCACAAATTTAAACACAGGGCCTGGAGGAAATGCTGAACTGTCACAAATTTAAACACAGGGCCTGGAGGAAATACTGAACTGTCACAAATTTAAACACAAGGCCTGGGGGAAATACTGAACTGTCACAAATTTAAACACAAGGCCTGGAGGAAATACTGAACTGTCACAAATTTAAACACAAGGCCTGGGGGAAATACTGAACTGTCACAAATTTAAACACAAGGCCTGGGGGAAATACTGAACTGTCACAAATTTAAACACAAGGCCTGGAGTAAATACTGAACTGTCACAAATTTAAACACAAGGCCTGGAGGAAATACTGAACTGTCACAAATTTAAACACAGGGCCTGGAGTAAATACTGAACTGTCACAAATTTAAACACAGGGCCTGGAGGAAATGCTGAACTGTCACAAATTTAAACACAAGGCCTGGAGGAAATACTGAACTGTCACAAATTTAAACACAAGGCCTGGGGGAAATACTGAACTGTCACAAATTTAAACACAAGGCCTGGAGGAAATACTGAACTGTCACAAATTTAAACACAAGGCCTGGGGGAAATACTGAACTGTCACAAATTTAAACACAAGGCCTGGGGGAAATACTGAACTGTCACAAATTTAAACACAAGGCCTGGGGGAAATACTGAACTGTCACAAATTTAAACACAAGGCCTGGAGTAAATACTGAACTGTCACAAATTTAAACACAAGGCCTGGAGGAAATACTGAACTGTCACAACTTTAAACAGAGGGCCTGGAGGAAATACTGAACTGTCACAAATTTAAACACAAGGCCTGGAGGAAATACTGAACTGTCACAAATTTAAACACGGGGCCTGGAGGAAATACTGAACTGTGACAAATTTAAACACAAGGCCTGGAGGAAATACTGAACTGTCACAAATTTAAACACAAGGCCTGGAGGAAATACTGAACTGTCACAAATTTAAACACAAGGCCTGGAGGAAATTCTGAACTGTCACAAATTTAAACACAAGGCCTGGAGGAAATACTAAACTGTCACAAATTTAAACACAGGGACTGGAGGAAATACTGAACTGTCACAAATTTAAACACAAGGTCTGGAGGAAATACTGAACTGTCACAAATTTAAACACAGGGCCTGGAGGAAATACTGAACAGTCACAAATTTAAACACAGGGACTGGAGGAAATTCTGAACTGTCACAAATTTAAACACAAGGCCTGGAGGAAATACTAAACTGTCACAAATTTAAACACAGGGACTGGAGGAAATACTGAACTGTCACAAATTTAAACACAGGGCCTGGAGGAAATACTGAACTGTCACAAATTTAAACACAGGGCCTGGAGGAAATACTGAACTGTCACAAATTTAAACACAATGCCTGGAGGAAATACTGAACTGTCACAAATTTAAACACAGGGCCTGGAGTAAATACTGAACTGTCACAAATTTAAACACAGGGTCTGGAGGAAATACTGAACTGTCACAAATTTAAACACAGGGCCTGGAGTAAGTACTGAACTGTCACAAATTTAAACACAGGGCCTGGAGGGAAATACTGAACTGTCACAAATTTAAACACAAGGCCTGGAGGAAATACTGAACTGTCACAAATTTAAACACAAGGCCTGGAGGAAATACTGAACTGTCACAAATTTAAACACAAGGCCTGGAGGAAATACTGAACTGTCACAAATTTAAACACAGGGCCTGGAGGAAATACTGAACTGTCACAAATTTAAACAAAGGGCCTGGAGGAAATACTGAACTGTCACAAATTTAAACACAGGGCCTGGAGGAAATACTGAACTGTCACAAATTTAAACAAAGGGCCTGGAGGAAATACTGAACAGTCACAAATTTAAACACAGGGCCTGGAGGAAATACTGAACTGTCACAAATTTAAACACAGGGCCTGGAGGAAATACTGAACTGTCACAAATTTAAACACAAGGACTGGAGTAAATACTGAATTGTCACAAATTTAAACACAAGGCCTGGAGGAAATACTGAACTGTCACAAATTTAAACACTGGGCCTGGAGGAAAAACTGACTGTCACAAATTTAAACACAAGGCCTGGAGGAAATACTGAACTGTCACAAATTTAAACACAGGGCCTGGAGTAAATACTGAACTGTCACAAATTTAAACACAAGGCCTGGAGTAAATACTGAACTGTCACAAATTTAAACACAGGGCCTGGAGGAAATACTGAACTGTCACAAATTTAAACACAAGGTCCGGAGGAAATACAGAACTGTCACAAATTTAAACACAAGGCCTGGAGTAAATACTGAACTGTCACAAATTTAAACACAGGGTCTGGAGGGAAATACTGAACTGTCACAAATTTAAACACAAGGCCTGGAGGAAATACTGAACTGTCACAAATGTAAACACAAGGCCTGGAGGAAATACTGAACTGTCACAAATTTAAACACAGGGTCTGGAGGAAATACTGAACTGTCACAAATTTAAACACAAGTCCTGGAGGAAATACTGAACTGTCACAAATTTAAACACAGGGTCTGGAGGAAATACTGAACTGTCACAAATTTAAACACAAGGCCTGGAGGAAAGACTGAACTGTCACAAATTTAAACACAGGGCCTGGAGGAAATACTGAACTGTCACAAATTTAAACACAAGGCCTGGAGGAGATACTGAACTGTCACAAATTTAAACACAGGGCCTGGAGGAAATACTGAACTGTGACAAATTTAAACACAAGGCCTGGAGGAAATACTGAACTGTCACAAATTTAAACACAATGCCTGGAGGAAATACTGAACTGTCACAAATTTAAACACAGGGCCTAGAGGAAATACTGAACTGTCACAAATTTAAACACGGGGCCTGGAGGAAATACTGAACTGTCACAAATTTAAACACAATGCCTGGAGGAAATACTGAACTGTCACAAATTTAAACACAGGGCCTAGAGGAAATACTGAACTGTCACAAATTTAAACACAGGGCCTGGAGGAAATACTGAACTGTCACAAATTTAAACACAGGGACTGGAGGAAATACTGAACTGTCACAAATTTAAACACAGGGCCTGGAGGAAATACTGAACTGTCACAAATTTAAACACAGGGCCTGGAGGAAATACTGAACTGTCACAAATTTAAACACAAGGCCTGGAGGAAATACTGAACTGTCACAAATTTAAACACAGGGCCTGGAGGAAATACTGAACTGTCACAAATTTAAACACAGGGTCTGGAGGAAATACTGAACTGTCACAAATTTAAACACAGGGCCTGGAGTAAGTACTGAACTGTCACAAATTTAAACACAGGGCCTGGAGTAAATACTGAACTGTCACAAATTTAAACACAAGGCCTGGAGGAAATACTGAACTGTCACAAATTTAAACACAGGGCCTGGAGGGAAATACTGAACTGTCATAAATTTAAACACAAGGCCTGGAGGAAATACTGAACTGTCACAAATTTAAACACAAGGCCTGGAGGAAATACTGAACTGTCACAAATTTAAACACAAGGCCTGGAGGAAATACTGAACTGTCACAAATTTAAACACAGGGCCTGGAGGAAATACTGAACTGTCACAAATTTAAACACAGGGCCTGGAGGAAATACTGAACTGTCACAAATTTAAACACAGGGCCTGGAGGAAATACTGAACTGTCACAAATTTAAACACAGGGCCTGGAGGAAATACTGAACTGTCACAAATTTAAACACAAGGCCTGGAGTAAATACTGAACTGTCACAAATTTAAACACAAGGCCTGGAGGAAATACTGAACTATCACAAATTTAAACACAAGGCCTGGAGGAAATACTGAACTGTCACAAATTTAAACACAAGGCCTGGAGGAAATACTGAACTGTCACAACTTTAAACAGAGGGCCTGGAGGAAATACTGAACTGTCACAAATTTAAACACAAGGCCTGGAGTAAATACTGAACTGTCACAAATTTAAACACAAGGCCTGGAGGAAATACTGAACTATCACAAATTTAAACACAAGGCCTGGAGGAAATACTGAACTGTCACAAATTTAAACACAAGGCCTCGAGGAAATACTGAACTGTCACAAATTTAAACACAAGTCCTGGGGGAAATACTGAACTGTCACAAATTTAAACACAAGGCCTGGAGGAAATACTGAACTATCACAAATTTAAACACAAGGCCTGGAGTAAATACTGAACTGTCACAAATTTAAACACAAGGCCTGGAGGAAATACTGAACTATCACAAATTTAAACACAAGGCCTGGAGGAAATACTGAACTGTCACAAATTTAAACACAAGGCCTCGAGGAAATACTGAACTGTCACCAATTTAAACACAAGGCCTGGAGGAAATACTGAACTGTCACCAATTTAAATACAAGGCCTCGAGGAAATACTGAACTGTCACAAATTTAAACACAAGGCCTGGAGGAAATACTGAACTGTCACAAATTTAAACACAAGGCCTCGAGGAAATACTGAACTGTCACAAATTTAAACACAAGGCCTGGAGTAAATACTGAACTGTCACAAATTTAAACACAGGGCCTGGAGGAAATACTGAACTGTCACAAATTTAAACACAAGGCCTGGGGGAAATACTGAACTGTCACAAATTTAAACACAAGGCCTGGGGGAAATACTGAACTGTCATAAATTTAAACACAGAGCCTGGACGAAATACTGAACTGTCATAAATTTAAACACAGGGCCTGGAGTAAATACTGAACTGTCACAAATTTAAACACAAGGCCTGGAGTAAATACTGAACTGTCACAAATTTAAACACAAGGCCTGGAGGAAATACTGAACTGTCACAAATGTCAACACAGGGCCTGGAGGAAATACTGAACTGTCACAAATTTAAACACAGGGCCTGGAGTAAATACTGAACTGTCACAAATTTAAACACAAGGCCTGGAGGAAATACTGAACTGTCACAAATTTAAACACAGGGCCTGGAGTAAATACTGAACTCTCATAAATTTAAACACAGGGCCTGGAGTAAATACTGAACTGTCACAAATTTAAACACAAGGCCTGGAGGAAATACTGAACTGTCACAAATTTAAACACAGGGCCTGGAGTAAATACTGAACTGTCACAAATTTAAACACAGGGCCTGGAGGAAATGCTGAACTGTCACAAATTTAAACACAGCGCCTGGAGGAAATACTGAACTGTCACAAATTTAAACACAAGGCCTGGGGGAAATACTGAACTGTCACAAATTTAAACACAAGGCCTGGAGGAAATACTGAACTGTCACAAATTTAAACACAAGGCCTGGGGGAAATACTGAACTGTCACAAATTTAAACACAAGGCCTGGGGGAAATACTGAACTGTCACAAATTTAAACACAAGGCCTGGAGTAAATACTGAACTGTCACAAATTTAAACACAAGGCCTGGAGGAAATACTGAACTGTCACAAATTTAAACACAGGGCCTGGAGTAAATACTGAACTGTCACAAATTTAAACACAGGGCCTGGAGGAAATGCTGAACTGTCACAAATTTAAACACAAGGCCTGGAGGAAATACTGAACTGTCACAAATTTAAACACAAGGCCTGGGGGAAATACTGAACTGTCACAAATTTAAACACAAGGCCTGGAGGAAATACTGAACTGTCACAAATTTAAACACAAGGCCTGGGGGAAATACTGAACTGTCACAAATTTAAACACAAGGCCTGGGGGAAATACTGAACTGTCACAAATTTAAACACAAGGCCTGGGGGAAATACTGAACTGTCACAAATTTAAACACAAGGCCTGGAGTAAATACTGAACTGTCACAAATTTAAACACAAGGCCTGGAGGAAATACTGAACTGTCACAACTTTAAACAGAGGGCCTGGAGGAAAGACTGAACTGTCACAAATTTAAACACAAGGCCTGGAGGAAATACTGAACTGTCACAAATTTAAACACAGGGCCTGGAGTAAATACTGAACTGTCACAAATTTAAACACAAGGCCTGGAGGAAATACTGAACTGTCACAAATTTAAACACAAGGCCTGGGGGAAATACTGAACTGTCACAAATTTAAACACAAGGCCTGGAGGAAATACTGAACTGTCACAAATTTAAACACAGGGTCTGGAGGAAATACTGAACTGTCACAAATTTAAACACAAGGCCTGGAGGAAATACTGAAATGTCACCAATTTAAACACAAGGCCTCGAGGAAATACTGAACTGTCACAAATTTAAACACAAGGCCTGGAGTAAATACTGAACTGTCACAAATTTAAACACAAGGCCTGGAGGAAATACTGAACTATCACAAATTTAAACACAAGGCCTGGAGGAAATACTGAACTGTCACCAATTTAAACACAAGGCCTCGAGGAAATACTGAACTGTCACAAAGTTAAACACAAGGCCTGGGGGAAATACTGAACTGTCACAAATTTAAACACAAGGCCTGGAGGAAATACTGAACTGTCACCAATTTAAACACAAGGCCTGGAGTAAATACTGAACTATCACAAATTTAAACACAAGGCCTGGAGGAAATACTGAACTGTCACCAATTTAAACACAAGGCCTGGAGGAAATACTGAACTATCACAAATTTAAATACAAGGCCTGGAGGAAATACTGAACTGTCACCAATTTAAACACAAGGCCTGGAGTAAATACTGAACTGTCACAAATTTAAACACAAGGCCTGGAGGAAATACTGAACTATCACAAATTTAAACACAAGGCCTGGAGGAAATACTGAACTGTCACCAATTTAAACACAAGGCCTCGAGGAAATACTGAACTGTCACAAATTTAAACACAAGGCCTGGAGGAAATACTGAACTGTCACAAATTTAAACACAAGGCCTGGAGGAAATACTGAACTGTCATCAATTTGAACACAAGGCCTCGAGGAAATACTGAACTGTCACAAATTTAAACACAAGGCCTGGAGGAAATACTGAACTGTCATCAATTTGAACACAAGGCCTCGAGGAAATACTGAACTGTCACAAATTTAAACACAAGGCCTGGAGGAAATACTGAACTGTCACAAATTTAAACACAAGGCCTGGAGGAAATACTGAACTGTCATCAATTTGAACACAAGGCCTCGAGGAAATACTGAACTGTCACAAATTTAAACACAAGGCCTGGAGTAAATACTGAACTGTCACAAATTTAAACACAAGGCCTGGAGGAAATACTGAACTGTCACAAATTTAAACACAGGGTCTGGAGGGAATACTGAACTGTCACAAATTTAAACACAAGGCCTGGAGGAAATACTGAACAGTCACAAATTTAAACACAAGGCCTGGAGGAAATACTGAACTGTCACAAATTTAAACACAGGGCCTGGAGTAAATACTGAACTGTCACAAATTTAAACACAAGGCCTGGAGGAAATACTGACTGTCACAAATTTAAACACAAGGCCTGGAGGAAATACTGAACTGTCACAAATTTAAACACAGGGCCTGGAGTAAATACTGAACTGTCACAAATTTAAACACAAGGCCTGGAGGAAATACTGAACTGTCACAAATTTAAACACTGGATCTGGAGGGAATACTGAACTGTCACAAATTTAAACACAAGGCCTGGAGGAAATACTGAACTATCACAAATTTAAACACAAGGCCTGGAGGAAATACTGAACTGTCACAAATTTAAACACAAGGCCTGGAGGAAATACTGAACTGTCACAAATTTAAACACAAGGCCTGGAGGAAATACTGAACTGTCACAAATTTAAACACAGGGCCTGGAGTAAATACTGAACTGTCACAAATTTAAACACAAGGCCTGGAGGAAATACTGTGCTGTCACAAATTTAAACACAAGGCCTGGAGGAAATACTGAACTGCCACAAATTTAAACACAGGGCCTGGAGTAAATACTGAACTGTCACAAATTTAAACACAAGGCCTGGAGGAAATACTGACTGTCACAAATTTAAACACAAGGCCTGGAGGAAATACTGAACTGTCACAAATTTAAACACAGGGCCTGGAGTAAATACTGAACTGTCACAAATTTAAACACAAGGCCTGGAGGAAATACTGAACTGTCACAAATTTAAACACAAGGCCTGGAGGAAATACTGAACTGTCACATATTTAAACACAAGGCCTGGAGGAAATACTGATCTGTCACAAATTTAAACACAGGGCCTGGAGTAAATACTGAACTGTCACAAATTTAAACACAAGGCCTGGAGGAAATACTGACTGTCACAAATTTAAACACAGGGCCTGGAGGAAATACTGAACTATCACAAATTTAAACACAAGGCCTGCAGGAAATACTGAACTGTCACCAATTTAAACACAAGGCCTCGAGGAAATAATGAACTGTCACAAATTTAAACACAAGGCCTGGAGGAAATAATGAACTGTCTCCAATTTAAACACAAGGCCTCGAGGAAATACTGAACTGTCACAAATTTAAACACAAGGCCTGGAGTAAATACTGAACTGTCACAAATTTAAACACAAGGCCTGGAGGAAATACTGAACTATCACAAATTTAAACACAAGGCCTGGAGGAAATACTGAACTGTCACAAATTTAAACACAAGGCCTCGAGGAAATACTGAACTGTCACAAATTTAAACACAAGTCCTGGGGGAAATACTGAACTGTCACAAATTTAAACACAAGGCCTGGAGGAAATACTGAACTATCACAAATTTAAACACAAGGCCTGGAGTAAATACTGAACTGTCACAAATTTAAACACAAGGCCTGGAGGAAATACTGAACTATCACAAATTTAAACACAAGGCCTGGAGGAAATACTGAACTGTCACAAATTTAAACACAAGGCCTCGAGGAAATACTGAACTGTCACCAATTTAAACACAAGGCCTGGAGGAAATACTGAACTGTCACCAATTTAAATACAAGGCCTCGAGGAAATACTGAACTGTCACAAATTTAAACACAAGGCCTGGAGGAAATACTGAACTGTCACAAATTTAAACACAAGGCCTCGAGGAAATACTGAACTGTCACAAATTTAAACACAGGGCCTGGAGGAAATACTGAACTGTCACAAATTTAAACACAGGGCCTGGAGTAAATACTGAACTGTCACAAATTTAAACACAGGGCCTGGAGTAAATGCTGAACTGTCACAAATTTAAACACAGGGCCTGGAGTAAATACTGAACTGTCACAAATTTAAACACAAGGCCTGGAGGAAATACTGAACTGTCACAAATTTAAACACAAGGCCTGGAGGAAATACTGAACTGTCAGAAATTGAAACACAAGGCCTGGAGGAAATACTGAACTGTCACAAATTTAAACACAAGGCCTGGAGGAAATACTGAACTGTCACAAATTTAAACTCAAGGCCTGGAGGAAATACTGAACTGTCACAAATTTAAACACAAGGCCTGGAGGAAATTTTGAACTGTCACAAATTTAAACACAGGGCCTGGAGGAAATACTGAACTGTCACAAATTTAAACACAAGGCCTGGAGGAAATACTGAACTGTCACAACTTTAAACACAAGGCCTGGAGGAAATACTGAACTGTCACAAATTTAAACACAGGGCCTGGAGGAAATACTGAACTGTCACAAATTTAAACACAGGGCCTGGCGGAAATACTGAACTGTCACCAATTTAAACACAAGGCCTGGAGTAAATACTGAACTATCACAAATTTAAACACAAGGCCTGGAGGAAATACTGAACTGTCACCAATTTAAACACAAGGCCTGGAGGAAATACTGAACTATCACAAATTTAAACACAAGGCCTGGAGGAAATACTGAACTGTCACCAATTTAAACACAAGGCCTGGAGTAAATACTGAACTGTCACAAATTTAAACACAAGGCCTGGAGGAAATACTGAACTATCACAAATTTAAACACAAGGCCTGGAGGAAATACTGAACTGTCACCAATTTAAACACAAGGCCTCGAGGAAATACTGAACTGTCACAAATTTAAACACAAGGCCTGGAGGAAATACTGAACTGTCATCAATTTGAACACAAGGCCTCGAGGAAATACTGAACTGTCACAAATTTAAACACAAGGCCTGGAGTAAATACTGAACTGTCACAAATTTAAACACAAGGCCTGGAGGAAATACTGAACTGTCACAAATTTAAACACAGGGTCTGGAGGGAATACTGAACTGTCACAAATTTAAACACAAGGCCTGGAGGAAATACTGACTGTCACAAATTTAAACACAAGGCCTGGAGGAAATATTGAACTGTCACAAATTTAAACACAGGGCCTGGAGTAAATACTGAACTGTCACAAATTTAAACACAAGGCCTGGAGGAAATACTGAACTGTCACAAATTTAAACACAGGGGCAGGAGGAAATACTGAACTGTCACAAATTTAAACACAGGGGCTGGAGTAAATACTGAACTGTGACAAATTTAAACACAAGGCCTGGAGGAAATACTGAACTGTCACAAATTTAAACACAGGGCCTGGCGGAAATACTGAACTGTCACCAATTTAAACACAAGGCCTGGAGTAAATACTGAACTATCACAAATTTAAACACAAGGCCTGGAGGAAATACTGAACTGTCACCAATTTAAACACAAGGCCTGGAGGAAATACTGAACTATCACAAATTTAAACACAAGGCCTGGAGGAAATACTGAACTGTCACCAATTTAAACACAAGGCCTGGAGTAAATACTGAACTGTCACAAATTTAAACACAAGGCCTGGAGGAAATACTGAACTATCACAAATTTAAACACAAGGCCTGGAGGAAATACTGAACTGTCACCAATTTAAACACAAGGCCTCGAGGAAATACTGAACTGTCACAAATTTAAACACAAGGCCTGGAGGAAATACTGAACTGTCATCAATTTGAACACAAGGCCTCGAGGAAATACTGAACTGTCACAAATTTAAACACAAGGCCTGGAGTAAATACTGAACTGTCACAAATTTAAACACAAGGCCTGGAGGAAATACTGAACTGTCACAAATTTAAACACAGGGTCTGGAGGGAATACTGAACTGTCACAAATTTAAACACAAGGCCTGGAGGAAATACTGAACTGTCACAAATTTAAACACAAGGCCTGGAGTAAATACTGAACTGTCACAAATTTAAACACAAGGCCTGGAGGAAATACTGAACTGTCACAAATTTAAACACAAGGCCTGGAGGAAATATTGAACTGTCACAAATTTAAACACAGGGCCTGGAGTAAATACTGAACTGTCACAAATTTAAACACAAGGCCTGGAGGAAATACTGAACTGTCACAAATTTAAACACAGGGGCAGGAGGAAATACTGAACTGTCACAAATTTAAACACAGGGGCTGGAGTAAATACTGAACTGTGACAAATTTAAACACAAGGCCTGGAGGAAATATTGAACTGTCACAAATTTAAACACAGGGCCTGGAGTAAATACTGAACTGTCACAAATTTAAACACAAGGCCTGGAGGAAATACTGAACTGTCACAAATTTAAACACAGGGGCAGGAGGAAATACTGAACTGTCACAAATTTAAACACAGGGGCTGGAGTAAATACTGAACTGTGACAAATTTAAACACAAGGCCTGGAGGAAATATTGAACTGTCACAAATTTAAACACAGGGCCTGGAGTAAATACTGAACTGTCACAAATTTAAACACAAGGCCTGGAGGAAATACTGAACTGTCACAAATTTAAACACAGGGGCAGGAGGAAATACTGAACTGTCACAAATTTAAACACAGGGGCTGGAGTAAATACTGAACTGTGACAAATTTAAACACAGGGCCTGGAGGAAATACTGAACTGTCACAAATTTAAACACAAGGCCTGGAGTAAATACTGAACTGTCACAAATTTAAACACTGGGTCTGGAGGGAATACTGAACTGTCACAAATTTAAACACAAGGCGTGGAGGAAATACTGAACTGTCACAAATTTAAACACAGGGCCTGGAGTAAATACTGAACTGTCACAAATTTAAACACAAGGCCTGGAGGAAATACTGAACTGTCACAAATTTAAACACAAGGCCTGGAGGAAATACTGAACTGTCACAAATTTAAACACAAGGCCTGGAGGAAATACTGAACTGTCATCAATTTGAACACAAGGCCTCGAGGAAATACTGAACTGTCACAAATTTAAACACAAGGCCTGGAGTAAATACTGAACTGTCACAAATTTAAACACAAGGCCTGGAGGAAATACTGAACTGTCACAAATTTAAACACAAGGCCTGGAGGAAATACTGAACTGTCATCAATTTGAACACAAGGCCTCGAGGAAATACTGAACTGTCACAAATTTAAACACAAGGCCTGGAGTAAATACTGAACTGTCACAAATTTAAACACAAGGCCTGGAGGAAATACTGAACTGTCACAAATTTAAACACAGGGTCTGGAGGGAATACTGAACTGTCACAAATTTAAACACAAGGCCTGGAGGAAATACTGACTGTCACAAATTTAAACACAAGGCCTGGAGGAAATATTGAACTGTCACAAATTTAAGCACAGGGCCTGGAGTAAATACTGAACTGTCACAAAGTTAAACACAAGGCCTGGAGGAAATACTGAACTGTCACAAATTTAAACACAGGGGCTGGAGTAAATACTGAACTGTGACAAATTTAAACACAAGGCCTGGAGGAAATACTGAACTGTCACAAATTTAAACACTGGGTCTGGAGGGAATACTGAACTGTCACAAATTTAAACACAAGGCCTGGAGGAAATACTGAACTGTCACAAATTTAAACACAAGGCCTGGAGGAAATACTGAACTGTCACAAATTTAAACACAAGGCCTGGAGGAAATACTGAACTGTCACAAATTTAAACACAAGGCCTGGAGGAAATACTGAACTGTCACAAATTTAAACACAAGGCCTGGAGGAAATACTGAACTGTCACAAATTTAAACACAAGGCCTCGAGGAAATACTGAACTGTCACAAATTTAAACACAAGTCCTGGGGGAAATACAGAACTGTCACAAATTTAAACACAAGGCCTGGAGGAAATACTGAACTGTCACAAATTTAAACACAAGGCCTGGAGGAAATACTGAACTATCACAAATTTAAACACAAGGCCTGGAGTAAATACTGAACTATCACAAATTTAAACACAAGGCCTGGAGGAAATACTGAACTGTCACAAATTTAAACACAAGGCCTCGAGGAAATACTGAACTGTCACCAATTTAAACACAGGGCCTGGAGGAAATACTGAACTGTCACAAATTTAAACACAAGGCCTGGAGGAAATACTGAATTGTCACCAATTTAAATACAAGGCCTCGAGGAAATACTGAACTGTCACAAATTTAAACACAAGGCCTGGAGGAAATACTGAACTGTCACAAATTTAAACACAAGGCCTCGAGGAAATACTGAACTGTCACAAATTTAAACACAGGGACTGGAGGAAATACTGAACTGTCACAAATTTAAACACAAGGCCTGGAGGAAATACTGAACTGTCACCAATTTAAACACAAGGCCTCGAGGAAATACTGAACTGTCACAAATTTAAACACAAGGCCTGGAGTAAATACTGAACTGTCACAAATTTAAACACAAGGCCTGGAGGAAATACTGAACTGTCACAAATTTAAACACAGGGCCTGGAGGAAATACTGAACTGTCACAAATTTAAACACAGGGCCTGGAGTAAATACTGAACTGTCACAAATTTAAACACAGGGCCTGGAGTAAATACTGAACTGTCACAAATTTAAACACAGGGCCTGGAGTAAATACTGAACTGTCACAAATTTAAACACAAGGCCTGGAGGAAATACTGAACTGTCACAAATTTAAACACAAGGCCTGGATGAAATACTGAACTGTCACAAATTTAAACACAAGGCCTGGAGGAAATTTTGAACTGTCACAAATTTAAACACAGGGCCTGGAGGAAATACTGAACTGTCACAAATTTAAACACAAGGCCTGGAGGAAATACTGAACTGTCACAACTTTAAACACAAGGCCTGGAGGAAATACTGAACTGTCACAAATTTAAACACAGGGCCTGGAGGAAATACTGAACTGTCACAAATTTAAACACAGGGCCTGGAGGAAATACTGAACTGTCACAAATTTAAACACAAGGCCTGGAGGAAATACTGAACTGTCATAAATTTAAACACAAGGCCTGGAGGAAATACTGAACTGTCACAACTTTAAACACAAGGCCTGGAGGAAATACTGAACTGTCACAAATTTAAACACAAGGCCTGGAGGAAATACTGAACTGTCACAACTTTAAACACAAGGCCTGGAGGAAATACTGAACTGTCACAAATTTAAACACAGGGCCTGGAGGAAATACTGAACTGTCACAAATTTAAACACAGGGCCTGGAGGAAATACTGAACTGTCACAAATTTAAACACAAGGCCTGGAGGAAATACTGAACTGTCACAAATTTAAACACAAGGCCTGGAGGAAATACTGAACTGTCACACATTTAAACACAAGGACTGGAGGAAATACTGAACTGTCACAAATTTAAACACAAGGCCTGGAGGAAATACTGAACTGTCACAAATTTAAACACAGGGCCTGGAGGAAATACTGAACTGTCACAAATTTAAACACAAGGCCTGGAGGAAATACTGAACTGTCACAAATTTAAACACAAGGCCTCGAGGAAATACTGAACTGTCACAAATTTAAACACAGGGCCTGGAGGAAATACTGAACTGTCACAAATTTAAACACAGGGCCTGGAGTAAATACTGAACTGTCACAAATTTAAACACAGGGCCTGGAGTAAATACTGAACTGTCACAAATTTAAACACAGGGCCTGGAGTAAATACTGAACTGTCACAAATTTAAACACAAGGCCTGGAGGAAATACTGAACTGTCACAAATTTAAACACAAGGCCTGGAGGAAATACTGAACTGTCAGAAATTGAAACACAAGGCCTGGAGGAAATACTGAACTGTCACAAATTTAAACACAGGGTCTGGAGGGAATACTGAACTGTCACAAATTTAAACACAAGGCCTGGAGGAAATACTGAACTGTCACAAATTTAAACTCAAGGCCTGGAGGAAATACTGAACTGTCACAAATTTAAACACAAGGCCTGGAGGAAATTTTGAACTGTCACAAATTTAAACACAGGGCCTGGAGGAAATACTGAACTGTCACAAATTTAAACACAAGGCCTGGAGGAAATACTGAACTGTCACAACTTTAAACACAAGGCCTGGAGGAAATACTGAACTGTCACAAATTTAAACACAGGGCCTGGAGGAAATACTGAACTGTCACAAATTTAAACACAGGGCCTGGCGGAAGTACTGAACTGTCACCAATTTAAACACAAGGCCTGGAGTAAATACTGAACTATCACAAATTTAAACACAAGGCCTGGAGGAAATACAGAACTGTCACCAATTTAAACACAAGGCCTGGAGGAAATACTGAACTATCACAAATTTAAACACAAGGCCTGGAGGAAATACTGAACTGTCACCAATTTAAACACAAGGCCTGGAGTAAATACTGAACTGTCACAAATTTAAACACAAGGCCTGGAGGAAATACTGAACTGTCACAAATTTAAACACAGGGTCTGGAGGGAATACTGAACTGTCACAAATTTAAACACAAGGCCTGGAGGAAATACTGACTGTCACAAATTTAAACACAAGGCCTGGAGGAAATATTGAACTGTCACAAATTTAAACACAGGGCCTGGAGTAAATACTGAACTGTCACAAATTTAAACACAAGGCCTGGAGGAAATACTGAACTGTCACAAATTTAAACACAGGGGCAGGAGGAAATACTGAACTGTCACAAATTTAAACACAGGGGCTGGAGTAAATACTGAACTGTGACAAATTTAAACACAAGGCCTGGAGGAAATACTGAACTGTCACAAATTTAAACACTGGGTCTGGAGGGAATACTGAACTGTCACAAATTTAAACACAAGGCCTGGAGGAAATACTGAACTGTGACAAATTTAAACACAAGGCCTGGAGGAAATACTGAACTGTCACAAATTTAAACACAAGGCCTGGAGGAAATACTGAACTGTCACAAATTTAAACACAGGGCCTGGAGTAAATACTGAACTGTCACAAATTTAAACACAAGGCCTGGAGGAAATACTGAACTGTCACAAATTTAAACACAAGGCCTGGAGGAAGTACTGAACTGTCACAAATTTAAACACAAGGCCTGGAGGAAATACTGAACTGTCATCAATTTGAACACAAGGCCTCGAGGAAATACTGAACTGTCACAAATTTAAACACAAGGCCTGGAGTAAATACTGAACTGTCACAAATTTAAACACAAGGCCTGGAGGAAATACTGAACTGTCACAAATTTAAACACAAGGCCTGGAGGAAATACTGAACTGTCATCAATTTGAACACAAGGCCTCGAGGAAATACTGAACTGTCACAAATTTAAACACAAGGCCTGGAGTAAATACTGAACTGTCACAAATTTAAACACAAGGCCTGGAGGAAATACTGAACTGTCACAAATTTAAACACAGGGCCTGGAGTAAATACTGAACTGTCACAAATTTAAACACAGGGCCTGGAGTAAATACTGAACTGTCACAAATTTAACCACAGGGCCTGGAGTAAATACTGAACTGTCACAAATTTAAACACAAGGCCTGGAGGAAATACTGAACTGTCACAAATTTAAACACAAGGCCTGGAGGAAATACTGAACTGTCAGAAATTGAAACACAAGGCCTGGAGGAAATACTGAACTGTCACAAATTTAAACACAGGGTCTGGAGGGAATACTGAACTGTCACAAATTTAAACACAAGGCCTGGAGGAAATACTGACTGTCACAAATTTAAACACAGGGCCTGGAGGAAATACTGAACTATCACAAATTTAAACACAAGGCCTGCAGGAAATACTGAACTGTCACCAATTTAAAAACAAGGCCTCGAGGAAATAATGAACTGTCACAAATTTAAACACAAGGCCTGGAGGAAATAATGAACTGTCTCCAATTTAAACACAAGGCCTCGAGGAAATACTGAACTGTCACAAATTTAAACACAAGGCCTGGAGTAAATACTGAACTGTCACAAATTTAAACACAAGGCCTGGAGGAAATACTGAACTATCACAAATTTAAACACAAGGCCTGGAGGAAATACTGAACTGTCACAAATTTAAACACAAGGCCTCGAGGAAATACTGAACTGTCACAAATTTAAACACAAGTCCTGGGAGAAATACTGAACTGTCACAAATTTAAACACAAGGCCTGGAGGAAATACTGAACTATCACAAATTTAAACACAAGGCCTGGAGTAAATACTGAACTGTCACAAATTTAAACACAAGGCCTGGAGGAAATACTGAACTATCACAAATTTAAACACAAGGCCTGGAGGAAATACTGAACTGTCACAAATTTAAATACAAGGCCTCGAGGAAATACTGAACTGTCACCAATTTAAACACAAGGCCTGGAGGAAATACTGAACTGTCACCAATTTAAATACAAGGCCTCGAGGAAATACTGAACTGTCACAAATTTAAACACAAGGCCTGGAGGAAATACTGAACTGTCACAAATTTAAACACAAGGCCTCGAGGAAATACTTAACTGTCACAAATTTAAACACAGGGCCTGGAGGAAATACTGAACTGTCACAAATTTAAACACAGGGCCTGGAGTAAATACTGAACTGTCACAAATTTAAACACAGGGCCTGGAGTAAATGCTGAACTGTCACAAATTTAAACACAGGGCCTGGAGTAAATACTGAACTGTCACAAATTTAAACACAAGGCCTGGAGGAAATACTGAACTGTCACAAATTTAAACACAAGGCCTGGAGGAAATACTGAACTGTCAGAAATTGAAACACAAGGCCTGGAGGAAATACTGAACTGTCACAAATTTAAACACAGGGTCTGGAGGGAATACTGAACTGTCACAAATTTAAACACAAGGCCTGGAGGAAATACTGAACTGTCACAAATTTAAACTCAAGGCCTGGAGGAAATACTGAACTGTCACAAATTTAAACACAAGGCCTGGAGGAAATTTTGAACTGTCACAAATTTAAACACAGGGCCTGGAGGAAATACTGAACTGTCACAAATTTAAACACAAGGCCTGGAGGAAATACTGAACTGTCACAACTTTAAACACAAGGCCTGGAGGAAATACTGAACTGTCACAAATTTAAACACAGGGCCTGGAGGAAATACTGAACTGTCACAAATTTAAACACAGGGCCTGGCGGAAATACTGAACTGTCACCAATTTAAACACAAGGCCTGGAGTAAATACTGAACTATCACAAATTTAAACACAAGGCCTGGAGGAAATACTGAACTGTCACCAATTTAAACACAAGGCCTGGAGGAAATACTGAACTATCACAAATTTAAACACAAGGCCTGGAGGAAATACTGAACTGTCACCAATTTAAACACAAGGCCTGGAGTAAATACTGAACTGTCACAAATTTAAACACAAGGCCTGGAGGAAATACTGAACTATCACAAATTTAAACACAAGGCCTGGAGGAAATACTGAACTGTCACCAATTTAAACACAAGGCCTCGAGGAAATACTGAACTGTCACAAATTTAAACACAAGGCCTGGAGGAAATACTGAACTGTCATCAATTTGAACACAAGGCCTCGAGGAAATACTGAACTGTCACAAATTTAAACACAAGGCCTGGAGTAAATACTGAACTGTCACAAATTTAAACACAAGGCCTGGAGGAAATACTGAACTGTCACAAATTTAAACACAGGGTCTGGAGGGAATACTGAACTGTCACAAATTTAAACACAAGGCCTGGAGGAAATACTGACTGTCACAAATTTAAACACAAGGCCTGGAGGAAATATTGAACTGTCACAAATTTAAACACAGGGCCTGGAGTAAATACTGAACTGTCACAAATTTAAACACAAGGCCTGGAGGAAATACTGAACTGTCACAAATTTAAACACAGGGGCAGGAGGAAATACTGAACTGTCACAAATTTAAACACAGGGGCTGGAGTAAATACTGAACTGTGACAAATTTAAACACAAGGCCTGGAGGAAATACTGAACTGTCACAAATTTAAACACTGGGTCTGGAGGGAATACTGAACTGTCACAAATTTAAACACAAGGCCTGGAGGAAATACTGAACTGTCACAAATTTAAACACAAGGCCTGGAGGAAATACTGAACTGTCACAAATTTAAACACAAGGCCTGGAGGAAATACTGAACTGTCACAAATTTAAACACAGGGCCTGGAGTAAATACTGAACTGTCACAAATTTAAACACAAGGCCTGGAGGAAATACTGAACTGTCACAAATTTAAACACAAGGCCTGGAGGAAATACTGAACTGTCACAAATTTAAACACAAGGCCTGGAGGAAATACTGAACTGTCATCAATTTGAACACAAGGCCTCGAGGAAATACTGAACTGTCACAAATTTAAACACAAGGCCTGGAGTAAATACTGAACTGTCACAAATTTAAACACAAGGCCTGGAGGAAATACTGAACTGTCACAAATTTAAACACAAGGCCTGGAGGAAATACTGAACTGTCATCAATTTGAACACAAGGCCTCGAGGAAATACTGAACTGTCACAAATTTAAACACAAGGCCTGGAGTAAATACTGAACTGTCACAAATTTAAACACAAGGCCTGGAGGAAATACTGAACTGTCACAAATTTAAACACAGGGTCTGGAGGGAATACTGAACTGTCACAAATTTAAACACAAGGCCTGGAGGAAATACTGACTGTCACAAATTTAAACACAAGGCCTGGAGGAAATATTGAACTGTCACAAATTTAAACACAGGGCCTGGAGTAAATACTGAACTGTCACAAATTTAAACACAAGGCCTGGAGGAAATACTGAACTGTCACAAATTTAAACACAGGGGCTGGAGTAAATACTGAACTGTGACAAATTTAAACACAAGGCCTGGAGGAAATACTGAACTGTCACAAATTTAAACACTGGGTCTGGAGGGAATACTGAACTGTCACAAATTTAAACACAAGGCCTGGAGGAAATACTGAACTGTCACAAATTTAAACACAAGGCCTGGAGGAAATACTGAACTGTCACAAATTTAAACACAAGGCCTGGAGGAAATACTGAACTGTCACAAATTTAAACACAGGGCCTGGAGTAAATACTGAACTGTCACAAATTTAAACACAAGGCCTGGAGGAAATACTGAACTGTCACAAATTTAAACACAAGGCCTGGAGGAAATACTGAACTGTCACAAATTTAAACACAAGGCCTGGAGGAAATACTGAACTGTCACAAATTTAAACACAAGGCCTGGAGGAAATACTGAACTGTCACAAATTTAAACACAGGGCCTGGAGTAAATACTGAACTGTCACAAATTTAAACACAAGGCCTGGAGGAAATACTGACTGTCACAAATTTAAACACAGGGCCTGGAGGAAATACTGAACTATCACAAATTTAAACACAAGGCCTGCAGGAAATACTGAACTGTCACCAATTTAAACACAAGGCCTCGAGGAAATAATGAACTGTCACAAATTTAAACACAAGGCCTGGAGGAAATAATGAACTGTCACCAATTTAAACACAAGGCCTCGAGGAAATACTGAACTGTCACAAATTTAAACACAAGGCCTGGAGTAAATACTGAACTGTCACAAATTTAAACACAAGGCCTGGAGGAAATACTGAACTATCACAAATTTAAACACAAGGCCTGGAGGAAATACTGAACTGTCACAAATTTAAACACAAGGCCTCGAGGAAATACTGAACTGTCACAAATTTAAACACCAGTCCTGGGGGAAATACAGAACTGTCACAAATTTAAACACAAGGCCTGGAGGAAATACTGAACTGTCACAAATTTAAACACAAGGCCTGGAGGAAATACTGAACTATCACAAATTTAAACACAAGGCCTGGAGTAAATACTGAACTGTCACAAATTTAAACACAAGGCCTGGAGGAAATACTGAACTGTCACAAATTTAAACACAAGTCCTGGGGGAAATACAGAACTGTCACAAATTTAAACACAAGGCCTGGAGGAAATACTGAACTGTCACAAATTTAAACACAAGGCCTGGAGGAAATACTGAACTATCACAAATTTAAACACAAGGCCTGGAGTAAATACTGAACTGTCACAAATTTAAACACAAGGCCTGGAGGAAATACTGAACTATCACAAATTTAAACACAAGGCCTGGAGGAAATACTGAACTGTCACAAATTTAAACACAAGGCCTCGAGGAAATACTGAACTGTCACCAATTTAAACACAGGCCCTGGAGGAAATACTGAACTGTCACAAATTTAAACACAAGGCCTGGAGGAAATACTGAACTGTCACCAATTTAAACACAGGCCCTGGAGGAAATACTGAACTGTCACAAATTTAAACACAAGGCCTCGAGGAAATACTGAACTGTCACAAATTTAAACACAAGGCCTGGAGGAAATACTGAACTGTCACCAATTTAAACACAGGCCCTGGAGGAAATACTGAACTGTCACAAATTTAAACACAAGGCCTCGAGGAAATACTGAACTGTCACAAATTTAAACACAAGGCCTGGAGGAAATACTGAACTGTCACAAATTTAAACACAAGGCCTCGAGGAAATACTGAACTGTCACAAATTTAAACACAGGGACTGGAGGAAATACTGAACTGTCACAAATTTAAACACAAGGCCTGGAGGAAATACTGAACTGTCACCAATTTAAACACAAGGCCTCGAGGAAATACTGAACTGTCACAAATTTAAACACAAGGCCTGGAGTAAATACTGAACTGTCACAAATTTAAACACAAGGCCTGGAGGAAATACTGAACTGTCACAAATTTAAACACAGGGCCTGGAGGAAATACTGAACTGTCACAAATTTAAACACAGGGCCTGGAGTAAATACTGAACTGTCACAAATTTAAACACAGGGCCTGGAGTAAATACTGAACTGTCACAAATTTAAACACAGGGCCTGGAGTAAATACTGAACTGTCACAAATTTAAACACAAGGCCTGGAGGAAATACTGAACTGTCACAAATTTAAACACAAGGCCTGGAGGAAATACTGAACTGTCACAAATTTAAACACAAGGCCTGGAGTAAATACTGAACTGTCACAAATTTAAACACAGGGCCTGGAGTAAATACTGAACTGTCACAAATTTAAACACAAGGCCTGGAGGAAATACTGAACTGTCACAAATTTAAACACAAGGCCTGGAGGAAATACTGAACTGTCAGAAATTGAAACACAAGGCCTGGAGGAAATACTGAACTGTCACAAATTTAAACACAGGGCCTGGAGGGAATACTGAACTGTCACAAATTTAAACACAAGGCCTGGAGGAAATACTGACTGTCACAAATTTAAACACAGGGCCTGGAGGAAATACTGAACTGTCACAAATTTAAACACAAGGCCTGGAGGAAATACTGAACTGTCACAAATTTAAACACAAGGCCTGGAGGAAATACTGAACTGTCATCAATTTGAACACAAGGCCTCGAGGAAATACTGAACTGTCACAAATTTAAACACAAGGCCTGGAGTAAATACTGAACTGTCACAAATTTAAACACAAGGCCTGGAGGAAATACTGAACTGTCACAAATTTAAACACAGGGTCTGGAGGGAATACTGAACTGTCACAAATTTAAACACAAGGCCTGGAGGAAATACTGACTGTCACAAATTTAAACACAAGGCCTGGAGGAAATATTGAACTGTCACAAATTTAAACACAGGGCCTGGAGTAAATACTGAACTGTCACAAATTTAAACACAAGGCCTGGAGGAAATACTGAACTGTCACAAATTTAAACACAGGGGCTGGAGTAAATACTGAACTGTGACAAATTTAAACACAAGGCCTGGAGGAAATACTGAACTGTCACAAATTTAAACACTGGGTCTGGAGGGAATACTGAACTGTCACAAATTTAAACACAAGGCCTGGAGGAAATACTGACTGTCACAAATTTAAACACAGGGCCTGGAGGAAATACTGAACTATCACAAATTTAAACACAAGGCCTGCAGGAAATACTGAACTGTCACCAATTTAAACACAAGGCCTCGAGGAAATAATGAACTGTCACAAATTTAAACACAAGGCCTGGAGGAAATAATGAACTGTCACCAATTTAAACACAAGGCCTCGAGGAAATACTGAACTGTCACAAATTTAAACACAAGGCCTGGAGTAAATACTGAACTGTCACAAATTTAAACACAAGGCCTGGAGGAAATACTGAACTATCACAAATTTAAACACAAGGCCTGGAGGAAATACTGAACTGTCACAAATTTAAACACAAGGCCTCGAGGAAATACTGAACTGTCACAAATTTAAACACAAGTCCTGGGGGAAATACAGAACTGTCACAAATTTAAACACAAGGCCTGGAGGAAATACTGAACTGTCACAAATTTAAACACAAGGCCTGGAGGAAATACTGAACTATCACAAATTTAAACACAAGGCCTGGAGTAAATACTGAACTGTCACAAATTTAAACACAAGGCCTGGAGGAAATACTGAACTGTCACAAATTTAAACACAAGTCCTGGGGGAAATACAGAACTGTCACAAATTTAAACACAAGGCCTGGAGGAAATACTGAACTGTCACAAATTTAAACACAAGGCCTGGAGGAAATACTGAACTATCACAAATTTAAACACAAGGCCTGGAGTAAATACTGAACTGTCACAAATTTAAACACAAGGCCTGGAGGAAATACTGAACTATCACAAATTTAAACACAAGGCCTGGAGGAAAAACTGAACTGTCACAAATTTAAACACAAGGCCTCGAGGAAATACTGAACTGTCACCAATTTAAACACAGGGCCTGGAGGAAATACTGAACTGTCACAAATTTAAACACAAGGCCTGGAGGAAATACTGAACTGTCACCAATTTAAATACAAGGCCTCGAGGAAATACTGAACTGTCACAAATTTAAACACAAGGCCTGGAGGAAATACTGAACTGTCACAAATTTAAACACAAGGCCTCGAGGAAATACTGAACTGTCACAAATTTAAACACAGGGACTGGAGGAAATACTGAACTGTCACAAATTTAAACACAAGGCCTGGAGGAAATACTGAACTGTCACCAATTTAAACACAAGGCCTCGAGGAAATACTGAACTGTCACAAATTTAAACACAAGGCCTGGAGTAAATACTGAACTGTCACAAATTTAAACACAAGGCCTGGAGGAAATACTGAACTGTCACAAATTTAAACACAGGGCCTGGAGGAAATACTGAACTGTCACAAATTTAAACACAGGGCCTGGAGTAAATACTGAACTGTCACAAATTTAAACACAGGGCCTGGAGTAAATACTGAACTGTCACAAATTTAAACACAGGGCCTGGAGTAAATACTGAACTGTCACAAATTTAAACACAAGGCCTGGAGGAAATACTGAACTGTCACAAATTTAAACACAAGGCCTGGAGGAAATACTGAACTGTCACAAATTTAAACACAAGGCCTGGAGTAAATACTGAACTGTCACAAATTTAAACACAGGGCCTGGAGTAAATACTGAACTGTCACAAATTTAAACACAAGGCCTGGAGGAAATACTGAACTGTCACAAATTTAAACACAAGGCCTGGAGGAAATACTGAACTGTCAGAAATTGAAACACAAGGCCTGGAGGAAATACTGAACTGTCACAAATTTAAACACAGGGTCTGGAGGGAATACTGAACTGTCACAAATTTAAACACAAGGCCTGGAGGAAATACTGACTGTCACAAATTTAAACACAGGGCCTGGAGGAAATACTGAACTATCACAAATTTAAACACAAGGCCTGCAGGAAATACTGAACTGTCACCAATTTAAACACAAGGCCTCGAGGAAATAATGAACTGTCACAAATTTAAACACAAGGCCTGGAGGAAATAATGAACTGTCTCCAATTTAAACACAAGGCCTCGAGGAAATACTGAACTGTCACAAATTTAAACACAAGGCCTGGAGTAAATACTGAACTGTCACAAATTTAAACACAAGGCCTGGAGGAAATACTGAACTATCACAAATTTAAACACAAGGCCTGGAGGAAATACTGAACTGTCACAAATTTAAACACAAGGCCTCGAGGAAATACTGAACTGTCACAAATTTAAACACAAGTCCTGGGGGAAATACTGAACTGTCACAAATTTAAACACAAGGCCTGGAGGAAATACTGAACTATCACAAATTTAAACACAAGGCCTGGAGTAAATACTGAACTGTCACAAATTTAAACACAAGGCCTGGAGGAAATACTGAACTATCACAAATTTAAACAAAAGGCCTGGAGGAAATACTGAACTGTCACAAATTTAAACACAAGGCCTCGAGGAAATACTGAACTGTCACCAATTTAAACACAAGGCCTGGAGGAAATACTGAACTGTCACCAATTTAAATACAAGGCCTCGAGGAAATACTGAACTGTCACAAATTTAAACACAAGGCCTGGAGGAAATACTGAACTGTCACAAATTTAAACACAAGGCCTCGAGGAAATACTGAACTGTCACAAATTTAAACACAGGGCCTGGAGGAAATACTGAACTGTCACAAATTTAAACACAGGGCCTGGAGTAAATACTGAACTGTCACAAATTTAAACACAGGGCCTGGAGTAAATGCTGAACTGTCACAAATTTAAACACAGGGCCTGGAGTAAATACTGAACTGTCACAAATTTAAACACAAGGCCTGGAGGAAATACTGAACTGTCACAAATTTAAACACAAGGCCTGGAGGAAATACTGAACTGTCAGAAATTGAAACACAAGGCCTGGAGGAAATACTGAACTGTCACAAATTTAAACACAGGGTCTGGAGGGAATACTGAACTGTCACAAATTTAAACACAAGGCCTGGAGGAAATACTGAACTGTCACAAATTTAAACTCAAGGCCTGGAGGAAATACTGAACTGTCACAAATTTAAACACAAGGCCTGGAGGAAATTTTGAACTGTCACAAATTTAAACACAGGGCCTGGAGGAAATACTGAACTGTCACAAATTTAAACACAAGGCCTGGAGGAAATACTGAACTGTCACAACTTTAAACACAAGGCCTGGAGGAAATACTGAACTGTCACAAATTTAAACACAGGGCCTGGAGGAAATACTGAACTGTCACAAATTTAAACACAGGGCCTGGCGGAAATACTGAACTGTCACCAATTTAAACACAAGGCCTGGAGTAAATACTGAACTATCACAAATTTAAACACAAGGCCTGGAGGAAATACTGAACTGTCACCAATTTAAACACAAGGCCTGGAGGAAATACTGAACTATCACAAATTTAAACACAAGGCCTGGAGGAAATACTGAACTGTCACCAATTTAAACACAAGGCCTGGAGTAAATACTGAACTGTCACAAATTTAAACACAGGGTCTGGAGGGAATACTGAACTGTCACAAATTTAAACACAAGGCCTGGAGGAAATACTGAACTGTCACAAATTTAAACTCAAGGCCTGGAGGAAATACTGAACTGTCACAAATTTAAACACAAGGCCTGGAGGAAATTTTGAACTGTCACAAATTTAAACACAGGGCCTGGAGGAAATACTGAACTGTCACAAATTTAAACACAAGGCCTGGAGGAAATACTGAACTGTCACAACTTTAAACACAAGGCCTGGAGGAAATACTGAACTGTCACAAATTTAAACACAGGGCCTGGAGGAAATACTGAACTGTCACAAATTTAAACACAGGGCCTGGCGGAAATACTGAACTGTCACCAATTTAAACACAAGGCCTGGAGTAAATACTGAACTATCACAAATTTAAACACAAGGCCTGGAGGAAATACTGAACTGTCACCAATTTAAACACAAGGCCTGGAGGAAATACTGAACTATCACAAATTTAAACACAAGGCCTGGAGGAAATACTGAACTGTCACCAATTTAAACACAAGGCCTGGAGTAAATACTGAACTGTCACAAATTTAAACACAAGGCCTGGAGGAAATACTGAACTATCACAAATTTAAACACAAGGCCTGGAGTAAATACTGAACTGTCACCAATTTAAACACAAGGCCTGGAGGAAATACTGACTGTCACAAATATAAACACAAGGCCTGGAGGAAATATTGAACTGTCACAAATTTAAACACAGGGCCTGGAGTAAATACTGAACTGTCACAAATTTAAACACAAGGCCTGGAGGAAATACTGAACTGTCACAAATTTGAACACAGGGTCTGGAGGGAATACTGAACTGTCACAAATTTAAACACAAGGCCTGGAGGAAATACTGACTGTCACAAATTTAAACACAAGGCCTGGAGGAAATATTGAACTGTCACAAATTTAAACACAGGGCCTGGAGGAAATACTGAACTGTCACAACTTTAAACTCAAGGCCTGGAGGAAATACTGAACTGTCACAAATTTAAACACAGGGCCTGGAGGAAATACTGAACTGTCACAAATTTAAACACAGGGCCTGGCGGAAATACTGAACTGTCACCAATTTAAACACAAGGCCTGGAGTAAATACTGAACTATCACAAATTTAAACACAAGGCCTGGAGGAAATACTGAACTGTCACCAATTTAAACACAAGGCCTGGAGGAAATACTGAACTATCACAAATTTAAACACAAGGCCTGGAGGAAATACTGAACTGTCACCAATTTAAACACAAGGCCTGGAGTAAATACTGAACTGTCACAAATTTAAACACAAGGCCTGGAGGAAATACTGAACTATCACAAATTTAAACACAAGGCCTGGAGGAAATACTGAACTGTCACCAATTTAAACACAAGGCCTCGAGGAAATACTGAACTGTCACAAATTTAAACACAAGGCCTGGAGGAAATACTGAACTGTCATCAATTTGAACACAAGGCCTCGAGGAAATACTGAACTGTCACAAATTTAAACACAAGGCCTGGAGTAAATACTGAACTGTCACAAATTTAAACACAAGGCCTGGAGGAAATACTGAACTGTCACAAATTTAAACACAGGGTCTGGAGGGAATACTGAACTGTCACAAATTTAAACACAAGGCCTGGAGGAAATACTGACTGTCACAAATTTAAACACAAGGCCTGGAGGAAATATTGAACTGTCACAAATTTAAACACAGGGCCTGGAGTAAATACTGAACTGTCACAAATTTAAACACAAGGCCTGGAGGAAATACTGAACTGTCACAAATTTAAACACAGGGGCAGGAGGAAATACTGAACTGTCACAAATTTAAACACAGGGGCTGGAGTAAATACTGAACTGTGACAAATTTAAACACAAGGCCTGGAGGAAATACTGAACTGTCACAAATTTAAACACTGGGTCTGGAGGGAATACTGAACTGTCACAAATTTAAACACAAGGCCTGGAGGAAATACTGAACTGTCACAAATTTAAACACAAGGCCTGGAGGAAATACTGAACTGTCACAAATTTAAACACAAGGCCTGGAGGAAATACTGAACTGTCACAAATTTAAACACAAGGCCTGGAGGAAATACTGAACTGTCATCAATTTGAACACAAGGCCTCGAGGAAATACTGAACTGTCACAAATTTAAACACAAGGCCTGGAGTAAATACTGAACTGTCACAAATTTAAACACAAGGCCTGGAGGAAATACTGAACTGTCACAAATTTAAACACAAGGCCTGGAGGAAATACTGAACTGTCATCAATTTGAACACAAGGCCTCGAGGAAATACTGAACTGTCACAAATTTAAACACAAGGCCTGGAGTAAATACTGAACTGTCACAAATTTAAACACAAGGCCTGGAGGAAATACTGAACTGTCACAAATTTAAACACAGGGTCTGGAGGGAATACTGAACTGTCACAAATTTAAACACAAGGCCTGGAGGAAATACTGACTGTCACAAATTTAAACACAAGGCCTGGAGGAAATATTGAACTGTCACAAATTTAAACACAGGGCCTGGAGTAAATACTGAACTGTCACAAATTTAAACACAAGGCCTGGAGGAAATACTGAACTGTCACAAATTTAAACACAGGGGCTGGAGGAAATACTGAACTGTCACAAATTTAAACACTGGGTCTGGAGGGAATACTGAACTGTCACAAATTTAAACACAGGGCCTGGAGTAAATACTGAACTGTCACAAATTTAAACACAAGGCCTGGAGTAAATACTGAACTGTGACAAATTTAAACACAAGGCCTGGAGGAAATACTGAACTGTCACAAATTTAAACACTGGGTCTGGAGGGAATACTGAACTGTCACAAATTTAAACACAAGGCCTGGAGGAAATACTGAACTGTCACAAATTTAAACACAAGGCCTGGAGGAAATACTGAACTGTCACAAATTTAAACACAAGGCCTGGAGGAAATACTGAACTGTCACAAATTTAAACACAGGGCCTGGAGTAAATACTGAACTGTCACAAATTTAAACACAAGGCCTGGAGGAAATACTGAACTGTCACAAATTTAAACACAAGGCCTGGAGGAAATACTGAACTGTCACAAATTTAAACACAAGGCCTGGAGGAAATACTGAACTGTCACAAATTTAAACAGAAGGCCTGGAGGAAATACTGAACTGTCACAACTTTAAACACAAGGCCTGGAGGAAATACTGAACTGTCACAAATTTAAACACAGGGCCTGGAGGAAATACTGAACTGTCACAAATTTAAACACAGGGCCTGGCGGAAATACTGAACTGTCACCAATTTAAACACAAGGCCTGGAGTAAATACTGAACTATCACAAATTTAAACACAAGGCCTGGAGGAAATACTGAACTGTCACCAATTTAAACACAAGGCCTGGAGGAAATACTGAACTATCACAAATTTAAACACAAGGCCTGGAGGAAATACTGAACTGTCACCAATTTAAACACAAGGCCTGGAGTAAATACTGAACTGTCACAAATTTAAACACAAGGCCTGGAGGAAATACTGAACTATCACAAATTTAAACACAAGGCCTGGAGGAAATACTGAACTGTCACCAATTTAAACACAAGGCCTCGAGGAAATACTGAACTGTCACAAATTTAAACACAAGGCCTGGAGGAAATACTGAACTGTCATCAATTTGAACACAAGGCCTGGAGGAAATACTGAACTGTCACAAATTTAAACACAAGGCCTGGAGTAAATACTGAACTGTCACAAATTTAAACACAAGGCCTGGAGGAAATACTGAACTGTCACAAATTTAAACACAGGGTCTGGAGGGAATACTGAACTGTCACAAATTTAAACACAAGGCCTGGAGGAAATACTGACTGTCACAAATTTAAACACAAGGCCTGGAGGAAATATTGAACTGTCACAAATTTAAACACAGGGCCTGGAGTAAATACTGAACTGTCACAAATTTAAACACAAGGCCTGGAGGAAATACTGAACTGTCACAAATTTAAACACAGGGGCAGGAGGAAATACTGAACTGTCACAAATTTAAACACAGGGGCTGGAGTAAATACTGAACTGTGACAAATTTAAACACAAGGCCTGGAGGAAATACTGAACTGTCACAAATTTAAACACTGGGTCTGGAGGGAATACTGAACTGTCACAAATTTAAACACAAGGCCTGGAGGAAATACTGAACTGTCACAAATTTAAACACAAGGCCTGGAGGAAATACTGAACTGTCACAAATTTAAACACAAGGCCTGGAGGAAATACTGAACTGTCACAAATTTAAACACAAGGCCAGGAGGAAATACTGAACTGTCATCAATTTGAACACAAGGCCTCGAGGAAATACTGAACTGTCACAAATTTAAACACAAGGCCTGGAGTAAATACTGAACTGTCACAAATTTAAACACAAGGCCTGGAGGAAATACTGAACTGTCACAAATTTAAACACAAGGCCTGGAGGAAATACTGAACTGTCATCAATTTGAACACAAGGCCTCGAGGAAATACTGAACTGTCACAAATTTAAACACAAGGCCTGGAGTAAATACTGAACTGTCACAAATTTAAACACAAGGCCTGGAGGAAATACTGAACTGTCACAAATTTAAACACAGGGTCTGGAGGGAATACTGAACTGTCACAAATTTAAACACAAGGCCTGGAGGAAATACTGACTGTCACAAATTTAAACACAAGGCCTGGAGGAAATATTGAACTGTCACAAATTTAAACACAGGGCCTGGAGTAAATACTGAACTGTCACAAATTTAAACACAAGGCCTGGAGGAAATACTGAACTGTCACAAATTTCAACACAGGGGCTGGAGTAAATACTGAACTGTGACAAATTTAAACACAAGGCCTGGAGGAAATACTGAACTGTCACAAATTTAAACACTGGGTCTGGAGGGAATACTGAACTGTCACAAATTTAAACACAAGGCCTGGAGGAAATACTGAACTGTCACAAATTTAAACACAAGGCCTGGAGGAAATACTGAACTGTCACAAATTTAAACACAAGGCCTGGAGGAAATACTGAACTGTCACAAATTTAAACACAGGGCCTGGAGTAAATACTGAACTGTCACAAATTTAAACACAAGGCCTGGAGGAAATACTGAACTGTCACAAATTTAAACACAAGGCCTGGAGGAAATACTGAACTGTCACAAATTTAAACACAAGGCCTGGAGGAAATACTGAACTGTCACAAATTTAAACACAAGGCCTGGAGGAAATACTGAACTGTCACAAATTTAAACACAGGGCCTGGAGTAAATACTGAACTGTCACAAATTTAAACACAAGGCCTGGAGGAAATACTGACTGTCACAAATTTAAACACAGGGCCTGGAGGAAATACTGAACTATCACAAATTTAAACACAAGGCCTGCAGGAAATACTGAACTGTCACCAATTTAAACACAAGGCCTCGAGGAAATAATGAACTGTCACAAATTTAAACACAAGGCCTGGAGGAAATAATGAACTGTCACCAATTTAAACACAAGGCCTCGAGGAAATACTGAACTGTCACAAATTTAAACACAAGGCCTGGAGTAAATACTGAACTGTCACAAATTTAAACACAAGGCCTGGAGGAAATACTGAACTATCACAAATTTAAACACAAGGCCTGGAGGAAATACTGAACTGTCACAAATTTAAACACAAGGCCTCGAGGAAATACTGAACTGTCACAAATTTAAACACAAGTCCTGGGGGAAATACAGAACTGTCACAAATTTAAACACAAGGCCTGGAGGAAATACTGAACTGTCACAAATTTAAACACAAGGCCTGGAGGAAATACTGAACTATCACAAATTTAAACACAAGGCCTGGAGTAAATACTGAACTGTCACAAATTTAAACACAAGGCCTGGAGGAAATACTGAACTGTCACAAATTTAAACACAAGTCCTGGGGGAAATACAGAACTGTCACAAATTTAAACACAAGGCCTGGAGGAAATACTGAACTGTCACAAATTTAAACACAAGGCCTGGAGGAAATACTGAACTATCACAAATTTAAACACAAGGCCTGGAGTAAATACTGAACTGTCACAAATTTAAACACAAGGCCTGGAGGAAATACTGAACTATCACAAATTTAAACACAAGGCCTGGAGGAAATACTGAACTGTCACAAATTTAAACACAAGGCCTCGAGGAAATACTGAACTGTCACCAATTTAAACACAGGGCCTGGAGGAAATACTGAACTGTCACAAATTTAAACACAAGGCCTGGAGGAAATACTGAACTGTCACCAATTTAAATACAAGGCCTCGAGGAAATACTGAACTGTCACAAATTTAAACACAAGGCCTGGAGGAAATACTGAACTGTCACAAATTTAAACACAAGGCCTCGAGGAAATACTGAACTGTCACAAATTTAAACACAGGGACTGGAGGAAATACTGAACTGTCACAAATTTAAACACAAGGCCTGGAGGAAATACTGAACTGTCACCAATTTAAACACAAGGCCTCGAGGAAATACTGAACTGTCACAAATTTAAACACAAGGCCTGGAGTAAATACTGAACTGTCACAAATTTAAACACAAGGCCTGGAGGAAATACTGAACTGTCACAAATTTAAACACAGGGCCTGGAGGAAATACTGAACTGTCACAAATTTAAACACAGGGCCTGGAGTAAATACTGAACTGTCACAAATTTAAACACAGGGCCTGGAGTAAATACTGAACTGTCACAAATTTAAACACAGGGCCTGGAGTAAATACTGAACTGTCACAAATTTAAACACAAGGCCTGGAGGAAATACTGAACTGTCACAAATTTAAACACAAGGCCTGGAGGAAATACTGAACTGTCACAAATTTAAACACAAGGCCTGGAGGAAATTTTGAACTGTCACAAATTTAAACACAGGGCCTGGAGGAAATACTGAACTGTCACAAATTTAAACACAAGGCCTGGAGGAAATACTGAACTGTCACAACTTTAAACACAAGGCCTGGAGGAAATACTGAACTGTCACAAATTTAAACACAAGGCCTGGAGGAAATACTGAACTGTCACAACTTTAAACACAAGGCCTGGAGGAAATACTGAACTGTCACAAATTTAAACACAGGGCCTGGAGGAAATACTGAACTGTCACAAATTTAAACACAGGGCCTGGAGGAAATACTGAACTGTCACAAATTTAAACACAAGGCCTGGAGGAAATACTGAACTGTCACAACTTTAAACACAAGGCCTGGAGGAAATACTGAACTGTCACAAATTTAAACACAGGGCCTGGAGGAAATACTGAACTGTCACAAATTTAAACACAGGGCCTGGAGGAAATACTGAACTGTCACAAATTTAAACACAAGGCCTGGAGGAAATACTGAACTGTCATAAATTTAAACACAAGGCCTGGAGGAAATACTGAACTGTCACAACTTTAAACACAAGGCCTGGAGGAAATACTGAACTGTCACAAATTTAAACACAAGGCCTGGAGGAAATACTGAACTGTCACAACTTTAAACACAAGGCCTGGAGGAAATACTGAACTGTCACAAATTTAAACACAGGGCCTGGAGGAAATACTGAACTGTCACAAATTTAAACACAAGGCCTGGAGTAAATACTGAACTGTCACAAATTTAAACACAAGGCCTGGAGGAAATACTGAACTGTCACACATTTAAACACAAGGACTGGAGGAAATACTGAACTGTCACAAATTTAAACACAGGGCCTGGAGGAAATACTGAACTGTCACAAATTTAAACACAAGGCCTGGAGGAAATACTGAACTGTCACAAATTTAAACACAAGGCCTGGAGGAAATACTGAACTGTCACACATTTAAACACAAGGACTGGAGGAAATACTGAACTGTCACAAATTTAAACACAAGGCCTGGAGGAAATACTGAACTGTCACAAATTTAAACACAGGGCCTGGAGGAAATACTGAACTGTCACAAATTTAAACACAAGGCCTGGAGGAAATACTGAACTGTCACAAATTTAAACACAAGGCCTCGAGGAAATACTGAACTGTCACAAATTTAAACACAGGGCCTGGAGGAAATACTGAACTGTCACAAATTTAAACACAGGGCCTGGAGTAAATACTGAACTGTCACAAATTTAAACACAGGGCCTGGAGTAAATACTGAACTGTCACAAATTTAAACACAGCGCCTGGAGTAAATACTGAACTGTCACAAATTTAAACACAAGGCCTGGAGGAAATACTGAACTGTCACACATTTAAACACAAGGACTGGAGGAAATACTGAACTGTCACAAATTTAAACACAAGGCCTGGAGGAAATACTGAACTGTCACAAATTTAAACACAGGGCCTGGAGGAAATACTGAACTGTCACAAATTTAAACACAAGGCCTGGAGGAAATACTGAACTGTCACAAATTTAAACACAAGGCCTGGAGGAAATACTGAACTGTCACTAATTTAAACACAGGGCCTGGAGGAAATACTGAACTGTCACAAATTTAAACACAGGGCCTGGAGTAAATACTGAACTGTCACAAATTTAAACACAGGGCCTGGAGTAAATACTGAACTGTCACAAATTTAAACACAGGGCCTGGAGTAAATACTGAACTGTCACAAATTTAAACACAAGGCCTGGAGGAAATACTGAACTGTCACAAATTTAAACACAAGGCCTGGAGGAAATACTGAACTGTCAGAAATTGAAACACAAGGCCTGGAGGAAATACTGAACTGTCACAAATTTAAACACAGTTTCTGGAGGGAATACTGAACTGTCACAAATTTAAACACAAGGCCTGGAGGAAATACTGAACTGTCACAAATTTAAACTCAAGGCCTGGAGGAAATACTGAACTGTCACAAATTTAAACACAAGGCCTGGAGGAAATTTTGAACTGTCACAAATTTAAACACAGGGCCTGGAGGAAATACTGAACTGTCACAAATTTAAACACAAGGCCTGGAGGAAATACTGAACTGTCACAACTTTAAACACAAGGCCTGGAGGAAATACTGAACTGTCACAAATTTAAACACAGGGCCTGGAGGAAATACTGAACTGTCACAAATTTAAACACAGGGCCTGGCGGAAATACTGAACTGTCACCAATTTAAACACAAGGCCTGGAGTAAATACTGAACTATCACAAATTTAAACACAAGGCCTGGAGGAAATACTGAACTGTCACCAATTTAAACACAAGGCCTGGAGGAAATACTGAACTATCACAAATTTAAACACAAGGCCTGGAGGAAATACTGAACTGTCACCAATTTAAACACAAGGCCTGGAGTAAATACTGAACTGTCACAAATTTAAACACAAGGCCTGGAGGAAATACTGAACTATCACAAATTTAAACACAAGGCCTGGAGGAAATACTGAACTGTCACCAATTTAAACACAAGGCCTCGAGGAAATACTGAACTGTCACAAATTTAAACACAAGGCCTGGAGGAAATACTGAACTGTCATCAATTTGAACACAAGGCCTCGAGGAAATACTGAACTGTCACAAATTTAAACACAAGGCCTGGAGTAAATACTGAACTGTCACAAATTTAAACACAAGGCCTGGAGGAAATACTGAACTGTCACAAATTTAAACACAGGGTCTGGAGGGAATACTGAACTGTCACAAATTTAAACACAAGGCCTGGAGGAAATACTGACTGTCACAAATTTAAACACAAGGCCTGGAGGAAATATTGAACTGTCACAAATTTAAACACAGGGCCTGGAGTAAATACTGAACTGTCACAAATTTAAACACAAGGCCTGGAGGAAATACTGAACTGTCACAAATTTAAACACAGGGGCAGGAGGAAATACTGAACTGTCACAAATTTAAACACAGGGGCTGGAGTAAATACTGAACTGTGACAAATTTAAACACAAGGCCTGGAGGAAATACTGAACTATCACAAATTTAAACACAAGGCCTGGAGGAAATACTGAACTATCACAAATTTAAACACAAGGCCTGGAGGAAATACTGAACTGTCACCAATTTAAACACAAGGCCTCGAGGAAATACTGAACTGTCACAAATTTAAACACAAGGCCTGGAGGAAATACTGAACTGTCATCAATTTGAACACAAGGCCTGGAGGAAATACTGAACTGTCACAAATTTAAACACAAGGCCTGGAGTAAATACTGAACTGTCACAAATTTAAACACAAGGCCTGGAGGAAATACTGAACTGTCACAAATTTAAACACAGGGTCTGGAGGGAATACTGAACTGTCACAAATTTAAACACAAGGCCTGGAGGAAATACTGACTGTCACAAATTTAAACACAAGGCCTGGAGGAAATATTGAACTGTCACAAATTTAAACACAGGGCCTGGAGTAAATACTGAACTGTCACAAATTTAAACACAAGGCCTGGAGGAAATACTGAACTGTCACAAATTTAAACACAGGGGCAGGAGGAAATACTGAACTGTCACAAATTTAAACACAGGGGCTGGAGTAAATACTGAACTGTGACAAATTTAAACACAAGGCCTGGAGGAAATACTGAACTGTCACAAATTTAAACACTGGGTCTGGAGGGAATACTGAACTGTCACAAATTTAAACACAAGGCCTGGAGGAAATACTGAACTGTCACAAATTTAAACACAAGGCCTGGAGGAAATACTGAACTGTCACAAATTTAAACACAAGGCCTGGAGGAAATACTGAACTGTCACAAATTTAAACACAAGGCCTGGAGGAAATACTGAACTGTCATCAATTTGAACACAAGGCCTCGAGGAAATACTGAACTGTCACAAATTTAAACACAAGGCCTGGAGTAAATACTGAACTGTCACAAATTTAAACACAAGGCCTGGAGGAAATACTGAACTGTCACAAATTTAAACACAAGGCCTGGAGGAAATACTGAACTGTCATCAATTTGAACACAAGGCCTCGAGGAAATACTGAACTGTCACAAATTTAAACACAAGGCCTGGAGTAAATACTGAACTGTCACAAATTTAAACACAAGGCCTGGAGGAAATACTGAACTGTCACAAATTTAAACACAGGGTCTGGAGGGAATACTGAACTGTCACAAATTTAAACACAAGGCCTGGAGGAAATACTGACTGTCACAAATTTAAACACAAGGCCTGGAGGAAATATTGAACTGTCACAAATTTAAACACAGGGCCTGGAGTAAATACTGAACTGTCACAAATTTAAACACAAGGCCTGGAGGAAATACTGAACTGTCACAAATTTCAACACAGGGGCTGGAGTAAATACTGAACTGTGACAAATTTAAACACAAGGCCTGGAGGAAATACTGAACTGTCACAAATTTAAACACTGGGTCTGGAGGGAATACTGAACTGTCACAAATTTAAACACAAGGCCTGGAGGAAATACTGAACTGTCACAAATTTAAACACAAGGCCTGGAGGAAATACTGAACTGTCACAAATTTAAACACAAGGCCTGGAGGAAATACTGAACTGTCACAAATTTAAACACAGGGCCTGGAGTAAATACTGAACTGTCACAAATTTAAACACAAGGCCTGGAGGAAATACTGAACTGTCACAAATTTAAACACAAGGCCTGGAGGAAATACTGAACTGTCACAAATTTAAACACAAGGCCTGGAGGAAATACTGAACTGTCACAAATTTAAACACAAGGCCTGGAGGAAATACTGAACTGTCACAAATTTAAACACAGGGCCTGGAGTAAATACTGAACTGTCACAAATTTAAACACAAGGCCTGGAGGAAATACTGACTGTCACAAATTTAAACACAGGGCCTGGAGGAAATACTGAACTATCACAAATTTAAACACAAGGCCTGCAGGAAATACTGAACTGTCACCAATTTAAACACAAGGCCTCGAGGAAATAATGAACTGTCACAAATTTAAACACAAGGCCTGGAGGAAATAATGAACTGTCACCAATTTAAACACAAGGCCTCGAGGAAATACTGAACTGTCACAAATTTAAACACAAGGCCTGGAGTAAATACTGAACTGTCACAAATTTAAACACAAGGCCTGGAGGAAATACTGAACTATCACAAATTTAAACACAAGGCCTGGAGGAAATACTGAACTGTCACAAATTTAAACACAAGGCCTCGAGGAAATACTGAACTGTCACAAATTTAAACACAAGTCCTGGGGGAAATACAGAACTGTCACAAATTTAAACACAAGGCCTGGAGGAAATACTGAACTGTCACAAATTTAAACACAAGGCCTGGAGGAAATACTGAACTATCACAAATTTAAACACAAGGCCTGGAGTAAATACTGAACTGTCACAAATTTAAACACAAGGCCTGGAGGAAATACTGAACTGTCACAAATTTAAACACAAGTCCTGGGGGAAATACAGAACTGTCACAAATTTAAACACAAGGCCTGGAGGAAATACTGAACTGTCACAAATTTAAACACAAGGCCTGGAGGAAATACTGAACTATCACAAATTTAAACACAAGGCCTGGAGTAAATACTGAACTGTCACAAATTTAAACACAAGGCCTGGAGGAAATACTGAACTATCACAAATTTAAACACAAGGCCTGGAGGAAATACTGAACTGTCACAAATTTAAACACAAGGCCTCGAGGAAATACTGAACTGTCACCAATTTAAACACAGGGCCTGGAGGAAATACTGAACTGTCACAAATTTAAACACAAGGCCTGGAGGAAATACTGAACTGTCACCAATTTAAATACAAGGCCTCGAGGAAATACTGAACTGTCACAAATTTAAACACAAGGCCTGGAGGAAATACTGAACTGTCACAAATTTAAACACAAGGCCTCGAGGAAATACTGAACTGTCACAAATTTAAACACAGGGACTGGAGGAAATACTGAACTGTCACAAATTTAAACACAAGGCCTGGAGGAAATACTGAACTGTCACCAATTTAAACACAAGGCCTCGAGGAAATACTGAACTGTCACAAATTTAAACACAAGGCCTGGAGTAAATACTGAACTGTCACAAATTTAAACACAAGGCCTGGAGGAAATACTGAACTGTCACAAATTTAAACACAGGGCCTGGAGGAAATACTGAACTGTCACAAATTTAAACACAGGGCCTGGAGTAAATACTGAACTGTCACAAATTTAAACACAGGGCCTGGAGTAAATACTGAACTGTCACAAATTTAAACACAGGGCCTGGAGTAAATACTGAACTGTCACAAATTTAAACACAAGGCCTGGAGGAAATACTGAACTGTCACAAATTTAAACACAAGGCCTGGAGGAAATACTGAACTGTCACAAATTTAAACACAAGGCCTGGAGGAAATTTTGAACTGTCACAAATTTAAACACAGGGCCTGGAGGAAATACTGAACTGTCACAAATTTAAACACAAGGCCTGGAGGAAATACTGAACTGTCACAACTTTAAACACAAGGCCTGGAGGAAATACTGAACTGTCACAAATTTAAACACAAGGCCTGGAGGAAATACTGAACTGTCACAACTTTAAACACAAGGCCTGGAGGAAATACTGAACTGTCACAAATTTAAACACAGGGCCTGGAGGAAATACTGAACTGTCACAAATTTAAACACAGGGCCTGGAGGAAATACTGAACTGTCACAAATTTAAACACAAGGCCTGGAGGAAATACTGAACTGTCACATCTTTAAACACAAGGCCTGGAGGAAATACTGAACTGTCACAAATTTAAACACAGGGCCTGGAGGAAATACTGAACTGTCACAAATTTAAACACAGGGCCTGGAGGAAATACTGAACTGTCACAAATTTAAACACAAGGCCTGGAGGAAATACTGAACTGTCATAAATTTAAACACAAGGCCTGGAGGAAATACTGAACTGTCACAACTTTAAACACAAGGCCTGGAGGAAATACTGAACTGTCACAAATTTAAACACAAGGCCTGGAGGAAATACTGAACTGTCACAACTTTAAACACAAGGCCTGGAGGAAATACTGAACTGTCACAAATTTAAACACAGGGCCTGGAGGAAATACTGAACTGTCACAAATTTAAACACAAGGCCTGGAGTAAATACTGAACTGTCACAAATTTAAACACAAGGCCTGGAGGAAATACTGAACTGTCACACATTTAAACACAAGGACTGGAGGAAATACTGAACTGTCACAAATTTAAACACAGGGCCTGGAGGAAATACTGAACTGTCACAAATTTAAACACAAGGCCTGGAGGAAATACTGAACTGTCACAAATTTAAACACAAGGCCTGGAGGAAATACTGAACTGTCACACATTTAAACACAAGGACTGGAGGAAATACTGAACTGTCACAAATTTAAACACAAGGCCTGGAGGAAATACTGAACTGTCACAAATTTAAACACAGGGCCTGGAGGAAATACTGAACTGTCACAAATTTAAACACAAGGCCTGGAGGAAATACTGAACTGTCACAAATTTAAACACAAGGCCTCGAGGAAATACTGAACTGTCACAAATTTAAACACAGGGCCTGGAGGAAATACTGAACTGTCACAAATTTAAACACAGGGCCTGGAGTAAATACTGAACTGTCACAAATTTAAACACAGGGCCTGGAGTAAATACTGAACTGTCACAAATTTAAACACAGCGCCTGGAGTAAATACTGAACTGTCACAAATTTAAACACAAGGCCTGGAGGAAATACTGAACTGTCACACATTTAAACACAAGGACTGGAGGAAATACTGAACTGTCACAAATTTAAACACAAGGCCTGGAGGAAATACTGAACTGTCACAAATTTAAACACAGGGCCTGGAGGAAATACTGAACTGTCACAAATTTAAACACAAGGCCTGGAGGAAATACTGAACTGTCACAAATTTAAACACAAGGCCTGGAGGAAATACTGAACTGTCACTAATTTAAACACAGGGCCTGGAGGAAATACTGAACTGTCACAAATTTAAACACAGGGCCTGGAGTAAATACTGAACTGTCACAAATTTAAACACAGGGCCTGGAGTAAATACTGAACTGTCACAAATTTAAACACAGGGCCTGGAGTAAATACTGAACTGTCACAAATTTAAACACAAGGCCTGGAGGAAATACTGAACTGTCACAAATTTAAACACAAGGCCTGGAGGAAATACTGAACTGTCAGAAATTGAAACACAAGGCCTGGAGGAAATACTGAACTGTCACAAATTTAAACACAGGGTCTGGAGGGAATACTGAACTGTCACAAATTTAAACACAAGGCCTGGAGGAAATACTGAACTGTCACAAATTTAAACTCAAGGCCTGGAGGAAATACTGAACTGTCACAAATTTAAACACAAGGCCTGGAGGAAATTTTGAACTGTCACAAATTTAAACACAGGGCCTGGAGGAAATACTGAACTGTCACAAATTTAAACACAAGGCCTGGAGGAAATACTGAACTGTCACAACTTTAAACACAAGGCCTGGAGGAAATACTGAACTGTCACAAATTTAAACACAGGGCCTGGAGGAAATACTGAACTGTCACAAATTTAAACACAGGGCCTGGCGGAAATACTGAACTGTCACCAATTTAAACACAAGGCCTGGAGTAAATACTGAACTATCACAAATTTAAACACAAGGCCTGGAGGAAATACTGAACTGTCACCAATTTAAACACAAGGCCTGGAGGAAATACTGAACTATCACAAATTTAAACACAAGGCCTGGAGGAAATACTGAACTGTCACCAATTTAAACACAAGGCCTGGAGTAAATACTGAACTGTCACAAATTTAAACACAAGGCCTGGAGGAAATACTGAACTATCACAAATTTAAACACAAGGCCTGGAGGAAATACTGAACTGTCACCAATTTAAACACAAGGCCTCGAGGAAATACTGAACTGTCACAAATTTAAACACAAGGCCTGGAGGAAATACTGAACTGTCATCAATTTGAACACAAGGCCTCGAGGAAATACTGAACTGTCACAAATTTAAACACAAGGCCTGGAGTAAATACTGAACTGTCACAAATTTAAACACAAGGCCTGGAGGAAATACTGAACTGTCACAAATTTAAACACAGGGTCTGGAGGGAATACTGAACTGTCACAAATTTAAACACAAGGCCTGGAGGAAATACTGACTGTCACAAATTTAAACACAAGGCCTGGAGGAAATATTGAACTGTCACAAATTTAAACACAGGGCCTGGAGTAAATACTGAACTGTCACAAATTTAAACACAAGGCCTGGAGGAAATACTGAACTGTCACAAATTTAAACACAGGGGCAGGAGGAAATACTGAACTGTCACAAATTTAAACACAGGGGCTGGAGTAAATACTGAACTGTGACAAATTTAAACACAAGGCCTGGAGGAAATACTGAACTGTCACAAATTTAAACACTGGGTCTGGAGGGAATACTGAACTGTCACAAATTTAAACACAAGGCCTGGAGGAAATACTGAACTGTCACAAATTTAAACACAAGGCCTGGAGGAAATACTGAACTGTCACAAATTTAAACACAAGGCCTGGAGGAAATACTGAACTGTCACAAATTTAAACACAGGGCCTGGAGTAAATACTGAACTGTCACAAATTTAAACACAAGGCCTGGAGGAAATACTGAACTGTCACAAATTTAAACACAAGGCCTGGAGGAAGTACTGAACTGTCACAAATTTAAACACAAGGCCTGGAGGAAATACTGAACTGTCATCAATTTGAACACAAGGCCTCGAGGAAATACTGAACTGTCACAAATTTAAACACAAGGCCTGGAGTAAATACTGAACTGTCACAAATTTAAACACAAGGCCTGGAGGAAATACTGAACTGTCACAAATTTAAACACAAGGCCTGGAGGAAATACTGAACTGTCATCAATTTGAACACAAGGCCTCGAGGAAATACTGAACTGTCACAAATTTAAACACAAGGCCTGGAGTAAATACTGAACTGTCACAAATTTAAACACAAGGCCTGGAGGAAATACTGAACTGTCACAAATTTAAACACAGGGCCTGGAGTAAATACTGAACTGTCACAAATTTAAACACAGGGCCTGGAGTAAATACTGAACTGTCACAAATTTAAACACAGGGCCTGGAGTAAATACTGAACTGTCACAAATTTAAACACAAGGCCTGGAGGAAATACTGAACTGTCACAAATTTAAACACAAGGCCTGGAGGAAATACTGAACTGTCAGAAATTGAAACACAAGGCCTGGAGGAAATACTGAACTGTCACAAATTTAAACAAAGGGTCTGGAGGGAATACTGAACTGTCACAAATTTAAACTCAAGGCCTGGAGGAAATACTGAACTGTCACAAATTTAAACACAAGGCCTGGAGGAAATTTTGAACTGTCACAAATTTAAACACAGGGCCTGGAGGAAATACTGAACTGTCACAAATTTAAACACAAGGCCTGGAGGAAATACTGAACTGTCACAACTTTAAACACAAGGCCTGGAGGAAATACTGAACTGTCACAAATTTAAACACAGGGCCTGGAGGAAATACTGAACTGTCACAAATTTAAACACAGGGCCTGGCGGAAATACTGAACTGTCACCAATTTAAACACAAGGCCTGGAGTAAATACTGAACTATCACAAATTTAAACACAAGGCCTGGAGGAAATACTGAACTGTCACCAATTTAAACACAAGGCCTGGAGGAAATACTGAACTATCACAAATTTAAACACAAGGCCTGGAGGAAATACTGAACTGTCACCAATTTAAACACAAGGCCTGGAGTAAATACTGAACTGTCACAAATTTAAACACAAGGCCTGGAGGAAATACTGAACTATCACAAATTTAAACACAAGGCCTGGAGGAAATACTGAACTGTCACCAATTTAAACACAAGGCCTCGAGGAAATACTGAACTGTCACAAATTTAAACACAAGGCCTGGAGGAAATACTGAACTGTCATCAATTTGAACACAAGGCCTCGAGGAAATACTGAACTGTCACAAATTTAAACACAGGGCCTGGAGTAAATACTGAACTGTCACAAATTTAAACACAAGGCCTGGAGGAAATACTGAACTGTCACAAATTTAAACACAAGGCCTGGAGGAAATACTGAACTGTCACAAATTTAAACACAAGGCCTGGAGGAAATACTGAACTGTCACAAATTTAAACACAGGGTCTGGAGGGAATACTGAACTGTCACAAATTTAAACACAAGGCCTGGAGTAAATACTGAACTGTCACAAATTTAAACACAAGGCCTGGAGGAAATACTGAACTGTCACAAATTTAAACACAGGGTCTGGAGGGAATACTGAACTGTCACAAATTTAAACACAAGGCCTGGAGGAAATACTGACTGTCACAAATTTAAACACAAGGCCTGGAGGAAATATTGAACTGTCACAAATTTAAACACAGGGCCTGGAGTAAATACTGAACTGTCACAAATTTAAACACAAGGCCTGGAGGAAATACTGAACTGTCACAAATTTAAACACAGGGGCAGGAGGAAATACTGAACTGTCACAAATTTAAACACAGGGGCTGGAGTAAATACTGAACTGTGACAAATTTAAACACAAGGCCTGGAGGAAATACTGAACTGTCACAAATTTAAACACTGGGTCTGGAGGAAATACTGAACTGTCACAAATTTAAACACAAGGCCTGGAGGAAATACTGAACTGTCACAAATTTAAACACAAGGCCTGGAGGAAATACTGAACTGTCACAAATTTAAACACAAGGCCTGGAGGAAATACTGAACTGTCACAAATTTAAACACAGGGCCTGGAGTAAATACTGAACTGTCACAAATTTAAACACAAGGCCTGGAGGAAATACTGAACTGTCACAAATTTAAACACAAGGCCTGGAGGAAATACTGAACTGTCACAAATTTAAACACAAGGCCTGGAGGAAATACTGAACTGTCATCAATTTGAACACAAGGCCTCGAGGAAATACTGAACTGTCACAAATTTAAACACAAGGCCTGGAGTAAATACTGAACTGTCACAAATTTAAACACAAGGCCTGGAGGAAATACTGAACTGTCACAAATTTAAACACAAGGCCTGGAGGAAATACTGAACTGTCATCAATTTGAACACAAGGCCTGGAGGAAATACTGAACTGTCACAAATTTAAACACAAGGCCTGGAGTAAATACTGAACTGTCACAAATTTAAACACAAGGCCTGGAGGAAATACTGAACTGTCACAAATTTAAACACAGGGTCTGGAGGGAATACTGAACTGTCACAAATTTAAACACAAGGCCTGGAGGAAATACTGACTGTCACAAATTTAAACACAAGGCCTGGAGGAAATATTGAACTGTCACAAATTTAAACACAGGGCCTGGAGTAAATACTGAACTGTCACAAATTTAAACACAAGGCCTGGAGGAAATACTGAACTGTCACAAATTTAAACACAGGGGCTGGAGTAAATACTGAACTGTGACAAATTTAAACACAAGGCCTGCAGGAAATACTGAACTGTCACAAATTTAAACACTGGGTCTGGAGGGAATACTGAACTGTCACAAATTTAAACACAAGGCCTGGAGGAAATACTGAACTGTCACAAATTTAAACACAAGGCCTGGAGGAAATACTGAACTGTCACAAATTTAAACACAAGGCCTGGAGGAAATACTGAACTGTCACAAATTTAAACACAGGGCCTGGAGTAAATACTGAACTGTCACAAATTTAAACACAAGGCCTGGAGGAAATACTGAACTGTCACAAATTTAAACACAAGGCCTGGAGGAAATACTGAACTGTCATCAATTTGAACACAAGGCCTGGAGGAAATACTGAACTGTCACAAATTTAAACACAAGGCCTGGAGTAAATACTGAACTGTCACAAATTTAAACACAAGGCCTGGAGGAAATACTGAACTGTCACAAATTTAAACACAGGGTCTGGAGGGAATACTGAACTGTCACAAATTTAAACACAAGGCCTGGAGGAAATACTGACTGTCACAAATTTAAACACAAGGCCTGGAGGAAATATTGAACTGTCACAAATTTAAACACAGGGCCTGGAGTAAATACTGAACTGTCACAAATTTAAACACAAGGCCTGGAGGAAATACTGAACTGTCACAAATTTAAACACAGGGGCTGGAGTAAATACTGAACTGTGACAAATTTAAACACAAGGCCTGCAGGAAATACTGAACTGTCACAAATTTAAACACTGGGTCTGGAGGGAATACTGAACTGTCACAAATTTAAACACAAGGCCTGGAGGAAATACTGAACTGTCACAAATTTAAACACAAGGCCTGGAGGAAATACTGAACTGTCACAAATTTAAACACAAGGCCTGGAGGAAATACTGAACTGTCACAAATTTAAACACAGGGCCTGGAGTAAATACTGAACTGTCACAAATTTAAACACAAGGCCTGGAGGAAATACTGAACTGTCACAAATTTAAACACAAGGCCTGGAGGAAATACTGAACTGTCACAAATTTAAACACAAGGCCTGGAGGAAATACTGAACTGTCACAAATTTAAACACAAGGCCTGGAGGAAATACTGAACTGTCACAAATTTAAACACAGGGCCTGGAGTAAATACTGAACTGTCACAAATTTAAACACAAGGCCTGGAGGAAATACTGACTGTCACAAATTTAAACACAGGGCCTGGAGGAAATACTGAACTATCACAAATTTAAACACAAGGCCTGCAGGAAATACTGAACTGTCACCAATTTAAACACAAGGCCTCGAGGAAATAATGAACTGTCACAAATTTAAACACAAGGCCTGGAGGAAATAATGAACTGTCACCAATTTAAACACAAGGCCTCGAGGAAATACTGAACTGTCACAAATTTAAACACAAGGCCTGGAGTAAATACTGAACTGTCACAAATTTAAACACAAGGCCTGGAGGAAATACTGAACTATCACAAATTTAAACACAAGGCCTGGAGGAAATACTGAACTGTCACAAATTTAAACACAAGGCCTCGAGGAAATACTGAACTGTCACAAATTTAAACACAAGTCCTGGGGGAAATACAGAACTGTCACAAATTTAAACACAAGGCCTGGAGGAAATACTGAACTGTCACAAATTTAAACACAAGGCCTGGAGGAAATACTGAACTATCACAAATTTAAACACAAGGCCTGGAGTAAATACTGAACTGTCACAAATTTAAACACAAGGCCTGGAGGAAATACTGAACTGTCACAAATTTAAACACAAGTCCTGGGGGAAATACAGAACTGTCACAAATTTAAACACAAGGCCTGGAGGAAATACTGAACTGTCACAAATTTAAACACAAGGCCTGGAGGAAATACTGAACTGTCACAAATTTAAACACAAGGCCTGGAGTAAATACTGAACTATCACAAATTTAAACACAAGGCCTGGAGGAAATACTGAACTATCACAAATTTAAACACAAGGCCTGGAGGAAATACTGAACTGTCACAAATTTAAACACAAGGCCTGGAGGAAATACTGAACTATCACAAATTTAAACACAAGGCCTGGAGGAAATACTGAACTGTCACAAATTTAAACACAAGGCCTCGAGGAAATACTGAACTGTCACCAATTTAAACACAGGGCCTGGAGGAAATACTGAACTGTCACAAATTTAAACACAAGGCCTGGAGGAAATACTGAACTGTCACCAATTTAAATACAAGGCCTCGAGGAAATACTGAACTGTCACAAATTTAAACACAAGGCCTGGAGGAAATACTGAACTGTCACAAATTTAAACACAAGGCCTCGAGGAAATACTGAACTGTCACAAATTTAAACACAGGGACTGGAGGAAATACTGAACTGTCACAAATTTAAACACAAGGCCTGGAGGAAATACTGAACTGTCACCAATTTAAACACAAGGCCTCGAGGAAATACTGAACTGTCACAAATTTAAACACAAGGCCTGGAGTAAAAACTGAACTGTCACAAATTTAAACACAAGGCCTGGAGGAAATACTGAACTGTCACAAATTTAAACACAGGGCCTGGAGGAAATACTGAACTGTCACAAATTTAAACACAGGGCCTGGAGTAAATACTGAACTGTCACAAATTTAAATACAGGGCCTGGAGTAAATACTGAACTGTCACAAATTTAAACACAGGGCCTGGAGTAAATACTGAACTGTCACAAATTTAAACACAAGGCCTGGAGGAAATACTGAACTGTCACAAATTTAAACACAAGGCCTGGAGGAAATACTGAACTGTCACAAATTTAAACACAAGGCCTGGAGGAAATTTTGAACTGTCACAAATTTAAACACAGGGCCTGGAGGAAATACTGAACTGTCACATATTTAAACACAAGGCCTGGAGGAAATACTGAACTGTCACAAATTTAAACACAAGGCCTGGAGGAAATACTGAACTGTCACAAATTTAAACACAAGGCCTGGAGGAAATTTTGAACTGTCACAAATTTAAACACAGGGCCTGGAGGAAATACTGAACTGTCACAAATTTAAACACAAGGCCTGGAGGAAATACTGAACTGTCACAAATTTAAACACAAGGCCTGGAGGAAATACTGAACTGTCACAAATTTAAACACAGGGTCTGGAGGAAATACTGAACTGTCACAAATTTAAACACAAGGCCTGGAGGAAATACTGAACTGTCACAACTTTAAACACAAGGCCTGGAGGAAATACTGAACTGTCACAAATTTAAACACAGGGCCTGGAGGAAATACTGAACTGTCACAAATTTAAACACAGGGCCTGGAGGAAATACTGAACTGTCACAAATTTAAACACAAGGCCTGGAGGAAATACTGAACTGTCATAAATTTAAACACAAGGCCTGGAGGAAATACTGAACTGTCACAACTTTAAACACAAGGCCTGGAGGAAATACTGAACTGTCACAAATTTAAACACAAGGCCTGGAGGAAATACTGAACTGTCACAACTTTAAACACAAGGCCTGGAGGAAATACTGAACTGTCACAAATTTAAACACAGGGCCTGGAGGAAATACTGAACTGTCACAAATTTAAACACAGGGCCTGGAGGAAATACTGAACTGTCACAAATTTAAACACAAGGCCTGGAGGAAATACTGAACTGTCACAAATTTAAACACAAGGCCTGGAGGAAATACTGAACTGTCACACATTTAAACACAAGGCCTGGAGGAAATACTGAACTGTCACAAATTTAAACACAAGGCCTGGAGGAAATACTGAACTGTCACAAATTTAAACACAGGGCCTGGAGGAAATACTGAACTGTCACAAATTTAAACACAAGGCCTGGAGGAAATACTGAACTGTCACAAATTTAAACACAAGGCCTGGAGGAAATACTGAACTGTCACAAATTTAAACACAGGGCCTGGAGGAAATACTGAACTGTCACAAATTTAAACACAAGGCCTGGAGGAAATAGTGAACTGTCACAAATTTAAACACAAGGCCTGGAGGAAATACTGAACTGTCACAAATTTAAACACAGGGCCTGGAGGAAATACTGAACTGTCACAAATTTAAACACAAGGCCTGGAGGAAATACTGAACTGTCACAAATTTAAACACAAGGCCTGGAGTAAATACTGAACTGTCACAAATTTAAACACAAGGCCTGGAGGAAATACTGAACTGTCACAAATTTAAACACAAGGCCTGGAGGAAATACTGAACTGTCACAAATTTAAACACAAGGCCTGGAGTAAATACTGAACTGTCACAAATTTAAACACAGGGCCTGGAGGAAATACTGAACTGTCACAAATTTAAACACAAGGCCTGGAGGAAATACTGAACTGTCACAACTTTAAACACAAGGCCTGGAGGAAATACTGAACTGTCACAAATTTAAACACAGGGCCTGGAGGAAATACTGAACTGTCACAAATTTAAACACAAGGCCTGGAGGAAATACTGAACTGTCACAACTTTAAACACAAGGCCAGGAGGAAATACTGAACTGTCACAAATTTAAACACAGGGCCTGGAGTAAATACTGAACTGTCACAAATTTAAACACAAGGCCTCGAGGAAATACTGAACTATCACAAATTTAAACACAAGGCCTGGAGGGAATACTGAACTGTCACAAATTTAAACACAGGGCCTCGAGGAAATACTGAACTATCACAAATTTAAACACAAGGCCTGGAGGAAATACTGAACTGTCACAAATTTAAACACAGGGCCTGGAGGAAATACTGAACTGTCACAAATTTAAACACAAGGCCTGGAGGAAATACTGAACTGTCACAAATTTAAACACAAGGCCTGGAGGAAATACAGAACTGTCACAAATTTAAACACAAGGCCTGGAGGAAATACTGAACTGTCACAAATTTAAACACAAGGCCTGGAGGAAATACTGAACTGTCACAAATTTAAACACAGGGCCTGGAGTAAATACTGAACTGTCACAAATTTAAACACAAGGCCTGGAGGAAATACTGAACTGTCACCAATTTAAACACAAGGCCTCGAGGAAATACTGAACTATCACAAATTTAAACACAAGGCCTGGAGGAAATACTGAACTGTCACCAATTTAAACACAAGGCCTCGAGGAAATACAGAACTATCACAAATTTAAACACATTCCTGGAGGAAATACTGAACTGTCACAAAATTAAACACAGGGCCTGGAGGGAAATACTGAACTGTCACAAATTTAAACACAAGGCCTGGAGGAAATACTGAACTGTCACAAATTTAAACACAAGGCCTGGAGGAAATACTGAACTGTCACCAATTTAAACACAAGGCCTGGAGGAAATACTGAACTGTCACAAATTTAAACACAGGGCCTGGAGGAAATACTGAACTGTCACAAATTTAAACACAGGGCCCGGAGGAAATACTGAACTGTCACAAATTTAAACACAGGGCCCGGAGGAAATACTGAACTGTCACAAATTTAAGCACAAGGCCTGGAGGAAATACTGAACTGTCACAAATTTAAACACAGGGCCTGGACGAAATACTGAACTGTCACAAATTTAAACACAGGGCCTGGAGGAAATACTGAACTGTCACAAATTTAAACACAGGGCCTGGAGGAAATTTTGAACTGTCACAAATTTAAACACAAGGCCTGGAGGAAATACTGAACTGTCACAAATTTAAACACAGGGCCTGGAGTAAATACTGAACTGTCACAAATTTAAACACAAGGCCTGGAGGAAATACTGAACTGTCACAAATTTAAACACAGGGCCTGGAGGAAATACTGAACTGTCACAAATTTAAACACAGGGTCTGGAGAAAATACTGAACTGTCACAAATTTAAACACAGGTCCTGGAGGAAATACTGAACTGTCACAAATTTAAACACAGGGCCTGGAGGAAATACTGAACTGTCACAAATTTAAACACAGGGCCTGGAGGAAATACTGAACTGTCACAAATTTAAACACAAGGCCTGGAGGAAATACTGAACTGTCACAAATTTAAACACAAGGTCTGGAGGAAATACTGAACTGTTACAAATTTAAACACAAGGCCTGGAGGAAATACTGAAATGTCACAAATTTAAACACAGGGCCTGGAGGAAATACTGAACTGTCACAAATTTAAACAGAAGGCCTGGAGGAAATACTGAACTGTCACAAATTTAAACACAAGGCCTGGAGGAAATACTGAACTGTCACAAATTTAAACACAAGGCCTGGAGGAAATACTGAACTGTCACAAATTTAAACACAAGGCCTGGAGGAAATACTGAACTGTCACAAATTTAAACACAGGGACTGGAGGAAATACTGAACTGTCACAAATTTAAACACAAGGCCTGGAGGAAATACTGAACTGTCACAAATTTAAACACAAGGTCTGGAGGAAATACTGAACTGTTACAAATTTAAACACAAGGCCTGGAGGAAATACTGAACTGTCACAAATTTAAACACAAGGCCTGGAGGAAATACTGAACTGTCACAAATTTAAACACAAGGTCTGGAGGAAATACTGAACTGTTACAAATTTAAACACAAGGCCTGGAGGAAATACTGAAATGTCACAAATTTAAACACAGGGCCTGGAGGAAATACTGAACTGTCACAAATTTAAACAGAAGGCCTGGAGGAAATACTGAACTGTCACAAATTTAAACACAAGGCCTGGAGGAAATACTGAACTGTCACAAATTTAAACACAAGGCCTGGAGGAAATACTGAACTGTCACAAATTTAAACACAAGGCCTGGAGGAAATACTGAACTGTCACAAATTTAAACACAGGGACTGGAGGAAATACTGAACTGTCACAAATTTAAACACAAGGCCTGGAGGAAATACTGAACTGTCACCAATTTAAACACAAGGCCTCGAGGAAATACTGAACTGTCACAAATTTAAACACAAGGCCTGGAGTAAATACTGAACTGTCACAAATTTAAACACAAGGCCTCGAGGAAATACTGAACTGTCACAAATTTAAACACAGGGCCTGGAGGAAATACTGAACTGTCACAAATTTAAACACAGGGCCTGGAGTAAATACTGAACTGTCACAAATTTAAACACAGGGCCTGGAGTAAATACTGAACTGTCACAAATTTAAACACATGGCCTGGAGTAAATACTGAACTGTCACAAATTTAAACACAAGGCCTGGAGGAAATACTGAACTGTCACAAATTTAAACACAAGGCCTGGAGGAAATACTGAACTGTCACAAATTTAAACACAAGGCCTGGAGGAAATTTTGAACTGTCACAAATTTAAACACAGGGCCTGGAGGAAATACTGAAGTGTCACAAATTTAAACACAAGGCCAGGAGGAAATACTGAACTGTCACAACTTTAAACATAAGGCCTGGAGGAAATACTGAACTGTCACAAATTTAAACACAGGGCCTGGAGGAAATACTGAACTGTCACAAATTTAAACACAAGGCCTGGAGGAAATACTGAACTGTCACAACTTTAAACACAAGGCCTGGAGGAAATACTGAACTGTCACAAATTTAAACACAGGGCCTGGAGTAAATACTGAACTGTCACAAATTTAAACACAAGGCCTCGAGGAAATACTGAACTATCACAAATTTAAACACAAGGCCTGGAGGGAATACTGAACTGTCACAAATTTAAACACAGGGCCTCGAGGAAATACTGAACTATCACAAATTTAAACACAAGGCCTGGAGGAAATACTGAACTGTCACAAATTTAAACACAGGGCCTGGAGGAAATACTGAACTGTCACAAATTTAAACACAAGGCCTGGAGGAAATACTGAACTGTCACAAATTTAAACACAAGGCCTGGAGGAAATACAGAACTGTCACAAATTTAAACACAAGGCCTGGAGGAAATACTGAACTGTCACAAATTTAAACACAAGGCCTGGAGGAAATACTGAACTGTCACAAATTTAAACACAGGGCCTGGAGTAAATACTGAACTGTCACAAATTTAAACACAAGGCCTGGAGGAAATACTGAACTGTCACCAATTTAAACACAAGGCCTCGAGGAAATACTGAACTATCACAAATTTAAACACAAGGCCTGGAGGAAATACTGAACTGTCACCAATTTAAACACAAGGCCTCGAGGAAATACAGAACTATCACAAATTTAAACACAAGGCCTGGAGGAAATACTGAACTGTCACAAAATTAAACACAGGGCCTGGAGGGAAATACTGAACTGTCACAAATTTAAACACAAGGCCTGGAGGAAATACTGAACTGTCACAAATTTAAACACAAGGCCTGGAGGAAATACTGAACTGTCACCAATTTAAACACAAGGCCTGGAGGAAATACTGAACTGTCACAAATTTAAACACAGGGCCTGGAGGAAATACTGAACTGTCACAAATTTAAACACAGGGCCCGGAGGAAATACTGAACTGTCACAAATTTAAACACAGGGCCCGGAGGAAATACTGAACTGTCACAAATTTAAGCACAAGGCCTGGAGGAAATACTGAACTGTCACAAATTTAAACACAGGGCCTGGACGAAATACTGAACTGTCACAAATTTAAACACAGGGCCTGGAGGAAATACTGAACTGTCACAAATTTAAACACAGGGCCTGGAGGAAATTGTGAACTGTCACAAATTTAAACACAAGGCCTGGAGGAAATACTGAACTGTCACAAATTTAAACACAGGGCCTGGAGTAAATACTGAACTGTCACAAATTTAAACACAAGGCCTGGAGGAAATACTGAACTGTCACAAATTTAAACACAGGGCCTGGAGGAAATACTGAACTGTCACAAATTTAAACACAGGGTCTGGAGAAAATACTGAACTGTCACAAATTTAAACACAGGTCCTGGAGGAAATACTGAACTGTCACAAATTTAAACACAGGGCCTGGAGGAAATACTGAACTGTCACAAATTTAAACACAGGGCCTGGAGGAAATACTGAAATGTCACAAATGTAAACAGAAGGCCTGGAGGAAATACTGAACTGTCACAAATTTAAACACAAGGCCTGGAGGAAATACTGAACTGTCACAAATTTAAACACAGGGCCTGGAGGAAATACTGAACTGTTACAAATTTAAACACAAGGCCTGGAGGAAATACTGAACTGTCACAAATTTAAACACAGGGCCTGGAGGAAATACTGAACTGTCACAAATTTAAACACAGGGCATGGAGGAAATACTGAACTGTCACAAATTTAAACACAAGGCCCGGAGGAAACACTGTACTGTCACAAATTTAAACACAAGGCCTGGAGGGAATACTGAACTGTCACAAATTTAAACACAAGGCCTGGAGGAAATACTGAACTGTCACAAATTTAAACACAAGGCCTGGAGGAAATACTGAACTGTCACAAATTTAAACAGAAGGCCTGGAGGAAATACTGAACTGTCACAAATTTAAACACAAGGCCTGGAGGAAATACTGAACTGTCACAAATTTAAACACAAGGCCTGGAGGAAATACTGAACTGTCACAAATTTAAACACAAGGCCTGGAGGAAATACTGAACTGTCACAAATTTAAACACAAGGCCTGGAGGAAATACTGAACTGTCACAAATTTAAACACAGGGACTGGAGGAAATACTGAACTGTCACAAATTTAAACACAAGGCCTGGAGGAAATACTGAACTGTCACCAATTTAAACACAAGGCCTCGAGGAAATACTGAACTGTCACAAATTTAAACACAAGGCCTGGAGTAAATACTGAACTGTCACAAATTTAAACACAAGGCCTGGAGGAAATACTGAACTGTCACAAATTTAAACACAGGGCCTGGAGGAAATACTGAACTGTCACAAATTTAAACACAGGGCCTGGAGTAAATACTGAACTGTCACAAATTTAAACACAGGGCCTGGAGTAAATACTGAACTGTCACAAATTTAAACACATGGCCTGGAGTAAATACTGAACTGTCACAAATTTAAACACAAGGCCTGGAGGAAATACTGAACTGTCACAAATTTAAACACAAGGCCTGGAGGAAATACTGAACTGTCACAAATTTAAACACAAGGCCTGGAGGAAATTTTGAACTGTCACAAATTTAAACACAGGGCCTGGAGGAAATACTGAAGTGTCACAAATTTAAACACAAGGCCTGGAGGAAATACTGAACTGTCACAACTTTAAACACAAGGCCTGGAGGAAATACTGAACTGTCACAAATTTAAACACAGGGCCTGGAGGAAATACTGAACTGTCACAAATTTAAACACAGGGCCTGGAGGAAATACTGAACTGTCACAAATTTAAACACAAGGCCTGGAGGAAATACTGAACTGTCACAAATTTAAACACAAGGCCTGGAGGAAATACTGAACTGTCACAAATTTAAACACAAGGCCTGGAGGAAATACTGAACTGTCACAAATTTAAACACAGGGCCTGGAGGAAATACTGAACTGTCACAAATTTAAACACAAGGCCTGGAGGAAATACTGAACTGTCACAAATTTAAACACAAGGCCTGGAGGAAATACTGAACTGTCACAAATTTAAACACAAGGCCTGGAGGAAATACTGAACTGTCACAAATTTAAACACAAGGCCTGGAGGAAATACTGAACTGTCACAAATTTAAACACAAGGCCTGGAGGAAATACTGAACTGTCACAAATTTAAACACAGGGCCTGGAGGAAATACTGAACTGTCACAAATTTAAACACAAGGCCTGGAGGAAATACTGAACTGTCACAAATTTAAACACAAGGCCTGGAGGAAATACTGAACTGTCACAAATTTAAACACAGGGCCTGGAGGAAATACTGAACTGTCACAAATTTAAACACAAGGCCTGGATGAAATACTGAACTGTCACAAATTTAAACACAGGGCCTGGAGTAAATACTGAACTGTGACAAATTTAAACACAAGGCCTGGAGGAAATACTGAACTGTCACCAATTTAAACACAAGGCCTCGAGGAAATACTGAACTATCACAAATTTAAACACAAGGCCTGGAGGAAATACTGAACTGTCACCAATTTAAACACAAGGCCTCGAGGAAATACAGAACTATCACAAATTTAAACACAAGGCCTGGAGGAAGTACTGAACTGTCACAAAATTAAACACAGGGCCTGGAGTAAATACTGAACTGTCACAAATTTAAACACAAGGCCTGGAGGAAATACTGAACTGTCACCAATTTAAACACAAGGCCTGGAGGAAATACTGAACTGTCACAAATTTAAACACAGGGCCTGGAGGAAATACTGAACTGTCACAAATTTAAACACAGGGCCCGGAGGAAATACTGAACTGTCACAAATTTAAACACAGGGCCCGGAGGAAATACTGAACTGTCACAAATTTAAGCACAAGGCCTGGAGGAAATACTGAACTGTCACAAATTTAAACACAGGGCCTGGACGAAATACTGAACTGTCACAAATTTAAACACAGGGCCTGGAAGAAATACTGAACTGTCACAAATTTAAACACAGGGCCTGGAGGAAATTTTGAACTGTCACAAATTTAAACACAAGGCCTGGAGGAAATACTGAACTGTCACAAATTTAAACACAGGGCCTGGAGGAAATTTTGAACTGTCACAAATTTAAACACAAGGCCTGGAGGAAATACTGAACTGTCACAAATTTAAACACTAGGCCTGGAGGAAATACTGAACTGTCACAAATTTAAACACAGGGCCTGGAGGAAATTTTGAACTGTCACAAATTTAAACACAAGGCCTGGAGGAAATACTGAACTGTCACAAATTTAAACACAGGGCCTGGAGTAAATACTGAACTGTCACAAATTTAAACACAAGGCCTGGAGGAAATACTGAACTGTCACAAATTTAAACACAGGGCCTGGAGGAAATACTGAACTGTCACAAATTTAAACACAGGGTCTGGAGAAAATACTGAACTGTTACAAATTTAAACACAAGGCCTGGAGGAAATACTGAACTGTCACAAATTTAAACACAGGGCCTGGAGGAAATACTGAACTGTCACAAATTTAAACAGAAGGCCTGGAGGAAATACTGAACTGTCACAAATTTAAACAGAAGGCCTGGAGGAAATACTGAACTGTCACAAATTTAAACACAAGGCCTGGAGTAAATACTGAACTGTCACAAATTTAAACACAAGGCCTGGAGTAAATACTGAACTGTCACAAATTTAAACACAAGGCCTGGAGGAAATACTGAACTGTCACAAATTTAAACACAAGGCCTGGAGGAAATACTGAACTGTCACAAATTTAAACACAAGGCCTGGAGGAAATACTGAACTGTCACAAATTTAAACACAAGGCCTGGAGGAAATACTGAACTGTCACAAATTTAAACACAAGGCCTGAAGGAAATACTGAACTGTCACAAATTTAAACACAGGGCCTGGAGGAAATACTGAACTGTCACAAATTTAAACGCAAGGCCCGGAGGAAATACTGAACTGTCACAAATTTAAACACAAGGCCTGGAGGAAATACTGAACTGTCACAAATTTAAACACAGGGCCTGGAGGAAATACTGAACTGTCACAAATTTAAACACAGGGCCTGGAGGAAATTCTGAACTGTCACAAATTTAAACACAAGGCCTGGAGGAAATACTAAACTGTCACAAATTTAAACACAGGGACTGGAGGAAATACTGAACTGTCACAAATTTAAACACAAGGTCTGGAGGAAATACTGAACTGTCACAAATTTAAACACAAGGCCTGGAGGAAATACTGAACTGTCACAAATTTAAACACAAGGCCTGGAGGAAATACTGAACTGTCACAACTTTAAACACAAGGCCTGGAGGAAATACTGAACTGTCACAAATTTAAACACAAGGCCTGGAGGAAATACTGAACTGTCACAACTTTAAACACAAGGCCTGGAGGAAATACTGAACTGTCACAAATTTAAACACAGGGCGTGGAGGAAATACTGAACTGTCACAAATTTAAACACAAGGCCTCGAGGAAATACTGAACTGTCACAAATTTAAACACAAGGCCTGGAGGAAATACTGAACTGTCACAAATTTAAACACAAGGCCTGGAGGAAATACTGAACTGTCACAAATTTAAACACAAGGCCTGGAGGAAATACTGAACTGTCACAAATTTAAACACAAGGCCTGGAGGAAATACTGAACTGTCACAAATTTAAACACAGGGACTGGAGTAAATACTGAACTGTCACAAATTTAAACACAAGGCCTGGAGGAAATACTGAACTGTCACAAATTTAAACACAAGGCCTGGAGGAAATACTGAACTGTCACAAATTTAAACACAGGGTCTGGAGTAAATACTGAACTGTCACAAATTTAAACACAAGGCCTGGAGGAAATACTGAACTGTCACAAATTTAAACACAGGGCCTGGAGTAAATACTGAACTGTCACAAATTTAAACACAGGGCCTGGAGGAAATACTGAACTGTCACAAATTTAAACAGAGGGCCTGGAGGAAATACTGAACTGTCACAAATTTAAACACAAGGCCTGGAGGAAATACTGAACTGTTACAAATTTAAACACAAGGCCTGGAGGAAATACTGAACTGTCACAAATTTAAACACAAGGCCTGGAGGAAATACTGAACTGTCACAAATTTAAACACAAGGTCTGGAGTAAATACTGAACTGTTACAAATTTAAACACAAGGCCTGGAGGAAATACTGAACTGTCACAAATTTAAAGACAAGGCCTGGAGTAAATACTGAACTGTCACAAATTTAAACACAAGGCCTGGGGGAAATACTGAACTGTCACAAATTTAAACACAAGGCCTGGGGGAAATACTGAACTGTCACAAATTTAAACACAGGGTCTGGAGTAAATACTGAACTGTCACAAATTTAAACACAAGGCCTGGAGTAAATACTGAACTGTCACAAATTTAAACACAAGGCCTGGGGGAAATACTGAACTGTCACAAATTTAAACACAAGGCCTGGGGGAAATACTGAACTGTCACAAATTTAAACACAAGGCCTGGAGGAAATACTGAACTGTCACAAATTTAAACACAGGGCCTGGAGGAAATACTGAACTTTCACAAATTTAAACACAAGGACTGGAGTAAATACTGAACTGTCACAAATTTAAACACAGGGCCTGCAGGAAATACTGAACTTTCACAAATTTAAACACAAGGCCTGGAGTAAATACTGAACTGTCACAAATTTAAACACAGGGCCTGGAGGAAATACTGAACTGTCACAAATTTAAACACAGGGCCTGGAGGAAATACTGAACTGTCACAAATTTAAACACAGGGCCTGGAGTAAATACTGAACAGTTACAAATTTAAACACAAGGCCTGGAGGAAATACTGAACTGTCACAAATTTAAACACAAGGCCTGGAGGAAATACTGAACTGTCACAAATTTAAACACAAGGCCTGGAGGAAATACTGAACTGTCACAAATTTAAACACAGGGCCTGGAGGAAATACTGAACTGTCACAAATTTAAACACAAGGCCTGGAGGAAATACTGAACTGTCACAAATTTAAACACAAGGCCTGGAGGAAATACTGAACTGTCACAAATTTAAACACAAGGCCTGGAGGAAATACTGAACTGTCACAAATTTAAACACAAGGCCTGGAGGAAATACTGAACTGTCACAAATTTAAACACAAGGCCTGGAGGAAATACTGAACTGTCACAAATTTAAACACAGGGCCTGGAGGAAATACTGAACTGTCACAAATTTAAACACAAGGCCTGGAGGAAATACTGAACTGTCACAAATTTAAACACAAGGCCTGGAGGAAATACTGAACTGTCACAAATTTAAACACAGGGCCTGGAGGAAATAATGAACTGTCACAAATTTAAACACAAGGCCTGGAGGAAATACTGAACTGTCACAAATTTAAACACAGGGCCTGGAGTAAATACTGAACTGTCACAAATTTAAACACAAGGCCTGGAGGAAATACTGAACTGTCACCAATTTAAACACAAGGCCTCGAGGAAATACTGAACTATCACAAATTTAAACACAAGGCCTGGAGGAAATACTGAACTGTCACCAATTTAAACACAAGGCCTCGAGGAAATACAGAACTATCACAAATTTAAACACAAGGCCTGGAGGAAGTACTGAACTGTCACAAAATTAAACACAGGGCCTGGAGTAAATACTGAACTGTCACAAATTTAAACACAAGGCCTGGAGGAAATACTGAACTGTCACCAATTTAAACACAAGGCCTGGAGGAAATACTGAACTGTCACAAATTTAAACACAGGGCCTGGAGGAAATACTGAACTGTCACAAATTTAAACACAGGGCCCGGAGGAAATACTGAACTGTCACAAATTTAAACACAGGGCCCGGAGGAAATACTGAACTGTCACAAATTTAAGCACAAGGCCTGGAGGAAATACTGAACTGTCACAAATTTAAACACAGGGCCTGGACGAAATACTGAACTGTCACAAATTTAAACACAGGGCCTGGAAGAAATACTGAACTGTCACAAATTTAAACACAGGGCCTGGAGGAAATTTTGAACTGTCACAAATTTAAACACAAGGCCTGGAGGAAATACTGAACTGTCACAAATTTAAACACAGGGCCTGGAGGAAATTTTGAACTGTCACAAATTTAAACACAAGGCCTGGAGGAAATACTGAACTGTCACAAATTTAAACACTAGGCCTGGAGGAAATACTGAACTGTCACAAATTTAAACACAGGGCCTGGAGGAAATTTTGAACTGTCACAAATTTAAACACAAGGCCTGGAGGAAATACTGAACTGTCACAAATTTAAACACAGGGCCTGGAGTAAATACTGAACTGTCACAAATTTAAACACAAGGCCTGGAGGAAATACTGAACTGTCACAAATTTAAACACAGGGCCTGGAGGAAATACTGAACTGTCACAAATTTAAACACAGGGTCTGGAGAAAATACTGAACTGTTACAAATTTAAACACAAGGCCTGGAGGAAATACTGAACTGTCACAAATTTAAACACAGGGCCTGGAGGAAATACTGAACTGTCACAAATTTAAACAGAAGGCCTGGAGGAAATACTGAACTGTCACAAATTTAAACAGAAGGCCTGGAGGAAATACTGAACTGTCACAAATTTAAACACAAGGCCTGGAGTAAATACTGAACTGTCACAAATTTAAACACAAGGCCTGGAGTAAATACTGAACTGTCACAAATTTAAACACAAGGCCTGGAGGAAATACTGAACTGTCACAAATTTAAACACAAGGCCTGGAGGAAATACTGAACTGTCACAAATTTAAACACAAGGCCTGGAGGAAATACTGAACTGTCACAAATTTAAACACAAGGCCTGGAGGAAATACTGAACTGTCACAAATTTAAACACAAGGCCTGAAGGAAATACTGAACTGTCACAAATTTAAACACAGGGCCTGGAGGAAATACTGAACTGTCACAAATTTAAACGCAAGGCCCGGAGGAAATACTGAACTGTCACAAATTTAAACACAAGGCCTGGAGGAAATACTGAACTGTCACAAATTTAAACACAGGGCCTGGAGGAAATACTGAACTGTCACAAATTTAAACACAGGGCCTGGAGGAAATTCTGAACTGTCACAAATTTAAACACAAGGCCTGGAGGAAATACTAAACTGTCACAAATTTAAACACAGGGACTGGAGGAAATACTGAACTGTCACAAATTTAAACACAAGGTCTGGAGGAAATACTGAACTGTCACAAATTTAAACACAAGGCCTGGAGGAAATACTGAACTGTCACAAATTTAAACACAAGGCCTGGAGGAAATACTGAACTGTCACAAATTTAAACACAAGGCCTGGAGGAAATACTGAACTGTCACAACTTTAAACACAAGGCCTGGAGGAAATACTGAACTGTCACAAATTTAAACACAAGGCCTGGAGGAAATACTGAACTGTCACAACTTTAAACACAAGGCCTGGAGGAAATACTGAACTGTCACAAATTTAAACACAGGGCCTGGAGGAAATACTGAACTGTCACAAATTTAAACACAAGGCCTCGAGGAAATACTGAACTGTCACAAATTTAAACACAAGGCCTGGAGGAAATACTGAACTGTCACAAATTTAAACACAAGGCCTGGAGGAAATACTGAACTGTCACAAATTTAAACACAAGGCCTGGAGGAAATACTGAACTGTCACAAATTTAAACACAAGGCCTGGAGGAAATACTGAACTGTCACAAATTTAAACACAGGGACTGGAGTAAATACTGAACTGTCACAAATTTAAACACAAGGCCTGGAGGAAATACTGAACTGTCACAAATTTAAACACAAGGCCTGGAGGAAATACTGAACTGTCACAAATTTAAACACAGGGTCTGGAGTAAATACTGAACTGTCACAAATTTAAACACAAGGCCTGGAGGAAATACTGAACTGTCACAAATTTAAACACAGGGCCTGGAGTAAATACTGAACTGTCACAAATTTAAACACAGGGCCTGGAGGAAATACTGAACTGTCACAAATTTAAACAGAGGGCCTGGAGGAAATACTGAACTGTCACAAATTTAAACACAAGGCCTGGAGGAAATACTGAACTGTTACAAATTTAAACACAAGGCCTGGAGGAAATACTGAACTGTCACAAATTTAAACACAAGGCCTGGAGGAAATACTGAACTGTCACAAATTTAAACACAAGGTCTGGAGTAAATACTGAACTGTTACAAATTTAAACACAAGGCCTGGAGGAAATACTGAACTGTCACAAATTTAAAGACAAGGCCTGGAGCAAATACTGAACTGTCACAAATTTAAACACAAGGCCTGGGGGAAATACTGAACTGTCACAAATTTAAACACAAGGCCTGGGGGAAATACTGAACTGTCACAAATTTAAACACAGGGTCTGGAGTAAATACTGAACTGTTACAAATTTAAACACAAGGCCTGGAGGAAATACTGAACTGTCACAAATTTAAACACAAGGCCTGGAGTAAATACTGAACTGTCACAAATTTAAACACAAGGCCTGGGGGAAATACTGAACTGTCACAAATTTAAACACAAGGCCTGGGGGAAATACTGAACTGTCACAAATTTAAACACAAGGCCTGGAGGAAATACTGAACTGTCACAAATTTAAACACAAGGCCTGGAGGAAATACTGAACTGTCACAAATTTAAACACAGGGCCTGGAGGAAATACTGAACTGTCACAAATTTAAACACAGGGCCTGGAGGAAATACTGAACTGTCACAAATTTAAACACAGGGCCTGGAGGAAATACTGAACTTTCACAAATTTAAACACAAGGACTGGAGTAAATACTGAACTGTCACAAATTTAAACACAGGGCCTGCAGGAAATAATGAACTTTCACAAATTTAAACACAAGGCCTGGAGTAAATACTGAACTGTCACAAATTTAAACACAGGGCCTGGAGGAAATACTGAACTGTCACAAATTTAAACACAGGGCCTGGAGGAAATACTGAACTGTCACAAATTTAAACACAGGGCCTGGAGTAAATACTGAACAGTTACAAATTTAAACACAAGGCCTGGAGGAAATACTGAACTGTCACAAATTTAAACACAAGGCCTGGAGGAAATACTGAACTGTCACAAATTTAAACACAAGGCCTGGAGGAAATACTGAACTGTCACAAATTTAAACACAAGGCCTGGAGGAAATACTGAACTGTCACAAATTAAAACACAAGGCCTGGGGGAAATACTGAACTGTCACAAATTTAAACACAAGGCCTGGAGGAAATACTGAACATTCACAAATTTAAACACAAGGCCTGGAGGAAATACTGAACTGTCACAAATTTAAACACAGGGTCTGGAGTAAATACTGAACTGTCACCACTTTAAAGACAGTTCCTGGGGGAAATATTGAGCTCTCACAACTTTAAACACAAGGCCTGGATGAAATACTGAACTGTCACAAATTTAAACACAAGGCCTGGAGTAAATACTGAACTGTCACAAATTTAAACACAGGGGCTGGAGGAAATACTGAACTGTCACAAATTTAAACACAGGGCCTGGAGGAAATACTGAACTGTCACAAATTTAAACACAAGGCCTGGAGGAAATACTGAACTGTCACAAATTTAAACACAGGGCCTGGAGGGAATACTGAACTGTCACAAATTTAAACACAAGGTCTGGAGGAAATACTGAACTGTCACAAATTTAAACACAAGGCCTGGAGTAAATACTGAACTGTCACAAATTTAAACACAAGGCCTGGAGGAAATACTGAACTGTCACAAATTTAAACACAAGGCCTGGAGGAAATACTGAACTGTCACAAATTTAAACACAAGGCCTGGAGTAAATACTGAACTGTCACAAATTTAAACACAAGGCCTGGAGGAAATACTAAACTGTCAACAATTTAAACACAAGGCCTCGAGGAAATACTGAACTATCACAAATTTAAACACAAGGCCTGGAGGAAATACTGAACTGTCACAAATTTAAACACAAGGCCTGGAGGAAATACTAAACTGTCAACAATTTAAACACAAGGCCTCGAGGAAATACTGAACTATCACAAATTTAAACACAAGGCCTGGAGGAAATACTGAACTGTCACCAATTTAAACACAAGGCCTCGAGGAAATACAGAACTATCACAAATTTAAACACAAGGCCTGGAGGAAGTACTGAACTGTCACAAAATTAAACACAGGGCCTGGAGTAAATACTGAACTGTCACAAATTTAAACACAAGGCCTGGAGGAAATACTGAACTGTCACCAATTTAAACACAAGGCCTGGAGGAAATACTGAACTGTCACAAATTTAAACACAGGGCCTGGAGGAAATACTGAACTGTCACAGATTTAAACAAAGGGCCCGGAGGAAATACTGAACTGTCACAAATTTAAACACAGGGCCCGGAGGAAATACTGAACTGTCACAAATTTAAGCACAAGGCCTGGAGGAAATACTGAACTGTCACAAATTTAAACACAAGGCCTGGAGGAAATACTGAACTGTCACCAATTTAAACACAAGGCCTCGAGGAAATACAGAACTATCACAAATTTAAACGCAAGGCCTGGAGGAAGTACTGAACTGTCACAAAATTAAACACAGGGCCTGGAGTAAATACTGAACTGTCACAAATTTAAACACAAGGCCTGGAGGAAATACTGAACTGTCACCAATTTAAACACAAGGCCTGGAGGAAATACTGAACTGTCACAAATTTAAACTCAGGGCCTGGAGGAAATACTGAACTGTCACAGATTTAAACACAGGGCCCGGAGGAAATACTGAACTGTCACAAATTTAAACACAGGGCCCGGAGGAAATACTGAACTGTCACAAATTTAAGCACAAGGCCTGGAGGAAATACTGAACTGTCACAAATTTAAACACAAGGCCTGGAGGAAATACTGAACTGTCACAAATTTAAACACAAGGCCTGGAGGAAATACTGAACTGTCACAAATTTAAACACAGGGCCTGGAGGAAATACTGAACTGTCACAAATTTAAACACAAGGCCTGGAGGAAATACTGAACTGTCACAAATTTAAACACAAGGCCTGGAGGAAATACTGAACTGTCACAACTTTAAACACAAGGCCTGGAGGAAATACTGAACTGTCACAAATTTAAACACAGGGCCTGGAGTAAATACTGAACTGTCACAAATTTAAACACAAGGCCTCGAGGAAATACTGAACTATCACAAATTTAAACACAAGGCCTGGAGGGAATACTGAACTGTCACAAATTTAAACACAGGGCCTGGACGAAATACTGAACTGTCACAAATTTAAACACAGGGCCTGGAGGAAATACTGAACTGTCACAAATTTAAACACAGGGCCTGGAGGAAATTTTGAACTGTCACAAATTTAAACACAAGGCCTGGAGGAAATACTGAACTGTCACAAATTTAAACACAGGGCCTGGAGTAAATACTGAACTGTCACAAATTTAAACACAAGGCCTGGAGGAAATACTGAACTGTCACAAATTTAAACACAGGGCCTGGAGGAAATACTGAACTGTCACAAATTTAAACACAGGGTCTGGAGAAAATACTGAACTGTTACAAATTTAAACACAAGGCCTGGAGGAAATACTGAACTGTCACAAATTTAAACACAGGGCCTGGAGGAAATACTGAACTGTCACAAATTTAAACAGAAGGCCTGGAGGAAATACTGAACTGTCACAAATTTAAACACAAGGCCTGGAGGAAATACTGAACTGTCACAAATTTAAACACAGGGCCCGGAGGAAATACTGAACTTTCACAAATTTAAACACAAGGACTGGAGTAAATACTGAACTGTCACAAATTTAAACACAGGGCCTGCAGGAAATACTGAACTTTCACAAATTTAAACACAAGGCCTGGAGTAAATACTGAACTGTCACAAATTTAAACACAGGGCCTGGAGGAAATACTGAACTGTCACAAATTTAAACACAGGGCCTGGATGAAATACTGAACTGTCACAAATTTAAACACAGGGCCTGGAGTAAATACTGAACAGTTACAAATTTAAACACAAGGCCTGGAGGAAATACTGAACTGTCACAAATTTAAACACAAGGCATGGAGGAAATACTGAACTGTCACAAATTTAAACACAAGGCCTGGAGGAAATACTGAACTGTCACAAATTTAAACACAAGGCCTGGAGGAAATACTGAACTGTCACAAATTAAAACACAAGGCCTGGGGGAAATACTGAACTGTCACAAATTTAAACACAGGGTCTGGAGTAAATACTGAACTGTCACCACTTTAAAGACAGTTCCTGGGGGAAATATTGAGCTCTCACAACTTTAAACACAAGGCCTGGATGAAATACTGAACTGTCACAAATTTAAACACAAGGCCTGGAGTAAATACTGAACTGTCACAAATTTAAACACTGGGTCTGGAGGAAATACTGAACTGTCACAAATTTAAACACAAGGCCTGGAGGAAATACTGAACTGTCACAAATTTAAACACAGGGCCTGGAGGGAATACTGAACTGTCACAAATTTAAACACAAGGCCTGGAGTAAATACTGAACTGTCACAAATTTAAACACAAGGCCTGGAGGAAATACTGAACTGTCACAAATTTAAACACAGGGCCTGGAGGGAATACTGAACTGTCACAAATTTAAACACATGGCCTGGAGGAAATACTGAACTGTCACAAATTTAAACACAAGGCCTGGAGGAAATACTGAACTGTCACCAATTTAAACACAAGGCCTCGAGGAAATACTGAACTGTCACAAATTTAAACACAAGGCCTGGAGGAAATACTGAACTGTCGCAAATTTAAACACAAGGCCTGGAGGAAATACTGAACTGTCACAAATTTAAACACAGGGCCTGGAGGAAATACTGAACTTTCACAAATTTAAACACAAGGACTGGAGTAAATACTGAACTGTCACAAATTTAAACAGAGGGCCTGGAGGAAATACTGAACTGTCACAAATTTAAACACAAGGCCTGGAGGAAATACTGAACTGTTACAAATTTAAACACAAGGCCTGGAGGAAATACTGAACTGTCACAAATTTAAACACAAGGCCTGGAGGAAATACTGAACTGTCACAAATTTAAACACAAGGTCTGGAGTAAATACTGAACTGTTACAAATTTAAACACAAGGCCTGGAGGAAATACTGAACTGTCACAAATTTAAAGACAAGGCCTGGAGTAAATACTGAACTGTCACAAATTTAAACACAAGGCCTGGGGGAAATACTGAACTGTCACAAATTTAAACACAAGGCCTGGGGGAAATACTGAACTGTCACAAATTTAAACACAGGGTCTGGAGTAAATACTGAACTGTTACAAATTTAAACACAAGGCCTGGAGGAAATACTGAACTGTCACAAATTTAAACACAAGGCCTGGAGTAAATACTGAACTGTCACAAATTTAAACACAAGGCCTGGGGGAAATACTGAACTGTCACAAATTTAAACACAAGGCCTGGGGGAAATACTGAACTGTCACAAATTTAAACACAAGGCCTGGAGTAAATACTGAACTGTCACAAATTTAAACACAAGGCCTGGGGGAAATACTGAACTGTCACAAATTTAAACACAAGGCCTGGAGGAAATACTGAACTGTCACAAATTTAAACACAGGGCCTGGAGGAAATACTGAACTTTCACAAATTTAAACACAAGGACTGGAGTAAATACTGAACTGTCACAAATTTAAACACAGGGCCTGCAGGAAATACTGAACTTTCACAAATTTAAACACAAGGCCTGGAGTAAATACTGAACTGTCACAAATTTAAACACAGGGCCTGGAGGAAATACTGAACTGTCACAAATTTAAACACAGGGCCTGGAGGAAATACTGAACTGTCACAAATTTAAACACAGGGCCTGGAGTAAATACTGAACAGTTACAAATTTAAACACAAGGCCTGGAGGAAATACTGAACTGTCACAAATTTAAACACAAGGCCTGGAGGAAATACTGAACTGTCACAAATTTAAACACAAGGCCTGGAGGAAATACTGAACTGTCACAAATTTAAACACAAGGCCTGGAGGAAATACTGAACTGTCACAAATTAAAACACAAGGCCTGGGGGAAATACTGAACTGTCACAAATTTAAACACAGGGTCTGGAGTAAATACTGAACTGTCACCACTTTAAAGACAGTTCCTGGGGGAAATATTGAGCTCTCACAACTTTAAACACAAGGCCTGGATGAAATACTGAACTGTCACAAATTTAAACACAAGGCCTGGAGTAAATACTGAACTGTCACAAATTTAAACACAGGGGCTGGAGGAAATACTGAACTGTCACAAATTTAAACACAGGGCCTGGAGGAAATACTGAACTGTCACAAATTTAAACACAAGGCCTGGAGGAAATACTGAACTGTCACAAATTTAAACACAGGGCCTGGAGGGAATACTGAACTGTCACAAATTTAAACACAAGGCCTGGAGTAAATACTGAACTGTCACAAATTTAAACACAAGGCCTGGAGGAAATACTGAACTGTCACAAATTTAAACACAGGGCCTGGAGGGAATACTGAACTGTCACAAATTTAAACACAAGGTCTGGAGTAAATACTGAACTGTCACAAATTTAAACACAAGGCCTGGAGGAAATACTGAACTGTCACAAATTTAAACACAAGGCCTGGAGGAAATACTGAACTGTCACAAATTTAAACACAAGGCCTGGAGGAAATACTGAACTGTCACAAATTTAAACACATGGCCTGGAGGAAATACTGAACTGTCACAAATTTAAACACAAGGCCTGGAGGAAATACTAAACTGTCAACAATTTAAACACAAGGCCTCGAGGAAATACTGAACTATCACAAATTTAAACACAAGGCCTGGAGGAAATACTGAACTGTCACCAATTTAAACACAAGGCCTCGAGGAAATACAGAACTATCACAAATTTAAACACAAGGCCTGGAGGAAGTACTGAACTGTCACAAAATTAAACACAGGGCCTGGAGTAAATACTGAACTGTCACAAATTTAAACACAAGGCCTGGAGGAAATACTGAACTGTCACCAATTTAAACACAAGGCCTGGAGGAAATACTGAACTGTCACAAATTTAAACACAGGGCCTGGAGGAAATACTGAACTGTCACAGATTTAAACACAGGGCCCGGAGGAAATACTGAACTGTCACAAATTTAAACACAGGGCCCGGAGGAAATACTGAACTGTCACAAATTTAAGCACAAGGCCTGGAGGAAATACTGAACTGTCACAAATTTAAACACAAGGCCTGGAGGAAATACTGAACTGTCACAAATTTAAACACAAGGCCTGGAGGAAATACTGAACTGTCACAAATTTAAACACAGGGCCTGGAGGAAATACTGAACTGTCACAAATTTAAACACAAGGCCTGGAGGAAATACTGAACTGTCACAAATTTAAACACAAGGCCTGGAGGAAATACTGAACTGTCACAACTTTAAACACAAGGCCTGGAGGAAATACTGAACTGTCACAAATTTAAACACAGGGCCTGGAGTAAATACTGAACTGTCACAAATTTAAACACAAGGCCTCGAGGAAATACTGAACTATCACAAATTTAAACACAAGGCCTGGAGGGAATACTGAACTGTCACAAATTTAAACACAGGGCCTGGACGAAATACTGAACTGTCACAAATTTAAACACAAGGCCTGGAGGAAATACTGAACTGTCACAACTTTAAACACAAGGCCTGGAGGAAATACTGAACTGTCACAAATTTAAACACAAGGCCTGGAGGAAATACTGAACTGTCACAACTTTAAACACAAGGCCTGGAGGAAATACTGAACTGTCACAAATTTAAACACAGGGCCTGGAGTAAATACTGAACTGTCACAAATTTAAACACAAGGCCTCGAGGAAATACTGAACTATCACAAATTTAAACACAAGGCCTGGAGGGAATACTGAACTGTCACAAATTTAAACACAGGGCCTGGACGAAATACTGAACTGTCACAAATTTAAACACAGGGCCTGGAGGAAATACTGAACTGTCACAAATTTAAACACAGGGCCTGGAGGAAATTTTGAACTGTCACAAATTTAAACACAAGGCCTGGAGGAAATACTGAACTGTCACAAATTTAAACACAGGGCCTGGAGTAAATACTGAACTGTCACAAATTTAAACACAAGGCCTGGAGGAAATACTGAACTGTCACAAATTTAAACACAGGGCCTGGAGGAAATACTGAACTGTCACAAATTTAAACACAAGGCCTGGAGGAAATACTGAACTGTCACAAATTTAAACACAAGGCCTGGAGGAAATACTGAACTGTCACAAATTTAAACACAAGGCCTGGAGTAAATACTGAACTGTCACAAATTTAAACACAGGGTCTGGAGAAAATACTGAACTGTTACAAATTTAAACACAAGGCCTGGAGGAAATACTGAACTGTCACAAATTTAAACACAGGGTCTGGAGAAAATACTGAACTGTTACAAATTTAAACACAAGGCCTGGAGGAAATACTGAACTGTCACAAATTTAAACACAGGGCCTGGAGGAAATACTGAACTGTCACAAATTTAAACAGAAGGCCTGGAGGAAATACTGAACTGTCACAAATTTAAACACAAGGCCTGGAGGAAATACTGAACTGTCACAAATTTAAACACAGGGCCTGGAGGAAATACTGAACTTTCACAAATTTAAACACAAGGACTGGAGTAAATACTGAACTGTCACAAATTTAAACACAGGGCCTGCAGGAAATACTGAACTTTCACAAATTTAAACACAAGGCCTGGAGTAAATACTGAACTGTCACAAATTTAAACACAGGGCCTGGAGGAAATACTGAACTGTCACAAATTTAAACACAGGGCCTGGAGGAAATACTGAACTGTCACAAATTTAAACACAGGGCCTGGAGTAAATACTGAACAGTTACAAATTTAAACACAAGGCCTGGAGGAAATACTGAACTGTCACAAATTTAAACACAAGGCCTGGAGGAAATACTGAACTGTCACAAATTTAAACACAAGGCCTGGAGGAAATACTGAACTGTCACAAATTTAAACACAAGGCCTGGAGGAAATACTGAACTGTCACAAATTAAAACACAAGGCCTGGGGGAAATACTGAACTGTCACAAATTTAAACACAGGGTCTGGAGTAAATACTGAACTGTCACCACTTTAAAGACAGTTCCTGGGGGAAATATTGAGCTCTCACAACTTTAAACACAAGGCCTGGATGAAATACTGAACTGTCACAAATTTAAACACAAGGCCTGGAGTAAATACTGAACTGTCACAAATTTAAACACTGGGTCTGGAGGAAATACTGAACTGTCACAAATTTAAACACAAGGCCTGGAGGAAATACTGAACTGTCACAAATTTAAACACAGGGCCTGGAGGGAATACTGAACTGTCACAAATTTAAACACAAGGCCTGGAGTAAATACTGAACTGTCACAAATTTAAACACAAGGCCTGGAGGAAATACTGATCTGTCACAAATTTAAACACAGGGCCTGGAGGGAATACTGAACTGTCACAAATTTAAACACATGGCCTGGAGGAAATACTGAACTGTCACAAATTTAAACACAAGGCCTGGAGGAAATACTGAACTGTCACCAATTTAAACACAAGGCCTCGAGGAAATACTGAACTGTCACAAATTTAAACACAAGGCCTGGAGGAAATACTGAACTGTCACAAATTTAAACACAAGGCCTGGAGGAAATACTGAACTGTCACAAATTTAAACACAGGGCCTGGAGGAAATACTGAACTTTCACAAATTTAAACACAAGGACTGGAGTAAATACTGAACTGTCACAAATTTAAACACAGGGCCTGCAGGAAATACTGAACTTTCACAAATTTAAACACAAGGCCTGGAGTAAATACTGAACTGTCACAAATTTAAACACAGGGCCTGGAGGAAATACTGAACTGTCACCAATTTAAACACAGGGCCTGGAGGAAATACTGAACTGACACAAATTTAAACACAGGGCCTGGAGTAAATACTGAACAGTTACAAATTTAAACACAAGGCCTGGAGGAAATACTGAACTGTCACAAATTTAAACACAGGGCCTGGAGTAAATACTGAACAGTTACAAATTTAAACACAAGGCCTGGAGGAAATACTGAACTGTCACAAATTTAAACACAAGGCCTGGAGGAAATACTGAACTGTCACAAATTTAAACACAAGGCCTGGAGGAAATACTGAACTGTCACAAATTTAAACACAAGGCCTGGAGGAAATACTGAACTGTCACAAATTAAAACACAAGGCCTGGGGGAAATACTGAACTGTCACAAATTTAAACACAGGGTCTGGAGTAAATACTGAACTGTCACCACTTTAAAGACAGTTCCTGGGGGAAATATTGAGCTCTCACAACTTTAAACACAAGGCCTGGATGAAATACTGAACTGTCACAAATTTAAACACAAGGCCTGGAGTAAATACTGAACTGTCACAAATTTAAACACTGGGTCTGGAGGAAATACTGAACTGTCACAAATTTAAACACAAGGCCTGGAGGAAATACTGAACTGTCACAAATTTAAACACAAGGCCTGGAGGAAATACTGAACTGTCACCAATTTAAACACAAGGCCTCGAGGAAATACTGAACTGTCACAAATTTAAACACAAGGCCTGGAGGAAATACTGAACTGTCACAAATTTAAACACAAGGCCTGGAGGAAATACTGAACTGTCACAAATTTAAACACAGGGCCTGGAGGAAATACTGAACTTTCACAAATTTAAACACAAGGACTGGAGTAAATACTGAACTGTCACAAATTTAAACACAGGGCCTGCAGGAAATACTGAACTTTCACAAATTTAAACACAAGGCCTGGAGTAAATACTGAACTGTCACAAATTTAAACACAGGGCCTGGAGGAAATACTGAACTGTCACCAATTTAAACACAGGGCCTGGAGGAAATACTGAACTGACACAAATTTAAACACAGGGCCTGGAGTAAATACTGAACAGTTACAAATTTAAACACAAGGCCTGGAGGAAATACTGAACTGTCACAAATTTAAACACAAGGCATGGAGGAAATACTGAACTGTCACAAATTTAAACACAAGGCCTGGAGGAAATACTGAACTGTCACAAATTTAAACACAAGGCCTGGAGGAAATACTGAACTGTCACAAATTAAAACACAAGGCCTGGGGGAAATACTGAACTGTCACAAATTTAAACACAGGGTCTGGAGTAAATACTGAACTGTCACCACTTTAAAGACAGTTCCTGGGGGAAATATTGAGCTCTCACAACTTTAAACACAAGGCCTGGATGAAATACTGAACTGTCACAAATTTAAACACAAGGCCTGGAGTAAATACTGAACTGTCACAAATTTAAACACAAGGCCTGGAGGAAATACTGAACTGTCACAAATTTAAACACAAGGCCTGGAGGAAATACTGAACTGTCACAAATTTAAACACAGGGCCTGGAGGGAATACTGAACTGTCACAAATTTAAACACAAGGCCTGGAGTAAATACTGAACTGTCACAAATTTAAACACAAGGCCTGGAGGAAATACTGAACTGTCACAAATTTAAACACAGGGCCTGGAGGGAATACTGAACTGTCACAAATTTAAACACAAGGCCTGGAGTAAATACTGAACTGTCACAAATTTAAACACAAGGCCTGGAGGAAATACTGAACTGTCACAAATTTAAACACAGGGCCTGGAGGGAATACTGAACTGTCACAAATTTAAACACATGGCCTGGAGGAAATACTGAACTGTCACAAATTTAAACACAAGGCCTGGAGGAAATACTGAACTGTCACAAATTTAAACACAAGGCCTGGAGTAAATACTGAACTGTCACAAATTTAAACACAGGGCCTGGAGGAAATACTGAACTGTCACAAATTTAAACACAGGGCCTGGGGGAAATACTGAACTGTCACAAATTTAAACACAAGGCCTGGAGTAAGTACTGAACTGTCACAAATTTAAACACAAGGCCTGGAGGAAATACTGAACTGTCACAAATTTAAACACAGGGCCTGGAGGAAATACTGAACTGTCACAAATTTAAACACAAGGCCTGGAGTAAATACTGAACTGTCACAAATTTAAACACAAGGCCTGGAGGAAATACTGAACTGTCACAAATTTAAACACAGGGCCTGGAGGAAATACTGAACTGTCACAAATTTAAACACAAGGCCTGGAGGGAAATACTGAACTGTCACAAATTTAAACACAAGGCCTGGAGTAAATACTGAACTGTCACAAATTTGAACACTGGGTCTGGAGGAAATACTGAACTGTCACAAATTTAAACACTGGGTCTGGAGGAAATACTGAACTGTCACAAATTTAAACACAAGGCCTGGAGTAAATACTGAACTGTCACAAATTTGAACACAGGGCCTGGAGGAAATACTGAACTGTCACAAATTTAAACACAAGGCCTGGAGGAAATACTGAACTGTCACAAATGTAAACACAAGGCCTGGAGGAAATACTGAACTGTCACAAATTTAAACACAGGGCCTGGAGTAAATACTGAACTGTCACAAATTTAAACACTGGGTCTGGAGGAAATACTGAACTGTCACAAATTTAAACACAAGGCCTGGAGGAAATACTGAACTGTCACAAATTTAAACACAAGGCCTGGAGGAAATACTGAACTGTCACAAATTTAAACACAGGGCCTGGAGGAAATACTGAACTGTCACAAATTTAAACACAGGGCCTGGAGGAAATACTGAACTGTCACAAATTTAAACACAAGGCCTGGAGGAAATACTGAAATGTCACAAATTTAAACACAGGGTCTGGAGGAAATACTGAACTGTCACATATTTAAACACAGGGCCTGGAGGAAATACTGAACTGTCACAAATTTAAACACAGGGCCTGGAGGAAATACTGAACTGTCACAAATTTAAACACAGGGCCTGGAGGAAATACTGAACTGTCACAAATTTAAACACAAGGCCTGGAGGAAATACTGAACTGTCACAAATTTAAACACAAGGCCTGGAGTAAATACTGAACTGTCACAAATTTAAACACTGGGTCTGGAGGAAATACTGAACTGTCACAAATTTAAACACAAGGCCTGGAGGAAATACTGAACTGTCACAAATTTAAACACAAGGCCTGGAGTAAATACTGAACTGTCACAAATTTAAACACTGGGTCTGGAGGAAATACTGAACTGTCACAAATTTAAACACAAGGCCTGGAGGAAATACTGAACTGTCACAAATTTAAACACAAGGCCTGGAGGAAATACTGAACTGTCACAAATTTAAACACAAGGCCTGGAGGAAATACTGAACTGTCACAAATTTAAACACAAGGCCTGGAGGAAATACTGAACTGTCACAAATTTAAACACAGGGCCTGGAGGAAATACTGAACTGTCACAAATTTAAACACAGGGCCTGGAGGAAATACTGAACTGTCACAAATTTAAACACAAGGCCTGGAGGAAATACTGAAATGTCACAAATTTAAACACAGGGTCTGGAGGAAATACTGAACTGTCACAAATTTAAACACAGGGCCTGGAGGAAATACTGAACTGTCACAAATTTAAACACAGGGCCTGGAGGAAATACTGAACTGTCACAAATTTAAACACAGGGCCTGGAGGAAATACTGAACTGTCACAAATTTAAACACAGGGCCTGGAGGAAATACTGAACTGTCACAAATTTAAACACAAGGCCTGGAGTAAATACTGAACTGTCACAAATTTAAACACTGGGTCTGGAGGAAATACTGAACTGTCACAAATTTAAACACAAGGCCTGGAGGAAATACTGAACTGTCACAAATTTAAACACAAGGCCTGGAGGAAATACTGAACTATCACAAATTTAAACACAAGGCCTGGAGGAAATACTGAACTGTCACAAATTTAAACACAAGGCCTGGAGGAAATACTGAACTGTCACAAATTTAAACACAGGGCCTGGAGGAAATACTGAACTGTCACAAATTTAAACACAGGGCCTGGAGGAAATACTGAACTGTCACAAATTTAAACACAGGGCCTGGAGGAATACTGAACTGTCACAAATTTAAACACAGGGCCTGGAGGAAATACTGAACTGTCACAAATTTAAACACAGGGCCTGGAGGAAATACTGAACTGTCACAAATTTAAATACAAGGCCTGGAGGAAATACTGAACTGTCACAAATTTAAACACAAGGCCTGGAGGAAATACTGAACTGTCACAAATTTAAACACAAGGCCTGGAGGAAATACTGAACTGTCACAAATTTAAACACAAGGCCTGGAGGAAATACTGAACTGTCACAAATTTAAACACAGGGCCTGGAGGAAATACTGAACTGTCACAAATTTAAACACAAGGCCTGGAGGAAATACTGAACTGTCACAAATTTAAACACAAGGCCTGGAGTAAATACTGAACTGTGACAAATTTAAACACAAGGACTGGAGTAAATACTGAACTGTCACAAATTAAAACACAAGGCCTGGAGGAAATACTGAACTGTGACAAATTTAAACACAAGGCCTGGAGTAAATACTGAACTGTCACAAATTTAAACACAAGGCCTGGAGGAAATACTGAACTGTCACAAATTTAAACACAGGGCCTGGAGGAAATACTGAACTGTCACAAATTTAAACACAGGGCCTGGAGGAAATACTGAACTGTCACAAATTTAAACACAAGGCCTGGAGGAAATACTGAACTGTCACAAATTTAAACACAAGGCCTGGAGGAAATACTGAACTGTCACAAATTTAAACACAGGGCCTGGAGGAAATACTGAACTGTCACAAATTTAAACACAAGGCCTGGAGTAAATACTGAACTGTCACAAATTTAAACACAGGGCCTGGAGGAAATACTGAACTGTCACAAATTTAAACACAAGGCCTGGAGGAAATACTGAACTGTCACAAATTTAAACACAAGGCCTGGAGTAAATACTGAACTGTCACAAATTTAAACACAGGGCCTGGAGTAAATACAGAACTGTCACAAATTTAAACACAAGGCCTGGAGGAAATACTGAACTGTCACAAATTTAAACACAGGGCCTGGAGTAAATACTGAACTGTCACAAATTTAAACACAGGGTCTGGAGTAAATACTGAACTGTCACAAATTTAAACACAGGGCCTTGAGTAAATACTGAACTGTCACAAATTTAAACACAAGGCCTGGAGTAAATACTGAACTGTCACAAATTTAAACACAAGGCCTGGAGTAAATACTGAACTGTCACAAATTTAAACACAGGGTCTGGAGGAAATACTGAACTGTCACAAATTTAAACACAGGGTCTGGAGGAAATACTGAACTGTCACAAATATAAACACAGCGGCTGGAGGAAATATTGAACTGTCACAAATTTAAACACAAGGCCTGGATGAAATACTGAACTGTCTCAAATTAAAACACAGGGTCTGGAGTAAATACTGAACTGTCACAAATTTAAACACAGGGCCTGGAGTAAATACTGAACTGTCACAAATTTAAACACAAGGCCTGGAGGAAATACTGAACTGTCACAAATTTAAACACAGGGTCTGGAGTAAATACTGAACTGTCACAAATTTAAACACAGGGCCTGGAGTAAATACTGAACTGTCACAAATTTAAACACAAGGCCTGGAGTAAATACTGAACTGTCACAAATTTAAACACAAGGCCTGGAGTAAATACTGAACTGTCACAAATTTAAACACAGGGCCTGTAGGAAATACTGAACTGTCACAAATTTAAACACAAGGCCTGGAGGAAATACTGAACTGTCACAAATTTAAACACAAGGCCTGGAGGAAATACTGAACTGTCACAAATTTAAACACAAGGCCTGGAGGAAATACTGAACTGTCACAAATTTAAACACAAGGCCTGGAGTAAATACTGAACTGTCACAAATTTAAACACAGGGCCTGGAGTAAATACTGAACTGTCACAAATTTAAACACAGGGTCTGGAGAAAATACTGAACTGTCACAAATTTAAACACAATGCCTGGAGGAAATACTGAACTGTCACAAATTTAAACACAGGGTCTGGAGGAAATACTGAACTGTCACAAATTTAAACACAAGGTCTGGAGTAAATACTGAACTGTCACAAATTTAAACACAAGGCCTGGAGGAAATACTGAACTGTCACAAATTTAAACACAGGGCCTGGAGGAAATACTGAACTGTCACAAATTTAAACACAAGGCCTGGAGGAAATACTGAACTGTCACAAATTTAAACACAAGGCCTGGAGGAAATACTGAACTGTCACAAATTTAAACACAAGGCCTGGAGTAAATACTGAACTGTCACAAATTTAAACACAGGGCCTGGAGTAAATACTGAACTGTCACAAATTTAAACACAGGGTCTGGAGAAAATACTGAACTGTCACAAATTTAAACACAAGGCCTGGAGGAAATACTGAACTGTCACAAATTTAAACACAGGGTCTGGAGGAAATACTGAACTGTCACAAATTTAAACACAAGGCCTGGAGGAAATACTGAACTGTCACAAATTTAAACACAGGGTCTGGAGTAAATACTGAACTGTCACAAATTTAAACACAAGGCCTGGAGGAAATACTGAACTGTCACAAATTTAAACACAAGGCCTGGAGGAAATACTGAACTGTCACAAATTTAAACACAGGGTCTGGAGGAAATACTGAACTGTCACAAATTTAAACACAGGGTCTGGAGGAAATACTGAACTGTCACAAATTTGAACACAGGTCCTGGAGTAAATACTGAACTGTCACAAATTTAAACACAGGGTCCGGAGGAAATACTGAACTGTCACAAATTTAAACACAGGGTCTGGAGGAAATACTGAACTGTCACAAATTTAAACACAAGGCCTGGAGGAAATACTGAACTGTCACAAATTTAAACACAGGTCCTGGAGTAAATACTGAACTGTCACAAATTTAAACACAGGGTCTGGAGTAAATACTGAACTGTCACAAATTTAAACACACGGCCTTGAGGAAAATACTGAACTGTTACAAATTTAAACACAAGGCCTGGAGGAAATACTGAACTGTCACAAATTTAAACACAAGGCCTGGAGGAAATACTGAACTGTCACAAATTTAAACACAAGGCCTGGGGGAAATACTGAACTGTCACAAATTTAAACACAGGGCCTGGAGGAAATACTGAACTATCACAAATTTAAACACAGGGCCTGGAGTAAATACTGAACTATCACAAATTTAAACACAAGGCCTGGAGGAAATACTGAACTGTCACAAATTTAAACACAAGGCCTGGAGGAAATACTGAACTATCACAAATTTAAACACAAGGCCTGGAGGAAATACTGAACTGTCACAAATTTAAACACAAGGCCTGGAGGAAATACTGAACTGTCACAAATTTAAACACAAGGCCTGGAGTAAATACTGAACTGTCACAAATTTAAACACAGGGCCTGGAGTAAATACTGAACTGTCACAAATTTAAACACAGGGTCTGGAGAAAATACTGAACTGTCACAAATTTAAACACAAGGCCTGGAGGAAATACTGAACTGTCACAAATTTAAACACAGGGTCTGGAGGAAATACTGAACTGTCACAAATTTAAACACAAGGCCTGGAGTAAATACTGAACTGTCACAAATTTAAACACAGGGTCTGGAGTAAATACTGAACTGTCACAAATTTAAACACAAGGCCTGGAGGAAATACTGAACTGTCACAAATTTAAACACAAGGCCTGGAGGAAATACTGAACTGTCACAAATTTAAACACAGGGTCTGGAGGAAATACTGAACTGTCACAAATTTAAACACAGGGCCTGGAGGAAATACTGAACTGTCACAAATTTAAACACAGGGTCTAAAGTAAATACTGAACTGTCACAAATTTAAACACAGGGTCTGGAGGAAATACTGAACTGTCACAAATTTGAACACAGGTCCTGGAGTAAATACTGAACTGTCACAAATTTAAACACAGGGTCCGGAGGAAATACTGAACTGTCACAAATTTAAACACAGGGTCTGGAGGAAATACTGAACTGTCACAAATTTAAACACAAGGCCTGGAGGAAATACTGAACTGTCACAAATTTAAACACAGGTCCTGGAGTAAATACTGAACTGTCACAAATTTAAACACAGGGTCTGGAGTAAATACTGAACTGTCACAAATTTAAACACACGGCCTGGAGGAAAATACTGAACTGTTACAAATTTAAACACAAGGCCTGGAGGAAATACTGAACTGTCACAAATTTAAACACAAGGCCTGGAGGAAATACTGAACTGTCACAAATTTAAACACAAGGCCTGGGGGAAATACTGAACTGTCACAAATTTAAACACAGGGCCTGGAGGAAATACTGAACTGTCACAAATTTAAACACAAGGCCTGCAGGAAATACTGAACAGTCACAAATTTAAACACAGGGCCTGGAGGAAATACTGAACTGTCACAAATTTAAACACAAGGCCTGGAGAAAATACTGAACTGTCACAAATTTAAACACAAGGCCTGGAGGAAATACTGAACTGTCACAAATTTAAACACAAGGCCTGGAGGAAATACTGAACTGTCACAAATTTAAGCACAGGGCCTTGGGGAAATACTGAACTGTCACAAATTTAAACACAGGGTCTGGAGGAAACACTGAACTGTCACAAATTTAAACACAGGGCCTGGAGGAAATACTGAACTGTCACAAATTTAAACACAGGGCCTGGAGGAAATACTGAACTGTCACAAATTTAAACACAGGGCCTGGAGGAAATACTGAACTGTCACAAATTTAAACACAAGGCCTGGAGGAAATACTGAACTGTCACAAATTTAAACACAAGGCCTGGAGGAAATACTGAACTGTCACAAATTTAAGCACAGGGCCTTGGGGAAATACTGAACTGTCACAAATTTAAACACAGGGCCTGGAGGAAATACTGAACTGTCACAAATTTAAACACAGGGCCTGGAGGAAATACTGAGCTGTCACAAATTTAAACACAAGGCCTGGAGGAAATACTGAACTGTCACAAATTTAAACACAAGGCCTGGAGGAAATACTGAACTGTCACAAATTTAAACACAAGGCCTGGAGGAAATACTGAACTGTCACAAATTTAAACACAGGGCCTGGAGGAAATACTGAACTGTCACAAATTTAAACACAAGGCCTGGAGGAAATACTGAACTGTCACAAATTTAAACACAAGGCCTGGAGGAAATACTGAACTGTCACAAATTTAAACACAAGGCCTGGAGGAAATACTGAACTGTCACAAATTTAAGCACAGGGCCTTGGGGAAATACTGAACTGTCACAAATTTAAACACAAGGCCTGGAGGAAATACTGAACTGTCACAAATTTAAGCACAGGGCCTTGGGGAAATACTGAACTGTCACAAATTTAAACACAAGGCCTGGAGGAAATACTGAACTGTCACAAATTTAAACACAGGGTCTGGAGGAAATACTGAACTGTCACAAATTTAAACACAAGGCCTGGAGTAAATACTGAACTGTCACAAATTTAAACACAGGGCCTGGAGTAAATACTGAACTGTCACAAATTTAAACACAGGGTCTGGAGGAAATACTGAACTGTCACAAATTTAAACACAGGGCCTGGAGGAAATACTGAACTGTCACAAATTTAAACACAGGGCCTGGAGGAAATACTGAACTGTCACAAATTTAAACACAAGGCCTGGAGGAAATACTGAACTGTCACAAATTTAAACACAAGGCCTGGAGTAAATACTGAACTGTCACAAATTTAAACACAGGGCCTGGAGTAAATACTGAACTGTCACAAATTTAAACACAGGGTCTGGAGAAAATACTGAACTGTCACAAATTTAAACACAATGCCTGGAGGAAATACTGAACTGTCACAAATTTAAACACAGGGTCTGGAGGAAATACTGAACTGTCACAAATTTAAACACAAGGTCTGGAGTAAATACTGAACTGTCACAAATTTAAACACAAGGCCTGGAGGAAATACTGAACTGTCACAAATTTAAACACAGGGCCTGGAGGAAATACTGAACTGTCACAAATTTAAACACAAGGCCTGGAGGAAATACTGAACTGTCACAAATTTAAACACAAGGCCTGGAGGAAATACTGAACTGTCACAAATTTAAACACAAGGCCTGGAGTAAATACTGAACTGTCACAAATTTAAACACAGGGCCTGGAGTAAATACTGAACTGTCACAAATTTAAACACAGGGTCTGGAGAAAATACTGAACTGTCACAAATTTAAACACAAGGCCTGGAGGAAATACTGAACTGTCACAAATTTAAACACAGGGTCTGGAGGAAATACTGAACTGTCACAAATTTAAACACAAGGCCTGGAGTAAATACTGAACTGTCACAAATTTAAACACAGGGTCTAAAGTAAATACTGAACTGTCACAAATTTAAACACAGGGTCTGGAGGAAATACTGAACTGTCACAAATTTGAACACAGGTCCTGGAGTAAATACTGAACTGTCACAAATTTAAACACAGGGTCCGGAGGAAATACTGAACTGTCACAAATTTAAACACAGGGTCTGGAGGAAATACTGAACTGTCACAAATTTAAACACAAGGCCTGGAGGAAATACTGAACTGTCACAAATTTAAACACAGGTCCTGGAGTAAATACTGAACTGTCACAAATTTAAACACAGGGTCTGGAGTAAATACTGAACTGTCACAAATTTAAACACACGGCCTGGAGGAAAATACTGAACTGTTACAAATTTAAACACAAGGCCTGGAGGAAATACTGAACTGTCACAAATTTAAACACAAGGCCTGGAGGAAATACTGAACTGTCACAAATTTAAACACAAGGCCTGGGGGAAATACTGAACTGTCACAAATTTAAACACAGGGCCTGGAGGAAATACTGAACTGTCACAAATTTAAACACAAGGCCTGCAGGAAATACTGAACAGTCACAAATTTAAACACAGGGCCTGGAGGAAATACTGAACTGTCACAAATTTAAACACAAGGCCTGGAGAAAATACTGAACTGTCACAAATTTAAACACAAGGCCTGGAGGAAATACTGAACTGTCACAAATTTAAACACAAGGCCTGGAGGAAATACTGAACTGTCACAAATTTAAGCACAGGGCCTTGGGGAAATACTGAACTGTCACAAATTTAAACACAGGGTCTGGAGGAAACACTGAACTGTCACAAATTTAAACACAGGGCCTGGAGGAAATACTGAACTGTCACAAATTTAAACACAGGGCCTGGAGGAAATACTGAACTGTCACAAATTTAAACACAGGGCCTGGAGGAAATACTGAACTGTCACAAATTTAAACACAAGGCCTGGAGGAAATACTGAACTGTCACAAATTTAAACACAAGGCCTGGAGGAAATACTGAACTGTCACAAATTTAAGCACAGGGCCTTGGGGAAATACTGAACTGTCACAAATTTAAACACAGGGCCTGGAGGAAATACTGAACTGTCACAAATTTAAACACAGGGCCTGGAGGAAATACTGAGCTGTCACAAATTTAAACACAAGGCCTGGAGGAAATACTGAACTGTCACAAATTTAAACACAAGGCCTGGAGGAAATACTGAACTGTCACAAATTTAAACACAAGGCCTGGAGGAAATACTGAACTGTCACAAATTTAAACACAGGGCCTGGAGGAAATACTGAACTGTCACAAATTTAAACACAAGGCCTGGAGGAAATACTGAACTGTCACAAATTTAAACACAAGGCCTGGAGGAAATACTGAACTGTCACAAATTTAAACACAAGGCCTGGAGGAAATACTGAACTGTCACAAATTTAAGCACAGGGCCTTGGGGAAATACTGAACTGTCACAAATTTAAACACAAGGCCTGGAGGAAATACTGAACTGTCACAAATTTAAGCACAGGGCCTTGGGGAAATACTGAACTGTCACAAATTTAAACACAAGGCCTGGAGGAAATACTGAACTGTCACAAATTTAAACACAGGGTCTGGAGGAAATACTGAACTGTCACAAATTTAAACACAAGGCCTGGAGTAAATACTGAACTGTCACAAATTTAAACACAGGGCCTGGAGTAAATACTGAACTGTCACAAATTTAAACACAGGGTCTGGAGGAAATACTGAACTGTCACAAATTTAAACACAGGGCCTGGAGGAAATACTGAACTGTCACAAATTTAAACACAGGGCCTGGAGGAAATACTGAACTGTCACAAATTTAAACACAAGGCCTGGAGGAAATACTGAACTGTCACAAATTTAAACACAAGGCCTGGAGTAAATACTGAACTGTCACAAATTTAAACACAGGGCCTGGAGTAAATACTGAACTGTCACAAATTTAAACACAGGGTCTGGAGAAAATACTGAACTGTCACAAATTTAAACACAATGCCTGGAGGAAATACTGAACTGTCACAAATTTAAACACAGGGTCTGGAGGAAATACTGAACTGTCACAAATTTAAACACAAGGTCTGGAGTAAATACTGAACTGTCACAAATTTAAACACAAGGCCTGGAGGAAATACTGAACTGTCACAAATTTAAACACAGGGCCTGGAGGAAATACTGAACTGTCACAAATTTAAACACAAGGCCTGGAGGAAATACTGAACTGTCACAAATTTAAACACAAGGCCTGGAGGAAATACTGAACTGTCACAAATTTAAACACAAGGCCTGGAGTAAATACTGAACTGTCACAAATTTAAACACAGGGCCTGGAGTAAATACTGAACTGTCACAAATTTAAACACAGGGTCTGGAGAAAATACTGAACTGTCACAAATTTAAACACAAGGCCTGGAGGAAATACTGAACTGTCACAAATTTAAACACAGGGTCTGGAGGAAATACTGAACTGTCACAAATTTAAACACAAGGCCTGGAGTAAATACTGAACTGTCACAAATTTAAACACAGGGTCTGGAGTAAATACTGAACTGTCACAAATTTAAACACAAGGCCTGGAGGAAATACTGAACTGTCACAAATTTAAACACAAGGCCTGGAGGAAATACTGAACTGTCACAAATTTAAACACAGGGTCTGGAGGAAATACTGAACTGTCACAAATTTAAACACAGGGTCTGGAGGAAATACTGAACTGTCACAAATTTGAACACAGGTCCTGGAGTAAATACTGAACTGTCACAAATTTAAACACAGGGTCCGGAGGAAATACTGAACTGTCACAAATTTAAACACAGGGTCTGGAGGAAATACTGAACTGTCACAAATTTAAACACAAGGCCTGGAGGAAATACTGAACTGTCACAAATTTAAACACAGGTCCTGGAGTAAATACTGAACTGTCACAAATTTAAACACAGGGTCTGGAGTAAATACTGAACTGTCACAAATTTAAACACACGGCCTGGAGGAAAATACTGAACTGTTACAAATTTAAACACAAGGCCTGGAGGAAATACTGAACTGTCACAAATTTAAACACAAGGCCTGGAGGAAATACTGAACTGTCACAAATTTAAACACAAGGCCTGGGGGAAATACTGAACTGTCACAAATTTAAACACAGGGCCTGGAGGAAATACTGAACTATCACAAATTTAAACACAGGGCCTGGAGTAAATACTGAACTATCACAAATTTAAACACAAGGCCTGGAGGAAATACTGAACTGTCACAAATTTAAACACAAGGCCTGGAGGAAATACTGAACTATCACAAATTTAAACACAAGGCCTGGAGGAAATACTGAACTGTCACAAATTTAAACACAAGGCCTGGAGGAAATACTGAACTGTCACAAATTTAAACACAAGGCCTGGAGTAAATACTGAACTGTCACAAATTTAAACACAGGGCCTGGAGTAAATACTGAACTGTCACAAATTTAAACACAGGGTCTGGAGAAAATACTGAACTGTCACAAATTTAAACACAAGGCCTGGAGGAAATACTGAACTGTCACAAATTTAAACACAGGGTCTGGAGGAAATACTGAACTGTCACAAATTTAAACACAAGGCCTGGAGTAAATACTGAACTGTCACAAATTTAAACACAGGGTCTGGAGTAAATACTGAACTGTCACAAATTTAAACACAGGGCCTGGAGGAAATACTGAACTGTCACAAATTTAAACACAAGGCCTGGAGTAAATACTGAACTGTCACAAATTTAAACACAGGGTCTGGAGTAAATACTGAACTGTCACAAATTTAAACACAAGGCCTGGAGGAAATACTGAACTGTCACAAATTTAAACACAATGCCTGGAGGAAATACTGAACTGTCACAAATTTAAACACAGGGTCTGGAGGAAATACTGAACTGTCACAAATTTAAACACAGGGTCTGGAGGAAATACTGAACTGTCACAAATTTGAACACAGGTCCTGGAGTAAATACTGAACTGTCACAAATTTAAACACAGGGTCCGGAGGAAATACTGAACTGTCACAAATTTAAACACAGGGTCTGGAGGAAATACTGAACTGTCACAAATTTAAACACAAGGCCTGGAGGAAATACTGAACTGTCACAAATTTAAACACAGGTCCTGGAGTAAATACTGAACTGTCACAAATTTAAACACAGGGTCTGGAGTAAATACTGAACTGTCACAAATTTAAACACACGGCCTGGAGGAAAATACTGAACTGTTACAAATTTAAACACAAGGCCTGGAGGAAATACTGAACTGTCACAAATTTAAACACAAGGCCTGGAGGAAATACTGAACTGTCACAAATTTAAACACAAGGCCTGGGGGAAATACTGAACTGTCACAAATTTAAACACAGGGCCTGGAGGAAATACTGAACTATCACAAATTTAAACACAGGGCCTGGAGTAAATACTGAACTATCACAAATTTAAACACAAGGCCTGGAGGAAATACTGAACTGTCACAAATTTAAACACAAGGCCTGGAGGAAATACTGAACTATCACAAATTTAAACACAAGGCCTGGAGGAAATACTGAACTGTCACAAATTTAAACACAAGGCCTGGAGGAAATACTGAACTGTCACAAATTTAAACACAAGGCCTGGAGTAAATACTGAACTGTCACAAATTTAAACACAGGGCCTGGAGTAAATACTGAACTGTCACAAATTTAAACACAGGGTCTGGAGAAAATACTGAACTGTCACAAATTTAAACACAAGGCCTGGAGGAAATACTGAACTGTCACAAATTTAAACACAGGGTCTGGAGGAAATACTGAACTGTCACAAATTTAAACACAAGGCCTGGAGTAAATACTGAACTGTCACAAATTTAAACACAGGGTCTGGAGTAAATACTGAACTGTCACAAATTTAAACACAAGGCCTGGAGGAAATACTGAACTGTCACAAATTTAAACACAAGGCCTGGAGGAAATACTGAACTGTCACAAATTTAAACACAGGGTCTGGAGGAAATACTGAACTGTCACAAATTTAAACACAGGGCCTGGAGGAAATACTGAACTGTCACAAATTTAAACACAGGGTCTAAAGTAAATACTGAACTGTCACAAATTTAAACACAGGGTCTGGAGGAAATACTGAACTGTCACAAATTTGAACACAGGTCCTGGAGTAAATACTGAACTGTCACAAATTTAAACACAGGGTCCGGAGGAAATACTGAACTGTCACAAATTTAAACACAGGGTCTGGAGGAAATACTGAACTGTCACAAATTTAAACACAAGGCCTGGAGGAAATACTGAACTGTCACAAATTTAAACACAGGTCCTGGAGTAAATACTGAACTGTCACAAATTTAAACACAGGGTCTGGAGTAAATACTGAACTGTCACAAATTTAAACACACGGCCTGGAGGAAAATACTGAACTGTTACAAATTTAAACACAAGGCCTGGAGGAAATACTGAACTGTCACAAATTTAAACACAAGGCCTGGAGGAAATACTGAACTGTCACAAATTTAAACACAAGGCCTGGGGGAAATACTGAACTGTCACAAATTTAAACACAGGGCCTGGAGGAAATACTGAACTGTCACAAATTTAAACACAAGGCCTGCAGGAAATACTGAACAGTCACAAATTTAAACACAGGGCCTGGAGGAAATACTGAACTGTCACAAATTTAAACACAAGGCCTGGAGAAAATACTGAACTGTCACAAATTTAAACACAAGGCCTGGAGGAAATACTGAACTGTCACAAATTTAAACACAAGGCCTGGAGGAAATACTGAACTGTCACAAATTTAAGCACAGGGCCTTGGGGAAATACTGAACTGTCACAAATTTAAACACAGGGTCTGGAGGAAACACTGAACTGTCACAAATTTAAACACAGGGCCTGGAGGAAATACTGAACTGTCACAAATTTAAACACAGGGCCTGGAGGAAATACTGAACTGTCACAAATTTAAACACAGGGCCTGGAGGAAATACTGAACTGTCACAAATTTAAACACAAGGCCTGGAGGAAATACTGAACTGTCACAAATTTAAACACAAGGCCTGGAGGAAATACTGAACTGTCACAAATTTAAGCACAGGGCCTTGGGGAAATACTGAACTGTCACAAATTTAAACACAGGGCCTGGAGGAAATACTGAACTGTCACAAATTTAAACACAGGGCCTGGAGGAAATACTGAGCTGTCACAAATTTAAACACAAGGCCTGGAGGAAATACTGAACTGTCACAAATTTAAACACAAGGCCTGGAGGAAATACTGAACTGTCACAAATTTAAACACAAGGCCTGGAGGAAATACTGAACTGTCACAAATTTAAACACAGGGCCTGGAGGAAATACTGAACTGTCACAAATTTAAACACAAGGCCTGGAGGAAATACTGAACTGTCACAAATTTAAACACAAGGCCTGGAGGAAATACTGAACTGTCACAAATTTAAACACAAGGCCTGGAGGAAATACTGAACTGTCACAAATTTAAGCACAGGGCCTTGGGGAAATACTGAACTGTCACAAATTTAAACACAAGGCCTGGAGGAAATACTGAACTGTCACAAATTTAAGCACAGGGCCTTGGGGAAATACTGAACTGTCACAAATTTAAACACAAGGCCTGGAGGAAATACTGAACTGTCACAAATTTAAACACAGGGTCTGGAGGAAATACTGAACTGTCACAAATTTAAACACAAGGCCTGGAGTAAATACTGAACTGTCACAAATTTAAACACAGGGCCTGGAGTAAATACTGAACTGTCACAAATTTAAACACAGGGTCTGGAGGAAATACTGAACTGTCACAAATTTAAACACAGGGCCTGGAGGAAATACTGAACTGTCACAAATTTAAACACAGGGCCTGGAGGAAATACTGAACTGTCACAAATTTAAACACAAGGCCTGGAGGAAATACTGAACTGTCACAAATTTAAACACAAGGCCTGGAGTAAATACTGAACTGTCACAAATTTAAACACAGGGCCTGGAGTAAATACTGAACTGTCACAAATTTAAACACAGGGTCTGGAGAAAATACTGAACTGTCACAAATTTAAACACAATGCCTGGAGGAAATACTGAACTGTCACAAATTTAAACACAGGGTCTGGAGGAAATACTGAACTGTCACAAATTTAAACACAAGGTCTGGAGTAAATACTGAACTGTCACAAATTTAAACACAAGGCCTGGAGGAAATACTGAACTGTCACAAATTTAAACACAGGGCCTGGAGGAAATACTGAACTGTCACAAATTTAAACACAGGGCCTGGAGGAAATACTGAACTGTCACAAATTTAAACACAGGGCCTGGAGGAAATACTGAACTGTCACAAATTTAAACACAAGGCCTGGAGGAAATACTGAACTGTCACAAATTTAAACACAAGGCCTGGAGGAAATACTGAACTGTCACAAATTTAAACACAAGGCCTGGAGTAAATACTGAACTGTCACAAATTTAAACACAGGGCCTGGAGTAAATACTGAACTGTCACAAATTTAAACACAGGGTCTGGAGAAAATACTGAACTGTCACAAATTTAAACACAAGGCCTGGAGGAAATACTGAACTGTCACAAATTTAAACACAGGGTCTGGAGGAAATACTGAACTGTCACAAATTTAAACACAAGGCCTGGAGTAAATACTGAACTGTCACAAATTTAAACACAGGGTCTGGAGTAAATACTGAACTGTCACAAATTTAAACACAAGGCCTGGAGGAAATACTGAACTGTCACAAATTTAAACACAAGGCCTGGAGGAAATACTGAACTGTCACAAATTTAAACACAGGGTCTGGAGGAAATACTGAACTGTCACAAATTTAAACACAGGGTCTGGAGGAAATACTGAACTGTCACAAATTTGAACACAGGTCCTGGAGTAAATACTGAACTGTCACAAATTTAAACACAGGGTCCGGAGGAAATACTGAACTGTCACAAATTTAAACACAGGGTCTGGAGGAAATACTGAACTGTCACAAATTTAAACACAAGGCCTGGAGGAAATACTGAACTGTCACAAATTTAAACACAGGTCCTGGAGTAAATACTGAACTGTCACAAATTTAAACACAGGGTCTGGAGTAAATACTGAACTGTCACAAATTTAAACACACGGCCTGGAGGAAAATACTGAACTGTTACAAATTTAAACACAAGGCCTGGAGGAAATACTGAACTGTCACAAATTTAAACACAAGGCCTGGAGGAAATACTGAACTGTCACAAATTTAAACACAAGGCCTGGGGGAAATACTGAACTGTCACAAATTTAAACACAGGGCCTGGAGGAAATACTGAACTATCACAAATTTAAACACAGGGCCTGGAGTAAATACTGAACTATCACAAATTTAAACACAAGGCCTGGAGGAAATACTGAACTGTCACAAATTTAAACACAAGGCCTGGAGGAAATACTGAACTATCACAAATTTAAACACAAGGCCTGGAGGAAATACTGAACTGTCACAAATTTAAACACAAGGCCTGGAGGAAATACTGAACTGTCACAAATTTAAACACAAGGCCTGGAGTAAATACTGAACTGTCACAAATTTAAACACAGGGCCTGGAGTAAATACTGAACTGTCACAAATTTAAACACAGGGTCTGGAGAAAATACTGAACTGTCACAAATTTAAACACAAGGCCTGGAGGAAATACTGAACTGTCACAAATTTAAACACAGGGTCTGGAGGAAATACTGAACTGTCACAAATTTAAACACAAGGCCTGGAGTAAATACTGAACTGTCACAAATTTAAACACAGGGTCTGGAGTAAATACTGAACTGTCACAAATTTAAACACAAGGCCTGGAGGAAATACTGAACTGTCACAAATTTAAACACAAGGCCTGGAGGAAATACTGAACTGTCACAAATTTAAACACAGGGTCTGGAGGAAATACTGAACTGTCACAAATTTAAACACAGGGCCTGGAGGAAATACTGAACTGTCACAAATTTAAACACAGGGTCTAAAGTAAATACTGAACTGTCACAAATTTAAACACAGGGTCTGGAGGAAATACTGAACTGTCACAAATTTGAACACAGGTCCTGGAGTAAATACTGAACTGTCACAAATTTAAACACAGGGTCCGGAGGAAATACTGAACTGTCACAAATTTAAACACAGGGTCTGGAGGAAATACTGAACTGTCACAAATTTAAACACAAGGCCTGGAGGAAATACTGAACTGTCACAAATTTAAACACAGGTCCTGGAGTAAATACTGAACTGTCACAAATTTAAACACAGGGTCTGGAGTAAATACTGAACTGTCACAAATTTAAACACACGGCCTGGAGGAAAATACTGAACTGTTACAAATTTAAACACAAGGCCTGGAGGAAATACTGAACTGTCACAAATTTAAACACAAGGCCTGGAGGAAATACTGAACTGTCACAAATTTAAACACAAGGCCTGGGGGAAATACTGAACTGTCACAAATTTAAACACAGGGCCTGGAGGAAATACTGAACTGTCACAAATTTAAACACAAGGCCTGCAGGAAATACTGAACAGTCACAAATTTAAACACAGGGCCTGGAGGAAATACTGAACTGTCACAAATTTAAACACAAGGCCTGGAGAAAATACTGAACTGTCACAAATTTAAACACAAGGCCTGGAGGAAATACTGAACTGTCACAAATTTAAACACAAGGCCTGGAGGAAATACTGAACTGTCACAAATTTAAGCACAGGGCCTTGGGGAAATACTGAACTGTCACAAATTTAAACACAGGGTCTGGAGGAAACACTGAACTGTCACAAATTTAAACACAGGGCCTGGAGGAAATACTGAACTGTCACAAATTTAAACACAGGGCCTGGAGGAAATACTGAACTGTCACAAATTTAAACACAGGGCCTGGAGGAAATACTGAACTGTCACAAATTTAAACACAAGGCCTGGAGGAAATACTGAACTGTCACAAATTTAAACACAAGGCCTGGAGGAAATACTGAACTGTCACAAATTTAAGCACAGGGCCTTGGGGAAATACTGAACTGTCACAAATTTAAACACAGGGCCTGGAGGAAATACTGAACTGTCACAAATTTAAACACAGGGCCTGGAGGAAATACTGAGCTGTCACAAATTTAAACACAAGGCCTGGAGGAAATACTGAACTGTCACAAATTTAAACACAAGGCCTGGAGGAAATACTGAACTGTCACAAATTTAAACACAAGGCCTGGAGGAAATACTGAACTGTCACAAATTTAAACACAGGGCCTGGAGGAAATACTGAACTGTCACAAATTTAAACACAAGGCCTGGAGGAAATACTGAACTGTCACAAATTTAAACACAAGGCCTGGAGGAAATACTGAACTGTCACAAATTTAAACACAAGGCCTGGAGGAAATACTGAACTGTCACAAATTTAAGCACAGGGCCTTGGGGAAATACTGAACTGTCACAAATTTAAACACAAGGCCTGGAGGAAATACTGAACTGTCACAAATTTAAGCACAGGGCCTTGGGGAAATACTGAACTGTCACAAATTTAAACACAAGGCCTGGAGGAAATACTGAACTGTCACAAATTTAAACACAGGGTCTGGAGGAAATACTGAACTGTCACAAATTTAAACACAAGGCCTGGAGTAAATACTGAACTGTCACAAATTTAAACACAGGGCCTGGAGTAAATACTGAACTGTCACAAATTTAAACACAGGGTCTGGAGGAAATACTGAACTGTCACAAATTTAAACACAGGGCCTGGAGGAAATACTGAACTGTCACAAATTTAAACACAGGGCCTGGAGGAAATACTGAACTGTCACAAATTTAAACACAAGGCCTGGAGGAAATACTGAACTGTCACAAATTTAAACACAGGGCCTGGAGGAAATACTGAACTGTCACAAATTTAAACACAAGGCCTGGAGGAAATACTGAACTGTCACAAATTTAAACACAGGGCCTGGAGGAAATACTGAACTGTCACAAATTTAAACACAGGGCCTGGAGGAAATACTGAGCTGTCACAAATTTAAACACAAGGCCTGGAGGAAATACTGAACTGTCACAAATTTAAACACAAGGCCTGGAGGAAATACTGAACTGTCACAAATTTAAACACAAGGCCTGGAGGAAATACTGAACTGTCACAAATTTAAACACAAGGCCTGGAGGAAATACTGAACTGTCACAAATTTAAACACAAGGCCTGGAGGAAATACTGAACTGTCACAAATTTAAACACAAGGCCTGGAGGAAATACTGAACTGTCACAAATTTAAACACAAGGCCTGGAGGAAATACTGAACTGTCACAAATTTAAACACAAAGCCTGGAGGAAATACTGAACTGTCACAAATTTAAACACAGGGCCTGGAGGAAATACTGAACTGTCACAAATTTAAACACAAGGTCTGGAGGAAATACTGAACTGTCACAAATTTAAACACAAAGCCTGGAGGAAATACTGAACTGTCACAAATTTAAGCACAAGGCCAGGAGGAAATACTGAACTATCACAACTTTAAACGCAAGGCCTGGAGGAAATACTGATCTATCACCACTTTAAACACAGGGCCTGGAGGAAATACTGAACTGTCACAAATTTAAACACAAGGCCTGGAGGAATTACTGAACTGTCACAAATTTAAACACAAGGCCTGGAGGAAATACTGAACTATCACAACTTTAAACACAAGGCCTGGAGGAAATACTGAACTGTCACAAATTTAAACACAGGGACTGGAGGGAATACTGAACTGTCTCAAATTTAAACACAAGGCCTGGAGGAAATGCTGAACTGTCACAAATTTAAACACAAGGCCTGGAGGGAATACTGAACTGTCACAAATTTAAACACAGGGTCTGGAGGAAACACTGAACTGTCACAAATTTAAACACAGGGCCTGGAGGAAATACTGAACTGTCACAAATTTAAACACAGGGCCTGGAGGAAATACTGAACTGTCACAAATTTAAACACAGGGCCTGGAGGAAATACTGAACTGTCACAAATTTAAACACAAGGCCTGGAGGAAATACTGAACTGTCACAAATTTAAACACAAGGCCTGGAGGAAATACTGAACTGTCACAAATTTAAGCACAGGGCCTTGGGGAAATACTGAACTGTCACAAATTTAAACACAGGGCCTGGATGAAATACTGAACTGTCACAAATTTAAACACAGGGCCTGGAGGAAATACTGAGCTGTCACAAATTTAAACACAAGGCCTGGAGGAAATACTGAACTGTCACAAATTTAAACACAAGGCCTGGAGGAAATACTGAACTGTCACAAATTTAAACACAAGGCCTGGAGTAAATACTGAACTGTCACAAATTTAAACACAAGGCCTGGAGGAAATACTGAACTGTCACAAATTTAAACACAAGGCCTGGAGGAAATACTGAACTGTCACAAATTTAAACACAGGGCCTGGAGGAAATACTGAACTGTCACAAATTTAAACACAAGGCCTGGAGGAAATACTGAACTGTCACAAATTTAAACACAAGGCCTGGAGGAAATACTGAACTGTCACAAATTTAAACACAAGGCCTGGAGGAAATACTGAACTGTCACAAATTTAAGCACAGGGCCTTGGGGAAATACTGAACTGTCACAAATTTAAACACAAGGCCTGGAGGACATACTGAACTGTCACAAATTTAAGCACAGGGCCTTGGGGAAATACTGAACTGTCACAAATTTAAACACAAGGCCTGGAGGAAATACTGAACTGTCACAAATTTAAACACAGGGTCTGGAGGAAATACTGAACTGTCACAAATTTAAACACAAGGCCTGGAGTAAATACTGAACTGTCACAAATTTAAACACAGGGCCTGGAGGAAATACTGAACTGTCACAAATTTAAACACAGGGCCTGGAGGAAATACTGAACTGTCACAAATTTAAACACAAGGCCTGGAGGAAATACTGAACTGTCACAAATTTAAACACAGGGCCTGGAGGAAATACTGAACTGTCACAAATTTAAACACAGGGCCTGGAGGAAATACTGAGCTGTCACAAATTTAAACACAAGGCCTGGAGGAAATACTGAACTGTCACAAATTTAAACACAAGGCCTGGAGGAAATACTGAACTGTCACAAATTTAAACACAAGGCCTGGAGGAAATACTGAACTGTCACAAATTTAAACACAAGGCCTGGAGGAAATACTGAACTGTCACAAATTTAAACACAAGGCCTGGAGGAAATACTGAACTGTCACAAATTTAAACACAAGGCCTGGAGGAAATACTGAACTGTCACAAATTTAAACACAAAGCCTGGAGGAAATACTGAACTGTCACAAATTTAAACACAGGGCTTGGAGGAAATACTGAACTGTCACAAATTTAAACACAAGGTCTGGAGGAAATACTGAACTGTCACAAATTTAAACACAAAGCCTGGAGGAAATACTGAACTGTCACAAATTTAAACACAAGGCCAGGAGGAAATACTGAACTATCACAACTTTAAACGCAATGCCTGGAGGAAATACTGAACTATCACCACTTTAAACACAGGGCCTGGAGGAAATACTGAACTGTCACAAACTTAAACACAAGGCCTGGAGGAATTACTGAACTGTCACAAATTTAAACACAAGGCCTGGAGGAAATACTGAACTATCACAACTTTAAACACAGGGCCTGGAGGAAATACTGAACTGTCACAAACTTAAACACAGGGCCTGGAGGAAATACTGAACTGTCACAAATTTAAACACAAGGCCTGGAGGAAATACTGAACTGTCAGAAATTTAAACACAAGGCCTGGAGGAAATACTGAACTGTTACAAATTTAAACACAGGGCCTGGAGGAAATACTGAACTGTCACAAATTTAAACACAGGGCCTGGAGGGAAATACTGAACTGTCACAAATTTAAACACAAGGCCTGGAGGAAATACTGAACTGTCACAAATTTAAACACAATGCCTGGAGTAAATACTGAACTGTCACAACTTTAAACACAATGCCTGGAGGAAATACTGAACTGTCACAAATTTAAACACAAGGCCTGGAGGAAATACTGAACTGTCACAAATTTAAACACAAGGCCTGGAGGAAATACTGAACTGTCACAAATTTAAACACAAGGCCTGGAGGAAATACTGAACTGTCACAAATTTAAACACAAGGCCTGGAGGGAATACTGAACTGTCACAAATTTAAACACAGGGACTGGAGGGAATACTGAACTGTCACAAATTTAAACACAAGGCCTGGAGGAAATGCTGAACTGTCACAAATTTAAACACAAGGACTGGAGGAAATACTGAACTGTCACAAATTTAAACACAAGGCCTGGAGGGAAATACTGAACTGTCACAACTTTAAACACAAGGCCTGGAGGAAATACTGAACTGTCACAAATTTAAACACAGGGACTGGAGGGAATACTGAACTGTCACAAATTTAAACACAAGGCCTGGAGGAAATGCTGAACTGTCACAAATTTAAACACAAGGCCTGGAGGGAATACTGAACTGTCACAAATTTAAACACAGGGACTGGAGGGAATACTGAACTGTCACAAATTTAAACACAAGGCCTGGAGGAAATGCTGAACTGTCACAAATTTAAACACAAGGCCTGGAGGAAATGCTGAACTGTCACAAATTTAAACACAAGGCCTGGAGGGAATACTGAACTGTCACAAATTTAAACACAAGGCCTGGAGGAAATGCTGAACTGTCACAAATTTAAACACAAGGACTGGAGGAAATACTGAACTGTCACAAATTTAAACACAAGGCCTGGAGGGAATACTGAACTGTCACAAATTTAAACACAGGGTCTGGAGGAAATACTGAACTGTCACAAATTTGAGCACAAGGCCTGAAGGAAATACTGAACATTAACAAATTTAAACACAAGGCCTGGAGGAAATACTGAACATTAACAAATTTAAGCACAAGGCCTGGAGGGAATACTGAACTGTCACAAATTTGAGCACAAGGCCTGAAGGAAATACTGAACATTAACAAATTTAAACACAGGGCCTGGAGGAAATACTGAACTGTCACAACTTTCAACACAGGTCTTGGGGAAATACTGAGCTGGCACCACTTTAAAGACAGGTCCTGGGGGAAATGCTGAACTGTCACAAATTTAAAGACAGGTCCTGAGGGAAATACTGAGCTGTCACAACTTTAAAGACAGGTCCTGGAGGAAATACTGAACTGTAACAACTTTAAACATGGTGCCTGGGGGAAATTCTGAACTGTCACAACTTTAAAGACAGGTCCTGGAGGAAATACTGAACTGTAACAACTTTAAACACGGTGCCTGGGGGAAATACTGAGCTGTCACAACTTTAAACACAGGTCCAGGGGGAAATACTGAGCTCTCACAACTTTAAAGACAGGTCCTGGGGGAAATACTGAGCTGTCACAACTTTAAAGACAGGTCCTGGGGGAAATACTGAGCTCTCACAACTTTAAAGACAGGTCCTGGGGGAAATACTGAGCTGTCACAACTTTAAAGACAGGTCCTGGGGGAAATACTGAGCTGTCACAACTTTAAAGACAGGTCCTGGGGGAAATACTGAGCTGTCACAACTTTAAAGACAGGTCCTGGGGGAAATACTGAGCTGTCACAACTTTAAAGACAGGTCCTGGGGGAAATACTGAGCTGTCACAACTTTAAAGACAGGTCCTGAGGGAAATACTGAGCTGTCATAACTGTAAACAAAGGGCCTGGGTGAAATTCTGAAATGTCACAACGGTAAATACAGGGCCTGGAGGAAATGCTAATCTGTTACAACGTGAAAGGCAGGTCCTGGGGCAAATACTGAGCTGTCACAACTTTAAACACTGGTCTTGCGGGAATTATTGAGCTGTCACAACGGTAAACACAGGGCCTGGTGGAAATACTGAACTGTCACAACTTTAAACACAGGTCCAGGGGAAATACTGAGCTCTCACAACTTTAAAGACAGGTCCTGGGGGAAATACTGAGCTGTCACAACTTTAAACACAGGTTCTTGGGGCAATACTGAACTTTCGCAACTTTGAAGACAGATACTGGGGGAAATACTGAGCTGTCACAACTTTAAAGACAGGTCCTGGGGGAATTACTGAACTGTCACAACTTTAAAGACTGGTCTTGGGGGCAATACTGAACTTTCGCAACTTTAAAGACAGGTCCTGGGGGAAATTCTGAACTGTCACAACTTTAAAGACAGGTCCTGGGGGAATTACTGAACTGTCACAACTTTAAAGACTGGTCTTGGGGGCAATACTGAACTTTCGCAACTTTGAAGACAGGTCCTGGGGGAAATACTGAGCTGTCATAACTGTAAACAAAGGGCCTGGAGGAAATTCTGAACTGTCACAACTTTAAAGACAGGTCCTGGGGGAAATTCTGAACTGTCACAACTTTAAAGACAGGTCCTGGTGGAAATACTGAACTGTCACAACTTTAAAGACAGGTCCTGGTGGAAATACTGAACTGTCACAACTTTGAAGACAGGTCCTGGGGGAAATACTGAGCTGTCGCAACTTTAAACACAGGGCCTGGAGGAAATACTGAACTGCCACAAATTTAAACACAAGGCCTGGAGGAAATACTGAACTGTCACAAATTTAAACACAGGGCCTGGAGGGAATACTGAACTGTCACAAATTTAAACACAAGGCCTGGAGGGAATACTGAACTGTCACAAATTTAAACACAGTGCCTGGAGGAAAGACTGAACTGTCACAACTTTAAAGACAGGTCCTAGGGGAAGCACTGAGCTGTCACAATTGTAAGCACAGGTCCCGGGGGAAATACTGAGCTGTCGCAACTTTAAAGACAGGTCCTGGGGGAAATACCGAGCTGTCGCAAATATCAAAACATGTCCTGAGGGAAATACTGAGCTGTCACAACTGTAAACACAGGTCCTGGAGGAAATACTGAGCTGTCACAACTTTAAACACAGGGCCTGGAGGAAACATGGATCTGTCGCAACTGTATCACAGGGCCTGGGGCAAATACTGAACTGTCACAACTTTAAACACAGGTTTTGGGGCAAATACTGAACTGTCACAACTTTAAACACAGGTTTTGGGGGAAATACTGAGCTGTCACAACTTTAAACACAGGGCCTAGAGGAAACATGGATCTGTCGCAACTGTATCACAGGGCCTGGGGCAAATACTGAACTGTCACAACTTTAAACACAGGTTTTGGGGGAAATACTGAACTGTCACAAATTTAAAGACAGGTTCCGGAGGAAATACTGAGCTGTCACAACTTTAAAGACAGGTCCGGGGGGAAATACTGAACTGTCGCAACTGTAAACACAGGTCCTGGAGGAAATACTGAGCTGCCACAACTTTAAACACAGGGCCTGGAGGAAACATGGATCTGTCGCAACTGTATCACAGGGCCTGGGGCAAATACTGAACTGTCACAACTTTAAACACAGGTTTTGGGGCAAATACTGAACTGTCACAACTTTAAACACAGGGCCTGGAGGAAACATGGATCTGTCGCAACTGTATCACAGGGCCTGGGGCAAATACTGAACTGTCACAACTTTAAACACAGGTTTTGGGGCAAATACTGAACTGTCACAACTTTAAACACAGGTTTTGGGGCAAATACTGAACTGTCACAACTTTAAACACAGGTTTTGGGGGAAATACTGAGCTGTCACAACTTTAAACACAGGGCCTGGAGGAAACATGGATCTGTCGCAACTGTATCACAGGGCCTGGGGCAAATACTGAACTGTCACAACTTTAAACACAGGTTTTGGGGGAAATACTGAACTGTCACAAATTTAAAGACAGGTTCCGGAGGAAATACTGAGCTGTCACAACTTTAAAGACAGGTCCGGGGGGAAATACTGAACTGTCGCAACTGTAAACACAGGGCCTGTAGGAAATATTGAGCTGTCACAACGGTAAACACAGGGCCTGGAGGAAACATGGATCTGTCGCAACTGTATCACAGGGCCTGGAGGAAATACTGAACTGTCACAAATTTAAAGACAGGGCCTGGAGGAAATACTGAACTGTCACAAATTTAAACACAAGGCCTGGAGGAAATACTGAACTGTCACAAATTTAAACACAAGGCCTGGAGGAAATACTGAGCTGTCACAACTTTAAACACAGGTTTTGGGGGAAATACTGAACTGTCACAAATTTAAACACAAGGCCTGGAGGAAATACTGAACTGTCACAACATTAAAGGCAGGTCTTGGGGGAAACAATGAACTGTCACATCTTTAAACACAGGTACTGGGGCAACTAATGAGCTGTCACAACTTTAAACACAGGGCCTGGAGAAAATACTGAACTGTCACAACATTAAACACAGGGCCTGGGGGAAATACTGAGCTGTCACAACATTAAACACAGGGCCTGGGGGAAATACTGAGCTGTCACATATTTAAACACAGGGCCTGGGGGAAATACTGAACTGTCACAAATTTAAACACAGGGCGTGGATGAAATACTGAGCTGTCATAACAGTAAACACAGATCCTGGGGGAAATACTGAGCTGTCAAAAGTGTAAACACAGGGCCTGAGTCAAATACTGAACTGTCACAACTGTAAACACAGGCCCTGGAGGAAACGCTAATCTGTCACAACTTTAAAGAAAGGTAATGGGGGAAATACTGAGCTGTCACAACTGTAAAGACAGGGCCTGGGGGAATTTCTGAACTGTCACAACTGTAAACACGGGGCCTGGGGCAAACACTGATCTGTCACAACTGTAAACACAGGTCCTGGGGGAAATGCTGAGCTGTCACATCTTTAAACACAGCTTCTCGGCGAAATACTGAGCTGTCACAACTTTAAATACAGGTCCTGGGAGAAAATACTGAACAGTCACAATTGTAAACACGGGGCCTGGGGCAAACACTGATCTGTCACAACTGTAAACACAGGTCCTGGGCGAAATACTGAGCTGTCCCAACTTTAACCAAAGCTCCTGGAAGAAATACTGATCTGTCACAACTTGAAAGACAGGTCATGGGGCAAATACTGAGCTGTCACAATTGTAAACACAGGGCCTGGAAGAAATACTGAGCTGTCACAACTTTAAACACAGGGCCTGGAAGAAATACTGAGCTGTCACAACTTTAAACACAGGTCTTGGGGGAAATACTGAGCTGTCACAACTGTAAACACAGGGCCTGGAAGAAATACTGAGCTGTCACATCTTTAAACACAGGTCTTGGGGGAAATACTGAGCTGTCACAACTGTAAACACAGGTCTTGGGGGAAATACTGAGCTGTCACAATTGTAAACACAGGGGTTGGAAGAAATACTGAGTTGTCACATCTTTAAACACAGGTCTTGGGGGAAATACTGAGCTGTCACAATTGTAAACACAGGGCCTGGAAGAAATACTGAGTTGTCACATCTTTAAACACAAGTCTTGGGGGAAATACTGAGCTGTCACAACTTTAAACACAGGTCTTGGGGGAAATACTGAGCTGTCACAACTTGAAACACAGGTCCTGGGGGAAATACTGAGCTGTCACAATTGTAAACACAGGGCCTGGAAGAAATACTGAGTTGTCACATCTTTAAACACAAGTCTTGGGGGAAATACTGAGCTGTCACAACTTTAAACACAGGTCTTGGGGGAAATACTGAACTGTCACAACTAAAAACACAGGTCCTGGGGGAAATACTGAGCTGTCACAACTTGAAACACAGGTCTTGGGGGAAATACTGAGTTGTCACATCTTTAAACACAGGTCTTGGGGGAAATACTGAGCTGTCATAACTTTAAACACAGGTCTTGGGGGAAATACTGAACTGTCACAACTTGAAACACAGGTCCTGGGGGAAATACTGAGCTGTCACAACTTGAAACACAGGTCCTGGGGGAAATACTGAGCTGTCACAACTTTAAACACAGGTCCTGGAGGAAATACTGAGCTGTCACAATTGTAAACAAAGGTCTTGGGGCAAATACTGAGCTGTTACAACTTGAAAGACAGGGCCTGGAAGAAATACTGAGTTGTCACATCTTTAAACACAGGTCTTGGGGGAAATACTGAGCTGTCACAACTTTAAACACAGGTCTTGGGGGAAATACTGAGTTGTCACATCTTTAAACACAGGTCTTGGGGGAAATACTGAACTGTCACAACTTGAAAGACAGGTCCTGGGGGAAATACTGAGCTGTCACATCTTTAAATACAGTGCCTGGGGGAAACACTGAAGTGTCACAACTTGAAAGACAGGTCCTGGGAGAAATACTGAGCTGTCACATCTTTAAAGACAGGTCCTTGCCGAAATACTGAACTGTCACAGCTTTAAACACAGGTCCTGGGGGAAATACTGAACTGTCACAACTTTAAAGACAGGTCCTGTGGGAAATACTGAGCTGTCACAACTTTAAACACCGGGCCTGGGGGAATTACTGAACTGTCACAACTGTAAACACAGCCCTGGGTGAAATACTGAGCTGTCACAACTGTAAACACAGGGCCTGGATGAAAAGCTAATCTGTCACAACTTTAAAGAAAGGTCCTGGGGGAAATACTGAGCTGTCACAGCTTTAAATACAGGGCCTGGGGGAAACACTGAAATGTCACAACTTTAAAGACAGGTCCTGGGGGAAATACTGAGCTGTCACAATTGTAAACACAGGGCCTGGAAGAAATACTGAGCTGTCACAACTTTAAAGACAGGTCCTGGGGGAAATACTGAGCTGTCACAATTGTAAACAAAGGGCCTGGAAGAAATACTGAGCTGTAACAAATTTAAACACAGGTCTTGGGGGAAATACTGAGCTTTCACAATTGTAGACACAGGGCATGGGGGAAATACTGAACTGTCACAACTTTAAACACAGGTCCTGGGGGAAATACTGAACTGTCACAACTTTAAAGACAGGTCCTGTGGGAAATACTGAGCTGTCACAACTTTAAACACCGGGCCTGGGGGAATTACTGAACTGTCACAACTGTAAACACAGCCCTGGGTGAAATACTGAGCTGTCACAACTGTAAACACAGGGCCTGGATGAAAAGCTAATCTGTCACAACTTTAAAGAAAGGTCCTGGGGGAAATACTGAGCTGTCACAGCTTTAAATACAGGGCCTGGGGGAAACACTGAAATGTCACAACTTTAAAGACAGGTCCTGGGGGATATACTGAGCTGTCACAATTGTAAACACAGGGCCTGGAAGAAATACTGAGCTGTCACAACTTTAAAGACAGGTCCTGGGGGAAATACTGAGCTGTCACAATTGTAAACACAGGGCCTGGAAGAAATACTGAGCTGTAACAAATTTAAACACAGGTCTTGGGGGAAATACTGAGCTTTCACAATTGTAGACACAGGGCATGGGGGAAATACTGAACTGTCACAAATTTAAACACAGGGCCTGGAGGAAATACTGAACTGTCACAAATTTAAACGCAAGGCCCGGAGGAAATACTGAACTGTCACAAATTTAAACACAAGGCCTGGAGGAAATACTGAACTGTCACAAATTTAAACACAGGGCCTGGAGGAAATACTGAACTGTCACAAATTTAAACACAAGGCCTGGAGGAAATACTGAACTGTCACAAATTTAAACACAAGGCCTGGAGGAAATACTGAACTGTCACAACTTTAAACACAAGGCCTGGAGGAAATACTGAACTGTCACAAATTTAAACACAGGGCCTGGAGTAAATACTGAACTGTCACAAATTTAAACACAAGGCCTCGAGGAAATACTGAACTATCACAAATTTAAACACAAGGCCTGGAGGGAATACTGAACTGTCACAAATTTAAACACAGGGCCTCGAGGAAATACTGAACTATCACAAATTTAAACACAAGGCCTGGAGGAAATACTGAACTGTCACAAATTTAAACACAGGGCCTGGAGGAAATACTGAACTGTCACAAATTTAAACACAAGGCCTGGAGGAAATACTGAACTGTCACAAATTTAAACACAAGGCCTGGAGGAAATACAGAACTGTCACAAATTTAAACACAAGGCCTGGAGGAAATACTGAACTGTCACAAATTTAAACGCAAGGCCTGGAGGAAATACTGAACTGTCACAAATTTAAACACAGGGCCTGGAGTAAATACTGAACTGTCACAAATTTAAACACAAGGCCTGGAGGAAATACTGAACTGTCACCAATTTAAACACAAGGCCTCGAGGAAATACTGAACTATCACAAATTTAAACACAAGGCCTGGAGGAAATACTGAACTGTCACAAATTTAAACACAGGGCCTGGAGGAAATACTGAACTGTCACAAATTTAAACACAGGGCCCGGAGGAAATACTGAACTGTCACAAATTTAAGCACAAGGCCTGGAGGAAATACTGAACTGTCACAAATTTAAACACAGGGCCTGGAGGAAATACTGAACTGTCACAAATTTAAACACAGGGCCTGGAGTAAATACTGAACTGTCACAAATTTAAACACAGGGCCTGGAGGAAATTTTGAACTGTCACAAATTTAAACACAAGGCCTGGAGGAAATACTGAACTGTCACAAATTTAAACACAGGGCCTGGAGTAAATACTGAACTGTCACAAATTTAAACACAAGGCCTGGAGGAAATACTGAACTATCACAAATTTAAACACAGGGCCTGGAGGAAATACTGAACTGTCACAAATTTAAACACAGGGTCTGGAGAAAATACTGAACTGTTACAAATTTAAACACAAGGCCTGGAGGAAATACTGAACTGTCACAAATTTAAACACAGGGCCTGGAGGAAATACTGAACTGTCACAAATTTAAACAGAAGGCCTGGAGGAAATACTGAACTGTCACAAATTTAAACACAAGGCCTGGAGGAAATACTGAACTGTCACAAATTTAAACACAAGGCCTGGAGGAAATACTGAACTGTCACAAATTTAAACACAAGGCCTGGAGGAAATACTGAACTGTCACAAATTTAAACACAAGGCCTGGAGGAAATACTGAACTGTCACAAATTTAAACACAGGGACTGGAGTAAATACTGAACTGTCACAAATTTAAACACAAGGCCTGGAGGAAATACTGAACTGTCACAAATTTAAACACAGGGACTGGAGGAAATACTGAACTATCACAAATTTAAACACAGGGCCTGGAGGAAATACTGAACTTTCACAAATTTAAACACAAGTCCTGGAGGAAATACTGAACTGTCACAAATTTAAACACAAGGCCTGGAGGAAATACTGAACTGTCACAAATTTAAACACAAGGCCTGGAGGAAATACTGAACTGTCACAACTTTAAACACAAGGCCTGGAGGAAATACTGAACTGTCACAAATTTAAACACAGGGCCTGGAGTAAATACTGAACTGTCACAAATTTAAACACAAGGCCTCGAGGAAATACTGAACTATCACAAATTTAAACACAAGGCCTGGAGGGAATACTGAACTGTCACAAATTTAAACACAGGGCCTCGAGGAAATACTGAACTATCACAAATTTAAACACAAGGCCTGGAGGAAATACTGAACTGTCACAAATTTAAACACAGGGCCTGGAGGAAATACTGAACTGTCACAAATTTAAACACAAGGCCTGGAGGAAATACTGAACTGTCACAAATTTAAACACAAGGCCTGGAGGAAATACAGAACTGTCACAAATTTAAACACAAGGCCTGGAGGAAATACTGAACTGTCACAAATTTAAACGCAAGGCCTGGAGGAAATACTGAACTGTCACAAATTTAAACACAGGGCCTGGAGTAAATACTGAACTGTCACAAATTTAAACACAAGGCCTGGAGGAAATACTGAACTGTCACCAATTTAAACACAAGGCCTCGAGGAAATACTGAACTATCACAAATTTAAACACAAGGCCTGGAGGAAATACTGAACTGTCACAAATTTAAACACAGGGCCCGGAGGAAATACTGAACTGTCACAAATTTAAACACAGGGCCCGGAGGAAATACTGAACTGTCACAAATTTAAGCACAAGGCCTGGAGGAAATACTGAACTGTCACAAATTTAAACACAGGGCCTGGAGGAAATACTGAACTGTCACAAATTTAAACACAGGGCCTGGAGTAAATACTGAACTGTCACAAATTTAAACACAGGGCCTGGAGGAAATTTTGAACTGTCACAAATTTAAACACAAGGCCTGGAGGAAATACTGAACTGTCACAAATTTAAACACAGGGCCTGGAGTAAATACTGAACTGTCACAAATTTAAACACAAGGCCTGGAGGAAATACTGAACTATCACAAATTTAAACACAGGGCCTGGAGGAAATACTGAACTGTCACAAATTTAAACACAGGGTCTGGAGAAAATACTGAACTGTTACAAATTTAAACACAAGGCCTGGAGGAAATACTGAACTGTCACAAATTTAAACACAGGGCCTGGAGGAAATACTGAACTGTCACAAATTTAAACAGAAGGCCTGGAGGAAATACTGAACTGTCACAAATTTAAACACAAGGCCTGGAGGAAATACTGAACTGTCACAAATTTAAACACAAGGCCTGGAGGAAATACTGAACTGTCACAAATTTAAACACAAGGCCTGGAGGAAATACTGAACTGTCACAAATTTAAACACAAGGCCTGGAGGAAATACTGAACTGTCACAAATTTAAACACAAGGCCTGGAGGAAATACTGAACTGTCACAAATTTAAACACAGGGACTGGAGTAAATACTGAACTGTCACAAATTTAAACACAAGGCCTGGAGGAAATACTGAACTGTCACAAATTTAAACACAGGGACTGGAGGAAATACTGAACTATCACAAATTTAAACACAGGGCCTGGAGGAAATACTGAACTTTCACAAATTTAAACACAAGTCCTGGAGGAAATACTGAACTGTCACAAATTTAAACACAAGGCCTGGAGGAAATACTGAACTGTCACAAATTTAAACACAAGGCCTGGAGGAAATACTGAACTGTCACAAATTTAAACACAGGGACTGGAGTAAATACTGAACTGTCACAAATTTAAACACAAGGCCTGGAGGAAATACTGAACTGTCACAAAATTAAACACAGGGACTGGAGGAAATACTGAACTATCACAAATTTAAACACAGGGCCTGGAGGAAATACTGAATTGTCACAAATTTAAACACAAGGCCTGGAGGAAATACTGAACTGTCACAAATTTAAACACAGGGCCTGGAGGAAATACTGAACTGTCACAAATTTAAACACAGGGCCTGGAGGAAATACTGAACTGTCACAAATTTAAACACAAGGCCTGGAGGAAATACTGAACTGTCACAAATTTAAACACAGGGTCTGGAGTAAATACTGAACTGTCACAAATTTAAACACAAGGCCTGGAGGAAATACTGAACTGTCACAAATTTAAACACAGGGCCTGGAGTAAATACTGAACTGTCACAAATTTAAACACAGGGCCTGGAGGAAATACTGAACTGTCACAAATTTAAACAGAGGGCCTGGAGGAAATACTGAACTGTCACAAATTTAAACACAAGGCCTGGAGGAAATACTGAACTGTTACAAATTTAAACACAAGGCCTGGAGGAAATACTGAACTGTCACAAATTTAAACACAAGGCCTGGAGGAAATACTGAACTGTCACAAATTTAAACACAAGGTCTGGAGTAAATACTGAACTGTTACAAATTTAAACACAAGGCCTGGAGGAAATACTGAACTGTCACAAATTTAAAGACAAGGCCTGGAGTAAATACTGAACTGTCACAAATTTAAACACAAGGCCTGGGGGAAATACTGAACTGTCACAAATTTAAACACAAGGCCTGGGGGAAATACTGAACTGTCACAAATTTAAACACAGGGTCTGGAGTAAATACTGAACTGTTACAAATTTAAACACAAGGCCTGGAGGAAATACTGAACTGTCACAAATTTAAACACAAGGCCTGGAGTAAATACTGAACTGTCACAAATTTAAACACAAGGCCTGGGGGAAATACTGAACTGTCACAAATTTAAACACAAGGCCTGGGGGAAATACTGAACTGTCACAAATTTAAACACAAGGCCTGGAGGAAATACTGAACTGTCACAAATTTAAACACAGGGCCTGGAGGAAATACTGAACTTTCACAAATTTAAACACAAGGACTGGAGTAAATACTGAACTGTCACAAATTTAAACACAGGGCCTGCAGGAAATACTGAACTTTCACAAATTTAAACACAAGGCCTGGAGTAAATACTGAACTGTCACAAATTTAAACACAGGGCCTGGAGGAAATACTGAACTGTCACAAATTTAAACACAGGGCCTGGAGGAAATACTGAACTGTCACAAATTTAAACACAGGGCCTGGAGTAAATACTGAACAGTTACAAATTTAAACACAAGGCCTGGAGGAAATACTGAACTGTCACAAATTTAAACACAAGGCCTGGAGGAAATACTGAACTGTCACAAATTTAAACACAAGGCCTGGAGGAAATACTGAACTGTCACAAATTTAAACACAAGGCCTGGAGGAAATACTGAACTGTCACAAATTAAAACACAAGGCCTGGGGGAAATACTGAACTGTCACAAATTTAAACACAAGGCCTGGAGGAAATACTGAACATTCACAAATTTAAACACAAGGCCTGGAGGAAATACTGAACTGTCACAAATTTAAACACAAGGCCTGGAGGAAATACTGAACTGTCACAAATTTAAACACAGGGTCTGGAGTAAATACTGAACTGTCACCACTTTAAAGACAGTTCCTGGGGGAAATATTGAGCTCTCACAACTTTAAACACAAGGCCTGGATGAAATACTGAACTGTCACAAATTTAAACACAAAGCCTGGAGTAAATATTGAACTGTCACTAATTTAAACACAGGGGCTGGAGGAAATACTGAACTGTCACAAATTTAAACACAGGGCCTGGAGGAAATACTGAACTGTCACATATTTAAACACAAGGCCTGGAGGAAATACTGAACTGTCACAAATTTAAACACAGGGCCTGGAGGGAATACTGAACTGTCACAAATTTAAACACAAGGTCTGGAGTAAATACTGAACTGTCACAAATTTAAACACAAGGCCTGGAGTAAATACTGAACTGTCACAAATTTAAACACAAGGCCTGGAGGAAATACTGAACTGTCACAAATTTAAACACAAGGCCTGGAGGAAATACTGAACTGTCACAAATTTAAACACATGGCCTGGAGGAAATACTGAACTGTCACAAATTTAAACACAAGGCCTGGAGGAAATACTGAACTGTCACCAATTTAAACACAAGGCCTCGAGGAAATACTGAACTATCACAAATTTAAACACAAGGCCTGGAGGAAATACTGAACTGTCACCAATTTAAACACAAGGCCTCGAGGAAATACAGAACTATCACAAATTTAAACACAAGGCCTGGAGGAAGTACTGAACTGTCACAAAATTAAACACAGGGCCTGGAGTAAATACTGAACTGTCACAAATTTAAACACAAGGCCTGGAGGAAATACTGAACTGTCACCAATTTAAACACAAGGCCTGGAGGAAATACTGAACTGTCACAAATTTAAACTCAGGGCCTGGAGGAAATACTGAACTGTCACAGATTTAAACACAGGGCCCGGAGGAAATACTGAACTGTCACAAATTTAAACACAGGGCCCGGAGGAAATACTGAACTGTCACAAATTTAAGCACAAGGCCTGGAGGAAATACTGAACTGTCACAAATTTAAACACAAGGCCTGGAGGAAATACTGAACTGTCACAAATTTAAACACAAGGCCTGGAGGAAATACTGAACTGTCACAAATTTAAACACAGGGCCTGGAGGAAATACTGAACTGTCACAAATTTAAACACAAGGCCTGGAGGAAATACTGAACTGTCACAAATTTAAACACAAGGCCTGGAGGAAATACTGAACTGTCACAACTTTAAACACAAGGCCTGGAGGAAATACTGAACTGTCACAAATTTAAACACAGGGCCTGGAGTAAATACTGAACTGTCACAAATTTAAACACAAGGCCTCGAGGAAATACTGAACTATCACAAATTTAAACACAAGGCCTGGAGGGAATACTGAACTGTCACAAATTTAAACACAGGGCCTGGAGGAAATACTGAACTGTCACAAATTTAAACACAGGGCCTGGACGAAATACTGAACTGTCACAAATTTAAACACAGGGCCTGGAGGAAATACTGAACTGTCACAAATTTAAACACAAGGCCTGGAGGGAATACTGAACTGTCACAAATTTAAACACAAGGCCTGGAGGGAATACTGAACTGTCACAAATTTAAACACAGGGCCTGGACGAAATACTGAACTGTCACAAATTTAAACACAGGGCCTGGAGGAAATACTGAACTGTCACAAATTTAAACACAAGGCCTGGAGGAAATACTGAACTGTCACAAATTTAAACACAGGGACTGGAGGAAATACTGAACTGTCACAAATTTAAACACAAGGCCTGGAGGAAATACTGAACTGTCACAAATTTAAACACAGGGCCCGGAGGAAATACTGAACTGTCACAAATTTAAACACAAGGCCTGGAGGAAATACTGAACTGTCACAAATTTAAACACAGGGCCCGGAGGAAATACTGAACTGTCACAAATTTAAACACAAGGCCTGGAGGAAATACTGAACTGTCACAAATTTAAACACAGGGCCCGGAGGAAATACTGAACTGTCACAAATTTAAACACAAGGCCTGGAGGAAATACTGAACTGTCACAAATTTAAACACAGGGCCTGGAGGAAATTTTGAACTGTCACAAATTTAAACACAGGGCCTGGAGTAAATACTGAACTGTCACAAATTTAAACACAAGGCCTGGAGGAAATACTGAACTGTCACAAATTTAAACACAGGGCCTGGAGGAAATACTGAACTGTCACAAATTTAAACACAGGGCCTGGAGGAAATTTTGAACTGTCACAAATTTAAACACAGGGCCTGGAGGAAATTTTGAACTGTCACAAATTTAAACACAGGGCCTGGAGTAAATACTGAACTGTCACAAATTTAAACACAAGGCCTGGAGGAAATACTGAACTGTCACAAATTTAAACACAGGGCCCGGAGGAAATACTGAACTGTCACAAATTTAAACACAAGGCCTGGAGGAAATACTGAACTGTCACAAATTTAAACACAGGGCCCGGAGGAAATACTGAACTGTCACAAATTTAAACACAAGGCCTGGAGGAAATACTGAACTGTCACAAATTTAAACACAGGGCCTGGAGGAAATTTTGAACTGTCACAAATTTAAACACAGGGCCTGGAGTAAATACTGAACTGTCACAAATTTAAACACAAGGCCTGGAGGAAATACTGAACTGTCACAAATTTAAACACAGGGCCTGGAGGAAATACTGAACTGTCACAAATTTAAACACAGGGCCTGGAGGAAATTTTGAACTGTCACAAATTTAAACACAGGGCCTGGAGTAAATACTGAACTGTCACAAATTTAAACACAAGGCCTGGAGGAAATACTGAACTGTCACAAATTTAAACACAGGGCCTGGAGGAAATACTGAACTGTCACAAATTTAAACACAGGGCCTGGAGGAAATTTTGAACTGTCACAAATTTAAACACAGGGCCTGGAGTAAATACTGAACTGTCACAAATTTAAACACAAGGCCTGGAGGAAATACTGAACTGTCACAAATTTAAACACAGGGCCTGGAGGAAATACTGAACTGTCACAAATTTAAACACAGGGTCTGGAGAAAATACTGAACTGTTACAAATTTAAACACAAGGCCTGGAGGAAATACTGAACTTTCACAAATTTAAACACAGGGCCTGGAGGAAATACTGAACTGTCACAAATTTAAACAGAAGGCCTGGAGGAAATACTGAACTGTCACAAATTTAAACACAAGGCCTGGAGGAAATACTGAACTGTCACAAATTTAAACACAGGGCCTGGAGGAAATACTGAACTTTCACAAATTTAAACACAAGGACTGGAGTAAATACTGAACTGTCACAAATTTAAACACAGGGCCTGCAGGAAATACTGAACTTTCACAAATTTAAACACAAGGCCTGGAGTAAATACTGAACTGTCACAAATTTAAACACAGGGCCTGGAGGAAATACTGAACTGTCACAAATTTAAACAGAAGGCCTGGAGGAAATACTGAACTGTCACAAATTTAAACACAAGGCCTGGAGGAAATACTGAACTGTCACAAATTTAAACACAGGGCCTGGAGGAAATACTGAACTTTCACAAATTTAAACACAAGGACTGGAGTAAATACTGAACTGTCACAAATTTAAACACAGGGCCTGCAGGAAATACTGAACTTTCACAAATTTAAACACAAGGCCTGGAGTAAATACTGAACTGTCACAAATTTAAACACAGGGCCTGGAGGAAATACTGAACTGTCACAAATTTAAACACAGGGCCTGGAGGAAATACTGAACTGTCACAAATTTAAACACAGGGCCTGGAGTAAATACTGAACTGTCACAAATTTAAACACAAGGCCTGGAGTAAATACTGAACAGTTACAAATTTAAACACAAGGCCTGGAGGAAATACTGAACTGTCACAAATTTAAACACAAGGCCTGGAGGAAATACTGAACTGTCACAAATTTAAACACAAGGCCTGGAGGAAATACTGAACTGTCACAAATTTAAACACAAGGCCTGGAGGAAATACTGAACTGTCACAAATTAAAACACAAGGCCTGGGGGAAATACTGAACTGTCACAAATTTAAACACAGGGTCTGGAGTAAATACTGAACTGTCACCACTTTAAAGACAGTTCCTGGGGGAAATATTGAGCTCTCACAACTTTAAACACAAGGCCTGGATGAAATACTGAACTGTCACAAATTTAAACACAAGGCCTGGAGTAAATACTGAACTGTCACAAATTAAAACACTGGGTCTGGAGGAAATACTGAACTGTCACAAATTTAAACACAAGGCCTGGAGGAAATACTGAACTGTCACAAATTTAAACACAGGGCCTGGAGGGAATACTGAACTGTCACAAATTTAAACACAAGGCCTGGAGTAAATACTGAACTGTCACAAATTTAAACACAAGGCCTGGAGGAAATACTGAACTGTCACAAATTTAAACACAGGGCCTGGAGGGAATACTGAACTGTCACAAATTTAAACACATGGCCTGGAGGAAATACTGAACTGTCACAAATTTAAACACAAGGCCTGGAGGAAATACTGAACTGTCACCAATTTAAACACAAGGCCTCGAGGAAATACTGAACTGTCACAAATTTAAACACAAGGCCTGGAGGAAATACTGAACTGTCGCAAATTTAAACACAAGGCCTGGAGGAAATACTGAACTGTCACAAATTTAAACACAGGGCCTGGAGGAAATACTGAACTTTCACAAATTTAAACACAAGGACTGGAGTAAATACTGAACTGTCACAAATTTAAACAGAGGGCCTGGAGGAAATACTGAACTGTCACAAATTTAAACACAAGGCCTGGAGGAAATACTGAACTGTTACAAATTTAAACACAAGGCCTGGAGGAAATACTGAACTGTCACAAATTTAAACACAAGGCCTGGAGGAAATACTGAACTGTCACAAATTTAAACACAAGGTCTGGAGTAAATACTGAACTGTTACAAATTTAAACACAAGGCCTGGAGGAAATACTGAACTGTCACAAATTTAAAGACAAGGCCTGGAGTAAATACTGAACTGTCACAAATTTAAACACAAGGCCTGGGGGAAATACTGAACTGTCACAAATTTAAACACAAGGCCTGGGGGAAATACTGAACTGTCACAAATTTAAACACAGGGTCTGGAGTAAATACTGAACTGTTACAAATTTAAACACAAGGCCTGGAGGAAATACTGAACTGTCACAAATTTAAACACAAGGACTGGAGTAAATACTGAACTGTCACAAATTTAAACACAGGGCCTGGGGGAAATACTGAACTGTCACAAATTTAAACACAAGGCCTGGGGGAAATACTGAACTGTCACAAATTTAAACACAAGGCCTGGAGGAAATACTGAACTGTCACAAATTTAAGCACAGGGCCTGGAGGAAATACTGAACTGTCACAAATTTAAACACAGGGCCTGCAGGAAATACTGAACTTTCACAAATTTAAACACAAGGCCTGGAGTAAATACTGAACTGTCACAAATTTAAACACAGGGCCTGGAGGAAATACTGAACTGTCACAAATTTAAACACAGGGCCTGGAGGAAATACTGAACTGTCACAAATTTAAACACAGGGCCTGGAGTAAATACTGAACAGTTACAAATTTAAACACAAGGCCTGGAGGAAATACTGAACTGTCACAAATTTAAACACAAGGCCTGGAGGAAATACTGAACTGTCACAAATTTAAACACAAGGCCTGGAGGAAATACTGAACTGTCACAAATTTAAACACAAGGCCTGGAGGAAATACTGAACTGTCACAAATTAAAACACAAGGCCTGGGGGAAATACTGAACTGTCACAAATTTAAACACAGGGTCTGGAGTAAATACTGAACTGTCACCACTTTAAAGACAGTTCCTGGGGGAAATATTGAGCTCTCACAACTTTAAACACAAGGCCTGGATGAAATACTGAACTGTCACAAATTTAAACACAAGGCCTGGAGTAAATACTGAACTGTCACAAATTTAAACACAGGGGCTGGAGGAAATACTGAACTGTCACAAATTTAAACACAGGGCCTGGAGGAAATACTGAACTGTCACAAATTTAAACACAAGGCCTGGAGGAAATACTGAACTGTCACAAATTTAAACACAGGGCCTGGAGGGAATACTGAACTGTCACAAATTTAAACACAAGGCCTGGAGTAAATACTGAACTGTCACAAATTTAAACACAAGGCCTGGAGGAAATACTGAACTGTCACAAATTTAAACACAGGGCCTGGAGGGAATACTGAACTGTCACAAATTTAAACACAAGGTCTGGAGTAAATACTGAACTGTCACAAATTTAAACACAAGGCCTGGAGTAAATACTGAACTGTCACAAATTTAAACACAAGGCCTGGAGGAAATACTGAACTGTCACAAATTTAAACACAAGGCCTGGAGGAAATACTGAACTGTCACAAATTTAAACACATGGCCTGGAGGAAATACTGAACTGTCACAAATTTAAACACAAGGCCTGGAGGAAATACTGAACTGTCAACAATTTAAACACAAGGCCTCGAGGAAATACTGAACTATCACAAATTTAAACACAAGGCCTGGAGGAAATACTGAACTGTCACCAATTTAAACACAAGGCCTCGAGGAAATACAGAACTATCACAAATTTAAACACAAGGCCTGGAGGAAGTACTGAACTGTCACAAAATTAAACACAGGGCCTGGAGTAAATACTGAACTGTCACAAATTTAAACACAAGGCCTGGAGGAAATACTGAACTGTCACCAATTTAAACACAAGGCCTGGAGGAAATACTGAACTGTCACAAATTTAAACACAGGGCCTGGAGGAAATACTGAACTGTCACAGATTTAAACACAGGGCCCGGAGGAAATACTGAACTGTCACAAATTTAAACACAGGGCCCGGAGGAAATACTGAACTGTCACAAATTTAAGCACAAGGCCTGGAGGAAATACTGAACTGTCACAAATTTAAACACAAGGCCTGGAGGAAATACTGAACTGTCACAAATTTAAACACAAGGCCTGGAGGAAATACTGAACTGTCACAAATTTAAACACAGGGCCTGGAGGAAATACTGAACTGTCACAAATTTAAACACAAGGCCTGGAGGAAATACTGAACTGTCACAAATTTAAACACAAGGCCTGGAGGAAATACTGAACTGTCACAACTTTAAACACAAGGCCTGGAGGAAATACTGAACTGTCACAAATTTAAACACAGGGCCTGGAGTAAATACTGAACTGTCACAAATTTAAACACAAGGCCTCGAGGAAATACTGAACTATCACAAATTTAAACACAAGGCCTGGAGGGAATACTGAACTGTCACAAATTTAAACACAGGGCCTGGACGAAATACTGAACTGTCACAAATTTAAACAAAGGGCCTGGAGTAAATACTGAACTGTCACAAATTTAAACACAAGGCCTGGAGGAAATACTGAACTGTCACAAATTTAAACACAGGGCCTGGAGGAAATACTGAACTGTCACAAATTTAAACACAGGGTCTGGAGAAAATACTGAACTGTTACAAATTTAAACACAAGGCCTGGAGGAAATACTGAACTGTCACAAATTTAAACACAGGGCCTGGAGGAAATACTGAACTGTCACAAATTTAAACAGAAGGCCTGGAGGAAATACTGAACTGTCACAAATTTAAACACAAGGCCTGGAGGAAATACTGAACTGTCACAAATTTAAACACAGGGCCTGGAGGAAATACTGAACTTTCACAAATTTAAACACAAGGCCTGGAGTAAATACTGAACTGTCACAAATTTAAACACAGGGCCTGCAGGAAATACTGAACTTTCACAAATTTAAACACAAGGCCTGGAGTAAATACTGAACTGTCACAAATTTAAACACAGGGCCTGGAGGAAATACTGAACTGTCACAAATTTAAACACAGGGCCTGGAGGAAATACTGAACTGTCACAAATTTAAACACAGGGCCTGGAGTAAATACTGAACAGTTACAAATTTAAACACAAGGCCTGGAGGAAATACTGAACTGTCACAAATTTAAACACAAGGCCTGGAGGAAATACTGAACTGTCACAAATTTAAACACAAGGCCTGGAGGAAATACTGAACTGTCACAAATTTAAACACAAGGCCTGGAGGAAATACTGAACTGTCACAAATTAAAACACAAGGCCTGGGGGAAATACTGAACTGTCACAAATTTAAACACAGGGTCTGGAGTAAATACTGAACTGTCACCACTTTAAAGACAGTTCCTGGGGGAAATATTGAGCTCTCACAACTTTAAACACAAGGCCTGGATGAAATACTGAACTGTCACAAATTTAAACACAAGGCCTGGAGTAAATACTGAACTGTCACAAATTTAAACACTGGGTCTGGAGGAAATACTGAACTGTCACAAATTTAAACACAAGGCCTGGAGGAAATACTGAACTGTCACAAATTTAAACACAGGGCCTGGAGGGAATACTGAACTGTCACAAATTTAAACACAAGGCCTGGAGTAAATACTGAACTGTCACAAATTTAAACACAAGGCCTGGAGGAAATACTGAACTGTCACAAATTTAAACACAGGGCCTGGAGGGAATACTGAACTGTCACAAATTTAAACACATGGCCTGGAGGAAATACTGAACTGTCACAAATTTAAACACAAGGCCTGGAGGAAATACTGAACTGTCACCAATTTAAACACAAGGCCTCGAGGAAATACTGAACTGTCACAAATTTAAACACAAGGCCTGGAGGAAATACTGAACTGTCACAAATTTAAACACAAGGCCTGGAGGAAATACTGAACTGTCACAAATTTAAACACAGGGCCTGGAGGAAATACTGAACTTTCACAAATTTAAACACAAGGACTGGAGTAAATACTGAACTGTCACAAATTTAAACACAGGGCCTGCAGGAAATACTGAACTTTCACAAATTTAAACACAAGGCCTGGAGTAAATACTGAACTGTCACAAATTTAAACACAGGGCCTGGAGGAAATACTGAACTGTCACCAATTTAAACACAGGGCCTGGAGGAAATACTGAACTGACACAAATTTAAACACAGGGCCTGGAGTAAATACTGAACAGTTACAAATTTAAACACAAGGCCTGGAGGAAATACTGAACTGTCACAAATTTAAACACAAGGCATGGAGGAAATACTGAACTGTCACAAATTTAAACACAAGGCCTGGAGGAAATACTGAACTGTCACAAATTTAAACACAAGGCCTGGAGGAAATACTGAACTGTCACAAATTAAAACACAAGGCCTGGGGGAAATACTGAACTGTCACAAATTTAAACACAGGGTCTGGAGTAAATACTGAACTGTCACCACTTTAAAGACAGTTCCTGGGGGAAATATTGAGCTCTCACAACTTTAAACAAAAGGCCTGGATGAAATACTGAACTGTCACAAATTTAAACACAAGGCCTGGAGTAAATACTGAACTGTCACAAATTTAAACACTGGGTCTGGAGGAAATACTGAACTGTCACAAATTTAAACACAAGGCCTGGAGGAAATACTGAACTGTCACAAATTTAAACACAGGGCCTGGAGGGAATACTGAACTGTCACAAATTTAAACACAAGGCCTGGAGTAAATACTGAACTGTCACAAATTTAAACACAAGGCCTGGAGGAAATACTGAACTGTCACAAATTTAAACACAGGGCCTGGTGGGAATACTGAACTGTCACAAATTTAAACACAAGGCCTGGAGGAAATACTGAACTGTCACAAATTTAAACACAGGGCCTGGAGGGAATACTGAACTGTCACAAATTTAAACACATGGCCTGGAGGAAATACTGAACTGTCACAAATTTAAACACAAGGCCTGGAGGAAATACTGAACTGTCACAAATTTAAACACAAGGCCTGGAGTAAATACTGAACTGTCACAAATTTAAACACAGGGCCTGGAGGAAATACTGAACTGTCACAAATTTAAACACAGGGCCTGGGGGAAATACTGAACTGTCACAAATTTAAACACAAGGCCTGGAGTAAGTACTGAACTGTCACAAATTTAAACACAAGGCCTGGAGGAAATACTGAACTGTCACAAATTTAAACACAGGGCCTGGAGGAAATACTGAACTGTCACAAATTTAAACACAAGGCCTGGAGTAAATACTGAACTGTCACAAATTTAAACACAAGGCCTGGAGGAAATACTGAACTGTCACAAATTTAAACACAGGGCCTGGAGGAAATACTGAACTGTCACAAATTTAAACACAAGGCCTGGAGGGAAATACTGAACTGTCACAAATTTAAACACAAGGCCTGGAGTAAATACTGAACTGTCACAAATTTGAACACTGGGTCTGGAGGAAATACTGAACTGTCACAAATTTAAACACTGGGTCTGGAGGAAATACTGAACTGTCACAAATTTAAACACAAGGCCTGGAGTAAATACTGAACTGTCACAAATTTGAACACAGGGCCTGGAGGAAATACTGAACTGTCACAAATTTAAACACAAGGCCTGGAGGAAATACTGAACTGTCACAAATGTAAACACAAGGCCTGGAGGAAATACTGAACTGTCACAAATTTAAACACAGGGCCTGGAGTAAATACTGAACTGTCACAAATTTAAACACTGGGTCTGGAGGAAATACTGAACTGTCACAAATTTAAACACAAGGCCTGGAGGAAATACTGAACTGTCACAAATTTAAACACAAGGCCTGGAGGAAATACTGAACTGTCACAAATTTAAACACAAGGCCTGGAGGAAATACTGAACTGTCACAAATTTAAACACAGGGCCTGGAGGAAATACTGAACTGTCACAAATTTAAACACAGGGCCTGGAGGAAATACTGAACTGTCACAAATTTAAACACAAGGCCTGGAGGAAATACTGAAATGTCACAAATTTAAACACAGGGTCTGGAGGAAATACTGAACTGTCACAAATTTAAACACAGGGCCTGGAGGAAATACTGAACTGTCACAAATTTAAACACAGGGCCTGGAGGAAATACTGAACTGTCACAAATTTAAACACAGGGCCTGGAGGAAATACTGAACTGTCACAAATTTAAACACAAGGCCTGGAGGAAATACTGAACTGTCACAAATTTAAACACAGGGCCTGGAGGAAATACTGAACTGTCACAAATTTAAACACAGGGCCTGGAGGAAATACTGAACTGTCACAAATTTAAACACAGGGCCTGGAGGAAATACTGAACTGTCACAAATTTAAACACAAGGCCTGGAGGAAATACTGAACTGTCACAAATTTAAACACAGGGCCTGGAGGAAATACTGAACTGTCACAAATTTAAACACAGGGCCTGGAGGAAATACTGAACTGTCACAAATTTAAACACAGGGCCTGGAGGAATACTGAACTGTCACAAATTTAAACACAGGGCCTGGAGGAAATACTGAACTGTCACAAATTTAAACACAGGGCCTGGAGGAAATACTGAACTGTCACAAATTTAAATACAAGGCCTGGAGGAAATACTGAACTGTCACAAATTTAAACACAAGGCCTGGAGGAAATACTGAACTGTCACAAATTTAAACACAAGGCCTGGAGGAAATACTGAACTGTCACAAATTTAAACACAAGGCCTGGAGGAAATACTGAACTGTCACAAATTTAAACACAGGGCCTGGAGGAAATACTGAACTGTCACAAATTTAAACACAAGGCCTGGAGGAAATACTGAACTGTCACAAATTTAAACACAAGGCCTGGAGTAAATACTGAACTGTGACAAATTTAAACACAAGGACTGGAGTAAATACTGAACTGTCACAAATTAAAACACAAGGCCTGGAGGAAATACTGAACTGTGACAAATTTAAACACAAGGCCTGGAGTAAATACTGAACTGTCACAAATTTAAACACAAGGCCTGGAGGAAATACTGAACTGTCACAAATTTAAACACAGGGCCTGGAGGAAATACTGAACTGTCACAAATTTAAACACAGGGCCTGGAGGAAATACTGAACTGTCACAAATTTAAACACAAGGCCTGGAGGAAATACTGAACTGTCACAAATTTAAACACAAGGCCTGGAGGAAATACTGAACTGTCACAAATTTAAACACAGGGCCTGGAGGAAATACTGAACTGTCACAAATTTAAACACAAGGCCTGGAGTAAATACTGAACTGTCACAAATTTAAACACAGGGCCTGGAGGAAATACTGAACTGTCACAAATTTAAACACAAGGCCTGGAGGAAATACTGAACTGTCACAAATTTAAACACAAGGCCTGGAGTAAATACTGAACTGTCACAAATTTAAACACAGGGCCTGGAGTAAATACTGAACTGTCACAAATTTAAACACAAGGCCTGGAGGAAATACTGAACTGTCACAAATTTAAACACAGGGCCTGGAGTAAATACTGAACTGTCACAAATTTAAACACAGGGTCTGGAGTAAATACTGAACTGTCACAAATTTAAACACAGGGCCTGGAGTAAATACTGAACTGTCACAAATTTAAACACAAGGCCTGGAGTAAATACTGAACTGTCACAAATTTAAACACAAGGCCTGGAGTAAATACTGAACTGTCACAAATTTAAACACAGGGCCTGTAGGAAATACTGAACTGTCACAAATTTAAACACAAGGCCTGGAGGAAATACTGAACTGTCACAAATTTAAACACAAGGCCTGGAGGAAATACTGAACTGTCACAAATTTAAACACAAGGCCTGGAGGAAATACTGAACTGTCACAAATTTAAACACAGGGTCTGGAGGAAATACTGAACTGTCACAAATTTAAACACAAGGTCTGGAGTAAATACTGAACTGTCACAAATTTAAACACAAGGCCTGGAGGAAATACTGAACTGTCACAAATTTAAACACAGGGCCTGGAGGAAATACTGAACTGTCACAAATTTAAACACAAGGCCTGGAGGAAATACTGAACTGTCACAAATTTAAACACAAGGCCTGGAGGAAATACTGAACTGTCACAAATTTAAACACAAGGCCTGGAGGAAGTACTGAACTGTCACAAATTTAAACACAAGGCCTGGAGTAAATACTGAACTGTCACAAATTTAAACACAGGGCCTGGAGTAAATACTGAACTGTCACAAATTTAAACACAGGGTCTGGAGAAAATACTGAACTGTCACAAATTTAAACACAAGGCCTGGAGGAAATACTGAACTGTCACAAATTTAAACACAGGGTCTGGAGGAAATACTGAACTGTCACAAATTTAAACACAAGGCCTGGAGTAAATACTGAACTGTCACAAATTTAAACACAGGGTCTGGAGTAAATACTGAACTGTCACAAATTTAAACACAAGGCCTGGAGGAAATACTGAACTGTCACAAATTTAAACACAAGGCCTGGAGGAAATACTGAACTGTCACAAATTTAAACACAGGGTCTGGAGGAAATACTGAACTGTCACAAATTTAAACACAGGGCCTGGAGGAAATACTGAACTGTCACAAATTTAAACACAGGGTCTAAAGTAAATACTGAACTGTCACAAATTTAAACACAGGGTCTGGAGGAAATACTGAACTGTCACAAATTTAAACACAGGTCCTGGAGTAAATACTGAACTGTCACAAATTTAAACACAGGGTCTGGAGGAAATACTGAACTGTCACAAATTTAAACACAGGGTCTGGAGGAAATACTGAACTGTCACAAATTTAAACACAAGGCCTGGAGGAAATACTGAACTGTCACAAATTTAAACACAGGTCCTGGAGTAAATACTGAACTGTCACAAATTTAAACACAGGGTCTGGAGGAAATACTGAACTGTCACAAATTTAAACACAAGGCCTGGAGGAAATACTGAACTGTCACAAATTTAAACACAGGTCCTGGAGTAAATACTGAACTGTCACAAATTTAAACACAGGGTCTGGAGTAAATACTGAACTGTCACAAATTTAAACACAGGGCCTGGAGGAAAATACTGAACTGTCACAAATTTAAACACAGGGTCTGGAGTAAATACTGAACTGTCACAAATTTAAACACACGGCCTGGAGGAAATACTGAACTGTCACAAATTTAAACACAGGGCCTGGAGGAAATACTGAACTGTCACAAATTTAAACACAAGGCCTGGAGGAAATACTGAACTGTCACAAATTTAAACACAAGGCCTGGGGGAAATACTGAACTGTCACAAATTTAAACACAGGGCCTGGAGGAAATACTGAACTGTCACAAATTTAAACACAAGGCCTGCAGGAAATACTGAACAGTCACAAATTTAAACACAGGGCCTGGAGGAAATACTGAACTGTCACAAATTTAAACACAAGGCCTGGAGGAAATACTGAACTGTCACAAATTTAAACACACGGCCTGGAGGAAATACTGAACTGTCACAAATTTAAACACAGGGCCTGGAGTAAATACTGAACTGTCACAAATTTAAACACACGGCCTGGAGGAAATACTGAACTGTCACAAATTTAAACACAGGGCCTGGAGGAAATACTGAACTGTCACAAATTTAAACACAAGGCCTGGAGGAAATACTGAACTGTCACAAATTTAAACACAAGGCCTGGGGGAAATACTGAACTGTCACAAATTTAAACACAGGGCCTGGAGGAAATACTGAACTGTCACAAATTTAAACACAAGGCCTGCAGGAAATACTGAACAGTCACAAATTTAAACACAGGGCCTGGAGGAAATACTGAACTGTCACAAATTTAAACACAAGGCCTGGAGGAAATACTGAACTGTCACAAATTTAAACACAAGGCCTGGAGGAAATACTGAACTGTCACAAATTTAAACACAAGGCCTGGAGGAAATACTGAACTGTCACAAATTTAAGCACAGGGCCTTGGGGAAATACTGAACTGTCACAAATTTAAACACAGGGTCTGGAGGAAACACTGAACTGTCACAAATTTAAACACAGGGCCTGGAGGAAATACTGAACTGTCACAAATTTAAACACAGGGCCTGGAGGAAATACTGAACTGTCACAAATTTAAACACAGGGCCTGGAGGAAATACTGAACTGTCACAAATTTAAACACAAGGCCTGGAGGAAATACTGAACTGTCACAAATTTAAACACAAGGCCTGGAGGAAATACTGAACTGTCACAAATTTAAGCACAGGGCCTTGGGGAAATACTGAACTGTCACAAATTTAAACACAGGGCCTGGAGGAAATACTGAACTGTCACAAATTTAAACACAGGGCCTGGAGGAAATACTGAGCTGTCACAAATTTAAACACAAGGCCTGGAGGAAATACTGAACTGTCACAAATTTAAACACAAGGCCTGGAGGAAATACTGAACTGTCACAAATTTAAACACAAGGCCTGGAGGAAATACTGAACTGTCACAAATTTAAACACAGGGCCTGGAGGAAATACTGAACTGTCACAAATTTAAACACAAGGCCTGGAGGAAATACTGAACTGTCACAAATTTAAACACAAGGCCTGGAGGAAATACTGAACTGTCACAAATTGAAGCACAGGGCCTTGGGGAAATACTGAACTGTCACAAATTTAAACACAAGGCCTGGAGGAAATACTGAACTGTCACAAATTTAAGCACAGGGCCTTGGGGAAATACTGAACTGTCACAAATTTAAACACAAGGCCTGGAGGAAATACTGAACTGTCACAAATTTAAACACAGGGTCTGGAGGAAATACTGAACTGTCACAAATTTAAACACAAGGCCTGGAGTAAATACTGAACTGTCACAAATTTAAACACAGGGCCTGGAGGAAATACTGAACTGTCACAAATTTAAACACAGGGCCTGGAGGAAATACTGAACTGTCACAAATTTAAACACAAGGCCTGGAGGAAATACTGAACTGTCACAAATTTAAACACAGGGCCTGGAGGAAATACTGAACTGTCACAAATTTAAACACAGGGCCTGGAGGAAATACTGAGCTGTCACAAATTTAAACACAAGGCCTGGAGGAAATACTGAACTGTCACAAATTTAAACACAAGGCCTGGAGGAAATACTGAACTGTCACAAATTTAAACACAAGGCCTGGAGGAAATACTGAACTGTCACAAATTTAAACACAAGGCCTGGATGAAATACTGAACTGTCACAAATTTAAACACAAGGCCTGGAGGAAATACTGAACTGTCACAAATTTAAACACAAGGCCTGGAGGAAATACTGAACTGTCACAAATTTAAACACAGGGCCTGGAGGAAATACTGAACTGTCACAAATTTAAACACAGGGCCTGGAGGAAATACTGAACTGTCACAAATTTAAACACAAGGCCTGGAGGAAAGACTGAACTGTCACAAATTTAAACACAGGGGCTGGAGGAAATACTGAACTGTCACAAATTTAAACACAAAGCCTGGAGGAAATACTGAACTGTCACAAATTTAAACACAAAGCCTGGAGGAAATACTGAACTGTCACAAATTTAAACACAAAGCCTGGAGGAAATACTGAACTGCCACAAATTTAAACACAAGGTCTGGAGGAAATACTGAACTGTCACAAATTTAAACACAAAGCCTGGAGGAAATACTGAACTGTCACAAATTTAAACACAGGGCCTGGAGGAAATACTGAACTGTCACAAATTTAAACACAAGGCCTGGAGGAAATACTGAACTGTCACAAATTTAAACACAAGGTCTGGAGGAAATACTGAACTGTCACAAATTTAAACACAAAGCCAGGAGGAAATACTGAACTATCACAACTTTAAACGCAAGGCCTGGAGGAATTACTGATCTATCACCACTTTAAACACAGGGCCTGGAGGAAATACTGAACTGTCACAAACTTAAACACAAGGCCTGGAGGAATTACTGAACTGTCACAAATTTAAACACAAGGCCTGGAGGAATTACTGAACTGTCACAAATTTAAACACAAGGCCTGGAGGAAATACTGAACTATCACAACTTTAAACACAGGGCCTGGAGGAAATACTGAACTGTCACAAACTTAAACACAAGGCCTGGAGGAAATACTGAACTATCACAACTTTAAACACAGGGCCTGGAGGAAATACTGAACTGTCACAAATTTAAACACAAGGCCTGGAGGAAATACTGAACTGTCACAAATTTAAACACAAGGCCTGGAGGAAATACTGAACTGTCACAAATTTAAACACAAGGCCTGGAGGAAGTACTGAACTGTCACAAATTTAAACACAAGGCCTGGAGGAAATACTGAACTGTCACAAATTTAAACACAAAGCCTGGAGGAAATACTGAACTGTCACAAATTTAAACACAGGGCTTGGAGGAAATACTGAACTGTCACAAATTTAAACACAAGGTCTGGAGGAAATACTGAACTGTCACAAATTTAAACACAAAGCCTGGAGGAAATACTGAACTGTCACAAATTTAAACACAAGGCCAGGAGGAAATACTGAACTATCACAACTTTAAACGCAAGGCCTGGAGGAAATACTGAACTATCACCACTTTAAACACAGGGCCTGGAGGAAATACTGAACTGTCACAAACTTAAACACAAGGCCTGGAGGAATTACTGAACTGTCACAAATTTAAACACAAGGCCTGGAGGAAATACTGAACTATCACAACTTTAAACACAGGGCCTGGAGGAAATACTGAACTGTCACAAACTTAAACACAGGGCCTGGAGGAAATACTGAACTGTCACAAATTTAAACACAAGGCCTGGAGGAAATACTGAACTGTCAGAAATTTAAACACAAGGCCTGGAGGAAATACTGAACTGTTACAAATTTAAACACAGGGGCTGGAGGAAATACTGAACTGTCACAAATTTAAACACAGGGCCTGGAGGGAAATACTGAACTGTCACAAATTTAAACACAAGGCCTGGAGGAAATACTGAACTGTCACAACTTTAAACACAAGGCCTGGAGGAAATACTGAACTGTCACAAATTTAAACACAAGGCCTGGAGGAAATACTGAACTGTCACAAATTTAAACACAAGGCCTGGAGGAAATACTGAACTGTCACAAATTTAAACACAAGGCCTGGAGGAAATACTGAACTGTCACAAATTTAAACACAAGGCCTGGAGGAAATACTGAACTGTCACAAATTTAAACACAAGGCCTGGAGGAAATACTGAACTGTCACAAATTTAAACACAAGGCCTGGAGGGAATACTGAACTGTCACAAATTTAAACACAGGGACTGGAGGAAATACTGAACTGTCACAAATTTAAACACAAGGTCTGGAGGAAATACTGAACTGTCACAAATTTAAACACAAAGCCTGGAGGAAATACTGAACTGTCACAAATTTAAACACAAGGCCAGGAGGAAATACTGAACTATCACAACTTTAAACGCAAGGCCTGGAGGAAATACTGAACTATCACCACTTTAAACACAGGGCCTGGAGGAAATACTGAACTGTCACAAACTTAAACACAAGGCCTGGAGGAATTACTGAACTGTCACAAATTTAAACACAAGGCCTGGAGGAAATACTGAACTATCACAACTTTAAACACAGGGCCTGGAGGAAATACTGAACTGTCACAAACTTAAACACAGGGCCTGGAGGAAATACTGAACTGTCACAAATTTAAACACAAGGCCTGGAGGAAATACTGAACTGTCAGAAATTTAAACACAAGGCCTGGAGGAAATACTGAACTGTTACAAATTTAAACACAGGGGCTGGAGGAAATACTGAACTGTCACAAATTTAAACACAGGGCCTGGAGGGAAATACTGAACTGTCACAAATTTAAACACAAGGCCTGGAGGAAATACTGAACTGTCACAACTTTAAACACAAGGCCTGGAGGAAATACTGAACTGTCACAAATTTAAACACAAGGCCTGGAGTAAATACTGAACTGTCACAACTTTAAACACAAGGCCTGGAGGAAATACTGAACTGCCACAAATTTAAACACAAGGCCTGGAGGAAATACTGAACTGTCACAAATTTAAACACAAGGCCTGGAGGAAATACTGAACTGTCACAAATTTAAACACAAGGCCTGGAGGAAATACTGAACTGTCACAAATTTAAACACAAGGCCTGGAGGGAATACTGAACTGTCACAAATTTAAAGACAGGGACTGGAGGGAATACTGAACTGTCACAAATTTAAACACAAGGCCTGGAGGAAATGCTGAACTGTCACAAATTTAAACACAAGGACTGGAGGAAATACTGAACTGTCACAAATTTAAACACAAGGCCTGGAGGGAAATACTGAACTGTCACAACTTTAAACACAAGGCCTGGAGGAAATACTGAACTGTCACAAATTTAAACACAGGGACTGGAGGGAATACTGAACTGTCACAAATTTAAACACAAGGCCTGGAGGAAATGCTGAACTGTCACAAATTTAAACACAAGGCCTGGAGGGAATACTGAACTGTCACAAATTTAAACACAGGGACTGGAGGGAATACTGAACTGTCACAAATTTAAACACAAGGCCTGGAGGAAATACTGAACTGTCACAAATTTAAACACAAGGCCTGGAGGAAATACTGAACTGTCACAAATTTAAGCACAGGGCCTTGGGGAAATACTGAACTGTCACAAATTTAAACACAGGGTCTGGAGGAAACACTGAACTGTCACAAATTTAAACACAGGGCCTGGAGGAAATACTGAACTGTCACAAATTTAAACACAGGGCCTGGAGGAAATACTGAACTGTCACAAATTTAAACACAGGGCCTGGAGGAAATACTGAACTGTCACAAATTTAAACACAAGGCCTGGAGGAAATACTGAACTGTCACAAATTTAAACACAAGGCCTGGAGGAAATACTGAACTGTCACAAATTTAAGCACAGGGCCTTGGGGAAATACTGAACTGTCACAAATTTAAACACAGGGCCTGGAGGAAATACTGAACTGTCACAAATTTAAACACAGGGCCTGGAGGAAATACTGAGCTGTCACAAATTTAAACACAAGGCCTGGAGGAAATACTGAACTGTCACAAATTTAAACACAAGGCCTGGAGGAAATACTGAACTGTCACAAATTTAAACACAAGGCCTGGAGGAAATACTGAACTGTCACAAATTTAAACACAGGACCTGGAGGAAATACTGAACTGTCACAAATTTAAACACAAGGCCTGGAGGAAATACTGAACTGTCACAAATTTAAACACAAGGCCTGGAGGAAATACTGAACTGTCACAAATTTAAACACAAGGCCTGGAGGAAATACTGAACTGTCACAAATTTAAGCACAGGGCCTTGGGGAAATACTGAACTGTCACAAATTTAAACACAAGGCCTGGAGGAAATACTGAACTGTCACAAATTTAAACACAGGGTCTGGAGGAAATACTGAACTGTCACAAATTTAAACACAAGGCCTGGAGTAAATACTGAACTGTCACAAATTTAAACACAGGGCCTGGAGGAAATACTGAACTGTCACAAATTTAAACACAGGGCCTGGAGGAAATACTGAACTGTCACAAATTTAAACACAAGGCCTGGAGGAAATACTGAACTGTCACAAATTTAAACACAGGGCCTGGAGGAAATACTGAACTGTCACAAATTTAAACACAGGGCCTGGAGGAAATACTGAGCTGTCACAAATTTAAACACAAGGCCTGGAGGAAATACTGAACTGTCACAAATTTAAACACAAGGCCTGGAGGAAATACTGAACTGTCACAAATTTAAACACAAGGCCTGGAGGAAATACTGAACTGTCACAAATTTAAACACAAGGCCTGGAGGAAATACTGAACTGTCACAAATTTAAACACAAGGCCTGGAGGAAATACTGAACTGTCACAAATTTAAACACAAGGCCTGGAGGAAATACTGAACTGTCACAAATTTAAACACAAGGCCTGGAGGAAATACTGAACTGTCACAAATTTAAACACAAAGCCTGGAGGAAATACTGAACTGTCACAAATTTAAACACAGGGCCTGGAGGAAATACTGAACTGTCACAAATTTAAACACAAGGTCTGGAGGAAATACTGAACTGTCACAAATTTAAACACAAAGCCTGGAGGAAATACTGAACTGTCACAAATTTAAACACAAGGCCTGGAGGAAATACTGAACTGTCACAAATTTAAACACAAGGCCCGGAGGAAATACTGAACTGTCACAAATTTAAACACAAAGCCTGGAGGAAATACTGAACTGTCACAAATTTAAACACAGGGCCTGGAGGAAATACTGAACTGTCACAAATTTAAACACAAGGTCTGGAGGAAATACTGAACTGTCACAAATTTAAACACAAAGCCTGGAGGAAATACTGAACTGTCACAAATTTAAACACAAGGCCTGGAGGAAATACTGAACTGTCACAAATTTAAACACAAGGCCTGGAGTAAATACTGAACTGTCACAAATTTAAACACAGGGCCTGGAGGAAATACTGAACTGTCACAAACTTAAACACAAGGCCTGGAGGAATTACTGAACTGTCACAAATTTAAACACAAGGCCTGGAGGAATTACTGAACTGTCACAAATTTAAACACAAGGCCTGGAGGAAATACTGAACTATCACAACTTTAAACACAGGGCCTGGAGGAAATACTGAACTGTCACAAACTTAAACACAAGGCCTGGAGGAAATACTGAACTATCACAACTTTAAACACAGGGCCTGGAGGAAATACTGAACTGTCACAAATTTAAACACAAGGCCTGGAGGAAATACTGAACTGTCACAAATTTAAACACAAGGCCTGGAGGAAATACTGAACTGTCACAAATTTAAACACAAGGCCTGGAGGAAATACTGAACTGTCACAAATTTAAACACAAGGCCTGGAGGAAATACTGAACTGTCACAAATTTAAACACAAAGCCTGGAGGAAATACTGAACTGTCACAAATTTAAACACAGGGCTTGGAGGAAATACTGAACTGTCACAAATTTAAACACAAGGTCTGGAGGAAATACTGAACTGTCACAAATTTAAACACAAAGCCTGGAGGAAATACTGAACTGTCACAAATTTAAACACAAGGCCAGGAGGAAATACTGAACTATCACAACTTTAAACGCAAGGCCTGGAGGAAATACTGAACTATCACCACTTTAAACACAGGGCCTGGAGGAAATACTGAACTGTCACAAACTTAAACACAAGGCCTGGAGGAATTACTGAACTGTCACAAATTTAAACACAAGGCCTGGAGGAAATACTGAACTATCACAACTTTAAACACAGGGCCTGGAGGAAATACTGAACTGTCACAAATTTAAACACAAGGCCTGGAGGAAATACTGAACTGTCAGAAATTTAAACACAAGGCCTGGAGGAAATACTGAACTGTTACAAATTTAAACACAGGGCCTGGAGGAAATACTGAACTGTCACAAATTTAAACACAGGGCCTGGAGGGAAATACTGAACTGTCACAAATTTAAACACAAGGCCTGGAGGAAATACTGAACTGTCACAAATTTAAACACAAGGCCTGGAGTAAATACTGAACTGTCACAACTTTAAACACAAGGCCTGGAGGAAATACTGAACTGTCACAAATTTAAACACAAGGCCTGGAGGAAATGCTGAACTGTCACAAATTTAAACACAAGGCCTGGAGGGAAATACTGAACTGTCACAACTTTAAACACAAGGCCTGGAGGAAATACTGAACTGTCACAAATTTAAACACAGGGACTGGAGGGAATACTGAACTGTCACAAATTTAAACACAAGGCCTGGAGGAAATGCTGAACTGTCACAAATTTAAACACAAGGCCTGGAGGAAATGCTGAACTGTCACAAATTTAAACACAAGGCCTGGAGGGAATACTGAACTGTCACAAATTTAAACACAAGGCCTGGAGGAAATGCTGAACTGTCACAAATTTAAACACAAGGCCTGGAGGAAATGCTGAACTGTCACAAATTTAAACACAAGGCCTGGAGGGAATACTGAAATGTCACAAATTTAAACACAAGGCCTGGAGGAAATGCTGAACTGTCACAAATTTAAACACAAGGACTGGAGGAAATACTGAACTGTCACAAATTTAAACACAAGGCCTGGAGGGAATACTGAACTGTCACAAATTTAAACACAGGGTCTGGAGGAAATACTGAACTGTCACAAATTTGAGCACAAGGCCTGAAGGAAATACTGAACATTAACAAATTTAAACACAAGGCCTGGAGGAAATACTGAACTGTCACAAATTTAAGCACAAGGCCTGGAGGGAATACTGAACTGTCACAAATTTGAGCACAAGGCCTGAAGGAAATACTGAACATTAACAAATTTAAACACAGGGCCTGGAGGAAATACTGAACTGTCACAACTTTCAACACAGGTCTTGGGGAAATACTGAGCTGGCACCACTTTAAAGACAGGTCCTGGGGGAAATGCTGAACTGTCACAAATTTAAAGACAGGTCCTGAGGGAAATACTGAGCTGTCACAACTTTAAAGACAGGTCCTGGAGGAAATACTGAACTGTAACAACTTTAAACATGGTGCCTGGGGGAAATTCTGAACTGTCACAACTTTAAAGACAGGTCCTGGAGGAAATACTGAACTGTAACAACTTTAAACACAAGGCCTGGGGGAAATACTGAGCTGTCACAACTTTAAACACAGGTCCAGGGGGAAATACTGAGCTCTCACAACTTTAAAGACAGGTCCTGGGGGAAATACTGAGCTGTCACAACTTTAAAGACAGGTCCTGGGGGAAATACTGAGCTCTCACAACTTTAAAGACAGGTCCTGGGGGAAATACTGAGCTGTCACAACTTTAAAGACAGGTCCTGGGGGAAATACTGAGCTGTCACAACTTTAAAGACAGGTCCTGGGGGAAATACTGAGCTGTCACAACTTTAAAGACAGGTCCTGGGGGAAATACTGAGCTGTCACAACTTTAAAGACAGGTCCTGGGGGAAATACTGAGCTGTCACAACTTTAAAGACAGGTCCTGAGGGAAATACTGAGCTGTCATAACTGTAAACAAAGGGCCTGGGTGAAATTCTGAAATGTCACAACGGTAAATACAGGGCCTGGAGGAAATGCTAATCTGTTACAACGTGAAAGGCAGGTCCTGGGGCAAATACTGAGCTGTCACAACTTTAAACACTGGTCTTGCGGGAATTATTGAGCTGTCACAACGGTAAACACAGGGCCTGGTGGAAATACTGAACTGTCACAACTTTAAACACAGGTCCAGGGGAAATACTGAGCTCTCACAACTTTAAAGACAGGTCCTGGGGGAAATACTGAGCTGTCACAACTTTAAACACAGGTTCTTGGGGCAATACTGAACTTTCGCAACTTTGAAGACAGATACTGGGGGAAATACTGAGCTGTCATAACTGTAAACAAAGGGCCTGGAGGAAATTCTGAACTGTCACAACTTTAAAGACAGGTCCTGGGGGAATTACTGAACTGTCACAACTTTAAAGACTGGTCTTGGGGGCAATACTGAACTTTCGCAACTTTAAAGACAGGTCCTGGGGGAAATTCTGAACTGTCACAACTTTAAAGACAGGTCCTGGGGGAATTACTGAACTGTCACAACTTTAAAGACTGGTCTTGGGGGCAATACTGAACTTTCGCAACTTTGAAGACAGGTCCTGGGGGAAATACTGAGCTGTCATAACTGTAAACAAAGGGCCTGGAGGAAATTCTGAACTGTCACAACTTTAAAGACAGGTCCTGGGGGAAATTCTGAACTGTCACAACTTTAAAGACAGGTCCTGGTGGAAATACTGAACTGTCACAACTTTAAAGACAGGTCCTGGTGGAAATACTGAACTGTCACAACTTTGAAGACAGGTCCTGGGGGAAATACTGAGCTGTCACAACTTTAAAGACAGGTCCTGGTGGAAATACTGAACTGTCACAACTTTAAAGACAGGTCCTGGTGGAAATACTGAACTGTCACAACTTTAAAGACAGGTCCTGGGGGAAATTCTGAACTGTCACAACTTTAAAGACAGGTCCTGGTGGAAATACTGAACTGTCACAACTTTAAAGACAGGTCCTGGTGGAAATACTGAACTGTCACAACTTTAAAGACAGGTCCTGGGGGAAATACTGAGCTGTCGCAACTTTAAAGACAGGTCCTGGGGGAAATACTGAACTGTCACAACTTTAAACACAGGGCCTGGAGGAAATACTGAACTGCCACAAATTTAAACACAAGGCCTGGAGGAAATACTGAACTGTCACAAATTTAAACACAGGGCCTGGAGGAAAGACTGAACTGTCACAACTTTAAAGACAGGTCCTAGGGGAAGCACTGAGCTGTCACAATTGTAAGCACAGGTCCCGGGGGAAATACTGAGCTGTCGCAACTTTAAAGACAGGTCCTGGGGGAAATACCGAGCTGTCGCAAATATCAAAACATGTCCTGAGGGAAATACTGAGCTGTCACAACTGTAAACACAGGTCCTGGAGGAAATACTGAGCTGTCACAACTTTAAACACAGGGCCTGGAGGAAACATGGATCTGTCGCAACTGTATCACAGGGCCTGGGGCAAATACTGAACTGTCACAACTTTAAACACAGGTTTTGGGGCAAATACTGAACTGTCACAACTTTAAACACAGGTTTTGGGGGAAATACTGAGCTGTCACAACTTTAAACACAGGGCCTAGAGGAAACATGGATCTGTCGCAACTGTATCACAGGGCCTGGGGCAAATACTGAACTGTCACAACTTTAAACACAGGTTTTGGGGGAAATACTGAACTGTCACAAATTTAAAGACAGGTTCCGGAGGAAATACTGAGCTGTCACAACTTTAAAGACAGGTCCGGGGGGAAATACTGAACTGTCGCAACTGTAAACACAGGTCCTGGAGGAAATACTGAGCTGCCACAACTTTAAACACAGGGCCTGGAGGAAACATGGATCTGTCGCAACTGTATCACAGGGCCTGGGGCAAATACTGAACTGTCACAACTTTAAACACAGGTTTTGGGGCAAATACTGAACTGTCACAACTTTAAACACAGGTTTTGGGGGAAATACTGAGCTGTCACAACTTTAAACACAGGTCCTGGAGGAAATACTGAACTGTCACAACTTTAAACACAGGGCCTGGAGAAAATACTGAACTGTCACAACATTAAACACAGGGCCTGGGGGAAATACTGAGCTGTCACATATTTAAACACAGGGCCTGGGGGAAATACTGAACTGTCACAAATTTAAACACAGGGCGTGGATGAAATACTGAGCTGTCATAACAGTAAACACAGATCCTGGGGGAAATACTGAGCTGTCAAAAGTGTAAACACAGGGCCTGAGTCAAATACTGAACTGTCACAACTGTAAACACAGGCCCTGGAGGAAACGCTAATCTGTCACAACTTTAAAGAAAGGTAATGGGGGAAATACTGAGCTGTCACAACTGTAAAGACAGGGCCTGGGGGAATTTCTGAACTGTCACAACTGTAAACACGGGGCCTGGGGCAAACACTGATCTGTCACAACTGTAAACACAGGTCCTGGGGGAAATGCTGAGCTGTCACATCTTTAAACACAGCTTCTCGGCGAAATACTGAGCTGTCACAACTTTAAATACAGGTCCTGGGAGAAAATACTGAACAGTCACAATTGTAAACACGGGGCCTGGGGCAAACACTGATCTGTCACAACTGTAAACACAGGTCCTGGGCGAAATACTGAGCTGTCCCAACTTTAACCAAAGCTCCTGGAAGAAATACTGATCTGTCACAACTTGAAAGACAGGTCATGGGGCAAATACTGAGCTGTCACAATTGTAAACACAGGGCCTGGAAGAAATACTGAGCTGTCACAACTTTAAACACAGGGCCTGGAAGAAATACTGAGCTGTCACAACTTTAAACACAGGTCTTGGGGGAAATACTGAGCTGTCACAACTGTAAACACAGGGCCTGGAAGAAATACTGAGCTGTCACATCTTTAAACACAGGTCTTGGGGGAAATACTGAGCTGTCACAACTGTAAACACAGGTCTTGGGGGAAATACTGAGCTGTCACAATTGTAAACACAGGGGTTGGAAGAAATACTGAGTTGTCACATCTTTAAACACAGGTCTTGGGGGAAATACTGAGCTGTCACAATTGTAAACACAGGGCCTGGAAGAAATACTGAGTTGTCACATCTTTAAACACAAGTCTTGGGGGAAATACTGAGCTGTCACAACTTTAAACACAGGTCTTGGGGGAAATACTGAGCTGTCACAACTTGAAACACAGGTCCTGGGGGAAATACTGAGCTGTCACAATTGTAAACACAGGGCCTGGAAGAAATACTGAGTTGTCACATCTTTAAACACAAGTCTTGGGGGAAATACTGAGCTGTCACAACTTTAAACACAGGTCTTGGGGGAAATACTGAACTGTCACAACTTGAAACACAGGTCCTGGGGGAAATACTGAGCTGTCACAACTTGAAACACAGGTCTTGGGGGAAATACTGAGTTGTCACATCTTTAAACACAGGTCTTGGGGGAAATACTGAGCTGTCATAACTTTAAACACAGGTCTTGGGGGAAATACTGAACTGTCACAACTTGAAACACAGGTCCTGGGGGAAATACTGAGCTGTCACAACTTGAAACACAGGTCCTGGGGGAAATACTGAGCTGTCACAACTTTAAACACAGGTCCTGGAGGAAATACTGAGCTGTCACAATTGTAAACAAAGGTCTTGGGGCAAATACTGAGCTGTTACAACTTGAAAGACAGGGCCTGGAAGAAATACTGAGTTGTCACATCTTTAAACACAGGTCTTGGGGGAAATACTGAGCTGTCACAACTTTAAACACAGGTCTTGGGGGAAATACTGAGTTGTCACATCTTTAAACACAGGTCTTGGGGGAAATACTGAACTGTCACAACTTGAAAGACAGGTCCTGGGGGAAATACTGAGCTGTCACATCTTTAAATACAGTGCCTGGGGGAAACACTGAAGTGTCACAACTTGAAAGACAGGTCCTGGGAGAAATACTGAGCTGTCACATCTTTAAAGACAGGTCCTTGCCGAAATACTGAACTGTCACAGCTTTAAACACAGGTCCTGGGGGAAATACTGAACTGTCACAACTTTAAAGACAGGTCCTGTGGGAAATACTGAGCTGTCACAACTTTAAACACCGGGCCTGGGGGAAGTACTGAACTGTCACAACTGTAAACACAGCCCTGGGTGAAATACTGAGCTGTCACAACTGTAAACACAGGGCCTGGATGAAAAGCTAATCTGTCACAACTTTAAAGAAAGGTCCTGGGGGAAATACTGAGCTGTCACAGCTTTAAATACAGGGCCTGGGGGAAACACTGAAATGTCACAACTTTAAAGACAGGTCCTGGGGGAAATACTGAGCTGTCACAATTGTAAACACAGGGCCTGGAAGAAATACTGAGCTGTCACAACTTTAAAGACAGGTCCTGGGGGAAATACTGAGCTGTCACAATTGTAAACACAGGGCCTGGAAGAAATACTGAGCTGTAACAAATTTAAACACAGGTCTTGGGGGAAATACTGAGCTTTCACAATTGTAGACACAGGGCATGGGGGAAATACTGAACTGTCACAACTTTAAACACAGGTCCTGGGGGAAATACTGAACTGTCACAACTTTAAAGACAGGTCCTGTGGGAAATACTGAGCTGTCACAACTTTAAACACCGGGCCTGGGGGAATTACTGAACTGTCACAACTGTAAACACAGCCCTGGGTGAAATACTGAGCTGTCACAACTGTAAACACAGGGCCTGGATGAAAAGCTAATCTGTCACAACTTTAAAGAAAGGTCCTGGGGGAAATACTGAGCTGTCACAGCTTTAAATACAGGGCCTGGGGGAAACACTGAAATGTCACAACTTTAAAGACAGGTCCTGGGGGATATACTGAGCTGTCACAATTGTAAACACAGGGCCTGGAAGAAATACTGAGCTGTCACAACTTTAAAGACAGGTCCTGGGGGAAATACTGAGCTGTCACAATTGTAAACACAGGGCCTGGAAGAAATACTGAGCTGTAACAAATTTAAACACAGGTCTTGGGGGAAATACTGAGCTTTCACAATTGTAGACACAGGGCATGGGGGAAACACTGAACTGTCACAACTTTAAACACAGGTTCTGCGGGAAATACTGAGCTGTCACAACTTTAAAGAAAGGTCTTGTGGGAAATACTGAGTTGTCACAACTTTAAACGCAGGTCCTGGGGGAAATACTCACCTGTCACATATTTTAGCACAGTTTTGGTGACTGCAGCTTGACTGTAGCGGAGGTGCGAGAGCGAGCTAACAGCTGGGAAGTCAATTTCAGTGGAAGTTTAAAAGTTAATTCCCTTTTGTTTTCGGAGGACCAGGGGACTGCTGGGTAAGTAAAAACTATATATTTGGGTGGTGGCTGTGTCCGAGACACTACACGTGTAGTGTCTTCCACCCACCCTCCTCCGCTAACCAAAAAAAAAAGACTCTGTTGTGTTGATAAGGTAAGCTTTTGATTTAAGAAGTTCTGTCCGTTGGATTTCTAACCTAACAAGTTCTGACATTTTATTTTTTTTGGTTTTTCAGTAGATTTGTTGCGAATTTAGAATAGAGGGAATGGAAGTTAAGGCAGTTGTATGTTCCTTCTGCAGAATGTGGGAGGTAAGGGTCGCCAAGAGTGTCCCTGCTGACTGCATCTGCGGGAAGTGCACCCAACTCCAGCTCCTCGAGAACCGCGTTAGGGAACTGGAGCTGGAGCTGGATGAACTTCGGATCATTCGGGAGGCGGAGGGGGTTATTGAGAGGAGTTATGGGGAGGTAGTCACATCTCAGTAAAAGAAGTAGGTAGATGGGTTACCGTCAGGGGAAGGAGAGGGAACCAGCAGGCAGTGCAGGGATCCCCTGTGGCCGTTTCCCTCAACAACAGGTATACCGTTTTGGATACTGTTGGGGGGGACGACTTACCAGGGGTAAGCAATGGGGTACAGTATCTGGCACAGAGTCTGTCCCTGTTGCTCAGAAGGGAAGGGGGAAGAGGAGCAGAACATTAGTCATTGGGGATTCCATAGTTAGGGGAACAGATAGGAGGTTCTGTGGGAACGAGAGAGACTCACGGTTGGTATGTTGCCTCCCAGGTGCCAGGGTACATGATGTCTCGGATCGTGTTTTTGGGATCCTTAATGGGGAGGGGGAGCAGCCCCAAGTCGTGGTCCACATAGGCACCAACGACATAGATAGGAAGAGAGATGGGGATTTAAGGCAGAAATTCAGGGAGTTCGGGTGGAAGCTTAGAGCGAGAACAAACAGAGTTGTTATCTCTGGGTTGTTGCCCGTGCCACGTGATAGCAAAGCGAGGAATAGGGAGAGAGAGGAGTTGGACACGTGGCTGCAGGGATGGTGTAGGAGGGAGGGTTTTGGTTTCCTGGATAACTGGGGCTCTTTCTGGGGTAGGTGGGACCTCGACAAACAGGATGGTCTTCACCTGAACCAGAGGGGTACCAATATCCTGGGGGGGAGGTTTGCTAGTGCTCTTCGGGGGGGGGGGGTTTAAACTAATTCAACAGGGGGATGGGAACCTAAAATGTAGTGCCAGTGTACAGGATGTTGAGAGTAGTGAGGTCAGGGATAAGGTTACAAGGACGCAAGAGGGCATTGGCAAGCAAGAACCTGGTTTAAAGTGTGTCTACTTCAACGCCAGGAGCATCCGGAATAAGGTGGGTGAGCTTGCAGCATGGGTTGGTACCTGGGATCCTGATGTTGTGGCCATTTCGGAGACATGGGTAGAGCAGGGGCAGGAATGGATGTTGCAGATTCCGGGATTTAGATGTTTCAGTAAGAACAGAGAAGAGGGTAAAAGAGGGGGGGGGTGTGGCATTGTTAATCAAGGAGAGTATTACAGCGGCAGAAAGGACGTTTGAGGACTCATCTACTGAGGTAGTATGGGCCGAGGTTAGAAACAGGAGAGGAGAGGTCACCCTGTTGGGAGTCTTTTATAGACCTCCGAATAGTTCCAGAGATGTAGAGGAAAGGATAGCGAAGATGATTCTCGACAGGGGCGAGAGTAACAGGGTAGTGGTTATGGGGGACTTTAACTTTCCAAATATCGACTGGAAATACTATAGTTCGAGTACTTTAGATGGGTCTGTTTTTGTCCAGTGTGTGCAGGATGGTTTTCTGACACAGCATGTAGACAGGCCAACCAGGGGCGATGCCACATTGGATTTGGTACTGGGTAATGAACCCGGCCAGGTGTTAGATTTAGATGTAGGAGAGCACTTTGGTGATAGTGATCACAATTCGGTTAGGTTTACCTTAGCGATGGGCAGGGACAGGTATATTCCACAGGGCAAGAATTATAGCTGGGGGAAAGGAAATTATGATGCGATTAGGCAAGATTTAGGATGCGTAGGATGGGGAAGGAAACTGCAGGGGATGGGAACAATCGAAATGTGGAGCTTATTCAAGGAGCAGCTACTGCGTGTCCTTGATAAGTATGTACCTGTCAGGCAGGGAGGAAGTTGTCGAGCGAGGGAGCCGTGGTTTACTAAAGAAGTTTAAGCGCTTGTCAAGAGGAAGAAGAAGGCTGATGTTAGGATGAGACGTGAAGGCTCAGTTAGGGCGCTTGAGAGTTACAAGCTAGCCAGGAAGGATCTAAAGGGAGAGCTAAGAAGAGCAAGGAGAGGACACGAGAAGTCATTGGCGGATAGGATCAAAGAAAACCCTAAGGCTTTCTATAGGTATATCAGGAATAAAAGAATGACTAGAGTTAGATTAGGGCCAATCAAGGGTAGTAGTGGGAAGTTGTGTGTGGAATCAGAGGAGATAGGGGAAGTGTTAAATGAATATTTTGCGTCAGTATTTACAGTAGAGAAAGAAGATGTTGTTGAGGAGAATACTGAGATTCAGGCTACTAGGCTGGATGGGATTAAGGTTCACAAGGAGGAGGTGTTATCAATTTTGGAAAGTGTGAAAATAGATAGGTCCCCTGGGCCACATGGGATTTATCCTAGGATTCTCTGGGAAGCTAGGGAAG